>NC_079199.1:66545214-67145214 GCF_029499605.1 Hyla sarda
TCTCATATCTGGTTCGCTCTCTTATCTGGCTTGCTCTCATATCTGGCTCTCTCGCTTGCTCTCTTGTCTGGTTCGCTCTGTTATCTGGCTTGCTCTCATATCTGGCTCGCTCGCTTGCTCTCATGTCTGACTCACTAGCTCTCATATCTGGCTCGCTCGCTTGCTCTCATGTCTGTCTCGCTCGCTCTCATATCTGGCTCGCTCGCTTGCTCTCTTGTCTGGTTCGCTCTCTTATCTGGCTCGCTCTCATATCTGGCTTGCGCGCTTGCTCTCATGTCTGATTCGCTAGCTCTCATATCTGGCTCGCTCGCTTGCTCTTATGTCTGGCTCGCTCGCTCTCATATCTGGCTCGCTCGCTTGCTCTCTTGTCTGGTTCGCTCTCTTATCTGGCTTGCTCTCATATCTGGCTCGCTCGCTTGCTCTCTTGTCTGGATCGCTCTCTTATCTGGCACACTCTCGCTCACTCTCGCTCTCATATCTGGCTCGCTCTCTTATCTGGCTCGCTCGCTCGCATATCTGGCTCGCTCGCTTGCTCTCATGTCTGTCTCGCTCGCTCTCATATCTGGCTCGCTCACTTGCTCTCATGTCTGTCTCGCTCGCTCTCATATCTGGCTCGCTCGCTTGCTCTCATGTCTTGCTCGCTCGCTTGCTCTCATGTCTGGTTCGCTTGCTCTCATATCTTGCTCGCTCACTTGCTCTCATGTCTGGCTCGCTCGCTCTCATATCTGGCTCGCTCGCTTGCTCTCATGTCTGTCTCGCTCGCTCTCATATCTGGCTCGCTCGCGCTTGCTCTCTTGTCTGGTTCGCTCTCTTATCTGGCTTGCTCTCATATCTGGCTCGCTCGCTTGCTCTCATGTCTGACTCGCTAGCTCTCATATCTGGCTCGCTCGCTTGCTCTCATGTCTGTCTCGCTCGCTCTCATATCTGGCTCGCTCGCTTGCTCTCTTGTCTTGTTCGCTCTCTTATCTGGCTCGCTCTCATATCTGGCTTGCTCGCTTGCTCTCATGTCTGATTCGCTAGCTCTCATATCTGGCTCGCTCGCTTGCTCTTATGTCTGGCTCGCTCGCTCTCATATCTGGCTCGCTCGCTTGCTCTCTTGTCTGGTTCGCTCTCTTATCTGGCTCACTCTCGCTCACTCTCGCTCTCATATCTGGCTCGATCTCTTATCTGGCTCGCTCGCTCGCATATCTGGCTCGCTCGCTTGCTCTCATGTTTGGCTTGCTCGCTTGCTCTCATATCTGGCTCACTCGCTTGCTCTCTTGTCTGGCTCGCTCTCATATCTGGCTCGCTCGCTCTCATATTTGGCTCGCTCGCTTGCTCTCATGTCTGTCTCGCTCGCTCTCATATCTGGCTCGCTCGCTTGCTCTCTTGTCTGGTTTGCTCTCTTATCTGGCTCGCTCTCATATCTGGCTTGCTCGCTTGCTCGCATGTCTGATTCGCTAGCTCTCATATCTTGCTTGCTCGCTTGCTCTCATGTCTGGCTCGATCGCTCTCAT
The DNA here is from genome assembly GCF_029499605.1 of Hyla sarda. Classification (NCBI taxonomy): domain Eukaryota; kingdom Metazoa; phylum Chordata; class Amphibia; order Anura; family Hylidae; genus Hyla; species Hyla sarda. The sequence goes on from NC_079199.1 coordinate 66,546,711, forward strand.
ATCTGGCACGCTCGCTTGTCTGGTTCGCTCTCTTATCTGGCTCACTCTCGCTCACTCTTGCTCTCATATCTGGCTCGCTCTCTTATCTGGCTCGCTCGCTCGCATATCTGGCTCGCTCGCTTGCTCTCATATCTGGCTTGCTCGCTTGCTATCATATCTGGCTTGCTCGCTCGCTCGCATATCTGGCTCGCTCGCTTGCTCTCATATCTGGCTTGCTCGCTTGCTCTCATATCTGGCTCGCTCGCTTGCTCTCTTGTCTGGCTCGCTCTCATATCTGGCTCGCTCGCTCTCATATCTGGCTCGCTCGCTTGCTCTCTTGTCTGGTTCGCTCTCTTATCTGGCTTGCTCTCATATCTGGCTCGCTCGCTTGCTCTCATGTCTGACTCGCTAGCTCTCATATCTGGCTCACTCGCTTGCTCTCATGTCTGTCTCGCTCGCTCTCATATCTGCTCGCTCGCTTGCTCTCTTGTCTGGTTCGCTCTCTTATCTGGCTCGCTCTCATATCTGGCTTGCTCGCTTGCTCTCATGTCTGATTCGCTAGCTCTCATATCTGGCTCGCTCGCTTGCTCTCATGTCTGGCTCGCTCGCTCTCATATCTGGCTCGCTCGCTTGCTCTCTTGTCTGGTTCGCTCTCTTATCTGGCTTGCTCTCATATCTGGCTCGCTCGCTTGCTCTCTTGTCTGGTTCGCTCTCTTATCTGGCTTGCTTGCTTGCTCTCATGTCTGATTCGCTAGCTCTCATATCTGGCTCGCTCGCTCTCATATCTGGCTCGCTCGCTTGCTCTCATATCTGGCTCGCTCGCTCTCATATCTGGCTCGCTCGCTTGCTCTCATATCTGGTTCGCTCTCTTATCTGGCTTGCTCTCATATCTGGCTCACTCTCTTGCTCTCTTGTCTGGTTCGCTCTGTTATCTGGCTTGCTCTCATATCTGGCTCGCTCGCTTGCTCTCATGTCTGACTCACTAGCTCTCATATCTGGCTCGCTCGCTTGCTCTCATGTCTGTCTCGCTCGCTCTCATATATGGCTCGCTCGCTTGCTCTCTTGTCTGGTTCGCTCTCTTATCTGGCTCGCTCTCATATCTGGCTTGCTCGCTTGCTCTCATGTCTGATTCGCTAGCTCTCATATCTGGCTCGCTCGCTTGCTCTTATGTCTGGCTCGCTCGCTCTCATATCTGGCTCGCTCGCTTGCTCTCTTGTCTGGTTCGCTCTCTTATCTGGCTTGCTCTCATATCTGGCTCGCTTGCTTGCTCTCATGTCTGACTCACTAGCTCTCATATCTGGCTCGCTCGCATGCTCTCATGTCTGTCTCGCTCGCTCTCATATCTGGCTCGCTCGCTTGCTCTCTTGTCTGTTTCGCTCTCTTATCTGGCTCGCTCTCATATCTGGCTTGCTCGCTTGCTCTCATGTCTGATTCGCTAGCTCTCATATCTGGCTCGCTCGCTTGCTCTCATGTCTGGCTCGATCGCTCTCATATCTGGCTCGCTCGCTTGTCTGGTTCGCTCTCTTATCTGGCTCACTCTCGCTCACTCTTGCTCTCATATCTGGCTCGCTCTCTTATCTGGCTCGCTCGCTCGCATATCTGGCTCGCTCGCATATCTGGCTCGCTCGCTTGCTCTCATATCTGGCTTGCTCGCTTGCTCTCATATCTGGCTTGCTCGCTCGCTCGCATATCTGGCTCGCTCGCTTGCTTTGATATCTGGCTTGCTCGCTTGCTCTCATATCTGGCTCGCTCGCTTGCTCTCTTGTCTGGCTCGCTCTCATATCTGGCTCGCTCTCATATCTGGCTCGCTCGCTCTCATATCTGGTATCTGGCTCGCTCGCTTGCTCTCATGTCTGTCTCGCTTGCTCTCATATCTGGCTCGCTCGCTTGCTCTCGTCTGGTTCGCTCTCTTATCTGGCTTGCTCTCATATCTGGCTCGCTCGCTTGCTCTCATGTCTCACTCGCTAGCTCTCATATCTGGCTCGCTCGCTTGCTCTCTTGTCTGGTTCGCTCTCTTATCTGGCTCGCTCTCATATCTGGCTTGCTTGCTTGCTCTCATGTCTGATTCGCTAGCTCTCATATCTGGCTCGCTCGCTTGCTCTCATATCTGGCTCGCTCTCATATCTGGCTCGCTCGCTTGCTCTCATATCTGGTTCGCTCTCTTATCTGGCTTGCTCTCATATCTGGCTCGCTCGCTTGCTCTCTTGTCTGGTTCGCTCTGTTATCTGGCTTGCTCTCATATCTGGCTCGCTCGCTTGCTCTCATGTCTGACTCACTAGCTCTCATATCTGGCTCGCTCGCTTGCTCTCATGTCTGTCTCGCTCGCTCTCATATCTGGCTCGCTCGCTTGCTCTCTTGTCTGGTTCGCTCTCTTATCTGGCTCGCTCTCATATCTGGCTTGCTCGCTTGCTCTCATGTCTGATTCGCTAGCTCTCATATCTGGCTCGCTCGCTTGCTCTTATGTCTGGCTCGCTCGCTCTCATATCTGGCTCGCTCGCTTGCTCTCTTGTCTGGTTCGCTCTCTTATCTGGCTTGCTCTCATATCTGGCTCGCTCGCTTGCTCTCTTGTCTGGATCGCTCTCTTATCTGGCACACTCTCGCTCACTCTCGCTCTCATATCTGACTCGCTCTCTTATCTGGCTCGCTCGCTCGCATATCTGGCTCGCTCGCTTGCTCTCATGTCTGTCTCGCTCGCTCTCATATCTGGCTCGCTCGCTTGCTCTCATGTCTGTCTCGCTCGCTCTCATATCTGGCTCGCTCGCTTGCTCTCATGTCTGGCTCGCTCGCTTGCTCTCATGTCTGGTTCGCTTGCTCTCATATATTGCTCGCTCACTTGCTCTCATGTCTGGCTCGCTCGCTCTCATATCTGGCTCGCTCGCTTGCTCTCATGTCTGTCTCGCTCGCTCTCATATCTGGCTCGCTCGCTTGCTCTCTTGTCTGGTTCGCTCTCTTATCTGGCTTGCTCTCATATCTGGCTTGCTCGCTTGCTCTCATGTCTGACTCGCTAGCTCTCATATCTGGCTCACTCGCTTGCTCTCATGTCTGTCTCGCTCGCTCTCATATCTGGCTCGCTCGCTTGCTCTCTTGTCTTGTTCGCTCTCTTATCTGGCTCGCTCTCATATCTGGCTTGCTCGCTTGCTCTCATGTCTGATTCGCTAGCTCTCATATCTGGCTCGCTCGCTTGCTCTCATGTCTGGCTCGCTCGCTCTCATATCTGGCTCGCTCGCTTGCTCTCTTGTCTGGTTCGCTCTCTTATCTGGCTCACTCTCGCTCACTCTCGCTCTCATATCTGGCTCGATCTCTTATCTGGCTCGCTCGCTCGCATATCTGGCTCGCTCGCTTGCTCTCATGTTTGGCTTGCTCGCTTGCTCTCATATCTGGCTCACTCGCTTGCTCTCTTGTCTGGCTCGCTCTCATATCTGGCTCGCTTGCTCTCATATCTGGCTCGCTCGCTTGCTCTCATGTCTGTCTCGCTCGCTCTCATATCTGGCTCGCTCGCTTGCTCTCTTGTCTGGTTCGCTCTCTTATCTGGCTCGCTCTCATATCTGGCTTGCTCGCTTGCTCTCATGTCTGATTCGCTAGCTCTCATATCTTGCCTGCTCGCTTGCTCTCATGTCTGGCTCGATCGCTCTCATATCTGGCACGCTCGCTTGTCTGGTTCGCTCTCTTATCTGGCTTACTCTCGCTCACTCTTGCTCTCATATCTGGCTCGCTCTCTTATCTGGCTCGCTCGCTCGCATATCTGGCTCGCTCGCTTGCTCTCATATCTGGCTTGCTCGCTTGCTCTCATATCTGGCTTGCTCGCTCGCTCGCATATCTGGCTCGCTCGCTTGCTCTCATATCTGGCTTGCTCGCTTGCTCTCATATCTGGCTCGCTCGCTTGCTCTCTTGTCTGGCTCGCTCTCATATCTGGCTCGCTCGCTCTCATATCTGGCTCGCTCGCTTGCTCTCTTGTCTGGTTCGCTCTCTTATCTGGCTTGCTCTCATATCTGGCTCGCTCGCTTGCTCTCATGTCTGACTCGCTAGCTCTCATATCTGGCTCACTCGCTTGCTCTCATGTCTGTCTCGCTCGCTCTCATATCTGGCTCGCTCGCTTGCTCTCTTGTCTGGTTCGCTCTCTTATCTGGCTCGCTCTCATATCTGGCTTGCTCGCTTGCTCTCATGTCTAATTCGCTAGCTCTCATATCTGGCTCGCTCGCTTGCTCTCATGTCTGGCTCGCTCGCTCTCATATCTGGCTCGCTCGCTTGCTCTCTTGTCTGGTTCGCTCTCTTATCTGGCTTGCTCTCATATCTGGCTCGCTCGCTTGCTCTCTTGTCTGGTTCGCTCTGTTATCTGGCTTGCTTGCTTGCTCTCATGTCTGATTCGCTAGCTCTCATATCTGGCTCGCTCGCTTGCTCTCATATCTGGCTCGCTCGCTCTCATATCTGGCTCGCTCGCTTGCTCTCATATCTGGTTCGCTCTCTTATCTGGCTTGCTCTCATATCTGGCTCGCTCGCTTGCTCTCTTGTCTGGTTCGCTCTGTTATCTGGCTTGCTCTCATATCTGGCTCGCTCGCTTGCTCTCATGTCTGACTCACTAGCTCTCATATCTGGCTCGCTCGCTTGCTCTCATGTCTGTCTCGCTCGCTCTCATATCTGGCTCGCTCGCTTGCTCTCTTGTCTGGTTCGCTCTCTTATCTGGCTCGCTCTCATATCTGGCTTGCTCGCTTGCTCTCATGTCTAATTCGCTAGCTCTCATATCTGGCTCGCTCGCTTGCTCTTATGTCTGGCTCGCTCGCTCTCATATCTGGCTCGCTCGCTTGCTCTCTTGTCTGGTTCGCTCTCTTATCTGGCTTGCTCTCATATCTGGCTCGCTCGCTTGCTCTCTTGTCTGGATCGCTCTCTTATCTGGCACACTCTCGCTCACTCTCGCTCTCATATCTGGCTCGCTCTCTTATCTGGCTCGCTCGCTCGCATATCTGGCTCGCTCGCTTGCTCTCATGTCTGTCTCGCTCGCTCTCATATCTGGCTCGCTCGCTTGCTCTCATGTCTGTCTCGCTCGCTCTCATATCTGGCTCGCTCGCTTGCTCTCATGTCTGGCTCGCTCGCTTGCTCTCATGTCTGGTTCGCTTGCTCTCATATCTTGCTCGCTCACTTGCTCTCATGTCTGGCTCGCTCGCTCTCATATCTGGCTCGCTCGCTTGCTCTCATGTCTGTCTCGCTCGCTCTCATATCTGGCTCGCTCGCTTGCTCTCTTGTCTGGTTCGCTCTCTTATCTGGCTTGCTCTCATATCTGGCTCGCTCGCTTGCTCTCATGTCTGACTCGCTAGCTCTCATATCTGGCTCGCTCGCTTGCTCTCATGTCTGTCTCGCTAGCTCTCATATCTGGCTCGCTCGCTTGCTCTCTTGTCTTGTTCGCTCTCTTATCTGGCTCGCTCTCATATCTGGCTTGCTCGCTTGCTCTCATGTCTGATTCGCTAGCTCTCATATCTGGCTCGCTCGCTTGCTCTCATGTCTGGCTCGCTCGCTCTCATATCTGGCTCGCTCGCTTGCTCTCTTGTCTGGTTCGCTCTCTTATCTGGCTCACTCTCGCTCACTCTCGCTCTCATATCTGGCTCGATCTCTTATCTGGCTCGCTCGCTCGCATATCTGGCTCGCTCGCTTGCTCTCATGTCTGGCTTGCTCGCTTGCTCTCATATCTGGCTCACTCGCTTGCTCTCTTGTCTGGCTCGCTCTCATATTTGGCTCGCTCGCTCTCATATCTGGCTCGCTCGCTTGCTCTCATGTCTGTCTCGCTCGCTCTCATATCTGGCTCGCTCGCTTGCTCTCTTGTCTGGTTTGCTCTCTTATCTGGCTTGCTCTCATATCTGGCTCGCTTGCTTGCTCTCATGTCTGACTCGCTAGCTCTCATATCTGGCTCGCTCGCATGCTCTCATGTCTGTCTTGCTCGCTCTCATATCTAGCTCGCTCGCTTGCTCTCTTGTCTGGTTCGCTCTCTTATCTGGCTCGCTCTCATATCTGGCTTGCTCGCTTGCTCTCATGTCTGATTCGCTAGCTCTCATATCTTGCTTGCTCGCTTGCTCTCATGTCTGGCTCGATCGCTCTCATATCTGGCACGCTCGCTTGTCTGGTTCGCTCTCATATCTGGCTCACTCGCTTGCTCTCTTGTCTGGCTCGCTCCCATATCTGGCTCGCTCGCTCTCATATCTGGCTCGCTCGCTTGCTCTCATGTCTGTCTCGCTCGCTCTCATATCTGGCTCGCTCGCTTGCTCTCTTGTCTGGTTTGCTCTCTTATCTGGCTTGCTCTCATATCTGGCTCGCTTGCTTGCTCTCATGTCTGACTCGCTAGCTCTCATATCTGGCTCGCTCGCATGCTCTCATGTCTGTCTCGCTCGCTCTCATATCTAGCTCGCTCGCTTGCTCTCTTGTCTGGTTCGCTCTCTTATCTGGCTCGCTCTCATATCTGGCTTGCTCGCTTGCTCTCATGTCTGATTCGCTAGCTCTCATATCTTGCTTGCTCGCTTGCTCTCATGTCTGGCTCGATCGCTCTCATATCTGGCACGCTCGCTTGTCTGGTTCGCTCTCTTATCTGGCTCACTCTCGCTCACTCTTGCTCTCATATCTGGCTCGCTCTCTTATCTGGCTCGCTCGCTCGCATATCTGGCTCGCTCGCTTGCTCTCATATCTGGCTCGCTCGCTTGCTCGCATATCTGGCTCGCTCGCTCGCTCGCATATCTGGCTCGCTCGCTTGCTCTCATATCTGGCTTGCTCGCTTGCTCTCATATCTGGCTCGCTCGCTTGCTCTCTTGTCTGGCTCGCTCTCACATCTGGCTCGCTCGCTCTCATATCTGGCTCGCTCGCTTGCTCTCATGTCTGTCTCGCTCGCTCTCATATCTGGCTCGCTCGCTTGCTCTCTTGTCTGGTTCGCTCTCTTATCTGGCTTGCTTTCATATCTGGCTCGCTCGCTTGCTCTCATGTCTGACTCGCTAGCTCTCATATCTGGCTCGCTCGCTTGCTCTCATGTCTGTCTCGCTCGCTCTCATATCTGGCTCGCTCGCTTGCTCTCTTGTCTGGTTCGCTCTCTTATCTGGCTCGCTCTCATATCTGGCTTGCTCGCTTGCTCTCATGTCTGATTCGCTAGCTCTCATATCTGGCTCGCTCGCTTGCTCTCATGTCTGGCTCGCTCGCTCTCATATCTGGCTCGCTCGCTTGCTCTCTTGTCTGGTTCGCTCTCTTATCTGGCTTGCTCTCATATCTGGCTCGCTCGCTTGCTCTCTTGTCTGGTTCGCTCTGTTATCTGTCTTGCTCTCTTATCTGGCTCGCTCGCTTGCTCTCATGTCTGACTCGCTAGCTCTCATATCTGGCTCGCTCGCTTGCTCTCATGTCTGTCTCGCTCGCTCTCATATCTGGCTCGCTCGCTTGCTCTCTTGTCTGGTTCGCTCTCTTATCTGGCTCACTCTCGCTCACTCTCGCTCTCATATCTGGCTCGATCTCTTATCTGGCTCGCTCGCTCGCATATCTGGCTCGCTCGCTCGCATATCTGGCTCGCTCGCTTGCTCTCATGTCTGGCTTGCTCGCTTGCTCTCATATCTGGCTCGCTCGCTTGCTCTCTTGTCTGGCTCGCTCTCATATCTGGCTCGCTCGCTCTCATATCTGGCTCGCTCGCTTGCTCTCATGTCTGTCTCGCTCGCTCTCATATCTGGCTCGCTCGCTTGCTCTCTTGTCTGGTTCGCTCTCTTATCTGGCTTGCTCTCATATCTGTCTCGCTTGCTTGCTCTCATGTCTGACTCGCTAGCTCTCATATCTGGCTCGCTCGCATGCTCTCATGTCTGTCTCGCTCTCTCTCATATCTGGCTCGCTCGCTTGCTCTCTTGTCTGGTTCGCTCTCTTATCTGGCTCGCTCTCATATCTGGCTTGCTCGCTTGCTCTCATGTCTGATTCGCTAGCTCTCATATCTTGCTCGCTCGCTTGCTCTCATGTCTGGCTCGATCGCTCTCATATCTGGCTCGCTCGCTTGTCTGGTTCGCTCTCTTATCTGGCTCACTCTCACTCACTCTTGCTCTCATATCTGGCTCGCTCTCTTATCTGGCTCGCTCGCTCGCATATCTGGCTCGCTCGCTTGCTCTCTTGTCTGGTTCGCTCTCTTATCTGGCTCGCTCTCATATCTGGCTTGCTCGCTTGCTCTCATGTCTGATTCGCTAGCTCTCATATCTTGCTTGCTCGCTTGCTCTCATGTCTGGCTCGATCGCTCTCATATCTGGCATGCTCGCTTGTCTGGTTCGCTCTCTTATCTGGCTCACTCTCGCTCACTCTTGCTCTCATATCTGGCTCGCTCTCTTATCTGGCTCGCTCGCTCGCATATCTGGCTCGCTCGCTTGCTCTCATATCTGGCTCGCTCGCTTGCTCGCATATCTGGCTCGCTCGCTCGCTCGCATATCTGGCTCGCTCGCTTGCTCTCATATCTGGCTTGCTCGCTTGCTCTCATATCTGGCTCGCTCGCTTGCTCTCTTGTCTGGCTCGCTCTCACATCTGGCTCGCTCGCTCTCATATCTGGCTCGCTCGCTTGCTCTCATGTCTGTCTCGCTCGCTCTCATATCTGGCTCGCTCGCTTGCTCTCTTGTCTGGTTCGCTCTCTTATCTGGCTTGCTTTCATATCTGGCTCGCTCGCTTGCTCTCATGTCTGACTCGCTAGCTCTCATATCTGGCTCGCTCGCTTGCTCTCATGTCTGTCTCGCTCGCTCTCATATCTGGCTCGCTCGCTTGCTCTCTTGTCTGGTTCGCTCTCTTATCTGGCTCGCTCTCATATCTGGCTTGCTCGCTTGCTCTCATGTCTGATTCGCTAGCTCTCATATCTGGCTCGCTCGCTTGCTCTCATGTCTGGCTCGCTCGCTCTCATATCTGGCTCGCTCGCTTGCTCTCTTGTCTGGTTCGCTCTCTTATCTGGCTTGCTCTCATATCTGGCTCGCTCGCTTGCTCTCTTGTCTGGTTCGCTCTGTTATCTGGCTTGCTCTCTTATCTGGCTCGCTCGCTTGCTCTCATGTCTGACTCGCTAGCTCTCATATCTGGCTCGCTCGCTTGCTCTCATGTCTGGTTCGCTCTCTTATCTGGCTCACTCTCGCTCACTCTCGCTCTCATATCTGGCTCGATCTCTTATCTGGCTCGCTCGCTCGCATATCTGGCTCGCTCGCTCGCATATCTGGCTCGCTCGCTTGCTCTCATGTCTGGCTTGCTCGCTTGCTCTCATATCTGGCTCGCTCGCTTGCTCTCTTGTCTGGCTCGCTCTCATATCTGGCTCGCTCGCTCTCATATCTGGCTCGCTCGCTTGCTCTCATGTCTGTCTCGCTCGCTCTCATATCTGGCTCGCTCGCTTGCTCTCTTGTCTGGTTCGCTCTCTTATCTGGCTTGCTCTCATATCTGTCTCGCTTGCTTGCTCTCATGTCTGACTCGCTAGCTCTCATATCTGGCTCGCTCGCATGCTCTCATGTCTGTCTCGCTCTCTCTCATATCTGGCTCGCTCGCTTGCTCTCTTGTCTGGTTCGCTCTCTTATCTGGCTCGCTCTCATATCTGGCTTGCTCGCTTGCTCTCATGTCTGATTCGCTAGCTCTCATATCTTGCTCGCTCGCTTGCTCTCATGTCTGGCTCGATCGCTCTCATATCTGGCTCGCTCGCTTGTCTGGTTCGCTCTCTTATCTGGCTCACTCTCACTCACTCTTGCTCTCATATCTGGCTCGCTCTCTTATCTGGCTCGCTCGCTCGCATATCTGGCTCGCTCGCTTGCTCTCATATCTGGCTTGCTCGCTTGCTTTCATATCTGGCTTGCTCGCTCGCTCGCATATCTGGCTCGCTCGCTTGCTCTCATATCTGGCTTGCTCGCTTGCTCTCATATCTGGCTCGCTCGCTTGCTCTCTTGTCTGGCTCGCTCTCATATCTGGCTCGCTCGCTCTCATATCTGGCTCGCTCGCTTGCTCTCATGTCTGTCTCGCTCGCTCTCATATCTGGCTCGCTCGCTTGCTCTCTTGTCTGGTTCGCTCTCTTATCTGGCTTGCTCTCATATCTGGCTCGCTCGCTTGCTCTCATGTCTGACTCGCTAGCTCTCATATCTGGCTCGCTCGCTTGCTCTCATGTCTGTCTCGCTCGCTCTCATATCTGGCTTGCTCGCTTGCTCTCATGTCTGATTCGCTACCTCTCATATCTGGCTCGCTCGCTTGCTCTCATGTCTGGCTCGCTCGCTCTCATATCTGGCTCGCTTGCTTGCTCTCTTGTCTGGTTCGCTCTCTTATCTGGCTTGCTCTCATATCTGGCTCGCTCGCTTGCTCTCTTGTCTGGTTCGCTCTGTTATCTGGCTTGCTCTCATATCTGGCTCGCTCGCTTGCTCTCATGTCTGACTCGCTAGCTCTCATATCTGGCTCGCTCGCTTGCTATCATGTCTGTCTCGCTCGCTCTCATATCTGGCTCGCTCGCTTGCTCTCTTGTCTGGTTCGCTCTCTTATCTGGCTCGCTCTCATATCTGGCTTGCTCGCTTGCACTCATGTCTGATTCGCTAGCTCTCATATCTGTCTCGCTCGCTTGCTCTTATGTCTGGCTCGCTCGCTCTCATATCTGGCTCGCTCGCTTGCTCTCTTGTCTGGTTCGCTCTCTTATCTGGCTTGCTCTCATATCTGGCTCGCTCGCTTGCTCTCTTGTCTGGTTCGCTCGCTCTCATATCTGTCTCGCTCGCTTGCTCTCATGTCTGTCTCGCTCGCTTTCATATCTGGCTCGCTCGCTTGCTCTCTTGTCTGGTTCGCTCTTTTATCTGGCTTGCTCTCATATCTGGCTCGCTCGCTTGCTCTCATGTCTGTCTCGCTCGCTCTCATATCTGGCTCGCTCGCTTGCTCTCATGTCTGTCTCGCTCGCTCTCATATCTGGCTCGCTCGCTTGCTCTCATGTCTGGCTCGCTCGCTTGCTCTCATGTCTGGTTCGCTTGCTCTCATATCTTGCTCGCTCGCTTGCTCTCATGTCTGGCTCGCTTGCTCTCATATCTTGCTCGCTCGCTTGCTCTCATGTCTGGCTCGTTCGCTCTCTTATCTGGCTTGCTCTCATATCTGGCTCGCTCGCTTGCTCTCATGTCTGACTCGCTAACTCTCATATCTGGCTCGCTCGCTTGCTCTCATGTCTGTCTCGCTCGCTCTCATATCTGGCTCGCTCGCTTGCTCTCTTGTCTGGTTCACTGTCTTATCTGGCTCGCTCTCATATCTGGCTTGCTCGCTTGCTCTCATGTCTGGCTCGCTCGCTCTCATATCTGGCTCGCTCGCTTGCTCTCTTGTCTGGTTCGCTCTTTTATCTGGCTTGCTCTCATATCTGGCTCGCTCGCTTGCTCTCTTGTCTGGTTCGCTCTCTTTTCTGGCTTGCTCTCATATCTGGCTCGCTCGCTTGCTCTCTTGTCTGGTTCGCTCTGTTATCTGGCTTGCTCTCATATCTGGCTCGCTCGCTTGCTCTCATGTCTGACTCGCTAGCTCTCATATCTGGCTCGCTCGCTTGCTATCATGTCTGTCTCGTTCGCTCTCATAACTGGCTCGCTCGCTTGCTCTCTTGTCTGGTTCGCTCTCTTATCTGGCTCGCTCTCATATCTGGCTTGCTCGCTTGCTCTCATGTCTGATTCGCTAGCTCTCATATCTGGCTCGCTTGCTTGCTCTTATGTCTGGCTCGCTCGCTCTCATATCTGGCTCGCTCGCTTGCTCTCTTGTCTGGTTCGCTCTCTTATCTGGCTTGCTCTCATATCTGGCTCGCTCGCTTGCTCTCTTGTCTGGTTCGCTCTCTTATCTGGCTCACTCTCGCTCACTCTCGCTCTCATATCTGGCTCGCTCACTTATCTGGCTCGCTCGCTCGCATATCTGGCTCGCTCGCTTGCTCTCATATCTGGCTCGCTCGCTTGCTCTCATATCTGGCTTGCTCTCATATCTGGCTCGCTCGCTTGCTCTCTTGTCTGGCTCGCTCTCATATCTGGCTCGCTCTCATATCTGGCTCGCTCTCATATCTGGCTCGCTCGCATATCTGGCTCGCTCGCTCTCATATCTTGCTCACTTGCTTGCTCTCATGTCTGGCTCGCTCTCTCTCATATCTGGCTCGCTCGATTGCTCTCTTGTCTGGTTCGCTCTCTTATCTGGCTCACTCTCATATCTGGCTTGCTCGCTTGCTCTCATATCTGGCTCGCTCGCTCTCATATCTTGCTCACTTGCTTGCTCTCATGTCTGGCTCGCTCGCTCTCATATCTGGCTCGCTCGCTTGCTCTCTTGTCTGGTTCGCTCTCTTATCTGGCTTGCTCTCATATCTGGCTCGCTCGCTTGCTCTCTTGTCTGGTTCGCTCTCTTATCTGGCTCACTCTCGCTCACTCTCGCTCTCATATCTGGCACGCTCTCATATCTGGCTCGCTCGCTTGCTCTCATATCTGGCTCGCTCGCTTGCTCTCTTGTCTGGCTCGCTCTCATATCTGGCTCGCTCGCTCGCATATCTGGCTCGCTCGCTTGCTCTCTTGTCTGGCTCGATCTATTATCTGGCTCGCTCGGTCGCATATCTGTCTCGCTCGGTCGCATATCTGTCTCGCTCGCTCTCATATCTTGCTCACTTGCTTGCTCTCATGTCTGGCTCGCTCGCTCTCATATCTGGCTCGCTCGATTGCTCTCTTGTCTGGTTCGCTCTCTTATCTGGCTCACTCTCATATCTGGCTTGCTTGCTTGCTCTCATATCTGGCTTGCTCGCTCTCATATCTGTCTCGCTCGCTTGCTTTCATGTCTGTCTCGCTCGCTTTCATATCTGGCTCGCTCGCTTGCTCTCTTGTCTGGTTCGCTCTTTTATCTGGCTTGCTCTCATATTTGGCTCGCTCGCTTGCTCTCATGTCTGGCTCGCTCGCTCTCATATCTGGCTCGCTCGCTTGCTCTCATGTCTGTCTCGCTCACTCTCATATCTTGCTCGCTCGCTTGCTCTCATGTCTGGCTTGCTCGCTCTCATATCTGGTTTGTTTGCTTGCTCTCAGGTCTGTCTCGCTCGCTCTCATATCTGGCTCGCTCGCTTGCTCTCTTGTCTGGTTCGCTCTCTTATCTGGCTTGCTCTCATATCTTGTTCGCTCGCTTGCTCTCATGTCTGGCTTGCTCGCTCTCATATCTGGTTTGCTCGCTTGCTCTCATGTCTGGCTCGCTCGCTCTCATATCTGGCTTGCTCGCTTTCTCTCATGTCTGACTCGCTAGCTCTCATATCTGGCTCGCTCGCTTGCTCTCATGTCTGTCTCGCTCGCTCTCATATCTGGCTCGCTCGCTTGCTCTCTTGTCTGGTTCGCTCTCTTATCTGGCTCGCTCTCATATCTGGCTTGCTCGCTTGCTCTCATGTCTGATTCGCTACCTCTCATATCTGGCTCGCTCGCTTGCTCTCATGTCTGGCTCGCTCGCTCTCATATCTGGCTCGCTCGCTTGCTCTCTTGTCTGGTTCGCTCTCTTATCTGGCTTGCTCTCATATCTGGCTCGCTCGCTTGCTCTCTTGTCTGGTTCGCTCTGTTATCTGGCTTGCTCTCATATCTGGCTCGCTCGCTTGCTCTCATGTCTGACTCGCTAGCTCTCATATCTGGCTCGCTCGCTTGCTATCATGTCTGTCTCGCTCGCTCTCATATCTGGCTCGCTCGCTTGCTCTCTTGTCTGGTTCGCTCTCTTATCTGGCTCGCTCTCATATCTGGCTTGCTCGCTTGCTCTCATGTCTGATTCGCTAGCTCTCATATCTGGCTCGCTCGCTTGCTCTTATGTCTGGCTCGCTCGCTCTCATATCTGGCTCGCTCGCTTTCTCTCTTGTCTGGTTCGCTCTCTTATCTGGCTTGCTCTCATATCTGGCTCGCTCGCTTGCTCTCTTGTCTGGTTCGCTCGCTCTCATATCTGTCTCGCTCGCTTGCTCTCATGTCTGTCTCGCTCGCTTTCATATCTGGCTCGCTCGCTTGCTCTCTTGTCTGTTTCGCTCTTTTATCTGGCTTGCTCTCATATCTGGCTCGCTCGCTTGCTCTCATGTCTGTCTCGCTCGCTCTCATATCTGGCGCGCCCGCTTGCTCTCATGTCTGTCTCGCTCGCTCTCATATCTGGCTCGCTCGCTTGCTCTCATGTCTGGCTCGCTCGCTTGCTCTCATGTCTGGTTCGCTTGCTCTCATATCTTGCTCGCTCGCTTGCTCTCATGTCTGGCTCGCTCGCTCTCATATCTGGCTCGCTCGCTTGCTCTCATGTCTGTCTCGCTCGCTCTCATATCTGGCTCGCTCGCTTGCTCTCTTGTCTGGTTCGCTCTCTTATCTGGCTTACTCTCATATCTGGCTCGCTCGCTTGCTCTCATGTCTGACTCGCTCGCTCTCATATCTGGCTCGCTCGCTTGCTCTCTTGTCTGGTTCACTGTCTTATCTGGCTCGCTCTCATATCTGGCTCGCTCGCTTGCTCTCATGTCTGACTCACTAGCTCTCATATCTGGCTCGCTCGCTTGCTCTCATGTCTGACTCGCTAGCTCTCATATCTGGCTCGCTCGCTTGCTATCATGTCTGTCTCGTTCGCTCTCATATCTGGCTCGCTCGCTTGCTCTCTTGTCTGGTTCGGTCTCTTATCTGGCTCGCTCTCATATCTGGCTTGCTCGCTTGCTCTCATGTCTGATTCGCTAGCTCTCATATCTGTCTCGCTCGCTTGCTCTTATGTCTGGCTCGCTCGCTCTCATATCTGGCTCGCTCGCTTGCTCTCTTGTCTGGTTCGCTCTCTTATCTGGCTTGCTCTCATATCTGGCTCGCTCGCTTGCTCTCTTGTCTGGTTCGCTCTCTTATCTGGCTCACTCTCGCTCACTCTCGCTCTCATATCTGGCTCGCTCACTTATCTGGCTCGCTCGCTCGCATATCTGGCTCGCTCGCTTGCTCTCATATCTGGCTTGCTCGCTTGCTCTCATATCTGGCTCGCTCGCTTGCTCTCTTGTCTGGCTCGCTCTCATATCTGGCTCGCTCGCATATCTGGCTCGCTCGCTCTCATATCTTGCTCACTTGCTTGCTCTCATGTCTGGCTCGCTCTCTCTCATATCTGGCTCGCTCGATTGCTCTCTTGTCTGGTTCGCTCTCTTATCTGGCTTGCTCTCATATCTGGCTCGCTCGCTTGCTCTCTTGTCTGGTTCGCTCTCTTATCTGGCTCACTCTCGCTCACTCTCGCTCTCATATCTGGCACGCTCTCATATCTGGCTCACTCGCTTGCTCTCATATCTGGCTCGCTCGCTTGCTCTCTTGTCTGGCTCGCTCTCATATCTGGCTCGCTCGCTCGCATATCTGGCTCGCTCGCTTGCTCTCTTGTCTGGCTCGATCTATTATCTGGCTCGCTCGGTCGCATATCTGGCTCGCTCGCTCTCATATCTTGCTCACTTGCTTGCTCTCATGTCTGGCTCGCTCGCTCTCATATCTGGCTCGCTCGATTGCTCTCTTGTCTGGTTCGCTCTCTTATCTGGCTCACTCTCATATATGGCTTGCTCGCTTGCTCTCATATCTGTCTCGCTCGCTCTCATATCTTGCTCACTTGCTTGCTCTCATGTCTGGCTCGCTCGCTCTCATATCTGGCTCGCTCGATTGCTCTCTTGTCTGGTTCGCTCTCTTATCTGGCTCACTCTCATATCTGGCTTGCTTGCTTGCTCTCATATCTGGCTTGCTCGCTTGCTTTCATGTCTGTCTCGCTAGCTTTCATATCTGGCTCGCTCGCTTGCTCTCTTGTCTGGTTCACTCTTTTATCTGGCTTGCTCTCATATCTGGCTCGCTCGCTTGCTCTCATGTCTGGCTCGCTCGCTCTCATATCTGGCTCGCTCGCTTGCTCTCATGTCTGTCTCGCTCACTCTCATATCTTGCTCGCTCGCTTGCTCTCATGTCTGGCTTGCTCGCTCTCATATCTGGTTTGCTCGCTTGCTCTCAGGTCTGTCTCGCTCGCTCTCATATCTGGCTCGCTCGCTTGCTCTCTTGTCTGGTTCGCTCTCTTATCTGGCTTGCTCTCATATCTGGCTCGCTTGCTTGCTCTCATGTCTGACTCGCTAGCTCTCATATCTGTCTCGCTCGCATGCTCTCATGTCTGTCTCGCTCGCTCTCATATCTGGCTCGCTCGCTTGCTCTCTTGTCTGGTTCGCTCTCTTATCTGGCTTGCTCTCATATCTGGCTCGCTCGCTTGCTCTCATGTCTGGCTCGCTCTCATATCTGGCTCGCTCGCTTGCTCTCATGTCTGTCTCGCTCGCTCTCATATCTGGATCACTCGCTTGCTCTCTTGTCTGGTTCGCTCTCTTATCTGGCTTGCTCTCATGCTCGCTTGCTCTCATGTCTGACTCGGTAGCTCTCATATCTGGCTCGCTCGCTTGCTCTCATGTCTGTCTCGCTCGCTCTCATATCTGGCTCGCTCGCTTGCTCTCTTGTCTGGTTCGCTCTCTTATCTGGCTCGCTCTCATATCTGGCTTGCTCGCTTGCTCTCATGTCTGATTCGCTAGCTCTCATATCTGGCTCGCTCGCTTGCTCTCATGTCTGGCTCGCTCGCGCTCATATCTGGCTCGCTCGCTTGCTCTCTTGTCTGGTTCGCTCTCTTATCTGGCTTGCTCTCATATCTGGCTCGCTCGCTTGCTCTCTTGTCTGGTTCGCTCTCTTATCTGGCTCACTCTCGCTCACTCTCGCTCTCATATCTGGCACGCTCTCATATCTGGCTCGCTCGCTTGCTCTCATATCTGGCTCGCTCGCTTGCTCTCTTGTCTGGCTCGCTCTCATATCTGGCTCGCTCGCTCGCATATCTGGCTCGCTCGCTTGCTCTCTTGTCTGGCTCGATCTATTATCTGGCTCGCTCGGTCGCATATCTGGCTCGCTCGCTCTCATATCTTGCTCACTTGCTTGCTCTCATGTCTGGCTCGCTCGCTCTCATATCTGGCTCGCTCGATTGCTCTCTTGTCTGGTGCGCTCTCTTATCTGGCTCACTCTCATATCTGGCTTGCTCGCTTGCTCTCATATCTGTCTCGCTCGCTCTCATATCTTGCTCACTTGCTTGCTCTCATGTCTGGCTCGCTCGCTCTCATATCTGGCTCGCTCGATTGCTCTCTTGTCTGGTTCGCTCTCTTATCTGGCTCACTCTCATATCTGTCTTGCTTGCTTGCTCTCATATCTGGCTTGCTCGCTCTCATATCTGTCTCGCTCGCTTGCTTTCATGTCTGTCTCGCTCGCTTTCATATCTGGCTCGCTCGCTTGCTCTCTTGTCTGGTTCGCTCTTTTATCTGGCTTGCTCTCATATCTGGCTCGCTCGCTTGCTCTCAAATCTGGCTCGCTCGCTCTCATATCTGGCTCGCTCGCTTGCTCTCATGTCTGTCTTGCTCGCTCTCATATCTTGCTCGCTCGCTTGCTCTCATGTCTGGCTTGCTCGCTCTCATATCTGGTTTGCTCGCTTGCTCTCAGGTCTGTCTCGCTCGCTCTCATATCTGGCTCGCTCGCTTGCTCTCTTGTCTGGTTCGCTCTCTTATCTGGCTTGCTCTCATATCTGGCTCGCTTGCTTGCTCTCTTGTCTGGTTCGCTCGCTCTCATATCTGTCTCGCTCGCTTGCTCTCATGTCTGTCTCGCTCGCTTTCATATCTGGCTCGCTCGCTTGCTCTCTTGTCTGGTTCGCTCTTTTATCTGGCTTGCTCTCATATCTGGCTCGCTCGCTTGCTCTCATGTCTGTCTCGCTCGCTCTCATATCTGGCTCGCTCGCTTGCTCTCATGTCTGTCTCGCTCGCTCTCATATCTGGCTCGCTCGCTTGCTCTCATGTCTGTCTCGCTCGCTCTCATATCTGGCTCGCTCGCTTGCTCTCATGTCTGGCTCGCTCGCTTGCTCTCATGTCTGGTTCGCTTGCTCTCATATCTTGCTCGCTCGCTTGCTCTCATGTCTGGCTCGCTCGCTCTCATATCTGGCTCGCTCGCTTGCTCTCATGTCTGTCTCGCTCGCTCTCATATCTGGCTCGCTCGCTTGCTCTCTTGTCTGGTTCGCTCTCTTATCTGGCTTACTCTCATATCTGGCTCGCTCGCTTGCTCTCATGTCTGACTCGCTAGCTCTCATATCTGGCTCGCTCGCTTGCTCTCATGTCTGTCTCGCTCGCTCTCATATCTGGCTCGCTCGCTTGCTCTCTTGTCTGGTTCACTGTCTTATCTGGCTCGCTCTCATATCTGGCTCGCTCGCTTGCTCTCATGTCTGACTCGCTAGCTCTCATATCTGGCTCGCTCGCTTGCTCTCATGTCTGACTCGCTAGCTCTCATATCTGGCTCGCTCGCTTGCTATCATGTCTGTCTCGTTCGCTCTCATATCTGGCTCGCTCGCTTGCTCTCTTGTCTGGTTCGGTCTCTTATCTGGCTCGCTCTCATATCTGGCTTGCTCGCTTGCTCTCATGTCTGATTCGCTAGCTCTCATATCTGTCTCGCTCGCTTGCTCTTATGTCTGGCTCGCTCGCTCTCATATCTGGCTCGCTCGCTTGCTCTCTTGTCTGGTTCGCTCTCTTATCTGGCTTGCTCTCATATCTGGCTCGCTCGCTTGCTCTCTTGTCTGGTTCGCTCTCTTATCTGGCTCACTCTCGCTCACTCTCGCTCTCATATCTGGCTCGCTCACTTATCTGGCTCGCTCGCTCGCATATCTGGCTCGCTCGCTTGCTCTCATATCTGGCTTGCTCGCTTGCTCTCATATCTGGCTCGCTCGCTTGCTCTCTTGTCTGGCTCGCTCTCATATCTGGCTCGCTCGCATATCTGGCTCGCTCGCTCTCATATCTTGCTCACTTGCTTGCTCTCATGTCTGGCTCGCTCTCTCTCATATCTGGCTCGCTCGATTGCTCTCTTGTCTGGTTCGCTCTCTTATCTGGCTCACTCTCATATCTGGCTTGCTCGCTTGCTCTCATATCTGGCTCGCTCGCTCTCATATCTTGCTCACTTGCTTGCTCTCATGTCTGGCTCGCTCGCTCTCATATCTGGCTCGCTCGCTTGCTCTCTTGTCTGGTTCGCTCTCTTATCTGGCTTGCTCTCATATCTGGCTCGCTCGCTTGCTCTCTTGTCTGGTTCGCTCTCTTATCTGGCTCACTCTCGCTCACTCTCGCTCTCATATCTGGCACGCTCTCATATCTGGCTCACTCGCTTGCTCTCATATCTGGCTCGCTCGCTTGCTCTCTTGTCTGGCTCGCTCTCATATCTGGCTCGCTCGCTCGCATATCTGGCTCGCTCGCTTGCTCTCTTGTCTGGCTCGATCTATTATCTGGCTCGCTCGGTCGCATATCTGGCTCGCTCGCTCTCATATCTTGCTCACTTGCTTGCTCTCATGTCTGGCTCGCTCGCTCTCATATCTGGCTCGCTCGATTGCTCTCTTGTCTGGTTCGCTCTCTTATCTGGCTCACTCTCATATCTGGCTTGCTCGCTTGCTCTCATATCTGTCTCGCTCGCTCTCATATCTTGCTCACTTGCTTGCTCTCATGTCTGGCTCGCTCGCTCTCATATCTGGCTCGCTCGATTGCTCTCTTGTCTGGTTCGCTCTCTTATCTGGCTCACTCTCATATCTGGCTTGCTTGCTTGCTCTCATATCTGGCTTGCTCGCTTGCTTTCATGTCTGTCTCGCTAGCTTTCATATCTGGCTCGCTCGCTTGCTCTCTTGTCTGGTTCGCTCTTTTATCTGGCTTGCTCTCATATCTGGCTCGCTCGCTTGCTCTCATGTCTGGCTCGCTCGCTCTCATATCTGGCTCGCTCGCTTGCTCTCATGTCTGTCTCGCTCACTCTCATATCTTGCTCGCTCGCTTGCTCTCATGTCTGGCTTGCTCGCTCTCATATCTGGTTTGCTCGCTTGCTCTCAGGTCTGTCTCGCTCGCTCTCATATCTGGCTCGCTCGCTTGCTCTCTTGTCTGGTTCGCTCTCTTATCTGGCTTGCTCTCATATCTGGCTCGCTTGCTTGCTCTCATGTCTGACTCGCTAGCTCTCATATCTGTCTCGCTCGCATGCTCTCATGTCTGTCTCGCTCGCTCTCATATCTGGCTCGCTCGCTTGCTCTCTTGTCTGGTTCGCTCTCTTATCTGGCTTGCTCTCATATCTGGCTTGCTCGCTTGCTCTCATGTCTGGCTCGCTCTCATATCTGGCTCGCTCGCTTGCTCTCATGTCTGTCTCGCTCGCTCTCATATCTGGATCACTCGCTTGCTCTCTTGTCTGGTTCGCTCTCTTATCTGGCTTGCTCTCATATCTGGCTCGCTCGCTTGCTCTCATGTCTGACTCGGTAGCTCTCATATCTGGCTCGCTCGCTTGCTCTCATGTCTGTCTCGCTCGCTCTCATATCTGGCTCGCTCGCTTGCTCTCTTGTCTGGTTCGCTCTCTTATCTGGCTCGCTCTCATATCTGGCTTGCTCGCTTGCTCTCATGTCTGATTCGCTAGCTCTCATATCTGGCTCGCTCGCTTGCTCTCATGTCTGGCTCGCTCGCGCTCATATCTGGCTCGCTCGCTTGCTCTCTTGTCTGGTTTGCTCTCTTATCTGGTTTGCTCTCATATCTGGCTCGCTCGCTTGCTCTCTTGTCTGGTTCGCTCTCTTATCTGGCTCACTCTCGCTCACTCTCGCTCTCATATCTGGCACGCTCTCATATCTGGCTCGCTCGCTTGCTCTCATATCTGGCTCGCTCGCTTGCTCTCTTGTCTGGCTCGCTCTCATATCTGGCTCGCTCGCTCGCATATCTTGCTCGCTCGCTTGCTCTCTTGTCTGGCTCGATCTATTATCTGGCTCGCTCGGTCGCATATCTGGCTCGCTCGCTCTCATATCTTGCTCACTTGCTTGCTCTCATGTCTGGCTCGCTCGCTCTCATATCTGGCTCGCTCGATTGCTCTCTTGTCTGGTGCGCTCTCTTATCTGGCTCACTCTCATATCTGGCTTGCTCGCTTGCTCTCATATCTGTCTCGCTCGCTCTCATATCTTGCTCACTTGCTTGCTCTCATGTCTGGCTCGCTCGCTCTCATATCTGGCTCGCTCGATTGCTCTCTTGTCTGGTTCGCTCTCTTATCTGGCTCACTCTCATATCTGGCTTGCTTGCTTGCTCTCATATCTGGCTTGCTCGCTCTCATATCTGTCTCGCTCGCTTGCTTTCATGTCTGTCTCGCTCGCTTTCATATCTGGCTCGCTCGCTTGCTCTCTTGTCTGGTTCGCTCTTTTATCTGGCTTGCTCTCATATCTGGCTCGCTCGCTTGCTCTCATGTCTGGCTCGCTCGCTCTCATATCTGGCTCGCTCGCTTGCTCTCATGTCTGTCTTGCTCGCTCTCATATCTTGCTCGCTCGCTTGCTCTCATGTCTGGCTTGCTCGCTCTCATATCTGGTTTGCTCGCTTGCTCTCAGGTCTGTCTCGCTCGCTCTCATATCTGGCTCGCTCGCTTGCTCTCTTGTCTGGTTCGCTCTCTTATCTGGCTTGCTCTCATATCTGGCTCGCTTGCTTGCTCTCATGTCTGACTCGCTAGCTCTCATATCTGTCTCGCTCGCATGCTCTCATGTCTGTCTCGCTCGCTCTCATATCTGGCTCGCTCGCTTGCTCTCTTGTCTGGTTCGCTCTCTTATCTGGCTTGCTCTCATATCTGGCTCGCTCGCTTGCTCTCATGTCTGGCTCGCTCTCATATCTGGCTCGCTCGCTTGCTCTCATGTCTGTCTCGCTCGCTCTCATATCTGGCTCGCTCGCTTGCTCTCTTGTCTGGTTCGCTCTCTTATCTGGCTTGCTCTCATATCTGGCTCGCTCGCTTGCTCTCATGTCTGACTCGCTAGCTCTCATATCTGGCTCGCTCGCTTGCTCTCTTGTCTGGTTCGCTCTCTTATCTGGCTCGCTCTCATATCTGGCTTGCTCGCTTGCTCTCATATTTGGCTCGCTCGCTTGCTCTCATGTCTGGCTCTCTCTCTCTCATATCTGGCTCGCTCGCTTGCTCTCATATCTGGCTCACTCGCTTGCTCTCTTGTCAGGCTCGCTCTCTTGTCTAGCTCGCTCGCTCGAATAACTGTCTCGCTCGCTTGCTCTCTTGTCTGGTTCGCTCTCTTATCTGGCTCAATCTCATATTGCTCGCTTGCTCTCATATCTGGCTCGCTCGCTTGCTCTCATATGTGGCTTGTTCGCTTGCTCTCTTGTCAGGCTCGCTCTCTTGTCTAGCTCGCTCGCTCGAATAACTGTCTCGCTCGCTTGCTCTCTTGTCTGGTTCGCTCTCTTATCTGGCTCACTCTCATATCTGGCTTGCTCGCTTGCTCTCATATCTGGCTCGCTCGCTCTCACATCTTGCTCACTTGCTTCCTCTCATGTCTGGCTCGCTCGCTCTCATATCTGGCTCTCTCGATTGCTCTCTTGTCTGGTTCGCTCTCTTATCTGGCTCACTCTCATATCTGGCTTGCTTGCTTGCACTCATATCTGGCTTGCTCTCTCTCATATCTGTCTCGCTCGCTTGCTCTCATGTCTGTCTCACTCGCTTTCATATCTGGCTCGCTCGCTTGCTGTCTTGTCTGGTTCGCTCTCTTATCTGGCTCGCTCTCATATCTGGCTTGCTCGCTCGCTCTCATATCTGGCTCTTCGCTTGCTCTCTTGTCTGGTTCGCTCTCTTATCTGGCTTGCTCTCATATCTGGCTCGCTCGCTTGCTCTCATGTCTGACTCGCTAGCTCTCATATCTGGCTTGCTCGCTTGCTCTCATGTCTGTCTCGCTCGCTCTCATATCTGGCTCGCTCGCTTGCTCACTTGTCTGGTTCGCTCTCTTATCTGGCTCGCTCTCATATCTGGCTTGTTCGCTTGCTCTCATATTTGGCTCGCTCGCTTGCTCTCATATCTGGCTCGCTCGCTTGCTCTCTTGTCAGGCTCGCTCTCTTGTCTAGCTCGCTCGCTCTCATATCTGGCTCGCTCGCTTGCTCTCTTGTCTGGTTCGCTCTCTTATCTGGCTTGCTCTCATATCTGGCTCGCTCGCTTGCTCTCATGTCTGACTCGCTAGCTCTCATATCTGGCTCGCTCGCTTGCTCTCATGTCTGTCTCGCTTGCTCTCATATCTGGCTCGCTCGCTTGCTCTTGCTCTCTTGTCTGGTTCGCTCTCTTATCTGGCTTGCTCTCATATCTGGCTCGCTCGCTTGCTCACTTTTCTGGTTCGTTCTCTTATCTGGCTCTTTCTCGCTCACTCTCGCTCGCATATCTGGCTCGCTCGCTTGCTCTCTTGTCTGGCTCGATCTATTATCTGGCTCACTCGGTCGCATATCTGGCTCGCTCGCTCTCATATCTTGCTCACTTGCTTGCTCTCATGTCTGGCTCGCTCGCTCTCATATCTGGCTCGCTCGATTGCTTTCTTGTCTGGTTCACTCTCTTATCTGGCTCACTCTCATATCTGGCTTGCTCGCTTGCTCTCATATCTGTCTCGCTCGCTCTCATATCTTGCTCACTTGCTTGCTCTCATGTCTGGCTCGCTCGCTCTCATATCTGGCTCGCTCGATTGCTCTCTTGTCTGGTTCGCTCTCTTATCTGGCTCACTCTCATATCTGGCTTGCTTGCTTGCTCTCATATCTGGCTTGCTCGCTCTCATATCTGTCTCGCTCGCTTGCTTTCATGTCTGTCTCGCTCGCTTTCATATCTGGCTCGCTCGCTTGCTCTCTTGTCTGGTGCTCTTTTATCTGGCTTGCTCTCATATCTGGCTCGCTCGCTTGCTCTCATGTCTGGCTCGCTCGCTCTCATATCTGGCTCGCTCGCTTGCTCTCATGTCTGTCTCGCTCGCTCCTCATATCTGGCTCGCTCGCTTGCTCTCATGTCTGTCCTCGCTTGCTCTCATATCTGGCTCGCTCGCTTGCTCTCATATCTGGCTCGCTCGCTTGCTCTCATGTCTGACTTGCTAGCTCTCATATCTGGCTCGCTCGCTTGCTATCATGTCTGTCTCGTTCGCTCTCATATCTGGCTCGCTCGCTTGCTCTCATGTCTGGCTCGCTCGCTCTCATATCTGGCTCGCTCGCTTGCTCTCATGTCTGTCTCGCTCGCTCTCATATCTGGCTCGCTCGCTTGCTCTCTTGTCTGGTTCGCTTTCTTATCTGGCTTGCTCCCCTATCTGGCTCGCTCGCTTGCTCTCATGTCTGACTCGCTAGCTCTCATATCTGGCTCGCTCGCTTGCTCTCATGTCTGGTTCGCTCTCTTATCTTGCTCACTCTCGCTCACTCACGCTCTCATATCTGGCTCGATCTCTTATCTGGCTCGCTCGCTCGCATATCTGGCTCGCTCGCTTGCTCTCTTGTCTGGTTCGCTCTCTTATCTGGCTCACTCTCGCTCACTCTCGCTCTCATATCTGGCTTGATCTCTTATCTGGCTCGCTCGCTCGCATATCTGGCTCGCTCGCTTGCTCTCATATTTGGCTTGCTCGCTTGCTCTCATATCTGGCTCACTCGCTTGCTCTCTTGTCTGGCTCGCTCTCATATCTGGCTCGCTCGCTTGCTCTCTTGTCTGATTCGCTCTCTTATCTGGCTCGCTCTAATATCTGGCTTGCTCGCTCGCTCTCATATCTGGCTCGCTCGCTTGCTCTCTTGTCTGGTTCGCTGTCTTATCTGGCTTGCTCTCATATCTGGCTCGCTTGCTTGCTCTCATGTCTGACTCGCTAGCTCTCATATCTGGCTCGCTCGCATGCTCTCATATCTGGCTCGCTCGCTTGCTCTCTTGTCTGGTTCGCTCTCTTATCTGGCTCGCTCTCATATCTGGCTCGCTCGCTCTCATATCTTGCTCACTTGCTTGCTCTCATGTCTGGCTCGCTCGCTCTCATATCTGGCTCGCTCGCTTGCTCTCTTGTTTGGTTCGCTCTCTTATCTGGCTTGCTCTCATATCTGGCTCGCTCGCTTGCTCTCTTGTCTGGTTCGCTCTCTTATCTGGCTCACTCTCGCTCACTCTCGCTCTCATATCTGGCACGCTCTCATATCTGGCTCGCTCGCTTGCTCTCATATCTGGCTCGCTCGCTTGCTCTCTTGTCTGGCTCGCTCTCATATCTGGCTCGCTCGCTCGCATATCTGGCTCGCTCGCTTGCTCTCTTGTCTGGCTCGATCTATTATCTGGCTCGCTCGGTCGCATATCTGTCTCGCTCGGTCGCATATCTGTCTCGCTCGCTCTCATATCTTGCTCACTTGCTTGCTCTCATGTCTGGCTCGCTCGCTCTCATATCTGGCTCGCTCGATTGCTCTCTTGTCTGGTTCGCTCTCTTATCTGGCTCACTCTCATATCTGGCTTGCTTGCTTGCTCTCATATCTGGCTTGCTCGCTCTCATATCTGTCTCGCTCGCTTGCTTTCATGTCTGTCTCGCTCGCTTTCATATCTGGCTCGCTCGCTTGCTCTCTTGTCTGGTTCGCTCTTTTATCTGGCTTGCTCTCATATCTGGCTCGCTCGCTCTCATATCTGGCTCGCTCGCTTGCTCTCATGTCTGTCTCGCTCACTCTCATATCTTGCTCGCTCGCTTGCTCTCATGTCTGGCTTGCTCGCTCTCATATCTGGTTTGTTTGCTTGCTCTCAGGTCTGTCTCGCTCGCTCTCATATCTGGCTCGCTCGCTTGCTCTCTTGTCTGGTTCGCTCTCTTATCTGGCTTGCTCTCATATCTTGTTCGCTCGCTTGCTCTCATGTCTGGCTTGCTCGCTCTCATATCTGGTTTGCTCGCTTGCTCTCATGTCTGGCTCGCTCGCTCTCATATCTGGCTTGCTCGCTTGCTCTCATGTCTGACTCGCTAGCTCTCATATCTGGCTCGCTCGCCTTGCTCTCATGTCTGTCTCGCTCGCTCTCATATCTGGCTCGCTCGCTTGCTCTCTTGTCTGGTTCGCTCTCTTATCTGGCTCGCTCTCATATCTGGCTTGCTCGCTTGCTCTCATGTCTGATTCGCTACCTCTCATATCTGGCTCGCTCGCTTGCTCTCATGTCTGGCTCGCTCGCTCTCATATCTGGCTCGCTCGCTTGCTCTCTTGTCTGGTTCGCTCTCTTATCTGGCTTGCTCTCATATCTGGCTCGCTCGCTTGCTCTCTTGTCTGGTTCGCTCTGTTATCTGGCTTGCTCTCATATCTGGCTCGCTCGCTTGCTCTCATGTCTGACTCGCTAGCTCTCATATCTGGCTCGCTCGCTTGCTATCATGTCTGTCTCGCTCGCTCTCATATCTGGCTCGCTCGCTTGCTCTCTTGTCTGGTTCGCTCTCTTATCTGGCTCGCTCTCATATCTGGCTTGCTCGCTTGCTCTCATGTCTGATTCGCTAGCTCTCATATCTGGCTCGCTCGCTTGCTCTTATGTCTGGCTCGCTCGCTCTCATATCTGGCTCGCTCGCTTTCTCTCTTGTCTGGTTCGCTCTCTTATCTGGCTTGCTCTCATATCTGGCTCGCTCGCTTGCTCTCTTGTCTGGTTCGCTCTTTTATCTGGCTTGCTCTCATATCTGGCTCGCTCGCTTGCTCTCATGTCTGTCTCGCTCGCTCTCATATCTGGCTCGCTCGCTTGCTCTCATGTTTGGCTCGCTCGCTTGCTCTCATGTCTGGTTCGCTTGCTCTCATATCTTGCTCGCTCGCTTGCTCTCATGTCTGTCTCGCTCGCTCTCATATCTGGCTCGCTCGCTTGCTCTCATGTCTGTCTCGCTCGCTCTCATATCTGGCTCGCTCGCTTGCTCTCTTGTCTGGTTCGCTCTCTTATCTGGCTTACTCTCATATCTGGCTCGCTCGCTTGCTCTCATGTCTGACTCGCTAGCTCTCATATCTGGCTCGCTCGCTTGCTCTCATGTCTGTCTCGCTCGCTCTCATATCTGGCTCGCTCGCTTGCTCTCTTGTCTGGTTCACTGTCTTATCCGGCTCGCTCTCATATCTGGCTCGCTCGCTTGCTCTCATGTCTGACTCGCTAGCTCTCATATCTGGCTCGCTCGCTTGCTCTCATGTCTGACTCGCTAGCTCTCATATCTGGCTCGCTCGCTTGCTATCATGTCTGTCTCGTTCGCTCTCATATCTGGCTCGCTCGCTTGCTCTCTTGTCTGGTTCGCTCTCTTATCTGGCTCGCTCTCATATCTGGCTTGCTCGCTTGCTCTCATGTCTGATTCGCTAGCTCTCATATCTGTCTCGCTCGCTTGCTCTTATGTCTGGCTCGCTCGCTCTCATATCTGGCTCGCTCGCTTGCTCTCTTGTCTGGTTCGCTCTCTTATCTGGCTTGCTCGCATATCTGGCTCGCTCGCTTGCTCTCATATCTGGCTTGCTCGCTTGCTCTCATATCTGGCTCGCTCGCTTGCTCTCTTGTCTGGCTCGCTCTCATATCTGGCTCGCTCGCATATCTGGCTCGCTCGCTCTCATATCTTGCTCACTTGCTTGCTCTCATGTCTGGCTCGCTCTCTCTCATATCTGGCTCGCTCGATTGCTCTCTTGTCTGGTTCGCTCTCTTATCTGGCTCACTCTCGCTCACTCTCGCTCTCATATCTGGCACGCTCTCATATCTGGCTCACTCGCTTGCTCTCATATCTGGCTCGCTCGCTTGCTCTCTTGTCTGGCTCGCTCTCATATCTGGCTCGCTCGCTCGCATATCTGGCTCGCTCGCTTGCTCTCTTGTCTGGCTCGATCTATTATCTGGCTCGCTCGGTCGCATATCTGGCTCGTTCGCTCTCATATCTTGCTCACTTGCTTGCTCTCATGTCTGGGCTCGCTCGCTCTCATATCTGGCTCGCTCGATTGCTCTCTTGTCTGGTTCGCTCTCTTATCTGGCTCACTCTCATATCTGGCTTGCTCGCTTGCTCTCATATCTGTCTCGCTCGCTCTCATATCTTGCTCACTTGCTTGCTCTCATGTCTGGCTCGCTCGCTCTCATATCTGGCTCGCTCGATTGCTCTCTTGTCTGGCTCGCTCTCTTATCTGGCTCACTCTCATATCTGGCTTGCTTGCTTGCTCTCATATCTGGCTTGCTCACTTGCTTTCATGTCTGTCCTCGCTAGCTTTCATATCTGGCTCGCTCGCTTGCTCTCTTGTCTGGTTCGCTCTTTTATCTGGCTTGCTCTCATATCTGGCTCGCTCGCTTGCTCTCATGTCTGGCTCGCTCGCTCTCATATCTGGCTCGCTCGCTTGCTCTCATGTCTGTCTCGCTCACTCTCATATCTTGCTCGCTCGCTTGCTCTCATGTCTGGCTTCCTCGCTCTCATATCTGGCTCGCTCGCTTGCTCTCTTGTCTGGTTCGCTCTCTTATCTGGCTTGCTCTCATATCTGGCTCGCTTGCTTGCTCTCATGTCTGACTCGCTAGCTCTCATATCTGTCTCGCTCGCATGCTCTCATGTCTGTCTCGCTCGCTCTCATATCTGGCTCGCTCGCTTGCTCTCTTGTCTGGTTCGCTCTCTTATCTGGCTTGCTCTCATATCTGGCTCGCTCGCTTGCTCTCATGTCTGGCTCGCTCTCATATCTGGCTCGCTCGCTTGCTCTCATGTCTGTCTCGCTCGCTCTCATATCTGGATCACTCGCTTGCTCTCTTGTCTGGTTCGCTCTCTTATCTGGCTCGCTCGCTTGCTCTCATGTCTGACTCGGTAGCTCTCATATCTGGCTCGCTCGCTTGCTCTCATGTCTGTCTCGCTCGCTCTCATATCTGGCTCGCTCGCTTGCTCTCTTGTCTGGTTCGCTCTCTTATCTGGCTCGCTCTCATATCTGGCTTGCTCGCTTGCTCTCATGTCTGATTCGCTAGCTCTCATATCTGGCTCGCTCGCTTGCTCTCATGTCTGGCTCGCTCGCGCTCATATCTGGCTCGCTCGCTTGCTCTCTTGTCTGGTTCGCTCTCTTATCTGGCTTGCTCTCATATCTGGCTCGCTCGCTTGCTCTCTTGTCTGGTTCGCTCTCTTATCTGGCTCACTCTCGCTCACTCTCGCTCTCATATCTGGCACGCTCTCATATCTGGCTCGCTCGCTTGCTCTCATATCTGGCTCGCTCGCTTGCTCTCTTGTCTGGCTCGCTCTCATATCTGGCTCGCTCGCTCGCATATCTGGCTCGCTCGCTTGCTCTCTTGTCTGGCTCGATCTATTATCTGGCTCGCTCGGTCGCCTATCTGGCTCGCTCGCTCTCATATCTTGCTCACTTGCTTGCTCTCATGTCTGGCTCGCTCGCTCTCATATCTGGCTCGCTCGATTGCTCTCTTGTCTGGTTCGCTCTCTTATCTGGCTCACTCTCATATCTGGCTTGCTCGCTTGCTCTCATATCTGGCTCGCTCGCTCTCATATCTTGCTCACTTGCTTGCTCTCATGTCTGGCTCGCTCGCTCTCATATCTGGCTCGCTCGATTGCTCTCTTGTCTGGTTCGCTCTCTTATCTGGCTCACTCTCATATCTGCCTTGCTTGCTTGCTCTCATATCTGGCTTGCTCGCTCTCATATCTGTCTCGCTCGCTTGCTTTCATGTCTGTCTCGCTCGCTTTCATATCTGGCTCGCTCGCTTGCTCTCTTGTCTGGTTCGCTCTTTTATCTGGCTTGCTCTCATATCTGGCTCGCTCGCTTGCTCTCATGTCTGGCTCGCTCGCTCTCATATCTTGCTCGCTCGCTTGCTCTCATGTCTGGCTTGCTCGCTCTCATATCTGGTTTGCTCGCTTGCTCTCAGGTCTGTCTCGCTCGCTCTCATATCTGGCTCGCTCGCTTGCTCTCTTGTCTGGTTCGCTCTCTTATCTGGCTTGCTCTCATATCTGGCTCGCTTGCTTGCTCTCATGTCTGACTCGCTAGCTCTCATATCTGTCTCGCTCGCATGCTCTCATGTCTGTCTCGCTCGCTCTCATATCTGGCTCGCTCGCTTGCTCTCTTGTCTGGTTCGCTCTCTTATCTGGCTTGCTCTCATATCTGGCTCGCTCGCTTGCTCTCATGTCTGGCTCGCTCTCATATCTGGCTCGCTCGCTTGCTCTCATGTCTGTCTCGCTCGCTCTCATATCTGGCTCGCTCGCTTGCTCTCTTGTCTGGTTCGCTCTCTTATCTGGCTTGCTCTCATATCTGGCTCGCTCGCTTGCTCTCATGTCTGACTCGCTAGCTCTCATATCTGGCTCGCTCGCTTGCTCTCTTGTCTGGTTCGCTCTCTTATCTGGCTCGCTCTCATATCTGGCTTGCTCGCTTGCTCTCATATTTGGCTCGCTCGCTTGCTCTCATGTCTGGCTCTCTCTCTCTCATATCTGGCTCGCTCGCTTGCTCTCATATCTGGCTCACTCGCTTGCTCTCTTGTCAGGCTCGCTCTCTTGTCTAGCTCGCTCGCTCGAATAACTGTCTCGCTCGCTTGCTCTCTTGTCTGGTTCGCTCTCTTATCTGGCTCAATCTCATATCTGGCTTGCTCGCTTGCTCTCATATCTGGCTCGCTCGCTTGCTCTCATATGTGGCTTGTTCGCTTGCTCTCTTGTCAGGCTCGCTCTCTTGTCTAGCTCGCTCGCTCGAATAACTGTCTCGCTCGCTTGCTCTCTTGTCTGGTTCGCTCTCTTATCTGGCTCACTCTCATATCTGGCTTGCTCGCTTGCTCTCATATCTGGCTCGCTCGCTCTCATATCTTGCTCACTTGCTTCCTCTCATGTCTGGCTCGCTCGCTCTCATATCTGGCTCGCTCGATTGCTCTCTTGTCTGGTTCGCTCTCTTATCTGGCTCACTCTCATATCAGGCTTGCTTGCTTGCACTCATATCTGGCTTGCTCTCTCTCATATCTGTCTCGCTCGCTTGCTCTCATGTCTGTCTCACTCGCTTTCATATCTGGCTCGCTCGCTTGCTGTCTTGTCTGGTTCGCTCTCTTATCTGGCTCGCTCTCATATCTGGCTTGCTCGCTCGCTCTCATATCTGGCTCTTCGCTTGCTCTCTTGTCTGGTTCGCTCTCTTATCTGGCTTGCTCTCATATCTGGCTCGCTCGCTTGCTCTCATGTCTGACTCGCTAGCTCTCATATCTGGCTTGCTCGCTTGCTCTCATGTCTGTCTCGCTCGCTCTCATATCTGGCTCGCTCGCTTGCTCACTTGTCTGGTTCGCTCTCTTATCTGGCTCGCTCTCATATCTGGCTTGTTCGCTTGCTCTCATATTTG
The DNA here is from genome assembly GCF_029499605.1 of Hyla sarda. NCBI lineage: Eukaryota > Metazoa > Chordata > Amphibia > Anura > Hylidae > Hyla > Hyla sarda. Next base: position 66,577,657 of record NC_079199.1, read on the forward strand.
GCTCGCTCGCTTGCTCTCATGTCTGGCTCGCTCGCTCTCATATCTGGCTCGCTCGCTTGCTCTCATATCTGGCTCGCTCGCTTGCTCTCTTGTCAGGCTCGCTCTCTTGTCTAGCTCGCTCGCTCTCATATCTGGCTCGCTCGCTTGCTCTCTTGTCTGGTTCGCTCTCTTATCTGGCTTGCTCTCATATCTGGCTCGCTCGCTTGCTCTCATGTCTGACTCGCTAGCTCTCATATCTGGCTCGCTCGCTTGCTCTCATGTCTGTCTCGCTTGCTCTCATATCTGGCTCGCTCGCTTGCTCTCTTGTCTGGTTCGCTCTCTTATCTGGCTTGCTCTCATATCTGGCTCGCTCGCTTGCTCACTTTTCTGGTTCGTTCTCTTATCTGGCTCTTTCTCGCTCACTCTCGCTCTCATATCTGGCACGCTCTCTTATTTGGCTCGCTCGCTCGCATATCTGGCTCGCTCGCTTGCTCTCTTGTCTGGCTCGATCTATTATCTGGCTCACTCGGTCGCATATCTGGCTCGCTCGCTCTCATATCTTGCTCACTTGCTTGCTCTCATGTCTGGCTCGCTCGCTCTCATATCTGGCTCGCTCGATTGCTTTCTTGTCTGGTTCACTCTCTTATCTGGCTCACTCTCATATCTGGCTTGCTCGCTTGCTCTCATATCTGTCTCGCTCGCTCTCATATCTTGCTCACTTGCTTGCTCTCATGTCTGGCTCGCTCGCTCTCATATCTGGCTCGCTCGATTGCTCTCTTGTCTGGTTCGCTCTCTTATCTGGCTCACTCTCATATCTGGCTTGCTTGCTTGCTCTCATATCTGGCTTGCTCGCTCTCATATCTGTCTCGCTCGCTTGCTTTCATGTCTGTCTCGCTCGCTTTCATATCTGGCTCGCTCGCTTGCTCTCTTGTCTGGTTCGCTCTTTTATCTGGCTTGCTCTCATATCTGGCTCGCTCGCTTGCTCTCATGTCTGGCTCGCTCGCTCTCATATCTGGCTCGCTCGCTTGCTCTCATGTCTGTCTCGCTCGCTCTCATATCTGGCTCGCTCGCTTGCTCTCTTGTCTGGTTCGCTCTTTTATCTGGCTTGCTCTCATATCTGGCTCGCTCGCTTGCTCTCATGTCTGGCTCGCTCGCTCTCATATCTGGCTCGCTCGCTTGCTCTCATGTCTGTCTCGCTCGCTCTCATATCTGGCTCGCTCGCTTGCTCTCTTGTCTGGTTCGCTTTCTTATCTGGCTTGCTCCCCTATCTGGCTCGCTCGCTTGCTCTCATGTCTGACTCGCTAGCTCTCATATCTGGCTCGCTCGCTTGCTCTCATATCTGGTTCGCTCTCTTATCTGGCTCACTCTCGCTCACTCACGCTCTCATATCTGGCTCGATCTCTTATCTGGCTCGCTCGCTCGCATATCTGGCTCGCTCGCTTGCTCTCTTGTCTGGTTCGCTCTCTTATCTGGCTCACTCTCGCTCACTCTCGCTCTCATATCTGGCTTGATCTCTTATCTGGCTCGCTCGCTCGCATATCTGGCTCGCTCGCTTGCTCTCATATTTGGCTTGCTCGCTTGCTCTCATATCTGGCTCACTCGCTTGCTCTCTTGTCTGGCTCGCTCTCATATCTGGCTCGCTCGCTTGCTCTCTTGTCTGATTCGCTCTCTTATCTGGCTCGCTCTAATATCTGGCTTGCTCGCTCGCTCTCATATCTGGCTCGCTCGCTTGCTCTCTTGTCTGGTTCGCTGTCTTATCTGGCTTGCTCTCATATCTGGCTCGCTTGCTTGCTCTCATGTCTGACTCGCTAGCTCTCATATCTGGCTCGCTCGCATGCTCTCATGTCTGTCTCGCTCGCTCTCATATCTGGCTCGCTCGCTTGCTCTCTTGTCTGGTTCGCTCTCTTATCTGGCTCGCTCTCATATCTGGCTTGCTCGCTTACTCTCATGTCTGATTCGCAAGCTCTCATATCTGGCTCGCTCGCTTGCTCTCATGTCTGGCTCGATCGCTCTCATATCTGGCTCGCTCGCTTGTCTGGTTCGCTCTCTTATCTGACTCACTCTCGCTCACTCTTGCTCTCATATCTGGCTCGCTCTCTTATCTGGCTCGCTCGCTCGCATATCTGGCTCGCACACTTGCTCTCATATCTGGCTTGCTCGCTTGCTCTCATATCTGGCTTGCTCGCTCGCTCGCATATCTGGCTCGCTCGCTTGCTCTCATATCTGGCTTGCTCGCTTGCACTCATATCTGGCTCGCTCGCTTGCTCTCTTGTCTGGCTCGCTCTAATATCTGGCTCGCTCGCTCTCATATCTGGCTCGCTCGCTTGCTCTCATGTCTGTCTCGCTCGCTCTCATATCTGGCTCGCTTGCTTGCTCTCTTGTCTGGTTCGCTCTCTTATCTGGCTTGCTCTCATATCTGGCTCGCTCGCTTGCTCTCATGTCTGACTCGCTAGCTCTCATATCTGGCTCGCTCGCTTGCTCTCATGTCTGTCTCGCTCGCTCTCATATCTGGCTCGCTCGCTTGCTCTCTTGTCTGGTTCGCTCTCTTATCTGGCTTGCTCTCATATCTGGCTCGCTCGCTTGCTCTCTTGTCTGGTTCGCTCTGTTATCTGGCTTGCTCTCATATCTGGCTCGCTCGCTTGCTCTCATGTCTGACTCGATAGCTCTCATATCTGGCTCGCTCGCTTGCTCTCAAGTCTGTCTCGCTCGCTCTCATATCTGGCTCGCTCGCTTGCTCTCTTGTCTGGTTCGCTCTCTTATCTGGCTCGCTCTCATATCTGGCTTGCTCGCTTGCTCTCATGTCTGATTCGCTAGCTCTCATATCTGGCTCGCTCGCTTGCTCTTATGTCTGGCTCGCTAGCTCTCATATCTGGCTCGCTCCCTTGCTCTCTTGTCTGGTTCGCTCTCTTATCTGGCTTGCTCTCATATCTGGCTCGCTCGCTTGCTCTCTTGTCTGGATCGCTCTCTTATCTGGCTCACTCTCGCTCACTCTCGCTCTCATATCTGGCTCGCTCTCTTATCTGGCTCGCTCGCTCGCATATCTGGCTCGCTCGCTTGCTCTCATATTTGGCTTGCTCGCTTGCTCTCATATCTGGCTCGCTCGCTTGCTCTCTTGTCTGGCTCGCTCTCATATCTGGCTCGCTCGCTCTCATATCTTGCTCACTTGCTTGCTCTCATGTCTGGCTCGCTCTCTCTCATATCTGGCTCGCTCGATTGCTCTCTTGTCTGGTTCGCTCTCTTATCTGGCTCACTCTCATATCTGGCTTGCTCGCTTGCTCTCATATCTGGCTCGCTCGCTCTCATATCTTGCTCACTTGCTTGCTCTCATGTCTGACTCGCTCGCTCTCATATCTGGCTCGCTCGATTGCTCTCTTGTCTGGTTCGCTCTCTTACCTGGCTCACTCTCATATCTGGCTTGCTTGCTTGCTCTCATATCTGGCTTGCTCGCTCTCATATCTGTCTCGCTCGCTTGCTCTCATGTCTGTCTCGCTCGCTTTCATATCTGGCTCGCTCGCTTGCTCTCTTGTCTGGTTAGCTCTTTTATCTGGCTTGCTCTCATATCTGGCTCGCTCTCTTGCTCTCATGTCTGTCTCGCTCGCTCTCATATCTGGCTCGCTCGCTTGATCTCATGTCTGTCTCGCTCGCTCTCATATCTGGCTCGCTCGCTTGCTCTCATGTCTGGCTCGCTCGCTTGCTCTCATGTCTGGTTCGCTTGCTCTCATATCTTGCTTGCTCGCTTGCTCTCATGTCTGGCTCGCTCGCTCTCATATCTGGCTCGCTCGCTTGCTGTCATGTCTGTCTCGCTCGCTCTCATATCTGGCTCGCTCGCTTCCTCTCTTGTCTGGTTCGCTCTCTTATCTGGCTTGCTCTCATATCTGGCTCGCTCGCTTGCTCTCATGTCTGACTCGCTAGCTCTCATATCTGGCTCGCTTGCTTGCTCTCATGTCTGTCTCGCTCGCTCTCATATCTGGCTCGCTCGCTTGCTCTCTTGTCTGGTTCGCTCTCTTATCTGGCTCGCTCTCATATCTGGCTTGCTCGCTTGCTCTCATGTCTGATTCGCTAGCTCTCATATCTGGCTCGCTCGCTTGCTCTCATGTCTGGCCCGCTCGCTCTCATATCTGGCTCGCTCGCTTGCTCTCTTGTATGGTTCGCTCTCTTATCTGGCTCACTCTCGCTCACTCTCGCTCTCATATCTGGCTCGATCTCTTATCTGGCTCGCTCGCTCGCATATCTGGCTCGCTCGCTTGCTCTCATGTCTGGCTTGCTCGCTTGCTCTTATATCTGGCTCACTCGCTTGCTCTCTTGTCTGGCTCGATCTATTATCTGGCTCACTCGGTCGCATATCTGGCTCGCTCGCTCTCATATCTTGCTCACTTGCTTGCTCTCATGTCTGGCTCGCTCGCTCTCATATTTGGCTCGCTCGATTGCTTTCTTGTCTGGTTCGCTCTCTTATCTGGCTCACTCTCATATCTGGCTTGCTCGCTTGCTCTCATATCTGTCTCGCTCGCTCTCATATCTTGCTCACTTGCTTGCTCTCATGTCTGGCTCTCTCGCTCTCATATCTGGCTCGCTCGATTGCTCTCTTGTCTGGTTCGCTCTCTTATCTGGCTCACTCTCATATCTGGCTTGCTTGCTTGCTCTCATATCTGGCTTGCTCGCTCTCATATCTGTCTCGCTCGCTTGCTTTCATGTCTGTCTCGCTCGCTTTCATATCTGGCTCGCTCGCTTGCTCTCTTGTCTGGTTCGCTCTTTTATCTGGCTTGCTCTCATATCTGGCTCGCTCGCTTGCTCTCATGTCTGGCTCGCTCGCTCTCATATCTGGCTCGCTCGCTTGCTCTCATGTCTGTCTCGCTCGCTCTCATATCTGGCTCGCTCGCTTGCTCTCTTGTCTGGTTCGCTCTTTTATCTGGCTTGCTCTCATATCTGGCTCGCTCGCTTGCTCTCATGTCTGGCTCGCTCGCTCTCATATCTGGCTCGCTCGCTTGCTCTCATGTCTGTCTCGCTCGCTCTCATATCTGGCTCGCTCGCTTGCTCTCTTGTCTGGTTCGCTCTCTTATCTGGCTTGCTCCCCTATCTGGCTCGCTCGCTTGCTCTCATGTCTGACTCGCTAGCTCTCATATCTGGCTCGCTCGCTTGCTCTCATGTCTGGTTCGCTCTCTTATCTGGCTCACTCTCGCTCACTCACGCTCTCATATCTGGCTCGATCTCTTATCTGGCTCGCTCGCTCGCATATCTGGCTCGCTCGCTTGCTCTCTTGTCTGGTTCGCTCTCTTATCTGGCTCACTCTCGCTCACTCTCGCTCTCATATCTGGCTTGATCTCTTATCTGGCTCGCTCGCTCGCATATCTGGCTCGCTCGCTTGCTCTCATATTTGGCTTGCTCGCTTGCTCTCATATCTGGCTCACTCGCTTGCTCTCTTGTCTGGCTCGCTCTCATATCTGGCTCGCTCGCTTGCTCTCTTGTCTGATTCGCTCTCTTATCTGGCTCGCTCTAATATCTGGCTTGCTCGCTCGCTCTCATATCTGGCTCGCTCACTTGCTCTCTTGTCTGGTTCGCTGTCTTATCTGGCTTGCTCTCATATCTGGCTCGCTTGCTTGCTCTCATGTCTGACTCGCTAGCTCTCATATCTGGCTCGCTCGCATGCTCTCATGTCTGTCTCGCTCGCTCTCATATCTGGCTCGCTCGCTTGCTCTCTTGTCTGGTTCGCTCTCGTATATGGCTCGCTCTCATATCTGGCTTGCTCGCTTACTCTCATGTCTGATTCGCAAGCTCTCATATCTGGCTCGCTCGCTTGCTCTCATGTCTGGCTCGATCGCTCTCATATCTGGCTCGCTCGCTTGTCTGGTTCGCTCTCTTATCTGGCTCACTCTCGCTCACTCTTGCTCTCATATCTGGCTCGCTCTCTTATCTGGCTCGCTCGCTCGCATATCTGGCTCGCTCGCTTGCTCTCATATCTGGCTTGCTCGCTTGCTCTCATATCTGGCTTGCTCGCTCGCTCGCATATCTGGCTCGCTCGCTTGCTCTCATATCTGGCTTGCTCGCTTGCACTCATATCTGGCTCGCTCGCTTGCTCTCTTGTCTGGCTCACTCTCATATCTGGCTCGCTCGCTCTCATATCTGGCTCGCTCGCTTGCTCTCATGTCTGTCTCGCTCGCTCTCATATCTGGCTCGCTTGCTTGCTCTCTTGTCTGGTTCGCTCTCTTATCTGGCTTGCTCTCATATCTGGCTCGCTCGCTTGCTCTCTTGTCTGGTTCGCTCTGTTATCTGGCTTGCTCTCATATCTGGCTCGCTCGCTTGCTCTCATGTCTGACTCGCTAGCTCTCATATCTGGCTCGCTCGCTTGCTCTCATGTCTGTCTCGCTCGCTCTCATATCTGGCTCGCTCGCTTGCTCTCTTGTCTGGTTCGCTCTCTTATCTGGCTTGCTCTCATATCTGGCTCGCTCGCTTGCTCTCTTGTCTGGTTCGCTCTGTTATCTGGCTTGCTCTCATATCTGGCTCGCTCGCTTGCTCTCATGTCTGACTCGCTAGCTCTCATATCTGGCTCGCTCGCTTGCTCTCATGTCTGTCTCGCTCGCTCTCATATCTGGCTCGCTCGCTTGCTCTCTTGTCTGGTTCGCTCTCTTATCTGGCTCGCTCTCATATCTGGCTTGCTCGCTTGCTCTCATGTCTGATTCGCTAGCTCTCATATCTGGCTCGCTCGCTTGCTCTTATGTCTGGCTCGCTAGCTCTCATATCTGGCTCGCTCCCTTGCTCTCTTGTCTGGTTCGCTCTCTTATCTGGCTTGCTCTCATATCTGGCTCGCTCGCTTGCTCTCTTGTCTGGATCGCTCTCTTATCTGGCTCACTCTCGCTCACTCTCGCTCTCATATCTGGCTCGCTCTCTTATCTGGCTCGCTCGCTTGCTCTCATATTTGGCTTACTCGCTTGCTCTCATATCTGGCTCGCTCGCTTGCTCTCTTGTCTGGCTCGCTCTCATATCTGGCTCGCTCGCATATCTGGCTCGCTCGCTCTCATATCTTACTCACTTGCTTGCTCTCATGTCTGGCTCGCTCTCTCTCATATCTGGCTCGCTCGATTGCTCTCTTGTCTGGTTCGCTCTCTTATCTGGCTCACTCTCATATCTGGCTTGCTCGCTTGCTCTCATATCTGGCTCGCTCGCTCTCATATCTTGCTCACTTGCTTGCTCTCATGTCTAACTCGCTCGCTCTCATATCTGGCTCGCTCGATTGCTCTCTTGTCTGGTTCGCTCTCTTACCTGGCTCACTCTCATATCTGGCTTGCTTGCTTGCTCTCATATCTGGCTTGCTCGCTCTCATATCTGTCTCGCTCGCTTGCTCTCATGTCTGTCTCGCTCGCTTTCATATCTGGCTCGCTCGCTTGCTCTCTTGTCTGGTTAGCTCTTTTATCTGGCTTGCTCTCATATCTGGCTCGCTCTCTTGCTCTCATGTCTGTCTCGCTCGCTCTCATATCTGGCTCGCTCGCTTGATCTCATGTCTGTCTCGCTCGCTCTCATATCTGGCTCGCTCGCTTGCTCTCATGTCTGGCTCGCTCGCTTGCTCTCATGTCTGGTTCGCTTGCTCTCATATCTTGCTCGCTCGCTTGCTCTCATGTCTGGCTCGCTCGCTCTCATATCTGGCTCGCTCGCTTGCTCTCATGTCTGGCTCGCTCGCTTGCTCTCATGTCTGGTTCGCTTGCTCTCATATCTTGCTCGCTCGCTTGCTCTCATGTCTGGCTCGCTCGCTCTCATATCTGGCTCGCTCGCTTGCTCTCATGTCTGTCTCGCTCGCTCTCATATCTGGCTCGCTCGCTTCCTCTCTTGTCTGATTCGCTCTCTTATCTGGCTTGCTCTCATATCTGGCTCGCTCGCTTGCTCTCATGTCTGACTCGCTAGCTCTCATATCTGGCTCGCTTGCTTGCTCTCATGTCTGTCTCTCTCGCTCTCATATCTGGCTCGCTCGCTTGCTCTCTTGTCTGGTTCGCTCTCTTATCTGGCTCGCTCTCATATCTGGCTTGCTCGCTTGCTCTCATGTCTGATTCGCTAGCTCTCATATCTGGCTCGCTCGCTTGCTCTCATGTCTGGCTCGCTCGCTCTCATATCTGGCTCGCTCGCTTGCTCTCTTGTATGGTTCGCTCTCTTATCTGGCTCACTCTCGCTCACTCTCGCTCTCATATCTGGCTCGATCTCTTATCTGGCTCGCTCGCTCGCATATCTGGCTCGCTCGCTTGCTCTCATGTCTGGCTTGCTCGCTTGCTCTCATATCTGGCTCACTCGCTTGCTCTCTTGTCTGGCTCGCTCTCATATCTGGCTCGCTCGCTCTCATATCTGGCTCGCTCGCTCTCATATCTGGCTCGCTCGCTTGCTCTCATGTCTGTCTCGCTCGCTCTCATATCTGGCTAGCTCACTTGCTCTCTTGTCTGGTTCGCTCTCTTATCTGGCTTGCTCTCATATCTGGCTCGCTTGCTTGCTCTCATGTCTGACTCGCTAGCTCTCATATCTGTCTCGCTCGCATGCTCTCATGTCTGTCTCGCTCGCTCTCATATCTGGCTCGCTCGCTTGCTCTCTTGTCTGGTTCGCTCTCTTATCTGGCTTGCTCTCATATCTGGCTCGCTCGCTTGCTCTCATGTCTGGCTCGCTCTCTTGCTCTCATGTCTGTCTCGCTCGCTCTCATATCTGGCTCGCTCGCTTGATCTCATGTCTGGCTCGCTCGCTCTCATATCTGGCTCGCTCGCTTGCTCTCATGTCTGGCTCGCTCGCTTGCTCTCATGTCTGGTTCGCTTGCTCTCATATCTTGCTCGCTCGCTTGCTCTCATGTCTGGCTCGCTCGCTCTCATATCTGGCTCGCTCGCTTGCTCTCATGTCTGTCTCGCTCGCTCTCATATCTGGCTCGCTCGCTTCCTCTCTTGTCTGATTCGCTCTCTTATCTGGCTTGCTCTCATATCTGGCTCGCTCGCTTGCTCTCATGTCTGACTCGCTAGCTCTCATATCTGGCTCGCTTGCTTGCTCTCATGTCTGTCTCTCTCGCTCTCATATCTGGCTCGCTCGCTTGCTCTCTTGTCTGGTTCGCTCTCTTATCTGGCTCGCTCTCATATCTGGCTTGCTCGCTTGCTCTCATGTCTGATTCGCTAGCTCTCATATCTGGCTCGCTCGCTTGCTCTCATGTCTGGCTCGCTCGCTCTCATATCTGGCTCGCTCGCTTGCTCTCTTGTATGGTTCGCTCTCTTATCTGGCTCACTCTCGCTCACTCTCGCTCTCATATCTGGCTCGATCTCTTATCTGGCTCGCTCGCTCGCATATCTGGCTCGCTCGCTTGCTCTCATGTCTGGCTTGCTCGCTTGCTCTCATATCTGGCTCACTCGCTTGCTCTCTTGTCTGGCTCGCTCTCATATCTGGCTCGCTCGCTCTCATATCTGGCTCGCTCGCTCTCATATCTGGCTCGCTCGCTTGCTCTCATGTCTGTCTCGCTCGCTCTCATATCTGGCTAGCTCACTTGCTCTCTTGTCTGGTTCGCTCTCTTATCTGGCTTGCTCTCATATCTGGCTCGCTTGCTTGCTCTCATGTCTGACTCGCTAGCTCTCATATCTGTCTCGCTCGCATGCTCTCATGTCTGTCTCGCTCGCTCTCATATCTGGCTCGCTCGCTTGCTCTCTTGTCTGGTTCGCTCTCTTATCTGGCTTGCTCTCATATCTGGCTCGCTCGCTTGCTCTCATGTCTGGCTCGCTCTCATATCTGGCTCGCTCGCTTGCTCTCATGTCTGTCTCGCTCGCTCTCATATCTGGCTCGCTCGCTTGCTCTCTTGTCTGGTTCGCTCTCTTATCTGGCTCGCTCTCATATCTGGCTTGCTCGCTTGCTCTCATATTTGGCTCGCTCGCATGCTCTCATATCTGGCTCACTCGCTTGCTCTCTTGTCAGGATCGCTCTCTTGTCTAGCTCGCTCGCTCGAATAACTGTCTCGCTCGCTTGCTCTCTTGTCTGGTTCGCTCTCTTATCTGGCTCAATCTCATATCTGGCTTGCTCGCTTGCTCTCATATCTGGCTCGCTCGCTTGCTCTCATATGTGGCTTGTTCGCTTGCTCTCTTGTCAGGCTCGCTCTCTTGTCTAGCTCACTCGCTCGAATAACTGTCTCGCTCGCTTGCTCTCTTGTCTGGTTCGCTCTCTTATTTGGCTCACTCTCATATCTGGCTTGCTCGCTTGCTCTCATATCTGGCTCGCTCGCTCTCATATCTTGCTCACTTGCTTCCTCTCATGTCTGGCTCGCTCGCTCTCATATCTGGCTCGCTCGATTGCTCTCTTGTCTGGTTCGCTCTCTTATCTGGCTCACTCTCATATCTGGCTTGCTTGCTTGCACTCATAGCTGGCTTGCTCTCTCTCATATCTGTCTCGCTCGCTTGCTCTCATGTCTGTCTCACTCGCTTTCATATCTGGCTCGCTCGCTTGCTGTCTTGTCTGGTTAGCTCTTTTATCTGGCTTGCTCTCATATCTGGCTCGCTCTCTTGCTCTCATGTCTGTCTCTTCGCTTGCTCTCTTGTCTGGTTCGCTCTCTTATCTGGCTTGCTCTCATATCTGGCTCGCTCGCTTGCTCTCATGTCTGTCTCACTCGCTTTCATATCTGGCTCGCTCGCTTGCTGTCTTGTCTGGTTAGCTCTTTTATCTGGCTCGCTCTCATATCTGGCTTGCTCGCTCGCTCTCATATCTGGCTCTTCGCTTGCTCTCTTGTCTGGTTCGCTCTCTTATCTGGCTTGCTCTCATATCTGGCTCGCTCGCTTGCTCTCATGTCTGACTCGCTAGCTCTCATATCTGGCTTGCTCGCTTGCTCTCATATCTGGCTCGCTCGCTCTCATATCTGGCTCGCTCGCTTGCTCTCATGTCTGTCTCGCTCGCTCTCATATCTGGCTAGCTCGCTTGCTCTCTTGTCTGGTTCGCTCTCTTATCTGGCTTGCTCTCATATCTGGCTCGCTTGCTTGCTCTCATGTCTGACTCGCTAGCTCTCATATCTGTCTCGCTCGCATGCTCTCATGTCTGTCTCGCTCGCTCTCATATCTGGCTCGCTCGCTTGCTCTCTTATCTGGTTCGCTCTCTTATCTGGCTTGCTCTCATATCTGGCTCGCTCGCTTGCTCTCATGTCTGGCTCGCTCTCATATCTGGCTCGCTCGCTTGCTCTCATGTCTGTCTCGCTCGCTCTCATATCTGGCTCGCTCGCTTGCTCTCTTGTCTGGTTCGCTCTCTTATCTGGCTCGCTCTCATATCTGGCTTGCTCGCTTGCTCTCATATTTGGCTCGCTCGCTTGCTCTCATGTCTGGCTCTCTCTCTCTCTCTCATATCTGGCTCGCTCGCTTGCTCTCATATCTGGCTCACTCGCTTGCTCTCTTGTCAGGCTCGCTCTCTTGTCTAGCTCGCTCGCTCGAATAACTGTCTCGCTCGCTTGCTCTCTTGTCTGGTTCGCTCTCTTATCTGGCTCAATCTCATATCTGGCTTGCTCGCTTGCTCTCATATCTGGCTCGCTCGCTTGCTCTCATATGTGGCTTGTTCGCTTGCTCTCTTGTCAGGCTCGCTCTCTTGTCTAGCTCGCTCGCTCGAATAACTGTCTCGCTCGCTTGCTCTCTTGTCTGGTTCGCTCTCTTATCTGGCTCACTCTCATATCTGGCTTGCTCGCTTGCTCTCATATCTGGCTCGCTCGCTCTCATATCTTGCTCACTTGCTTCCTCTCATGTCTGGCTGGCTCGCTCGCTCTCATATCTGGCTCGCTCGATTGCTCTCTTGTCTGGTTCGCTCTCTTATCTGGCTCACTCTCATATCTGGCTTGCTTGCTTGCACTCATATCTGGCTTGCTCTCTCTCATATCTGTCTCGCTCGCTTGCTCTCATGTCTGTCTCACTCGCTTTCATATCTGGCTCGCTCGCTTGCTGTCTTGTCTGGTTCGCTCTCTTATCTGGCTCGCTCTCATATCTGGCTTGCTCGCTCGCTCTCATATCTGGCTCTTCGCTTGCTCTCTTGTCTGGTTCGCTCTCTTATCTGGCTTGCTCTCATATCTGGCTCGCTCGCTTGCTCTCATGTCTGACTCGCTAGCTCTCATATCTGGCTTGCTCGCTTGCTCTCATGTCTGTCTCGCTCGCTCTCATATCTGGCTCGCTCGCTTGCTCACTTGTCTGGTTCGCTCTCTTATCTGGCTCGCTCTCATATCTGGCTTGTTCGCTTGCTCTCATATTTGGCTCGCTCGCTTGCTCTCATGTCTGGCTCGCTCGCTCTCATATCTGGCTCGCTCGCTTGCTCTCATATCTGGCTCGCTCGCTTGCTCTCTTGTCAGGCTCGCTCACTCTCATATCTGGCTCGCTCGCTTGCTCTCTTGTCTGGTTCGCTCTCTTATCTGGTTTGCTCTCATATCTGGCTCGCTCGCTTGCTCTCATGTCTGACTCGCTAGCTCTCATATCTGGCTCGCTCGCTTGCTCTCATGTCTGTCTCGCTTGCTCTCATATCTGGCTCGCTCGCTTGCTCTCATGTCTGTCTCGCTCGCTCTCATATCTGGCTCGCTCGCTTGATCTCATGTCTGTCTCGCTCGCTCTCATATCTGGCTCGCTCGCTTGCTCTCATGTCTGGCTCGCTCGCTTGCTCTCATGTCTGGTTCGCTTGCTCTCATATCTTGCTCGCTCGCTTGCTCTCATGTCTGGCTCGCTCGCTCTCATATCTGGCTCGCTCGCTTGCTCTCATGTCTGTCTCGCTCGCTCTCATATCTGGCTCGCTCGCTTCCTCTCTTGTCTGGTTCGCTCTCTTATCTGGCTTGCTCTCATATCTGGCTCGCTCGCTTGCTCTCATGTCTGACTCGCTAGCTCTCATATCTGGCTCGCTTGCTTGCTCTCATGTCTGTCTCTCTCGCTCTCATATCTGGCTCGCTCGCTTGCTCTCTTGTCTGGTTCGCTCTCTTATCTGGCTCGCTCTCATATCTGGCTTGCTCGCTTGCTCTCATGTCTGATTCGCTAGCTCTCATATCTGGCTCGCTCGCTTGCTCTCATGTCTGGCTCGCTCGCTCTCATATCTGGCTCGCTCGCTTGCTCTCTTGTATGGTTCGCTCTCTTATCTGGCTCACTCTCGCTCACTCTCGCTCTCATATCTGGCTCGATCTCTTATCTGGCTCGCTCGCTCGCATATCTGGCTCGCTCGCTTGCTCTCATGTCTGGCTTGCTCGCTTGCTCTCATATCTGGCTCACTCGCTTGCTCTCTTGTCTGGCTCGCTCTCATATCTGGCTCGCTCGCTCTCATATCTGGCTCGCTCGCTTGCTCTCATGTCTGTCTCGCTCGCTCTCATATCTGGCTAGCTCGCTTGCTCTCTTGTCTGGTTCGCTCTCTTATCTGGCTTGCTCTCATATCTGGCTCGCTTGCTTGCTCTCATGTCTGACTCGCTAGCTCTCATATCTGGCTCGCTCGCTTGCTCTCTTATCTGGTTCGCTCTCTTATCTGGCTTGCTCTCATATCTGGCTCGCTCGCTTGCTCTCATGTCTGGCTCGCTCTCATATCTGGCTCGCTCGCTTGCTCTCATGTCTGTCTCGCTCGCTCTCATATCTGGCTCGCTCGCTTGCTCTCTTGTCTGGTTCGCTCTCTTATCTGGCTCGCTCTCATATCTGGCTTGCTCGCTTGCTCTCATATTTGGCTCGCTCGCTTGCTCTCATATCTGGCTCACTCGCTTGCTCTCATATCTGGCTCACTCGCTTGCTCTCTTGTCAGGCTCGCTCTCTTGTCTAGCTCGCTCGCTCGAATAACTGTCTCGCTCGCTTGCTCTCTTGTCTGGTTCGCTCTCTTATCTGGCTCAATCTCATATCTGGCTTGCTCGCTTGCTCTCATATCTGGCTCGCTCGCTTGCTCTCATATGTGGCTTGTTCGCTTGCTCTCTTGTCAGGCTCGCTCTCTTGTCTAGCTCGCTCGCTCGAATAACTGTCTCGCTCGCTTGCTCTCTTGTCTGGTTCGCTCTCTTATCTGGCTCACTCTCATATCTGGCTTGCTCGCTTGCTCTCATATCTGGCTCGCTCGCTCTCATATCTTGCTCACTTGCTTCCTCTCATGTCTGGCTCGCTCGCTCTCATATCTGGCTCGCTCGATTGCTCTCTTGTCTGGTTCGCTCTCTTATCTGGCTCACTCTCATATCTGGCTTGCTTGCTTGCACTCATATCTGGCTTGCTCTCTCTCATATCTGTCTCGCTCGCTTGCTCTCATGTCTGTCTCACTCGCTTTCATATCTGGCTCGCTCGCTTGCTGTCTTGTCTGGTTCGCTCTCTTATCTGGCTCGCTCTCATATCTGGCTTGCTCGCTCGCTCTCATATCTGGCTCTTCGCTTGCTCTCTTGTCTGGTTCGCTCTCTTATCTGGCTTGCTCTCATATCTGGCTCGCTCGCTTGCTCTCATGTCTGACTCGCTAGCTCTCATATCTGGCTTGCTCGCTTGCTCTCATGTCTGTCTCGCTCGCTCTCATATCTGGCTCGCTCGCTTGCTCACTTGTCTGGTTCGCTCTCTTATCTGGCTCGCTCTCATATCTGGCTTGTTCGCTTGCTCTCATATTTGGCTCGCTCGCTTGCTCTCATGTCTGGCTCGCTCGCTCTCATATCTGGCTCGCTCGCTTGCTCTCATATCTGGCTCGCTCGCTTGCTCTCTTGTCAGGCTCGCTCACTCTCATATCTGGCTCGCTCGCTTGCTCTCTTGTCTGGTTCGCTCTCTTATCTGGTTTGCTCTCATATCTGGCTCGCTCGCTTGCTCTCATGTCTGACTCGCTAGCTCTCATATCTGGCTCGCTCGCTTGCTCTCATGTCTGTCTCGCTTGCTCTCATATCTGGCTCGCTCGCTTGCTCTCTTGTCTGGTTCGCTCTCTTATCTGGCTCGCTCTCATATCTGGCTCGCTCGCTTGCTCTCATGTCTGGCTCGCTCTCATATCTGGCTCGCTCGCTTGCTCTCATGTCTGTCTCGCTCGCGCTCATATCTGGCTCGCTCGCTTGCTCTCTTGTCTGGTTCGCTCTCTTATCTGGCTTGCTCTCATATCTGGCTCGCTCGCTTGCTCACTTTTCTGGTTCGTTCTCTTATCTGGCTCTTTCTCGCTCACTCTCGCTCTCATATCTGGCACGCTCTCTTATTTGGCTCGCTCGCTCGCATATCTGGCTCGCTCGCTTGCTCTCTTGTCTGGCTCGATCTATTATCTGGCTCACTCGGTCGCATATCTGGCTCGCTCGCTCTCATATCTTGCTCACTTGCTTGCTCTCATGTCTGGCTCGCTCGCTCTCATATCTGGATCGCTCGATTGCTTTCTTGTCTGGTTCGCTCTCTTATCTGGCTCACTCTCATATCTGGCTTGCTCGCTTGCTCTCATATCTGTCTCGCTCGCTCTCATATCTTGCTCACTTGCTTGCTCTCATGTCTGGCTCGCTCGCTCTCATATCTGGCTCGCTCGATTGCTCTCTTGTCTGGTTCGCTCTCTTATCTGGCTCACTCTCATATCTGGCTTGCTTGCTTGCTCTCATATCTGGCTTGCTCGCTCTCATATCTGTCTCGCTCGCTTGCTTTCATGTCTGTCTCGCTCGCTTTCATATCTGGCTCGCTCGCTTGCTCTCTTGTCTGGTTCGCTCTTTTATCTGGCTTGCTCTCATATCTGGCTCGCTCGCTTGCTCTCATGTCTGGCTCGCTCGCTCTCATATCTGGCTCGCTCGCTTGCTCTCATGTCTGTCTCGCTCGCTCTCATATCTGGCTCGCTCGCTTGCTCTCTTGTCTGGTTCGCTCTTTTATCTGGCTTGCTCTCATATCTGGCTCGCTCGCTTGCTCTCATGTCTGGCTCGCTCGCTCTCATATCTGGCTCGCTCGCTTGCTCTCATGTCTGTCTCGCTCGCTCTCATATCTGGCTCGCTCGCTTGCTCTCTTGTCTGGTTCGCTCTCTTATCTGGCTTGCTCCCCTATTTGGCTCGCTCGCTTGCTCTCATGTCTGACTCGCTAGCTCTCATATCTGGCTCGCTCGCTTGCTCTCATGTCTGGTTCGCTCTCTTATCTGGCTCACTCTCGCTCACTCACGCTCTCATATCTGGCTCGATCTCTTATCTGGCTCGCTCGCTCGCATATCTGGCTCGCTCGCTTGCTCTCTTGTCTGGTTCGCTCTCTTATCTGGCTCACTCTCGCTCACTCTCGCTCTCATATCTGGCTTGATCTCTTATCTGGCTCGCTCGCTCGCATATCTGGCTCGCTCGCTTGCTCTCATATTTGGCTTGCTCGCTTGCTCTCATATCTGGCTCACTCGCTTGCTCTCTTGTCTGGCTCGCTCTCATATCTGGCTCACTCGCTTGCTCTCTTGTCTGATTCGCTCTCTTATCTGGCTCGTTCTAATATCTGGCTTGCTCGCTCGCTCTCATATCTGGCTCGCTCGCTTGCTCTCTTGTCTGGTTCGCTGTCTTATCTGGCTTGCTCTCATATCTGGCTCGCTCGCTTGC
Organism: Hyla sarda; assembly: GCF_029499605.1. NCBI lineage: Eukaryota > Metazoa > Chordata > Amphibia > Anura > Hylidae > Hyla > Hyla sarda. The sequence goes on from NC_079199.1 coordinate 66,594,080, forward strand.
TCTCATATTTGGCTTGCTCGCTTGCTCTCATATCTGGCTCGCTCGCTTGCTCTCTTGTCTGGCTCGCTCTCATATCTGGCTCGCTCGCTCGCATATCTGGCTCGCTCGCTCTCATATCTTGCTCACTTGCTTGCTCTCATGTCTGGCTCGCTCTCTCTCATATCTGGCTCGCTCGATTGCTCTCTTGTCTGGTTCGCTCTCTTATCTGGCTCACTCTCATATCTGGCTTGCTCGCTTGCTCTCATATCTGGCTCGCTCGCTCTCATATCTTGCTCACTTGCTTGCTCTCATGTCTGGCTCGCTCGCTCTCATATCTGGCTCGCTCGATTGCTCTCTTGTCTGGTTCGCTCTCTTACCTGGCTCACTCTCATATCTGACTTGCTTGCTTGCTCTCATATCTGGCTTGCTCGCTCTCATATCTGTCTCGCTCGCTTGCTCTCATGTCTGTCTCGCTCGCTTTCATATCTGGCTCGCTCGCTTGCTCTCTTGTCTGGTTAGCTCTTTTATCTGGCTTGCTCTCATATCTGGCTCGCTCTCTTGCTCTCATGTCTGTCTCGCTCGCTCTCATATCTGGCTCGCTCGCTTGATCTCATGTCTGTCTCGCTCGCTCTCATATCTGGCTCGCTCGCTTGCTCTCATGTCTGGCTCGCTCGCTTGCTCTCATGTCTGGTTCGCTTGCTCTCATATCTTGCTCGCTCGCTTGCTCTCATGTCTGGCTCGCTCGCTCTCATATCTGGCTCGCTCGCTTGCTCTCATGTCTGTCTCGCTCGCTCTCATATCTGGCTCGCTCGCTTCCTCTCTTGTCTGGTTCGCTCTCTTATCTGGCTTGCTCTCATATCTGGCTCGCTCGCTTGCTCTCATGTCTGACTCGCTAGCTCTCATATCTGGCTCGCTTGCTTGCTCTCATGTCTGTCTCGCTCGCTCTCATATCTGGCTCGCTCGCTTGCTCTCTTGTCTGGTTCGCTCTCTTATCTGGCTCGCTCTCATATCTGGCTTGCTCGCTTGCTCTCATGTCTGATTCGCTAGCTCTCATATCTGGCTCGCCCGCTTGCTCTCATGTCTGGCTCGCTCGCTCTCATATCTGGCTCGCTCGCTTGCTCTCTTGTCTGGTTCGCTCTCTTATCTGACTCACTCTCGCTCACTCTCGCTCTCATATCTGGCTCGATCTCTTATCTGGCTCGCTCGCTCGCATATCTGGCTCGCTCGCTTGCTCTCATGTCTGGCTTGCTCGCTTGCTCTCATATCTGGCTCACTCGCTTGCTCTCTTGTCTGGCTCGCTCTCATATCTGGCTCGCTCGCTCTCATATCTGGCTCGCTCGCTTGCTCTCATGTCTGTCTCGCTCGCTCTCATATCTGGCTAGCTCGCTTGCTCTCTTGTCTGGTTCGCTCTCTTATCTGGCTTGCTCTCATATCTGGCTCGCTTGCTTGCTCTCATGTCTGACTCGCTAGCTCTCATATCTGTCTCGCTCGCATGCTCTCATGTCTGTCTCGCTCGCTCTCATATCTGGCTCGCTCGCTTGCTCTCTTGTCTGGTTCGCTCTCTTATCTGGCTTGCTCTCATATCTGGCTCGCTCGCTTGCTCTCATGTCTGGCTCGCTCTCATATCTGGCTCGCACTCATATCTGGCTCGCTCGCTTGCTCTCATGTCTGTCTCGCTCGCTCTCATATCTGGCTCGCTCGCTTGCTCTCTTGTCTGGTTCGCTCTCTTATCTGGCTTGCTCTCATATCTGGCTCGCTCGCTTGCTCTCATGTCTGACTCGCTAGCTCTCATATCTGGCTCGCTCGCTTGCTCTCTTGTCTGGTTCGCTCTCTTATCTGGCTCGCTCTCATATCTGGCTTGCTCGCTTGCTCTCATGTCTGTCTCGCTCGCTCTCATATCTGGCTCGCTCGCTTGCTCACTTGTCTGGTTCGCTCTCTTATCTGGCTCGCTCTCATATCTGGCTTGTTCGCTTGCTCTCATATTTGGCTCGCTCGCTTGCTCTCATGTCTGGCTCGCTCGCTCTCATATCTGGCTCGCTCGCTTGCTCTCATATCTGGCTCGCTCGCTTGCTCTCTTGACAGGCTCGCTCTCTTGTCTAGCTCGCTCGCTCTCATATCTGGCTCGCTCGCTTGCTCTCTTGTCTGGTTCGCTCTCTTATCTGGCTTGCTCTCATATCTGGCTCGCTCGCTTGCTCTCATGTCTGACTCGCTAGCTCTCATATCTGGCTCGCTCGCTTGCTCTCATGTCTGTCTCGCTTGCTCTCATATCTGGCTCGCTCGCTTGCTCTCTTGTCTGGTTCGCTCTCTTATCTGGCTCGCTCTCATATCTGGCTCGCTCGCTTGCTCTCATGTCTGTCTCGCTCGCGCTCATATCTGGCTCGCTCGCTTGCTCTCTTGTCTGGTTCGCTCTCTTATCTGGCTTGCTCTCATATCTGGCTCGCTCGCTTGCTCACTTTTCTGGTTCGTTCTCTTATCTGGCTCTTTCTCGCTCACTCTCGCTCTCATATCTGGCACGCTCTCTTATTTGGCTCGCTCGCTCGCATATCTGGCTCGCTCGCTTGCTCTCTTGTCTGGCTCGATCTATTATCTGGCTCACTCGGTCGCATATCTGGCTCGCTCGCTCTCATATCTTGCTCACTTGCTTGCTCTCATGTCTGGCTCGCTCGCTCTCATATCTGGCTCGCTCGATTGCTTTCTTGTCTGGTTCGCTCTCTTATCTGGCTCACTCTCATATCTGGCTTGCTCGCTTGCTCTCATATCTGTCTCGCTCGCTCTCATATCTTGCTCACTTGCTTGCTCTCATGTCTGGCTCGCTCGCTCTCATATCTGGCTCGCTCGATTGCTCTCTTGTCTGGTTCGCTCTCTTATCTGACTCACTCTCATATCTGGCTTGCTTGCTTGCTCTCATATCTGGCTTGCTCGCTCTCATATCTGTCTCGCTCGCTTGCTTTCATGTCTGTCTCGCTCGCTTTCATATCTGGCTCGCTCGCTTGCTCTCTTATCTGGTTCACTCTTTTATCTGGCTTGCTCTCATATCTGGCTCGCTCGCTCTCATATCTGGCTCGCTCGCTTGCTCTCATGTCTGTCTCGCTCGCTCTCATATCTGGCTCGCTCGCTTGCTCTCTTGTCTGGTTCGCTCTTTTATCTGGCTTGCTCTCATATCTGGCTCGCTCGCTTGCTCTCATGTCTGGCTCGCTCGCTCTCATATCTGGCTCGCTCGCTTGCTCTCATATCTGGCTCGCTCGCTCGCATATCTGGCTCGCTCGCTCTCATATCTTGCTCACTTGCTTGCTCTCATGTCTGGCTCGCTCTCTCTCATATCTGGCTCGCTCGATTGCTCTCTTGTCTGGTTCGCTCTCTTATCTGGCTCACTCTCATATCTGGCTTGCTCGCTTGCTCTCATATCTGGCTCGCTCGCTCTCATATCTTGCTCACTTGCTTGCTCTCATGTCTGGCTCGCTCGCTCTCATATCTGGCTCGCTCGATTGCTCTCTTGTCTGGTTCGCTCTCTTACCTGGCTCACTCTCATATCTGGCTTGCTTGCTTGCTCTCATATCTGGCTTGCTCGCTCTCATATCTGTCTCGCTCGCTTGCTCTCATGTCTGTCTCGCTCGCTTTCATATCTGGCTCGCTCGCTTGCTCTCTTGTCTGGTTAGCTCTTTTATCTGGCTTGCTCTCATATCTGGCTCGCTCTCTTGCTCTCATGTCTGTCTCGCTCGCTCTCATATCTGGCTCGCTCGCTTGATCTCATGTCTGTCTCGCTCGCTCTCATATCTGGCTCGCTCGCTTGCTCTCATGTCTGGCTCGCTCGCTTGCTCTCATGTCTGGTTCGCTTGCTCTCATATCTTGCTCGCTCGCTTGCTCTCATGTCTGGCTCGCTCGCTCTCATATCTGGCTCGCTCGCTTGCTCTCATGTCTGTCTCGCTCGCTCTCATATCTGGCTCGCTCGCTTCCTCTCTTGTCTGGTTCGCTCTCTTATCTGGCTTGCTCTCATATCTGGCTCGCTCGCTTGCTCTCATGTCTGTCTCGCTCGCTCGCTCTCATATCTGGCTCGCTCGCTTGCTCTCTTGTCTGGTTCGCTCTCTTATCTGGCTCGCTCTCATATCTGGCTTGCTCGCTTGCTCTCATGTCTGATTCGCTAGCTCTCATATCTGGCTCGCTCGCTTGCTCTCATGTCTGGCTCGCTCGCTCTCATATCTGGCTCGCTCGCTTGCTCTCTTGTCTGGTTCGCTCTCTTATCTGACTCACTCTCGCTCACTCTCGCTCTCATATCTGGCTCGATCTCTTATCTGGCTCGCTCGCTCGCATATCTGGCTCGCTCGCTTGCTCTCATGTCTGGCTTGCTCGCTTGCTCTCATATCTGGCTCACTCGCTTGCTCTCTTGTCTGGCTCGCTCTCATATCTGGCTCGCTCGCTCTCATATCTGGCTCGCTCGCTTGCTCTCATGTCTGTCTCTCTCTCTCTCATATCTGGCTAGCTCGCTTGCTCTCTTGTCTGGTTCGCTCTCTTATCTGGCTTGCTCTCATATCTGGCTCGCTTGCTTGCTCTCATGTCTGACTCGCTAGCTCTCATATCTGTCTCGCTCGCATGCTCTCATGTCTGTCTCGCTCGCTCTCATATCTGGCTCGCTCGCTTGCTCTCTTGTCTGGTTCGCTCTCTTATCTGGCTTGCTCTCATATCTGGCTCGCTCGCTTGCTCTCATGTCTGGCTCGCTCTCATATCTGGCTCGCTCGCTTGCTCTCATGTCTGTCTCGCTCGCTCTCATATCTGGCTCGCTCGCTTGCTCTCTTGTCTGGTTCGCTCTCTTATCTGGCTTGCTCTCATATCTGGCTCGCTCGCTTGCTCTCATATCTGGCTCACTCGCTTGCTCTCTTGTCAGGCTCGCTCTCTTGTCTAGCTCGCTCGCTCGAATAACTGTCTCGCTCGCTTGCTCTCTTGTCTGGTTCGCTCTCTTATCTTGCTCAATCTCATATCTGGCTTGCTCGCTTGCTCTCATATCTGGCTCGCTCGCTTGCTCTCATATGTGGCTTGTTCGCTTGCTCTCTTGTCAGGCTCGCTCTCTTGTCTAGCTCGCTCGCTCGAATAACTGTCTCGCTCGCTTGCTCTCTTGTCTGGTTCGCTCTCTTATCTGGCTCACTCTCATATCTGGCTTGCTCGCTTGCTCTCATATCTGGCTCGCTCGCTCTCATATCTTGCTCACTTGCTTCCTCTCATGTCTGGCTCGCTCGCTCTCATATCTGGCTCGCTCGATTGCTCTCTTGTCTGGTTCGCTCTCTTATCTGGCTCACTCTCATATCTGGCTTGCTTGCTTGCACTCATATCTGGCTTGCTCTCTCTCATATCTGTCTCGCTCGCTTGCTCTCATGTCTGTCTCACTCGCTTTCATATCTGGCTCGCTCGCTTGCTGTCTTGTCTGGTTCGCTCTCTTATCTGGCTCGCTCTCATATCTGGCTTGCTCGCTCGCTCTCATATCTGGCTCTTCGCTTGCTCTCTTGTCTGGTTCGCTCTCTTATCTGGCTTGCTCTCATATCTGGCTCGCTCGCTTGCTCTCATGTCTGACTCGCTAGCTCTCATATATGGCTTGCTCGCTTGCTCTCATGTCTGTCTCGCTCGCTCTCATATCTGGCTCGCTCGCTTGCTCACTTGTCTGGTTCGCTCTCTTATCTGGCTCGCTCTCATATCTGGCTTGTTCGCTTGCTCTCATATTTGGCTCGCTCGCTTGCTCTCATGTCTGGCTCGCTCGCTCTCATATCTGGCTCGCTCGCTTGCTCTCATATCTGGCTCGCTCGCTTGCTCTCTTGTCAGGCTCGCTCTCTTGTCTAGCTCGCTCGCTCTCATATCTGGCTCGCTCGCTTGCTCTCTTGTCTGGTTCGCTCTCTTATCTGGCTTGCTCTCATATCTGGCTCGCTCGCTTGCTCTCATGTCTGACTCGCTAGCTCTCATATCTGGCTTGCTCGCTTGCTCTCATGTCTGTCTCGCTCGCTCTCATATCTGGCTCGCTCGCTTGCTCTCATGTCTGTCTCGCTTGCTCTCATATCTGGCTCGCTCGCTTGCTCTCTTGTCTGGTTCGCTCTCTTATCTGGCTCGCTCTCATATCTGGCTTGCTCGCTTGCTCTCATGTCTGATTCGCTAGCTCTCATATCTGGCTCGCTCGCTTGCTCTCATGTCTGTCTCGCTCGCGCTCATATCTGGCTCGCTCGCTTGCTCTCTTGTCTGGTTCGCTCTCTTATCTGGCTTGCTCTCATATCTGGCTCGCTCGCTTGCTCACTTTTCTGGTTCGTTCTCTTATCTGGCTCTTTCTCGCTCACTCTCGCTCTCATATCTGGCACGCTCTCTTATTTGGCTCGCTCGCTCGCATATCTGGCTCGCTCGCTTGCTCTCTTGTCTGGCTCGATCTATTATCTGGCTCACTCGGTCGCATATCTGGCTCGCTCGCTCTCATATCTTGCTCACTTGCTTGCTCTCATGTCTGGCTCGCTCGCTCTCATATCTGGCTCGCTCGATTGCTCTCTTGTCTGGTTCGCTCTCTTATCTGGCTCACTCTCATATCTGGCTTGCTTGCTTGCACTCATATCTGGCTTGCTCTCTCTCATATCTGTCTCGCTCGCTTGCTCTCATGTCTGTCTCACTCGCTTTCATATCTGGCTCGCTCGCTTGCTGTCTTGTCTGGTTCGCTCTCTTATCTGGCTCGCTCTCATATCTGGCTTGCTCGCTCGCTCTCATATCTGGCTGTTCGCTTGCTCTCTTGTCTGGTTCGCTCTCTTATCTGGCTTGCTCTCATATCTGGCTCGCTCGCTTGCTCTCATGTCTGACTCGCTAGCTCTCATATATGGCTTGCTCGCTTGCTCTCATGTCTGTCTCGCTCGCTCTCATATCTGGCTCGCTCGCTTGCTCACTTGTCTGGTTCGCTCTCTTATCTGGCTCGCTCTCATATCTGGCTTGTTCGCTTGCTCTAATATTTGGCTCGCTCGCTTGCTCTCATGTCTGGCTCGCTCGCTCTCATATCTGGCTCGCTCGCTTGCTCTCATATCTGGCTCGCTCGCTTGCTCTCTTGTCAGGCTCGCTCTCTTGTCTAGCTCGCTCGCTCTCATATCTGGCTCGCTCGCTTGCTCTCTTGTCTGGTTCGCTCTCTTATCTGGCTTGCTCTCATATCTGGCTCGCTCGCTTGCTCTCATGTCTGACTCGCTAGCTCTCATATCTGGCTCGCTCGCTTGCTCTCATGTCTGTCTCGCTTGCTCTCATATCTGGCTCGCTCGCTTGCTCTCTTGTCTGGTTCGCTCTCTTATCTGGCTCGCTCTCATATCTGGCTTGCTCGCTTGCTCTCATGTCTGATTCGCTAGCTCTCATATCTGGCTCGCTCGCTTGCTCTCATGTCTGTCTCGCTCGCGCTCATATCTGGCTCGCTCGCTTGCTCTCTTGTCTGGTTCGCTCTCTTATCTGGCTTGCTCTCATATCTGGCTCGCTCGCTTGCTCACTTTTCTGGTTCGTTCTCTTATCTGGCTCTTTCTCGCTCACTCTCGCTCTCATATCTGGCACGCTCTCTTATTTGGCTCGCTCGCTCGCATATCTGGCTCGCTCGCTTGCTCTCTTGTCTGGCTCGATCTATTATCTGGCTCACTCGGTCGCATATCTGGCTCGCTCGCTCTCATATCTTGCTCACTTGCTTGCTCTCATGTCTGGCTCGCTCGCTCTCATATCTGGCTCGCTCGATTGCTTTCTTGTCTGGTTCGCTCTCTTATCTGGCTCACTCTCATATCTGGCTTGCTCGCTTGCTCTCATATCTGTCTCGCTCGCTCTCATATCTTGCTCACTTGCTTGCTCTCATGTCTGGCTCGCTCGCTCTCATATCTGGCTCGCTCGATTGCTCTCTTGTCTGGTTCGCTCTCTTATCTGACTCACTCTCATATCTGGCTTGCTTGCTTGCTCTCATATCTGGCTTGCTCGCTCTCATATCTGTCTCGCTCGCTTGCTTTCATGTCTGTCTCGCTCGCTTTCATATCTGGCTCGCTCGCTTGCTCTCTTATCTGGTTCGCTCTTTTATCTGGCTTGCTCTCATATCTGGCTCGCTCGCTTGCTCTCATGTCTGGCTCGCTCGCTCTCATATCTGGCTCGCTCGCTTGCTCTCATGTCTGTCTCGCTCGCTCTCATATCTGGCTCGCTCGCTTGCTCTCTTGTCTGGTTCGCTCTTTTATCTGGCTTGCTCTCATATCTGGCTCGCTCGCTTGCTCTCATGTCTGGCTCGCTCGCTCTCATATCTGGCTCGCTCGCTTGCTCTCATATCTGGCTCGCTCGCTCGCATATCTGTCTTGCTCGCTCTCATATCTTGCTCACTTGCTTGCTCTCATGTCTGGCTCGCTCGCTCTCATATCTGGCTCGCTCGATTGCTCTCTTGTCTGGTTCGCTCTCTTACCTGGCTCACTCTCATATCTGGCTTGCTTGCTTGCTCTCATATCTGGCTTGCTCGCTCTCATATCTGTCTCGCTCGCTTGCTCTCATGTCTGTCTCGCTCGCTTTCATATCTGGCTCGCTCGCTTGCTCTCTTGTCTGGTTAGCTCTTTTATCTGGCTTGCTCTCATATCTGGCTCGCTCTCTTGCTCTCATGTCTGTCTCGCTCGCTCTCATATCTGGCTCGCTCGCTTGATCTCATGTCTGTCTCGCTCGCTCTCATATCTGGCTCGCTCGCTTGCTCTCATGTCTGGCTCGCTCGCTTGCTCTCATGTCTGGTTCGCTTGCTCTCATATCTTGCTCGCTCGCTTGCTCTCATGTCTGGCTCGCTCGCTCTCATATCTGGCTCGCTCGCTTGCTCTCATGTCTGTCTCGCTCGCTCTCATATCTGGCTCGCTCGCTTCCTCTCTTGTCTGGTTCGCTCTCTTATCTGGCTTGCTCTCATATCTGGCTCGCTCGCTTGCTCTCATGTCTGTCTCGCTCGCTCTCATATCTGGCTCGCTCGCTTGCTCTCTTGTCTGGTTCGCTCTCTTATCTGGCTCGCTCTCATATCTGGCTTGCTCGCTTGCTCTCATGTCTGATTCGCTAGCTCTCATATCTGGCTCGCTCGCTTGCTCTCATGTCTGGCTCGCTCGCTCTCATATCTGGCTCGCTCGCTTGCTCTCTTGTCTGGTTCGCTCTCTTATCTGACTCACTCTCGCTCACTCTCGCTCTCATATCTGGCTCGATCTCTTATCTGGCTCGCTCGCTCGCATATCTGGCTCGCTCGCTTGCTCTCATGTCTGGCTTGCTCGCTTGCTCTCATATCTGGCTCACTCGCTTGCTCTCTTGTCTGGCTCGCTCTCATATCTGGCTCGCTCGCTCTCATATCTGGCTCGCTCGCTTGCTCTCATGTCTGTCTCTCTCTCTCTCATATCTGGCTAGCTCGCTTGCTCTCTTGTCTGGTTCGCTCTCTTATCTGGCTTGCTCTCATATCTGGCTCGCTTGCTTGCTCTCATGTCTGACTCGCTAGCTCTCATATCTGGCTCGCTCGCATGCTCTCATGTCTGTCTCGCTCGCTCTCATATCTGGCTCGCTCGCTTGCTCTCTTGTCTGGTTCGCTCTCTTATCTGGCTTGCTCTCATATCTGGCTCGCTCGCTTGCTCTCATGTCTGGCTCGCTCTCATATCTGGCTCGCTCGCTTGCTCTCATGTCTGTCTCGCTCGCTCTCATATCTGGCTCGCTCGCTTGCTCTCTTGTCTGGTTCGCTCTCTTATCTGGCTTGCTCTCATATCTGGCTCGCTCGCTTGCTCTCATGTCTGACTCGCTAGCTCTCATATCTGGCTCGCTCGCTTGCTCTCTTGTCTGGTTCGCTCTCTTATCTGGCTCGCTCTCATATCTGGCTTGCTCGCTTGCTCTCATATTTGGCTTGCTCGCTTGCTCTCATGTCTGGCTCTCTCTCTCTCATATCTGGCTCGCTCGCTTGCTCTCATATCTGGCTCACTCGCTTGCTCTCTTGTCAGGCTCGCTCTCTTGTCTAGCTCGCTCGCTCGAATAACTGTCTCGCTCGCTTGCTCTCTTGTCTGGTTCGCTCTCTTATCTGGCTCAATCTCATATCTGGCTTGCTCGCTTGCTCTCATATCTGGCTCGCTCGCTTGCTCTCATATGTGGCTTGTTCGCTTGCTCTCTTGTCAGGCTCGCTCTCTTGTCTAGCTCGCTCGCTCGAATAACTGTCTCGCTCGCTTGCTCTCTTGTCTGGTTCGCTCTCTTATCTGGCTCACTCTCATATCTGGCTTGCTCGCTTGCTCTCATATCTGGCTCGCTCGCTCTCATATCTTGCTCACTTGCTTCCTCTCATGTCTGGCTCGCTCGCTCTCATATCTGGCTCGCTCGATTGCTCTCTTGTCTGGTTCGCTCTCTTATCTGGCTCACTCTCATATCTGGCTTGCTTGCTTGCACTCATATCTGGCTTGCTCTCTCTCATATCTGTCTCGCTCGCTTGCTCTCATGTCTGTCTCACTCGCTTTCATATCTGGCTCGCTCGCTTGCTGTCTTTTCTGGTTCGCTCTCTTATCTGGCTCGCTCTCATATCTGGCTTGCTCGCTCGCTCTCATATCTGGCTCTTCGCTCGCTCTCTTGTCTGGTTCGCTCTCTTATCTGGCTTGCTCTCATATCTGGCTCGCTCGCTTGCTCTCATGTCTGACTCGCTAGCTCTCATATATGGCTTGCTCGCTTGCTCTCATGTCTGTCTCGCTCGCTCTCATATCTGGCTCGCTCGCTTGCTCACTTGTCTGGTTCGCTCTCTTATCTGGCTCGCTCTCATATCTGGCTTGTTCGCTTGCTCTCATATTTGGCTCGCTCGCTTGCTCTCATGTCTGGCTCGCTCGCTCTCATATCTGGCTCGCTCGCTTGCTCTCATATCTGGCTCGCTCGCTTGCTCTCTTGTCAGGCTCGCTCTCTTGTCTAGCTCGCTCGCTCTCATATCTGGCTCGCTCGCTTGCTCTCTTGTCTGGTTCGCTCTCTTATCTGGCTTGCTCTCATATCTGGCTCGCTCGCTTGCTCTCATGTCTGACTCGCTAGCTCTCATATCTGGCTTGCTCGCTTGCTCTCATGTCTGTCTCGCTCGCTCTCATATCTGGCTCGCTCGCTTGCTCTCATGTCTGTCTCGCTTGCTCTCATATCTGGCTCGCTCGCTTGCTCTCTTGTCTGGTTCGCTCTCTTATCTGGCTCGCTCTCATATCTGGCTTGCTCGCTTGCTCTCATGTCTGATTCGCTAGCTCTCATATCTGGCTCGTTCGCTTGCTCTCATGTCTGTCTCGCTCGCGCTCATATCTGGCTCGCTCGCTTGCTCTCTTGTCTGGTTCGCTCTCTTATCTGGCTTGCTCTCATATCTGGCTCGCTCGCTTGCTCACTTTTCTGGTTCGTTCTCTTATCTGGCTCTTTCTCGCTCACTCTCGCTCTCATATCTGGCACGCTCTCTTATTTGGCTCGCTCGCTCGCATATCTGGCTCGCTCGCTTGCTCTCTTGTCTGGCTCGATCTATTATCTGGCTCACTCGGTCGCATATCTGGCTCGCTCGCTCTCATATCTTGCTCACTTGCTTGCTCTCATGTCTGGCTCGCTCGCTCTCATATCTGGCTCGCTCGATTGCTCTCTTGTCTGGTTCGCTCTCTTATCTGGCTCACTCTCATATCTGGCTTGCTTGCTTGCACTCATATCTGGCTTGCTCTCTCTCATATCTGTCTCGCTCGCTTGCTCTCATGTCTGTCTCACTCGCTTTCATATCTGGCTCGCTCGCTTGCTGTCTTGTCTGGTTCGCTCTCTTATCTGGCTCGCTCTCATATCTGGCTTGCTCGCTCGCTCTCATATCTGGCTGTTCGCTTGCTCTCTTGTCTGGTTCACTCTCTTATCTGGCTTGCTCTCATATCTGGCTCGCTCGCTTGCTCTCATGTCTGTCTCGCTTGCTCTCATATCTGGCTCGCTCGCTTGCTCTCTTGTCTGGTTCGCTCTCTTATCTGGCTCGCTCTCATATCTGGCTTGCTCGCTTGCTCTCATGTCTGATTCGCTAGCTCTCATATCTGGCTCGCTCGCTTGCTCTCATGTCTGTCTCGCTCGCGCTCATATCTGGCTCGCTCGCTTGCTCTCTTGTCTGGTTCGCTCTCTTATCTGGCTTGCTCTCATATCTGGCTCGCTCGCTTGCTCACTTTTCTGGTTCGTTCTCTTATCTGGCTCTTTCTCGCTCACTCTCGCTCTCATATCTGGCACGCTCTCTTATTTGGCTCGCTCGCTCGCATATCTGGCTCGCTCGCTTGCTCTCTTGTCTGGCTCGATCTATTATCTGGCTCACTCGGTCGCATATCTGGCTCGCTCGCTCTCATATCTTGCTCACTTGCTTGCTCTCATGTCTGGCTCGCTCGCTCTCATATCTGGCTCGCTCGATTGCTCTCTTGTCTGGTTCGCTCTCTTATCTGGCTCACTCTCATATCTGGCTTGCTTGCTTGCACTCATATCTGGCTTGCTCTCTCTCATATCTGTCTCGCTCGCTTGCTCTCATGTCTGTCTCACTCGCTTTCATATCTGGCTCGCTCGCTTGCTGTCTTGTCTGGTTCGCTCTCTTATCTGGCTCGCTCTCATATCTGGCTTGCTCGCTCGCTCTCATATCTGGCTGTTCGCTTGCTCTCTTGTCTGGTTCGCTCTCTTATCTGGCTTGCTCTCATATCTGGCTCGCTCGCTTGCTCTCATGTCTGACTCGCTAGCTCTCATATATGGCTTGCTCGCTTGCTCTCATGTCTGTCTCGCTCGCTCTCATATCTGGCTCGCTCGCTTGCTCACTTGTCTGGTTCGCTCTCTTATCTGGCTCGCTCTCATATCTGGCTTGTTCGCTTGCTCTCATATTTGGCTCGCTCGCTTGCTCTCATGTCTGGCTCGCTCGCTCTCATATCTGGCTCGCTCGCTTGCTCTCATATCTGGCTCGCTCGCTTGCTCTCTTGTCAGGCTCGCTCTCTTGTCTAGCTCGCTCGCTCTCATATCTGGCTCGCTCGCTTGCTCTCTTGTCTGGTTCGCTCTCTTATCTGGCTTGCTCTCATATCTGGCTCGCTCGCTTGCTCTCATGTCTGACTCGCTAGCTCTCATATCTGGCTCGCTCGCTTGCTCTCATGTCTGTCTCGCTTGCTCTCATATCTGGCTCGCTCGCTTGCTCTCTTGTCTGGTTCGCTCTCTTATCTGGCTCGCTCTCATATCTGGCTTGCTCGCTTGCTCTCATGTCTGATTCGCTAGCTCTCATATCTGGCTCGCTCGCTTGCTCTCATGTCTGTCTCGCTCGCGCTCATATCTGGCTCGCTCGCTTGCTCTCTTGTCTGGTTCGCTCTCTTATCTGGCTTGCTCTCATATCTGGCTCGCTCGCTTGCTCACTTTTCTGGTTCGTTCTCTTATCTGGCTCTTTCTCGCTCACTCTCGCTCTCATATCTGGCACGCTCTCTTATTTGGCTCGCTCGCTCGCATATCTGGCTCGCTCGCTTGCTCTCTTGTCTGGCTCGATCTATTATCTGGCTCACTCGGTCGCATATCTGGCTCGCTCGCTCTCATATCTTGCTCACTTGCTTGCTCTCATGTCTGGCTCGCTCGCTCTCATATCTGGCTCGCTCGATTGCTTTCTTGTCTGGTTCGCTCTCTTATCTGGCTCACTCTCATATCTGGCTTGCTCGCTTGCTCTCATATCTGTCTCGCTCGCTCTCATATCTTGCTCACTTGCTTGCTCTCATGTCTGGCTCGCTCGCTCTCATATCTGGCTCGCTCGATTGCTCTCTTGTCTGGTTCGCTCTCTTATCTGACTCACTCTCATATCTGGCTTGCTTGCTTGCTCTCATATCTGGCTTGCTCGCTCTCATATCTGTCTCGCTCGCTTGCTTTCATGTCTGTCTCGCTCGCTTTCATATCTGGCTCGCTCGCTTGCTCTCTTATCTGGTTCGCTCTTTTATCTGGCTTGCTCTCATATCTGGCTCGCTCGCTTGCTCTCATGTCTGGCTCGCTCGCTCTCATATCTGGCTCGCTCGCTTGCTCTCATGTCTGTCTCGCTCGCTCTCATATCTGGCTCGCTCGCTTGCTCTCTTGTCTGGTTCGCTCTTTTATCTGGCTTGCTCTCATATCTGGCTCGCTCGCTTGCTCTCATGTCTGGCTCGCTCGCTCTCATATCTGGCTCGCTCGCTTGCTCTCATATCTGGCTCGCTCGCTCGCATATCTGTCTTGCTCGCTCTCATATCTTGCTCACTTGCTTGCTCTCATGTCTGGCTCGCTCGCTCTCATATCTGGCTCGCTCGATTGCTCTCTTGTCTGGTTCGCTCTCTTACCTGGCTCACTCTCATATCTGGCTTGCTTGCTTGCTCTCATATCTGGCTTGCTCGCTCTCATATCTGTCTCGCTCGCTTGCTCTCATGTCTGTCTCGCTCGCTTTCATATCTGGCTCGCTCGCTTGCTCTCTTGTCTGGTTAGCTCTTTTATCTGGCTTGCTCTCATATCTGGCTCGCTCTCTTGCTCTCATGTCTGTCTCGCTCGCTCTCATATCTGGCTCGCTCGCTTGATCTCATGTCTGTCTCGCTCGCTCTCATATCTGGCTCGCTCGCTTGCTCTCATGTCTGGCTCGCTCGCTTGCTCTCATGTCTGGTTCGCTTGCTCTCATATCTTGCTCGCTCGCTTGCTCTCATGTCTGGCTCGCTCGCTCTCATATCTGGCTCGCTCGCTTGCTCTCATGTCTGTCTCGCTCGCTCTCATATCTGGCTCGCTCGCTTCCTCTCTTGTCTGGTTCGCTCTCTTATCTGGCTTGCTCTCATATCTGGCTCGCTCGCTTGCTCTCATGTCTGTCTCGCTCGCTCTCATATCTGGCTCGCTCGCTTGCTCTCTTGTCTGGTTCGCTCTCTTATCTGGCTCGCTCTCATATCTGGCTTGCTCGCTTGCTCTCATGTCTGATTCGCTAGCTCTCATATCTGGCTCGCTCGCTTGCTCTCATGTCTGGCTCGCTCGCTCTCATATCTGGCTCGCTCGCTTGCTCTCTTGTCTGGTTCGCTCTCTTATCTGACTCACTCTCGCTCACTCTCGCTCTCATATCTGGCTCGATCTCTTATCTGGCTCGCTCGCTCGCATATCTGGCTCGCTCGCTTGCTCTCATGTCTGGCTTGCTCGCTTGCTCTCATATCTGGCTCACTCGCTTGCTCTCTTGTCTGGCTCGCTCTCATATCTGGCTCGCTCGCTCTCATATCTGGCTCGCTCGCTTGCTCTCATGTCTGTCTCTCTCTCTCTCATATCTGGCTAGCTCGCTTGCTCTCTTGTCTGGTTCGCTCTCTTATCTGGCTTGCTCTCATATCTGGCTCGCTTGCTTGCTCTCATGTCTGACTCGCTAGCTCTCATATCTGTCTCGCTCGCATGCTCTCATGTCTGTCTCGCTCGCTCTCATATCTGGCTCGCTCGCTTGCTCTCTTGTCTGGTTCGCTCTCTTATCTGGCTTGCTCTCATATCTGGCTCGCTCGCTTGCTCTCATGTCTGGCTCGCTCTCATATCTGGCTCGCTCGCTTGCTCTCATGTCTGTCTCGCTCGCTCTCATATCTGGCTCGCTCGCTTGCTCTCTTGTCTGGTTCGCTCTCTTATCTGGCTTGCTCTCATATCTGGCTCGCTCGCTTGCTCTCATGTCTGACTCGCTAGCTCTCATATCTGGCTCGCTCGCTTGCTCTCTTGTCTGGTTCGCTCTCTTATCTGGCTCGCTCTCATATCTGGCTTGCTCGCTTGCTCTCATATTTGGCTTGCTCGCTTGCTCTCATGTCTGGCTCTCTCTCTCTCATATCTGGCTCGCTCGCTTGCTCTCATATCTGGCTCACTCGCTTGCTCTCTTGTCAGGCTCGCTCTCTTGTCTAGCTCGCTCGCTCGAATAACTGTCTCGCTCGCTTGCTCTCTTGTCTGGTTCGCTCTCTTATCTGGCTCAATCTCATATCTGGCTTGCTCGCTTGCTCTCATATCTGGCTCGCTCGCTTGCTCTCATATGTGGCTTGTTCGCTTGCTCTCTTGTCAGGCTCGCTCTCTTGTCTAGCTCGCTCGCTCGAATAACTGTCTCGCTCGCTTGCTCTCTTGTCTGGTTCGCTCTCTTATCTGGCTCACTCTCATATCTGGCTTGCTCGCTTGCTCTCATATCTGGCTCGCTCGCTCTCATATCTTGCTCACTTGCTTCCTCTCATGTCTGGCTCGCTCGCTCTCATATCTGGCTCGCTCGATTGCTCTCTTGTCTGGTTCGCTCTCTTATCTGGCTCACTCTCATATCTGGCTTGCTTGCTTGCACTCATATCTGGCTTGCTCTCTCTCATATCTGTCTCGCTCGCTTGCTCTCATGTCTGTCTCACTCGCTTTCATATCTGGCTCGCTCGCTTGCTGTCTTTTCTGGTTCGCTCTCTTATCTGGCTCGCTCTCATATCTGGCTTGCTCGCTCGCTCTCATATCTGGCTCTTCGCTCGCTCTCTTGTCTGGTTCGCTCTCTTATCTGGCTTGCTCTCATATCTGGCTCGCTCGCTTGCTCTCATGTCTGACTCGCTAGCTCTCATATATGGCTTGCTCGCTTGCTCTCATGTCTGTCTCGCTCGCTCTCATATCTGGCTCGCTCGCTTGCTCACTTGTCTGGTTCGCTCTCTTATCTGGCTCGCTCTCATATCTGGCTTGTTCGCTTGCTCTCATATTTGGCTCGCTCGCTTGCTCTCATGTCTGGCTCGCTCGCTCTCATATCTGGCTCGCTCGCTTGCTCTCATATCTGGCTCGCTCGCTTGCTCTCTTGTCAGGCTCGCTCTCTTGTCTAGCTCGCTCGCTCTCATATCTGGCTCGCTCGCTTGCTCTCTTGTCTGGTTCGCTCTCTTATCTGGCTTGCTCTCATATCTGGCTCGCTCGCTTGCTCTCATGTCTGACTCGCTAGCTCTCATATCTGGCTTGCTCGCTTGCTCTCATGTCTGTCTCGCTCGCTCTCATATCTGGCTCGCTCGCTTGCTCTCATGTCTGTCTCGCTTGCTCTCATATCTGGCTCGCTCGCTTGCTCTCTTGTCTGGTTCGCTCTCTTATCTGGCTCGCTCTCATATCTGGCTTGCTCGCTTGCTCTCATGTCTGATTCGCTAGCTCTCATATCTGGCTCGTTCGCTTGCTCTCATGTCTGTCTCGCTCGCGCTCATATCTGGCTCGCTCGCTTGCTCTCTTGTCTGGTTCGCTCTCTTATCTGGCTTGCTCTCATATCTGGCTCGCTCGCTTGCTCACTTTTCTGGTTCGTTCTCTTATCTGGCTCTTTCTCGCTCACTCTCGCTCTCATATCTGGCACGCTCTCTTATTTGGCTCGCTCGCTCGCATATCTGGCTCGCTCGCTTGCTCTCTTGTCTGGCTCGATCTATTATCTGGCTCACTCGGTCGCATATCTGGCTCGCTCGCTCTCATATCTTGCTCACTTGCTTGCTCTCATGTCTGGCTCGCTCGCTCTCATATCTGGCTCGCTCGATTGCTCTCTTGTCTGGTTCGCTCTCTTATCTGGCTCACTCTCATATCTGGCTTGCTTGCTTGCACTCATATCTGGCTTGCTCTCTCTCATATCTGTCTCGCTCGCTTGCTCTCATGTCTGTCTCACTCGCTTTCATATCTGGCTCGCTCGCTTGCTGTCTTGTCTGGTTCGCTCTCTTATCTGGCTCGCTCTCATATCTGGCTTGCTCGCTCGCTCTCATATCTGGCTGTTCGCTTGCTCTCTTGTCTGGTTCGCTCTCTTATCTGGCTTGCTCTCATATCTGGCTCGCTTGCTTGCTCTCATGTCTGACTCGCTAGCTCTCATATCTGTCTCGCTCGCATGCTCTCATGTCTGTCTCGCTCGCTCTCATATCTGGCTCGCTCGCTTGCTCTCTTGTCTGGTTCGCTCTCTTATCTGGCTTGCTCTCATATCTGGCTCGCTCGCTTGCTCTCATGTCTGGCTCGCTCTCATATCTGGCTCGCTCGCATGCTCTCATGTCTGTCTCGCTCGCTCTCATATCTGGCTCGCTCGCTTGCTCTCTTGTCTGGTTCGCTCTCTTATCTGGCTTGCTCTCATATCTGGCTCGCTCGCTTGCTCTCATGTCTGACTCGCTAGCTCTCATATCTGGCTCGCTCGCTTGCTCTCTTGTCTGGTTCGCTCTCTTATCTGGCTCGCTCTCATATCTGGCTTGCTCGCTTGCTCTCATATTTGGCTCGCTCGCTTGCTCTCATGTCTGGCTCTCTCTCTCTCATATCTGGCTCGCTCGCTTGCTCTCATATCTGGCTCACTCGCTTGCTCTCTTGTCAGGCTCGCTCTCTTGTCTAGCTCGCTCGCTCGAATAACTGTCTCGCTCGCTTGCTCTCTTGTCTGGTTCGCTCTCTTATCTGGCTCAATCTCATATCTGGCTTGCTCGCTTGCTCTCATATCTGGCTCGCTCGCTTGCTCTCATATGTGGCTTGTTCGCTTGCTCTCTTGTCAGGCTCGCTCTCTTGTCTAGCTCGCTCGCTCGAATAACTGTCTCGCTCGCTTGCTCTCTTGTCTGGTTCGCTCTCTTATCTGGCTCACTCTCATATCTGGCTTGCTCGCTTGCTCTCATATCTGGCTCGCTCGCTCTCATATCTTGCTCACTTGCTTCCTCTCATGTCTGGCTCGCTCGCTCTCATATCTGGCTCGCTCGATTGCTCTCTTGTCTGGTTCGCTCTCTTATCTGGCTCACTCTCATATCTGGCTTGCTTGCTTGCACTCATATCTGGCTTGCTCTCTCTCATATCTGTCTCGCTCGCTTGCTCTCATGTCTGTCTCACTCGCTTTCATATCTGGCTCGCTCGCTTGCTGTCTTGTCTGGTTCGCTCTCTTATCTGGCTCGCTCTCATATCTGGCTTGCTCGCTCGCTCTCATATCTGGCTCTTCGCTTGCTCTCTTGTCTGGTTCGCTCTCTTATCTGGCTTGCTCTCATATCTGGCTCGCTCGCTTGCTCTCATGTCTGACTCGCTAGCTCTCATATATGGCTTGCTCGCTTGCTCTCATGTCTGTCTCGCTCGCTCTCATATCTGGCTCGCTCGCTTGCTCACTTGTCTGGTTCGCTCTCTTATCTGGCTCGCTCTCATATCTGGCTTGTTCGCTTGCTCTCATATTTGGCTCGCTCGCTTGCTCTCATGTCTGGCTCGCTCGCTCTCATATCTGGCTCGCTCGCTTGCTCTCATATCTGGCTCGCTCGCTTGCTCTCTTGTCAGGCTCGCTCTCTTGTCTAGCTCGCTCGCTCTCATATCTGGCTCGCTCGCTTGCTCTCTTGTCTGGTTCGCTCTCTTATCTGGCTTGCTCTCATATCTGGCTCGCTCGCTTGCTCTCATGTCTGACTCGCTAGCTCTCATATCTGGCTTGCTCGCTTGCTCTCATGTCTGTCTCGCTCGCTCTCATATCTGGCTCGCTCGCTTGCTCTCATGTCTGTCTCGCTTGCTCTCATATCTGGCTCGCTCGCTTGCTCTCTTGTCTGGTTCGCTCACTTATCTGGCTCGCTCTCATATCTGGCTTGCTCGCTTGCTCTCATGTCTGATTCGCTAGCTCTCATATCTGGCTCGCTCGCTTGCTCTCATGTCTGTCTCGCTCGCGCTCATATCTGGCTCGCTCGCTTGCTCTCTTGTCTGGTTCGCTCTCTTATCTGGCTTGCTCTCATATCTGGCTCGCTCGCTTGCTCACTTTTCTGGTTCGTTCTCTTATCTGGCTCTTTCTCGCTCACTCTCGCTCTCATATCTGGCACGCTCTCTTATTTGGCTCGCTCGCTCGCATATCTGGCTCGCTCGCTTGCTCTCTTGTCTGGCTCGATCTATTATCTGGCTCACTCGGTCGCATATCTGGCTCGCTCGCTCTCATATCTTGCTCACTTGCTTGCTCTCATGTCTGGCTCGCTCGCTCTCATATCTGGCTCGCTCGATTGCTCTCTTGTCTGGTTCGCTCTCTTATCTGGCTCACTCTCATATCTGGCTTGCTTGCTTGCACTCATATCTGGCTTGCTCTCTCTCATATCTGTCTCGCTCGCTTGCTCTCATGTCTGTCTCACTCGCTTTCATATCTGGCTCGCTCGCTTGCTGTCTTGTCTGGTTCGCTCTCTTATCTGGCTCGCTCTCATATCTGGCTTGCTCGCTCGCTCTCATATCTGGCTGTTCGCTTGCTCTCTTGTCTGGTTCGCTCTCTTATCTGGCTTGCTCTCATATCTGGCTCGCTCGCTTGCTCTCATGTCTGACTCGCTAGCTCTCATATATGGCTTGCTCGCTTGCTCTCATGTCTGTCTCGCTCGCTCTCATATCTGGCTCGCTCGCTTGCTCACTTGTCTGGTTCGCTCTCTTATCTGGCTCGCTCTCATATCTGGCTTGTTCGCTTGCTCTCATATTTGGCTCGCTCGCTTGCTCTCATGTCTGGCTCGCTCGCTCTCATATCTGGCTCGCTCGCTTGCTCTCATATCTGGCTCGCTCGCTTGCTCTCTTGTCAGGCTCGCTCTCTTGTCTAGCTCGCTCGCTCTCATATCTGGCTCGCTCGCTTGCTCTCTTGTCTGGTTCGCTCTCTTATCTGGCTTGCTCTCATATCTGGCTCGCTCGCTTGCTCTCATGTCTGACTCGCTAGCTCTCATATCTGGCTCGCTCGCTTGCTCTCATGTCTGTCTCGCTTGCTCTCATATCTGGCTCGCTCGCTTGCTCTCTTGTCTGGTTCGCTCTCTTATCTGGCTCGCTCTCATATCTGGCTTGCTCGCTTGCTCTCATGTCTGATTCGCTAGCTCTCATATCTGGCTCGCTCGCTTGCTCTCATGTCTGTCTCGCTCGCGCTCATATCTGGCTCGCTCGCTTGCTCTCTTGTCTGGTTCGCTCTCTTATCTGGCTTGCTCTCATATCTGGCTCGCTCGCTTGCTCACTTTTCTGGTTCGTTCTCTTATCTGGCTCTTTCTCGCTCACTCTCGCTCTCATATCTGGCACGCTCTCTTATTTGGCTCGCTCGCTCGCATATCTGGCTCGCTCGCTTGCTCTCTTGTCTGGCTCGATCTATTATCTGGCTCACTCGGTCGCATATCTGGCTCGCTCGCTCTCATATCTTGCTCACTTGCTTGCTCTCATGTCTGGCTCGCTCGCTCTCATATCTGGCTCGCTCGATTGCTTTCTTGTCTGGTTCGCTCTCTTATCTGGCTCACGCTCATATCTGGCTTGCTCGCTTGCTCTCATATCTGTCTCGCTCGCTCTCATATCTTGCTCACTTGCTTGCTCTCATGTCTGGCTCGCTCGCTCTCATATCTGGCTCGCTCGATTGCTCTCTTGTCTGGTTCGCTCTCTTATCTGACTCACTCTCATATCTGGCTTGCTTGCTTGCTCTCATATCTGGCTTGCTCGCTCTCATATCTGTCTCGCTCGCTTGCTTTCATGTCTGTCTCGCTCGCTTTCATATCTGGCTCGCTCGCTTGCTCTCTTGTCTGGTTCGCTCTTTTATCTGGCTTGCTCTCATATCTGGCTCGCTCGCTTGCTCTCATGTCTGGCTCGCTCGCTTTCATATCTGGCTCGCTCGCTTGCTCTCATGTCTGTCTCGCTCGCTCTCATATCTGGCTCGCTCGCTTGCTCTCTTGTCTGGTTCGCTCTTTTATCTGGCTTGCTCTCATATCTGGCTCGCTCGCTTGCTCTCATGTCTGGCTCGCTCGCTCTCATATCTGGCTCGCTCGCTTGCTCTCATGTCTGTCTCGCTCGCTCTCATATCTGGCTCGCTCGCTTGCTCTCTTGTCTGGTTCGCTCTCTTATCTGGCTTGCTCCCCTATCTGGCTCGCTCGCTTGCTCTCATGTCTGACTCGCTAGCTCTCATATCTGGCTCGCTCGCTTGCTCTCATGTCTGGTTCGCTCTCTTATCTGGCTCACTCTCGCTCACTCACGCTCTCATATCTGGCTCGATCTCTTATCTGGCTCGCTCGCTCGCATATCTGGCTCGCTCGCTTGCTCTCTTGTCTGGTTCGCTCTCTTATCTGGCTCACTCTCGCTCACTCTCGCTCTCATATCTGGCTTGATCTCTTATCTGGCTCGCTCGCTCGCATATCTGGCTCGCTCGCTTGCTCTCATATTTGGCTTGCTCGCTTGCTCTCATATCTGGCTCACTCGCTTGCTCTCTTGTCTGGCTCGCTCTCATATCTGGCTCGCTCGCTTGCTCTCTTGTCTGATTCGCTCTCTTATCTGGCTCGCTCTAATATCTGGCTTGCTCGCTCGCTCTCATATCTGGCTCGCTCGCTTGCTCTCTTGTCTGGTTCGCTGTCTTATCTGGCTTGCTCTCATATCTGGCTCGCTTGCTTGCTCTCATGTCTGACTCGCTAGCTCTCATATCTGGCTCGCTCGCATGCTCTCATGTCTGTCTCGCTCGCTCTCATATCTGGCTCGCTCGCTTGCTCTCTTGTCTGGTTCGCTCTCTTATCTGGCTCGCTCTCATATCTGGCTTGCTCGCTTACTCTCATGTCTGATTCGCTAGCTCTCATATCTGGCTCGCTCGCTTGCTCTCATGTCTGGCTCGATCGCTCTCATATCTGGCTCGCTCGCTTGTCTGGTTCGCTCTCTTATCTGGCTCACTCTCGCTCACTCTTGCTCTCATATCTGGCTCGCTCTCTTATCTGGCTCGCTCGCTCGCATATCTGGCTCGCTCGCTTGCTCTCATATCTGGCTTGCTCGCTTGCTCTCATATCTGGCTTGCTCGCTCGCTCGCATATCTGGCTCGCTCGCTTGCTCTCATATCTGGCTTGCTCGCTTGCACTCATATCTGGCTCGCTCGCTTGCTCTCTTGTCTGGCTCGCTCTCATATCTGGCTCGCTCGCTCTCATATCTGGCTCGCTCGCTTGCTCTCATGTCTGTCTCGCTCGCTCTCATATCTGGCTCGCTTGCTTGCTCTCTTGTCTGGTTCGCTCTCTTATCTGGCTTGCTCTCATATCTGGCTCGCTCGCTTGCTCTCATGTCTGACTCGCTAGCTCTCATATCTGGCTCGCTCGCTTGCTCTCATGTCTGTCTCGCTCGCTCTCATATCTGGCTCGCTCGCTTGCTCTCTTGTCTCGTTCGCTCTCTTATCTGGCTTGCTCTCAAATCTGGCTCGCTCGCTTGCTCTCTTGTCTGGTTCGCTCTGTTATCTGGCTTGCTCTCATATCTGGCTCGCTCGCTTGCTCTCATGTCTGACTCGCTAGCTCTCATATCTGGCTCGCTCGCTTGCTCTCATGTCTGTCTCGCTCGCTCTCATATCTGGCTCGCTCGCTTGCTCTCTTGTCTGGTTCGCTCTCTTATCTGGCTCGCTCTCATATCTGGCTTGCTCGCTTGCTTTCATGTCTGATTCGCTAGCTCTCATATCTGGCTCGCTCGCTTGCTCTTATGTCTGGCTCGCTAGCTCTCATATCTGGCTCGCTCCCTTGCTCTCTTGTGTGGTTCGCTCTCTTATCTGGCTTGCTCTCATATCTGGCTCGCTCGCTTGCTCTCTTGTCTGGATCGCTCTCTTATCTGGCTCACTCTCGCTCACTCTCGCTCTCATATCTGGCTCGCTCTCTTATCTGGCTCGCTCGCTCGCATATCTGGCTCGCTCGCTTGCTCTCATATTTGGCTTGCTCGCTTGCTCTCATATCTGGCTCGCTCGCTTGCTCTCTTGTCTGGCTCGCTCTCATATCTGGCTCGCTCGCTCGCATATCTGGCTCGCTCGCTCTCATATCTTGCTCACTTGCTTGCTCTCATGTCTGGCTCGCTCTCTCTCATATCTGGCTCGCTCGATTGCTCTCTTGTCTGGTTAGCTCTTTTATCTGGCTTGCTCTCATATCTGGCTCGCTCTCTTGCTCTCATGTCTGTCTCGCTCGCTCTCATATCTGGCTCGCTCGCTTGATCTCATGTCTGTCTCGCTCGCTCTCATATCTGGCTCGCTCGCTTGCTCTCATGTCTGGCTCGCTCGCTTGCTCTCATGTCTGGTTCGCTTGCTCTCATATCTTGCTCGCTCGCTTGCTCGCATGTCTGGCTCGCTCGCTCTCATATCTGGCTCGCTCGCTTGCTCTCATGTCTGTCTCGCTCGCTCTCATATCTGGCTCGCTCGCTTCCTCTCTTGTCTGGTTCGCTCTCTTATCTGGCTTGCTCTCATATCTGGCTCGCTCGCTTGCTCTCATGTCTGACTCGCTAGCTCTCATATCTGGCTCGCTTGCTTGCTCTCATGTCTGTCTCGCTCGCTCTCATATCTGGCTCGCTCGCTTGCTCTCTTGTCTGGTTCGCTCTCTTATCTGGCTCGCTCTCATATCTGGCTTGCTCGCTTGCTCTCATGTCTGATTCGCTAGCTCTCACATCTGGCTCGCTCGCTTGCTCTCATGTCTGGCTCGCTCGCTCTCATATCTGGCTCGCTCGCTTGCTCTCTTGTCTGGTTCGCTCTCTTATCTGGCTCACTCTCGCTCACTCTCGCTCTCATATCTGGCTCGATCTCTTATCTGGCTCGCTCGCTCGCATATCTGGCTCGCTCGCTTGCTCTCATGTCTGGCTTGCTCGCTTACTCTCATATCTGGCTCACTCGCTTGCTCTCTTGTCTGGCTCGCTCTCATATCTGGCTCGCTCGCTCTCATATCTGGCTCGCTCGCTTGCTCTCATGTCTGTCTCGCTCGCTCTCATATCTGGCTCGCTCGCTTGCTCTCTTGTCTGGTTCGCTCTCTTATCTGGCTTGCTCTCATATCTGGCTCGCTTGCTTGCTCTCATGTCTGACTCGCTAGCTCTCATATCTGGCTCGCTCGCATGCTCTCATGTCTGTCTCGCTCGCTCTCATATCTGGCTCGCTCGCTCGCTCTCTTGTCTGGTTCGCTCTCTTATCTGGCTCGCTCTCATATCTGGCTTGCTCGCTTGCTCTCATGTCTGATTCGCTAGCTCTCATATCTTGCTTGCTCGCTTGCTCTCATGTCTGGCTCAATCGCTCTCATATTTGGCACGCTCGCTTGTCTGGTTCGCTCTCTTATCTGGCTCACTCTCGCTCACTCTTGCTCTCATATCTGGCTCGCTCTCTTATCTGGCTCGCTCGCTCGCATATCTGGCTCGCTCGCTTGCTCTCATATCTGGCTTGCTCGCTTGCTCTCATATCTGGCTTGCTCGCTCGCTCGCATATCTGGCTCGCTCGCTTGCTCTCATATCTGGCTTGCTCGCTTGCTCTCATATCTGGCTCGCTCGCTTGCTCTCTTGTCTGGCTCGCTCTCATATCTGGCTCGCTTGCTCTCATATCTGGCTCGCTCGCTTGCTCTCATGTCTGTCTCGCTCGCTCTCATATCTGGCTCGCTCGCTTGCTCTCTTGTCTGGTTCGCTCTCTTATCTGGCTTGCTCTCATATCTGGCTCGCTCGCTTGCTTTCATGTCTGACTCGCTAGCTCTCATATCTGGCTCGCTCGCTTGCTCTCATGTCTGTCTCGCTCGCTCTCATATCTGGCTCGCTCGCTTGCTCTCTTGTCTGGTTCGCTAGCTCTCATATCTGGCTCGCTCGCTTGCTCTCATGTCTGGCTCGCTCGCTCTCATATCTGGCTCGCTCGCTTGCTCTCTTGTCTGGTTCGCTCTCTTATCTGGCTTGCTCTCATATCTGGCTCGCTCGCTTGCTCTCTTGTCTGGTTCGCTCTGTTATCTGGCTTGCTCTCATATCTGGCTCGCTCGCTTGCTCTCATGTCTGTCTCGCTCGCTCTCATATCTGGCTCGCTCGCTTGCTCTCTTGTCTGGTTCGCTCTCTTATCTGGCTCGCTCTCATATCTGGCTTGCTCGCTTGCTCTCATGTCTGATTCGCTAGCTCTCATATCTGGCTCGCTCGCTTGCTCTTATGTCTGGCTCACTCGCTTGCTCTCTTGTCTGGTTCGCTCTCTTATCTGGCTTGCTCTCATATCTGGCTCGCTCGCTTGCTCTCTTGTCTGGTTCGCTCTCTTATCTGGCTCACTCTCGCTCACTCTCGCTCTCATATCTGGCTCGCTCTCTTATCTGGCTCGCTCGCATATCTGGCTCGCTCGCTTGCTCTCATATCTGGCTTGCTCGCTTGCTCTCATATCTGGCTCGCTCGCTTGCTCTCTTGTCTGGCTCGCTCTCTTATCTGGCTCGCTCGCTCGCATATCCACCTCGCTCGCTCTCATATCTTGCTCACTTGCTTGCTCTCATGTCTGGCTCGCTCTCTCTCATATCTTGCTCGCTCGATTGCTCTCTTGTCTGGTTCGCTCTCTTATCTGACTCACTCTCATATCTGGCTTGCTCGCTTGCTCTTATATCTGGCTCGCTCGCTCTCATATCTTGCTCACTTGCTTGCTCTCATGTCTGGCTCGCTCGCTCTCATATCTGGCTCGCTCGATTGCTCTCTTGTCTGGTTCGCTCTCTTATCTGGCTCACTCTCATATCTGGCTTGCTTGCTTGCTCTCATATCTGGCTTGCTCGCTCTCATATCTGTCTCGCTCGCTTGCTCTCATGTCTGTCTCGCTCGCTTTCATATCTGGCTCGCTCGCTTGCTCTCTTGTCTGGTTCGCTCTTTTATCTGGCTTGCTCTCATATCTGGCTCGCTCGCTTGCTCTCATGTCTGTCTCGCTCGCTCTCATATCTGGCTTGCTCGCTTGCTCTCATGTCTGTCTCGCTCGCTCTCATATCTGGCTCGCTCGCTTGCTCTCATGTCTGGCTCGCTCGCTTGCTCTCATGTCTGGTTCGCTTGCTCTCATATCTTGCTCGCTCGCTTGCTCTCATGTCTGGCTCGCTCGCTCTCATATCTGGCTCGCTCGCTTGCTCTCATGTCTGTCTCGCTCGCTCTCATATCTGGCTCGCTCGCTTGATCTCTTGTCAGGTTCGCTCTCTTATCTGGCTTGCTCTCATATCTGGCTCGCTCGCTTGCTCTCATGTCTGACTCGCTAGCTCTCATATCTGGCTCTCTCGCTTGCTCTCATGTCTGTCTCGCTCGCTCTCATATCTGGTTCGCTCGCTTGCTCTCTTGTCTGGTTCGCTCTCTTATCTGGATCGCTCTCATATCTGGCTTGCTCGCTTGCTCTCATGTCTGATTCGCTAGCTCTCATATCTGGCTCGCTCGCTTGCTCTCATGTCTGGCTCGCTCGCTCTCATATCTGGCTTGCTCGCTTGCTCTCTTGTCTGGTTCGCTCTCTTATCTGGCTCACTCTCGCTCACTCTCGCTCTCATATCTGGCTCGATCTCTTATCTGGCTCGCTCGCTCGCATATCTGGCTCGCTCGCTTGCTCTCATGTCTGGTTTGCTCGCTTGCTCTCATATCTGGCTCACTCGCTTGCTCTCTTGTCTGGCTCGCTCTCATATTTGGCTCGCTCGCTCTCATATCTGGCTCGCTCGCTTGCTCTCATGTCTGTCTCGGTCGCTCTCATATCTGGCTCGCTTGCTTGCTCTCTTGTCTGGTTCGCTCTCTTATCTGGCTTGCTCTCATATCTGGCTCGCTCGCTTGCTCTCATGTCTGACTCGCTAGCTCTCATATCTGGCTTGCTCGCTTGCTCTCATGTCTGTCTCGCTCGCTCTCATATCTGGCTCGCTCGCTTGCTCTCTTGTCTGGTTCGCTCTCTTATCTGGCTCGCTCTCATATCTGGCTTGCTCGCTTACTCTCATGTCTGATTCGCTAGCTCTCATATCTGGCTCGCTCGCTTGCTCTCATGTCTGGCTCGATCGCTCTCATATCTGGCTCGCTCTCTTATCTGGCTCGCTCGCTCGCATATCTGGCTCGATCGCTTGCTCTCATATCTGGCTTGCTCGCTTGCTCTCATATCTGGCTTGCTCGCTCGCTCGCATATCTGGCTCGCTCGCTTGCTCTCATATCTGGCTTGCTCGCTTGCTCTCATATTTGGCTCGCTCGCTTGCTCTCTTGTCTGGCTCGCTCTGATATCTGGCTCGCTCGCTTCATATCTTGCTCGCTCGCTTGCTCCCATGTCTGGCTCGCTCGCTCTCATATCTGGATCGTTCGCTTGCTCTCATATCTGGCTCGCTTGCTTGCTCTCTTGTCTGGCTCGCTCGCTCTCATATCTGGCTCGCTCGCTTTCATATCTGGCTCGCTCGCTTGCTCTCATGTCTTGCTCGCTCGCTCGCTCTCATATCTGGCTCGCTCGCTTGCTCTCATGTCTGGCTCGCTCGCTCTCATATCTTGCTCGCTCGCTTGCTCTCATGTCTGGCTTGCTCGCTCTCATATCTGGTTTGCTCGCTTGCTCTCAGGTCTGTCTCGCTCGCTCTCATATCTGGCTCGCTCGCTTGCTCTCTTGTCTCGTTCGCTCTCTTATCTGGCTTGCTCTCATATCTGGCTCGCTTGCTTGCTCTCATGTCTGACTCGCTAGCTCTCATATCTGGCTCGCTCGCATGCTCTCATGTCTGTCTCGCTCGCTCTCATATCTGGCTCGCTCGCTTGCTCTCTTGTCTGGTTCGCTCTCTTATCTGGCTTGCTCTCATATCTGGCTCGCTCGCTTGCTCTCATGTCTGGCTCGCTCTCATATCTGGCTCGCTCGCTTGCTCTCATGTCTGTCTCGCTCGCTCTCATATCTGGCTCGCTCGCTTGCTCTCTTGTCTGGTTCGCTCTCTTATCTGGCTTGCTCTCATATCTGGCTCGCTCGCTTGCTCTCATGTCTGACTCGCTAGCTCTCATATCTGGCTCGCTCGCTTGCTCTCTTGTCTGGTTCGCTCTCTTATCTGGCTCGCTCTCATATCTGGCTTGCTCGCTTGCTCTCATATTTGGCTTGCTCGCTTGCTCTCATGTCTGGCTCTCTCTCTCTCATATCTGGCTCGCTCGCTTGCTCTCATATCTGGCTCACTCGCTTGCTCTCTTGTCAGGCTCGCTCTCTTGTCTAGCTCGCTCGCTCGAATAACTGTCTCGCTCGCTTGCTCTCTTGTCTGGTTCGCTCTCTTATCTGGCTCGCTCTCATATCTGGCTTGCTCGCTTGCTCTCATATTCGGCTCGCTCGCTTGCTCTCATGTCTGGCTCTCTCTCTCTCATATCTGGCTCGCTCGCTTACTCTCATATCTGGCTCACTCGCTTGCTCTCTTGTCAGGCTCGCTCTCTTGTCTAGCTCGCTCGCTCGAATAACTGTCTCGCTCGCTTGCTCTCTTGTCTGGTTCGCTCTCTTATCTGGCTCAATCTCATATCTGGCTTGCTCGCTTGCTCTCATATCTGGCTCGCTCGCTCTCATATCTTGCTCACTTGCTTCCTCTCATGTCTGGCTCGCTCGCTCTCATATCTGGCTCGCTCGATTGCTCTCTTGTCTGGTTCGCTCTCTTATCTGGCTCACTCTCATATCTGGCTTGCTTGCTTGCACTCATATCTGGCTTGCTCACTCTCATATCTGTCTCGCTCGCTTGCTCTCATGTCTGTCTCGCTCGCTTTCATATCTGGCTCGCTCGCTTGCTGTCTTGTCTGGTTCGCTCTCTTATCTGGCTCGCTCTCATATCTGGCTTGCTCGCTCGCTCTCATATCTGGCTCGCTCGCTTGCTCTCTTGTCTGGTTCGCTGTCTTATCTGGCTTGCTCTCATATCTGGCT
This sequence comes from Hyla sarda, assembly GCF_029499605.1. Taxonomy (NCBI): domain Eukaryota; kingdom Metazoa; phylum Chordata; class Amphibia; order Anura; family Hylidae; genus Hyla; species Hyla sarda. Next base: position 66,623,478 of record NC_079199.1, read on the forward strand.
CGCTCGCTTGCTCTCATGTCTGACTCGCTAGCTCTCATATCTGGCTCGCTCGCATGCTCTCATGTCTGTCTCGCTCGCTCTCATATCTGGCTCGCACGCTTGCTCTCTTGTCTGGTTCGCTCTCTTATCTGGCTCGCTCTCATATCTGGCTTGCTCGCTTGCTCTCATGTCTGATTCGCTAGCTCTCATATCTGGCTCGCTCGCTTGCTCTCATGTCTGGCTCGCTCGCTCTAATATCTGGCTCGATCGCTTGCTCTCTTGTCTGGTTCGCTCTCTTATCTGGCTCACTCTCGCTCACTCTCGCTCTCATATCTGGCTCGCTCTCTTATCTGGCTCGCTCGCTCGCATATTTGGCTCGCTCGCTTGCTCTCATATCTGGCTTGCTCGCTTGCTCTCATATCTGGCTCGCTCGCTTGCTCTCTTGTCTGGCTCGCTCTCATATCTGGCTCGCTCGCTCGCATATCTGGCTCGCTCGCTCTCATATCTTGCTCACTTGCTTGCACTCATGTCTGGCTCGCTCTCTCTCATATCTGGCTCGCTCGATTGCTCTCTTGTCTGGTTCGCTCTCTTATCTGACTCACTCTCATATCTGGCTTGCTCGCTTGCTCTTATATCTGGCTCGCTCGCTCTCATATCTTGCTCACTTGCTTGCTCTCATGTCTGGCTCGCTCGCTCTCATATCTGGCTCGCTCGATTGCTCTCTTGTCTGGTTCGCTCTCTTATCTGGCTCACTCTCATATCTGGCTTGCTCGCTTGCTCTCATATCTGTCTCGCTCGCTCTCATATCTTGCTCACTTGCTTGCTCTCATGTCTGGCTCGCTCGCTCTCATATCTGGCTCGCTCGATTGCTCTCTTGTCTGGTTCGCTCTCTTATCTGGCTCACTCTCATATCTTGCTTGCTTGCTTGCTCTCATATCTGGCTTGCTCGCTCTCATATCTGTCTCGCTCGCTTGCTTTCATGTCTGTCTCGCTCGCTTTCATATCTGGCTCGCTCGCTTGCTCTCTTGTTTGGTTCGCTCTTTTATCTGGCTTGCTCTCATATCTGGCTCGCTCGCTTGCTCTCATGTCTGGCTCGCTCGCTCTCATATCTGGCTCGCTCGCTTGCTCTCATGTCTGTCTCGCTCGCTCTCATATCTGGCTCGCTCGCTTGCTCTCTTGTCTGGTTCGCTCTCTTATCTGGCTTGCTCTCATATCTGGCTCGCTCGCTTGCTCTCATGTCTGACTTGCTAGCTCTCACTTCTGGCTCGCTCGCTTGCTCTCATGTCTGGTTCGCTCTCTTATCTGGCTCACTCTCGCTCACTCACGCTCTCATATCTGGCTCGATCTCTTATCTGGCTCGCTCGCTCGCATATTTTGCACGCTCGCTTGCTCTCTTGTCTGGTTCGCTCTCTTATCTGGCTCACTCTCGCTCACTCTCGCTCTCATATCTGGCTTGATCTCTTATCTGGCTCGCTCGCTCGCATATCTGGCTTGCTCGCTTGCTCTCATGTTTGGCTTGCTCGCTTGCTCTCATATCTGGCTCACTCGCTTGCTCTCTTGTCTGGCTCGCTCTCATATCTGGCTCGCTCGCTCTCATATCTGGCTCGCTCGCTTGCTCTCATGTCTGTCTCGCTCGCTCTCATATCTGGCTCGCTCGCTTGCTCTCTTGTCTGATTCGCTCTCCTATCTGGCTCGCTCTAATATCTGGCTTGCTCGCTCGCTCTCATATCTGGCTCGCTCGCTTGCTCTCTTGTCTGGTTCGCTGTCTTATCTGGCTTGCTCTCATATCTGGCTCGCTCGCTTGCTCTCATGTCTGACTCGCTAGCTCTCATATCTGGCTCGCTCGCATGCTCTCATGTCTGTCTCGCTCGCTCTCATATCTGGCTCGCACGCTTGCTCTCTTGTCTGGTTCGCTCTCTTATCTGGCTCGCTCTCATATCTGGCTTGCTCGCTTACTCTCATGTCTGATTCGCTAGCTCTCATATCTGGCTCGCTCGCTTGCTCTCATGTCTGGCTCGATCGCTCTCATATCTGGCTCGCTCGCTTGTCTGGTTCGCTCTCTTATCTGGCTCACTCTCGCTCACTCTTGCTCTCATATCTAGCTCGCTCTCTTATTTGGCTCGCTCGCTCGCATATCTGGCTCGCTCGCTTGCTCTCATATCTGGCTTGCTCGCTTGCTCTCATATCTGGCTTGCTCACTCGCTCACATATCTGGCTCGCTCGCTTGCTCTCATATCTGGCTTGCTCGCTTGCTCTCATATCTGGCTCGCTCGCTTGCTCTCTTGTCTGGCTCGCTCTCATATCTGGCTCGCTCGCTCTCATATCTGGCTCGCTCGCTTGCTCTCATGTCTGTCTCGCTCGCTCTCATATCTGGCTCGCTTGCTTGCTCTCTTGTCTGGTTCGCTCTCTTATCTGGCTTGCTCTCATATCTGGCTCGCTCGCTTGCTCTCATGTCTGACTCGCTAGCTCTCATATCTGGCTCGCTCGCTTGCTCTCTTGTCTGGTTCGCTCTCTTATCTGGCTCGCTCTCATATCTGGCTTGCTCGCTTGCTCTCATATTCGGCTCGCTCGCTTGCTCTCATGTCTTGCTCTCTCTCTCTCATATCTGGCTCGCTCGCTTACTCTCATATCTGGCTCACTCGCTTGCTCTCTTGTCAGGCTCGCTCTCTTGTCTAGCTCGCTCGCTCGAATAACTGTCTCGCTCGCTTGCTCTCTTGTCTGGTTCGCTCTCTTATCTGGCTCAATCTCATATCTGGCTTGCTCGCTTGCTCTCATATCTGGCTCGCTCGCTCTCATATCTTGCTCACTTGCTTCCTCTCATGTCTGGCTCGCTCGCTCTCATATCTGGCTCGCTCGCTTGCTCTCTTGTCTGGTTCGCTGTCTTATCTGGCTTGCTCTCATATCTGGCTCGCTCGCTTGCTCTCATGTCTGACTCGCTAGCTCTCATATCTGGCTCGCTCGCATGCTCTCATGTCTGTCTCGCTCGCTCTCATATCTGGCTCGCACGCTTGCTCTCTTGTCTGGTTCGCTCTCTTATCTGGCTCGCTCTCATATCTGGCTTGCTCGCTTGCTCTCATGTCTGATTCGCTAGCTCTCATATCTGGCTCGCTCGCTTGCTCTCATGTCTGGCTCGCTCGCTCTCATATCTGGCTCGATCGCTTGCTCTCATGTCTGGCTCGCTCGCTCTCATATCTGGCTCGCTCGATTGCTCTCTTGTCTGGTTCGCTCTCTTATCTGGCTCACTCTCATATCTGGCTTGCTCGCTTGCTCTCATATCTGTCTCGCTCGCTCTCATATCTTGTTCACTTGCTTGCTCTCATGTCTGGCTCGCTCGCTCTCATATCTGGCTCGCTCGATTGCTCTCTTGTCTGGTTCGCTCTCTTATCTGGCTCACTCTCATATCTTGCTTGCTTGCTTGCTCTCATATCTGGCTTGCTCGCTCTCATATCTGTCTCGCTCGCTTGCTTTCATGTCTGTCTCGCTCGCTTTCATATCTGGCTCGCTCGCTTGCTCTCTTGTTTGGTTCGCTCTTTTATCTGGCTTGCTCTCATATCTGGCTCGCTCGCTTGCTCTCATGTCTGGCTCGCTCGCTCTCATATCTGACTCGCTCGCTTGCTCTCATGTCTGTCTCGCTCGCTCTCATATCTGGCTCGCTCGCTTGCTCTCTTGTCTGGTTCGCTCTCTTATCTGGCTTGCTCTCATATCTGGCTCGCTCGCTTGCTCTCATGTCTGACTTGCTAGCTCTCACTTCTGGCTCGCTCGCTTGCTCTCATGTCTGGTTCGCTCTCTTATCTGGCTCACTCTCGCTCACTCACGCTCTCATATCTGGCTCGATCTCTTATCTGGCTCGCTCGCTCGCATATTTTGCTCGCTCGCTTGCTCTCTTGTCTGGTTCGCTCTCTTATCTGGCTCACTCTCGCTCACTCTCGCTCTCATATCTGGCTTGATCTCTTATCTGGCTCGCTCGCTCGCATATCTGGCTTGATCGCTTGCTCTCATGTTTGGCTTGCTCGCTTGCTCTCATATCTGGCTCACTCGCTTGCTCTCTTGTCTGGCTCGCTCTCATATCTGGCTCGCTCGCTCTCATATCTGGCTCGCTCGCTTGCTCTCATGTCTGTCTCGCTCGCTCTCATATCTGGCTTGCTCGCTTGCTCTCTTGTCTGATTCGCTCTCCTATCTGGCTCGCTCTAATATTTGGCTTGCTCGCTCGCTCTCATATCTGGCTCGCTCGCTTGCTCTCTTGTCTGGTTCGCTGTCTTATCTGGCTTGCTCTCATATCTGGCTCGCTCGCTTGCTCTCATGTCTGACTCGCTAGCTCTCATATCTGGCTCGCTCGCATGCTCTCATGTCTGTCTCGCTCGCTCTCATATCTGGCTCGCACGCTTGCTCTCTTGTCTGGTTCGCTCTCTTATCTGGCTCGCTCTCATATCTGGCTTGCTCGCTTACTCTCATGTCTGATTCGCTAGCTCTCATATCTGGCTCGCTCGCTTGCTCTCATGTCTGGCTCGATCGCTCTCATATCTGGCTCGCTCGCTTGTCTGGTTCGCTCTCTTATCTGGCTCACTCTCGCTCACTCTTGCTCTCATATCTAGCTCGCTCTCTTATCTGGCTCGCTCGCTCGCATATCTGGCTCGCTCGCTTGCTCTCATATCTGGCTTGCTCGCTTGCTCTCATATCTGGCTTGCTCACTCGCTCACATATCTGGCTCGCTCGCTTGCTCTCATATCTGGCTTGCTCGCTTGCTCTCATATCTGGCTCGCTCGCTTGCTCTCTTGTCTGGCTCGCTCTCATATCTGGCTCGCTCGCTCTCATATCTGGCTCGCTCGCTTGCTCTCATGTCTGTCTCGCTCGCTCTCATATCTGGCTCGCTTGCTTGCTCTCTTGTCTGGTTCGCTCTCTTATCTGGCTTGCTCTCATATCTGGCTCGCTCGCTTGCTCTCATGTCTGACTCGCTAGCTCTCATATCTGGCTCGCTCGCTTGCTCTCATGTCTGTCTCGCTCGCTCTCATATCTGGCTCGCTCTCATATCTGGCTTGCTCGCTTGCTCTCATGTCTGGTTCGCTCTGTTATCTGGCTTGCTCTCATATCTGGCTCGCTCGCTTGCTCTCTTGTCTGGTTCGCTCTGTTATCTGGCTTGCTCTCATATCTGGCTCGCTCGCTTGCTTTCTTGTCTGGTTCGCTCTCTTATCTGGCTTGCTCTCATATCTGGCTCGCTCGCTTGCTCTCTTGTCTGGTTCGCTCTGTTATCTGGCTTGCTCTCATATCTGGCTCGCTTGCTTGCTCTCATGTCTGACTCGCTAGCTCTCATATCTGGCTCGCTCGCTTGCTCTCATGTCGGTCTCGCTCGCTCTCATATCTGGCTCGCTCGCTTGCTCTCTTGTCTGGTTCGCTCACTTATCTGGCTCGCTCTCATATCTGGCTTGCTCGCTTGCTCTCATGTCTGATTCGCTAGCTCTCATATCTGGCTTGCTCGCTTGCTCTTATGTCTGGCTCGCTAGCTCTCATATCTGGCTCGCTCGCTTGCTCTCTTGTCTGGTTCGCTCTCTTATCTGGCTTGCTCTCATATCTGGCTCGCTCGCTTGCTCTCTTGTCTGGATCGCTCTCTTATCTGGCTCACTCTCGCTCACTCTCGCTCTCATATCTGGCTCGCTCTCTTATCTGGCTCACTCGCTCGCATATCTGGCTCGCTCGCTTGCTCTCATATCTGGCTTGCTCGCTTGCTCTCATATCTGGCTCGCTCGCTTGCTCTCTTGTCTGGCTCGCTCTCATATCTGGCTCGCTCGCTCGCATATCTGGCTCGCTCGCTCTCATATCTTGCTCACTTGCTTGCTCTCATGTCTGGCTCGCTCTCTCTCATATCTGGCTCGCTCGATTGCTCTCTTGTCTGGTTCGCTCTCTTATCTGGCTCACTCTCATATCTGGCTTGCTCGCTTGCTCTCATATCTGGCTCGCTCGCTCTCATATCTTGCTCACTTGCTTGCTCTCATGTCTGGCTCGCTCGCTCTCATATCTGGCTCGCTCGATTGCTCTCTTGTCTGGTTCGCTCTCTTATCTGGCTCACTCTCATATCTGGCTTGCTTGCTTGCTCTCATATCTGGCTTGCTCGCTCTCATATCTGTCTCGCTCGCTTGCTCTCATGTCTGTCTCGCTCGCTTTCATATCTGGCTCGCTCGCTTGCTCTCTTGTCTGTTTCGCTCTTTTATCTGGCTTGCTCTCATATCTGGCTCGCTCGCTTGCTCTCATGTCTGTCTCGCTCGCTCTCATATCTGGCTCGCTCGCTTGATCTCATGTCTGTCTCGCTCGCTCTCATATCTGGCTCGCTCGCTTGCTCTCATGTCTGGCTCGCTCGCTTGCTCTCATGTCTGGTTCGCTTGCTCTCATATCTTGCTCGCTCGCTTGCTCTCATGTCTGGCTCGCTCGCTCTCATATCTGGCTCGCTCGCTTGCTCTCATGTCTGTCTCGCTCGCTCTCATATCTGGCTCGCTTGCTTCCTCTCTTGTCTGGTTCGCTCTCTTATCTGGCTTGCTCTCATATCTGTCTCGCTCGCTTGCTCTCATATCTGACTCGCTAGCTCTCATATCTGGCTCGCTCGCTTGCTCTCATGTCTGTCTCGCTAGCTCTCATATCTGGCTTGCTCGCTTGCTCTCATATCTGGCTCACTCGCTTGCTCTCTTGTCTGGCTCGCTCTCATATCTGGCTCGCTCGCTCTCATATCTGGCTCGCTCGCTTGCTCTCATGTCTGATTCGCTAGCTCTCATATCTTGCTTGCTCTCATTTCTGATTCGCTAGCTCTCATACCTTGCTTGCTCGCTTGCTCTCATGTCTGGCTCGATCGCTCTCATATCTGGCTCGCTCGCTTGTCTGGTTCGCTCTCTTTTCTGGCTCACTCTCGCTCACTCTTGCTCTCATATCTGGCTCGCTCTCTTATCTGGCTCGCTCGCTCGCATATCTGGCTCGCTCGCTTGCTCTCATATCTGGCTTGCTCGCTTGCTCTCATATCTGGCTTGCTCGCTCGCATATCTGGCTCGCTCGCTTGCTCTCATATCTGGCTTGCTCGCTTGCTCTCATATCTGGCTCGCTCGCTTGCTCTCTTGTCTGGCTCGCTCTCATATCTGGCTCGCTTGCTTGCTTTCATGTCTGACTCGCTAGCTCTCATATCTGGCTCGCTCGCATGCTCTCATGTCTGTCTCGCTCGCTCTCATATCTGGCTCGCTCGCTTGCTCTCTTGTCTGGTTCGCTCTCTTATCTGGCTTGCTCTCATATCTGGCTCGCTCACTTGCTTTCATGTCTGACTCGCTAGCTCTCATATCTGGCTCGCTCGCTTGCTCTCATGTCTGTCTCGCTCGCTCTCATATCTGGCTCGCTCGCTTGCTCTCTTTTCTGGTTCGCTCTCTTATCTGTCTCGCTCTCATATCTGGCTTGCTCGCTTGCTCTCATGTCTGATTCGCTAGCTCTCATATCTGGCTCGCTCGCTTGCTCTCATGTCTGGCTCGCTCGCTCTCATATCTGGCTCGCTCGCTTGTTCTCTTGTCTGGTTTGCTCTCTTATCTGGCTTGCTCTCATATCTGGCTCGCTCGCTTGCTCTCTTGTCTGGTTCGCTCTGTTATCTGGCTTGCTCTCATATCTGGCTCGCTCGCTTGCTCTCATGTCTGACTCGCTAGCTCTCATATCTGGCTCGCTCGCTTGCGCTCATGTCTGTCTCGCTCGCTCTCATATCTGGCTCGCTCGCTTATCTGGCTCGCTCTCATATCTGGCTTGCTCGCTTGCTCTCATGTCTGATTCGCTAGCTCTCATGTCTGGCTCGCTCGCTTGCTCTTATGTCTGGCTCGCTAGCTCTCATATCTGGCTCACTCGCTTGCTCTCTTGTCTGGTTCGCTCTCTTATCTGGCTTGCTCTCATATCTGGCTCGCTCGCTTGCTCTCTTGTCTGGTTCGCTCTCTTATCTGGCTCACTCTCGCTGACTCTCGCTCTCATATCTGGCTCGATCTCTTATCTGGCTCGCCCGCTCGCATATCTGGCTGGCTCGCTTGCTCTCATGTCTGGTTTGCTCGCTTGCTCTCATATCTGGCTCACTCGCTTGCTCTCTTGTCTGGCTCGCTCTCATATTTGGCTCGCTCGCTCTCATATCTGGCTCGCTCGCTTGCTCTCATGTCTGTCTCGCTCGCTCTCATATCTGGCTCGCTCGCTTGCTCTCTTGTCTGGTTCGCTCTCTTATCTGGCTTGCTCTCATATCTGGCTCGCTTGCTTGCTCTCATGTCTGACTCGCTAGCTCTCATATCTGGCTCGCTCGCATGCTCTCATGTCTGTCTCGCTCGCTCTCATATCTGGCTCGCTCGCTTGCTCTTTTGTCTGGTTCGCTCTCTTATCTGGCTTGCTCTCATATCTGGCTCGCTCGCTTGCTCTCATGTCTGACTCGCTAGCTCTCATATCTGGCTCGCTCGCTTGCTCTCATGTCTGTCTCGCTCGCTCTCATATCTGGCTCGCTCGCTTGCTCTCTTGTCTGGTTCGCTCTCTTATCTGGCTCGCTCTCATATCTGGCTTGCTCGCTTGCTCTCATGTATGATTCGCTAGCTCTCATATCTGGCTCGCTCGCTTGCTCTCATGTCTGGCTCGCTCGCTCTCATATCTGGCTCGCTCGCTTGCTCTCTTGTCTGGTTCGCTCTCTTATCTGGCTCACTCTCGCTCACTCTCGCTCTCATATCTGGCTCGATCTCTTATCTGGCTCGCTCGCTCGCATATCTGGCTCGCTTGCTTGCTCTCATGTCTGACTCGCTAGCTCTCATATCTGGCTCGCTCGCATGCTCTCATGTCTGTCTCGCTCGCTCTCATATCTGGCTCGCTCGCTTGCTCTCTTGTCTGGCTCGCTCTCTTATCTGGCTTGCTCTCATATCTGGCTCGCTCGCTTGCTCTCATGTCTGACTCGCTAGCTCTCATATCTGGCTCGCTCGCTTGCTCTCATGTCAGTCTCGCTCGCTCTCATATCTGGCTCGCTCGCTTGCTCTCTTGTCTGGTTCGCTCTCTTATCTGGCTCGCTCTCATATCTGGCTTGCTCGCTTGCTCTCATGTCTGATTCGCTAGCTCTCATATCTGGCTCGCTCGCTTGCTCTCATGTCTGGCTCGCTCGCTCTCATATCTGGCTCGCTCGCTTGCTCTCTTGTCTGGTTCACTCTCTTATCTGGCTCACTCTCGCTCACTCTCGCTCTCATATCTGGCTCGATCTCTTATCTGGCTCGCTCGCACGCATATCTGGCTCGCTCGCTTGCTCTCATGTCTGGCTTGCTCGCTTGCTCTCATATCTGGCTCACTCGCTTGCTCTCTTGTCTGGCTCGCTCTCATGTCTGATTCGCTAGCTCTCATGTCTGGCTCGATCTCTCTCATATCTGGCTCGCTCGCTTGTCTGGTTCGCTCTCTTATCTGGCTCACTCTCGCTCACTCTTGCTCTCATATCTGTCTCGCTCTCTTATCTGGCTCGCTTGCTCGCATATCTGGCTCGCTCGCTTGCTCTCATATCTGGCTTGCTCGCTTGCTTTCATATCTGGCTTGCTCGCTCGCTCGCATATCTGGCTCGCTCGCTTGCTCTCATATCTGGCTTGCTCGCTTGCTCTCATATCTGGCTCGCTCGCTTGCTCTCTTGTCTGGCTCGCTCTCATATCTGGCTCGCTCGCTCTCATATCTGGCTCGCTCGCTTGCTCTCATGTCTGTCTCGCTCGCTCTCATATCTGGCTCGCTCGCTTGCTCTCTTGTCTGGTTCGCTCTCTTATCTGGCTTGCTCTCATATCTGGCTCGCTCGCTTGCTCTCATGTCTGACTCGCTAGCTCTCATATCTGGCTCGCTCGCTTGCTCTCATGTCTGTCTCGCTCGCTCTCATATCTGGCTCGCTCGCTTGCTCTCTTGTTTGGTTCGCTCTCTTATCTGGCTCGCTCTCATATCTGGCTTGCTTGCTTGCTCTCATGTCTGATTCGCTAGCTCTCATATCTGGCTCGCTCGCTTGCTCTCATGTCTGGCTCGCTCGCTCTCATATCTGGCTCGCTCGCTTGCTCTCTTTTCTGGTTCGCTCTCTTATCTGGCTTGCTCTCATATCTGGCTCGCTCGCTTGCTCTCTTGTCTGGTTCGCTCTGTTATCTGGCTTGCTCTCATATCTGGCTCGCTCGCTTGCTCTCATGTCTGACTCGCTAGCTCTCATATCTGGCTCGCTCGCTTGCTCTCATGTCTGTCTCGTTCGCTCTCATATCTGGCTCGCTCGCTTGCTCTCTTGTCTGGTTCGCTCTCTTATCTGGCTCGCTCTCATATCTGGCTTGCTCGCTTGCTCTCATGTCTGATTCGCTAGCTCTCATATCTGGCTCGCTCGCTTGCTCTTATGTCTGGCTCGCTAGCTCTCATATCTTGCTCGCTCGCTTGCTCTCATATCTGGCTCTCTCTCTCTCATATCATGCTCTCTCGCTTGCTCTCATATCTGGCTCGCTCGCTCTCACCTCTGGCTCGCTCGCTTGCTCTCATATCTGGCTCGCTCGCTTGCTCTTTTGTCTGGATCGCTCTGTTATCTGGCTCGCTCGCTCGAATATCTGGCTCGCTCGCTTGCTCTCTTGTCTGGCTTGCTCACTTATTTGGCCTGCTCACTCGCATATCTGGCTCGCTCGCTCTCATATCTTGCTCGCTCGCTTGCTCTCATGTCTGGCTTGCTCTCATATCTGGCTCGCTCGCTTGCTCTCCTGTCTGGCTCGCTCGCTCTCATATCTGGCTCGCTCGCTTGCTCTCATGTCTGGCTCGCTCGCTCTCATATCTGTCTCGCTCGCTTGCTCTCTTGTCTGGTTCGATCTCTTATCTGGCTCGTTTACATATCTGGCTTGATCGCTTGCTCTCATATATGGCTCGCTCACTTGCTCTCTTGTCTGGCTCTTTCTCTTATCTGGCTCGCTCGCATATCTGGCTTGCTCGCTCTCATATCTGGCTCGCTCGCTTGCTCTCATATCCGGCTAGCTTGCTTGCTCTTTTGTCTGGCTCGCTCTCTTATCTAGCTCGCTCTCTTATCTGGCTCGCTCGCTCTCATATCTGGCTCGCTCGCTTGCTCTCATATCTGGCTCGCTCGCTTGCTCTTATATCTGGCTCGCTCGCTTGCTCTCTTGTCTGGCTCGCGATCTTATCTGGCTCGTTCGCTCGCATATCTGGCTCGCTCTCATATCTTGCTCGCTGGCTTACTCTCATGTCTGGCTCGCTCGCTCTCATATCTGGCTCGCTCGCTTGCTCTCTTATCTGGCTCGCTCTCTTATGTTGCTCGCTCGCATATCTGGCTCGCTCGCATATCATTCTCGCTCGCTCTCATATCTGGCTCGCTCACTTGCTCTCTTGTCTGGCTCGCTCTCTTATCTGGCTCGCTCGCTTGCATATCTGGCTCGCTCGCTTGCTCTCATATCTGGCTCGCTCGCTTGCTCTCATATGTGGCTCGTTCTCTTGCTCTCTTGTCTGACTCGCTCTCTTATCTCGCTTGCTCTCATATCTGGCTCGCTCGCTTGCCCTCATATCTGGCTCGTTCGCTTGCTCTCTTGTCTGGCTCGCTCTCTTATCTCGCTCGCTCTCATATCTGGCTTGCTCGCTTGCTCTCATTTCTGGCTCGCTCGCTTGCTCTCTTGTCTGGCTTGCTCTCTTATCTGGCTCGCTCGCATATCTGGCTCGCTCGATCTCATATCTTGCTTGCTCTCTTGCTCTCATGTCTGGCTCACTCGCTCTCATATCAGGCTCGCTCGCTTGCTCTCATGTCTGGCACGCTCGCTCTCATATCTTTCTCGCTCGCTTGCTCTCATGTCTGGCTTGCTCGCTCTCATATCTGGCTTGCTCGCTTGCTCTCATGTCTGTCTCGCTCGCTCTCATATCTGGATCGCTCGCTTGCTCTCACATCTGGCTCGCTCGCTCTCATATCTTTCTCGCTCGCTTGCTCTCATGTCTGGCTTGCTCGCTCTCATATCTGGCTCGCTCGCTTGCTCTCATGTCTGACTCGCTCCGTCTCATATCTGACTCGCTCGCTTGCTCTCATGTCTGGCTCGCTCGCTCTCATATCTGGCTCGCTCGCTTGCTCTCATGTCTGGCTCGCTCCCTCTCATATCTGGCTCGCTCGCTTGATCTCATGTCTGGCTCACTCGCTCTCATATATGGCTCGCTCGCTTGCTCTCATGTCTGGCTCGCTCGCTCTCATATCTTTCTCGCTCGCTTGCAAGCGAATGTCTGGCTTGCTCGCTCTCATATCTGGTTCGCTCGCTTGCTCTCATGTCTGGCTCACTCGCTCTCATAGCTGGCTTGCTCGCTTGCTCTCTTGTCTGGCTCTCTTCTCTGGCTCGCTCGCATAGCTGGCTCGCTCCCTCTCACATCTGGCTTGCTCGCTTGCTCTCATATCTGGCTCGCTCGCTTGCTCTCTTGTCTGGCTCGCTCTCTTATCTGGCTCGCTCGCTCGCATATCTGGCTCGCTCGCTCTCATATCTTGCTCGTTCGCTTGCTCTCATGTCTGGCTCGCTCTCTTATTTGGCTTGCTCGCATATTTGGCTCGCTCGCTTGCTTTCTTGTCTGGCTCGCTCTCTTATCTGGCTCGCTCGCTCTCATATCTTGCTCGCTCGCTTGCTCTCATGTCTGGCTCGCTCGCTCTCATATCTGGCTCGCTCGCTTGCTCTCATGTCTGGCTCGCTCGCTCTCATATCTGGCTCGCTCACTTGCTCTCATGTCTGGCTCGATCGCTCTCATTTCTGGCTCGCTCGCTTGCTCTCATGTCTGCCTCGATCGCTCTCATATCTGGCTCGCTCGCTTACTCTCATGTCTGGTTCGCTTGCTCTCATATCTTGCTCGCTCGCTTGCTCTCATGCCTGGCTCGCTCGCTCTCAAATCCGGCTCGCTCGCTTGCTCTCATGTCTGGCTCGCTCGCTCTCATATCTGGCTCGCTCGCTTGCTCTCATGTCTGGCTCGATTGCTCTCATATCTGGCTCGCTGGCTTGCTCTCTTGTTTGGCTCGCTCTCATATCTGGCTCGCTCGCTTGCTCTCTTATCTAGCTCGCTCTCATATCTGGCTCGCTCGCTTGCTCTCTTATCTGGTTCGCTCTCTTATCTGGCTCGCTCTCATATCTGGCTCGCTCGCTTGCTCTCATATCTGGCTCGCTCGCTTGCTCTCTTGTCAGGCTCGCTCTCTTGTCTAGCTCGCTCGCTCGAATATCTGTCTCGCTCGCTTGCTCTCTTGTCTGGCTCGCTCTCTTATATGGCTCGCTCGCATATCTGGCTCGTTCGCTCTCATATCTGGCTCGCTCGCTCGCGCTCATGTCTGGCTCGCTCGCTCTCATATTTTTCTTGCTCGCTTGCTCTCATGTCTGTCTCACTCGCTCTCATATCTGGCTCGCTCGCTTGCTCTCTTGTCTGGTTCGCTCTCTTATCTGGCTCGCTCTCATATCTGGCTTGCTCACTTGCTCTCATATTTGGCTCGCTCGCTTGCTCTCATGTCTGGCTCGCTCGCTCTCATATCTGGCTCGCTCGCTTGCTCTCTTGTCAGGCTCGCTCTCTTGTCTAGCTCGCTCGCTCGAATATCTGTCTCGCTCGCTTGCTCTCTTGTCTGGCTCGCTCTCTTATATGGCTCGCTCGCATATCTGGCTCGTTCGCTCTCATATCTGGCTCGCTCGCTCGCGCTCATGTCTGGCTCGCTCGCTCTCATATCTGGCTCGATCGCTTGCTCTCATGTCTGGCTCGCTCGCTCTCATATCTGGCTCGCTCGATTGCTCTCTTGTCTGGTTCGCTCTCTTATCTGGCTCACTCTCATATCTGGCTTGCTCGCTTGCTCTCATATCTGTCTCGCTCGCTCTCATATCTTGTTCACTTGCTTGCTCTCATGTCTGGCTCGCTCGCTCTCATATCTGGCTCGCTCGATTGCTCTCTTGTCTGGTTCGCTCTCTTATCTGGCTCACTCTCATATCTTGCTTGCTTGCTTGCTCTCATATCTGGCTTGCTCGCTCTCATATCTGTCTCGCTCGCTTGCTTTCATGTCTGTCTCGCTCGCTTTCATATCTGGCTCGCTCGCTTGCTCTCTTGTTTGGTTCGCTCTTTTATCTGGCTTGCTCTCATATCTGGCTCGCTCGCTTGCTCTCATGTCTGGCTCGCTCGCTCTCATATCTGACTCGCTCGCTTGCTCTCATGTCTGTCTCGCTCGCTCTCATATCTGGCTCGCTCGCTTGCTCTCTTGTCTGGTTCGCTCTCTTATCTGGCTTGCTCTCATATCTGGCTCGCTCGCTTGCTCTCATGTCTGACTTGCTAGCTCTCACTTCTGGCTCGCTCGCTTGCTCTCATGTCTGGTTCGCTCTCTTATCTGGCTCACTTTCGCTCACTCACGCTCTCATATCTGGCTCGATCTCTTATCTGGCTCGCTCGCTCGCATATTTTGCTCGCTCGCTTGCTCTCTTGTCTGGTTCGCTCTCTTATCTGGCTCACTCTCGCTCACTCTCGCTCTCATATCTGGCTTGATCTCTTATCTGGCTCGCTCGCTCGCATATCTGGCTTGATCGCTTGCTCTCATGTTTGGCTTGCTCGCTTGCTCTCATATCTGGCTCACTCGCTTGCTCTCTTGTCTGGCTCGCTCTCATATCTGGCTCGCTCGCTCTCATATCTGGCTCGCTCGCTTGCTCTCATGTCTGTCTCGCTCGCTCTCATATCTGGCTTGCTCGCTTGCTCTCTTGTCTGATTCGCTCTCCTATCTGGCTCGCTCTAATATTTGGCTTGCTCGCTCGCTCTCATATCTGGCTCGCACGCTTGCTCTCTTGTCTGGTTCGCTCTCTTATCTGGCTCGCTCTCATATCTGGCTTGCTCGCTTACTCTCATGTCTGATTCGCTAGCTCTCATATCTGGCTCGCTCGCTTGCTCTCATGTCTGGCTCGATCGCTCTCATATCTGGCTCGCTCGCTTGTCTGGTTCGCTCTCTTATCTGGCTCACTCTCGCTCACTCTTGCTCTCATATCTAGCTCGCTCTCTTATCTGGCTCGCTCGCTCGCATATCTGGCTCGCTCGCTTGCTCTCATATCTGGCTTGCTCGCTTGCTCTCATATCTGGCTTGCTCACTCGCTCACATATCTGGCTCGCTCGCTTGCTCTCATATCTGGCTTGCTCGCTTGCTCTCATATCTGGCTCGCTCGCTTGCTCTCTTGTCTGGCTCGCTCTCATATCTGGCTCGCTCGCTCTCATATCTGGCTCGCTCGCTTGCTCTCATGTCTGTCTCGCTCGCTCTCATATCTGGCTCGCTTGCTTGCTCTCTTGTCTGGTTCGCTCTCTTATCTGGCTTGCTCTCATATCTGGCTCGCTCGCTTGCTCTCATGTCTGACTCGCTAGCTCTCATATCTGGCTCGCTCGCTTGCTCTCATGTCTGTCTCGCTCGCTCTCATATCTGGCTCGCTCTCATATCTGGCTTGCTCGCTTGCTCTCATGTCTGGTTCGCTCTGTTATCTGGCTTGCTCTCATATCTGGCTCGCTCGCTTGCTCTCTTGTCTGGTTCGCTCTGTTATCTGGCTTGCTCTCATATCTGGCTCGCTCGCTTGCTTTCTTGTCTGGTTCGCTCTCTTATCTGGCTTGCTCTCATATCTGGCTCGCTCGCTTGCTCTCTTGTCTGGTTCGCTCTGTTATCTGGCTTGCTCTCATATCTGGCTCGCTTGCTTGCTCTCATGTCTGACTCGCTAGCTCTCATATCTGGCTCGCTCGCTTGCTCTCATGTCTGTCTCGCTCGCTCTCATATCTGGCTCGCTCGCTTGCTCTCTTGTCTGGTTCGCTCACTTATCTGGCTCGCTCTCATATCTGGCTTGCTCGCTTGCTCTCATGTCTGATTCGCTAGCTCTCATATCTGGCTTGCTCGCTTGCTCTTATGTCTGGCTCGCTAGCTCTCATATCTGGCTCGCTCGCTTGCTCTCTTGTCTGGTTCGCTCTCTTATCTGGCTTGCTCTCATATCTGGCTCGCTCGCTTGCTCTCTTGTCTGGATCGCTCTCTTATCTGGCTCACTCTCGCTCACTCTCGCTCTCATATCTGGCTCGCTCTCTTATCTGGCTCACTCGCTCGCATATCTGGCTCGCTCGCTTGCTCTCATATCTGGCTTGCTCGCTTGCTCTCATATCTGGCTCGCTCGCTTGCTCTCTTGTCTGGCTCGCTCTCATATCTGGCTCGCTCGCTCGCATATCTGGCTCGCTCGCTCTCATATCTTGCTCACTTGCTTGCTCTCATGTCTGGCTCGCTCTCTCTCATATCTGGCTCGCTCGATTGCTCTCTTGTCTGGTTCGCTCTCTTATCTGGCTCACTCTCATATCTGGCTTGCTCGCTTGCTCTCATATCTGGCTCGCTCGCTCTCATATCTTGCTCACTTGCTTGCTCTCATGTCTGGCTCGCTCGCTCTCATATCTGGCTCGCTCGATTGCTCTCTTGTCTGGTTCGCTCTCTTATCTGGCTCACTCTCATATCTGGCTTGCTTGCTTGCTCTCATATCTGGCTTGCTCGCTCTCATATCTGTCTCGCTCGCTTGCTCTCATGTCTGTCTCGCTCGCTTTCATATCTGGCTCGCTCGCTTGCTCTCTTGTCTGTTTCGCTCTTTTATCTGGCTTGCTCTCATATCTGGCTCGCTCGCTTGCTCTCATGTCTGTCTCGCTCGCTCTCATATCTGGCTCGCTCGCTTGATCTCATGTCTGTCTCGCTCGCTCTCATATCTGGCTCGCTCGCTTGCTCTCATGTCTGGCTCGCTCGCTTGCTCTCATGTCTGGTTCGCTTGCTCTCATATCTTGCTCGCTCGCTTGCTCTCATGTCTGGCTCGCTCGCTCTCATATCTGGCTCGCTCGCTTGCTCTCATGTCTGTCTCGCTCGCTCTCATATCTGGCTCGCTTGCTTCCTCTCTTGTCTGGTTCGCTCTCTTATCTGGCTTGCTCTCATATCTGTCTCGCTCGCTTGCTCTCATGTCTGACTCGCTAGCTCTCATATCTGGCTCGCTCGCTTGCTCTCATGTCTGTCTCGCTAGCTCTCATATCTGGCTTGCTCGCTTGCTCTCATATCTGGCTCACTCGCTTGCTCTCTTGTCTGGCTCGCTCTCATATCTGGCTCGCTCGCTCTCATATCTGGCTCGCTCGCTTGCTCTCATGTCTGATTCGCTAGCTCTCATATCTTGCTTGCTCTCATTTCTGATTCGCTAGCTCTCATACCTTGCTTGCTCGCTTGCTCTCATGTCTGGCTCGATCGCTCTCATATCTGGCTCGCTCGCTTGTCTGGTTCGCTCTCTTATCTGGCTCACTCTCGCTCACTCTTGCTCTCATATCTGGCTCGCTCTCTTATCTGGCTCGCTCGCTCGCATATCTGGCTCGCTCGCTTGCTCTCATATCTGGCTTGCTCGCTTGCTCTCATATCTGGCTTGCTCGCTCGCATATCTGGCTCGCTCGCTTGCTCTCATATCTGGCTTGCTCGCTTGCTCTCATATCTGGCTCGCTCGCTTGCTCTCTTGTCTGGCTCGCTCTCATATCTGGCTCGCTTGCTTGCTTTCATGTCTGACTCGCTAGCTCTCATATCTGGCTCGCTCGCATGCTCTCATGTCTGTCTCGCTCGCTCTCATATCTGGCTCGCTCGCTTGCTCTCTTGTCTGGTTCGCTCTCTTATCTGGCTTGCTCTCATATCTGGCTCGCTCACTTGCTTTCATGTCTGACTCGCTAGCTCTCATATCTGGCTCGCTCGCTTGCTCTCATGTCTGTCTCGCTCGCTCTCATATCTGGCTCGCTCGCTTGCTCTCTTTTCTGGTTCGCTCTCTTATCTGTCTCGCTCTCATATCTGGCTTGCTCGCTTGCTCTCATGTCTGATTCGCTAGCTCTCATATCTGGCTCGCTCGCTTGCTCTCATGTCTGGCTCGCTCGCTCTCATATCTGGCTCGCTCGCTTGTTCTCTTGTCTGGTTTGCTCTCTTATCTGGCTTGCTCTCATATCTGGCTCGCTCGCTTGCTCTCTTGTCTGGTTCGCTCTGTTATCTGGCTTGCTCTCATATCTGGCTCGCTCGCTTGCTCTCATGTCTGACTCGCTAGCTCTCATATCTGGCTCGCTCGCTTGCTCTCATGTCTGTCTCGCTCGCTCTCATATCTGGCTCGCTCGCTTATCTGGCTCGCTCTCATATCTGGCTTGCTCGCTTGCTCTCATGTCTGATTCGCTAGCTCTCATGTCTGGCTCGCTCGCTTGCTCTTATGTCTGGCTCGCTAGCTCTCATATCTGGCTCACTCGCTTGCTCTCTTGTCTGGTTCGCTCTCTTATCTGGCTTGCTCTCATATCTGGCTCGCTCGCTTGCTCTCTTGTCTGGTTCGCTCTCTTATCTGGCTCACTCTCGCTGACTCTCGCTCTCATATCTGGCTCGATCTCTTATCTGGCTCGCCCGCTCGCATATCTGGCTGGCTCGCTTGCTCTCATGTCTGGTTTGCTCGCTTGCTCTCATATCTGGCTCACTCGCTTGCTCTCTTGTCTGGCTCGCTCTCATATTTGGCTCGCTCGCTCTCATATCTGGCTCGCTCGCTTGCTCTCATGTCTGTCTCGCTCGCTCTCATATCTGGCTCGCTCGCTTGCTCTCTTGTCTGGTTCGCTCTCTTATCTGGCTTGCTCTCATATCTGGCTCGCTTGCTTGCTCTCATGTCTGACTCGCTAGCTCTCATATCTGGCTCGCTCGCATGCTCTCATGTCTGTCTCGCTCGCTCTCATATCTGGCTCGCTCGCTTGCTCTTTTGTCTGGTTCGCTCTCTTATCTGGCTTGCTCTCATATCTGGCTCGCTCGCTTGCTCTCATGTCTGACTCGCTAGCTCTCATATCTGGCTCGCTCGCTTGCTCTCATGTCTGTCTCGCTCGCTCTCATATCTGGCTCGCTCGCTTGCTCTCTTGTCTGGTTCGCTCTCTTATCTGGCTCGCTCTCATATCTGGCTTGCTCGCTTGCTCTCATGTATGATTCGCTAGCTCTCATATCTGGCTCGCTCGCTTGCTCTCATGACTGGCTCGCTCGCTCTCATATCTGGCTCGCTCGCTTGCTCTCTTGTCTGGTTCGCTCTCTTATCTGGCTCACTCTCGCTCACTCTCGCTCTCATATCTGGCTCGATCTCTTATCTGGCTCGCTCGCTCGCATATCTGGCTCGCTTGCTTGCTCTCATGTCTGACTCGCTAGCTCTCATATCTGGCTCGCTCGCATGCTCTCATGTCTGTCTCGCTCGCTCTCATATCTGGCTCGCTCGCTTGCTCTCTTGTCTGGCTCGCTCTCTTATCTGGCTTGCTCTCATATCTGGCTCGCTCGCTTGCTCTCATGTCTGACTCGCTAGCTCTCATATCTGGCTCGCTCGCTTGCTCTCATGTCAGTCTCGCTCGCTCTCATATCTGGCTCGCTCGCTTGCTCTCTTGTCTGGTTCGCTCTCTTATCTGGCTCGCTCTCATATCTGGCTTGCTCGCTTGCTCTCATGTCTGATTCGCTAGCTCTCATATCTGGCTCGCTCGCTTGCTCTCATGTCTGGCTCGCTCGCTCTCATATCTGGCTCGCTCGCTTGCTCTCTTGTCTGGTTCACTCTCTTATCTGGCTCACTCTCGCTCACTCTCGCTCTCATATCTGGCTCGATCTCTTATCTGGCTCGCTCGCACGCATATCTGGCTCGCTCGCTTGCTCTCATGTCTGGCTTGCTCGCTTGCTCTCATATCTGGCTCACTCGCTTGCTCTCTTGTCTGGCTCGCTCTCATGTCTGATTCGCTAGCTCTCATATCTGGCTCGCTCGCTTGCTCTCATGTCTGGCTCGATCTCTCTCATATCTGGCTCGCTCGCTTGTCTGGTTCGCTCTCTTATCTGGCTCACTCTCGCTCACTCTTGCTCTCATATCTGTCTCGCTCTCTTATCTGGCTCGCTTGCTCGCATATCTGGCTCGCTCGCTTGCTCTCATATCTGGCTTGCTCGCTTGCTTTCATATCTGGCTTGCTCGCTCGCTCGCATATCTGGCTCGCTCGCTTGCTCTCATATCTGGCTTGCTCGCTTGCTCTCATATCTGGCTCGCTCGCTTGCTCTCTTGTCTGGCTCGCTCTCATATCTGGCTCGCTCGCTCTCATATCTGGCTCGCTCGCTTGCTCTCATGTCTGTCTCGCTCGCTCTCATATCTGGCTCGCTCGCTTGCTCTCTTGTCTGGTTCGCTCTCTTATCTGGCTTGCTCTCATATCTGGCTCGCTCGCTTGCTCTCATGTCTGACTCGCTAGCTCTCATATCTGGCTCGCTCGCTTGCTCTCATGTCTGTCTCGCTCGCTCTCATATCTGGCTCGCTCGCTTGCTCTCTTGTTTGGTTCGCTCTCTTATCTGGCTTGCTTGCTTGCTCTCATGTCTGATTCGCTAGCTCTCATATCTGGCTCGCTCGCTTGCTCTCATGTCTGGCTCGCTCGCTCTCATATCTGGCTCGCTCGCTTGCTCTCTTGTCTGGTTCGCTCTCTTATCTGGCTTGCTCTCATATCTGGCTCGCTCGCTTGCTCTCTTGTCTGGTTCGCTCTGTTATCTGGCTTGCTCTCATATCTGGCTCGCTCGCTTGCTCTCATGTCTGACTCGCTAGCTCTCATATCTGGCTCGCTCGCTTGCTCTCATGTCTGTCTCGTTCGCTCTCATATCTGGCTCGCTCGCTTGCTCTCTTGTCTGGTTCGCTCTCTTATCTGGCTCGCTCTCATATCTGGCTTGCTCGCTTGCTCTCATGTCTGATTCGCTAGCTCTCATATCTGGCTCGCTCGCTTGCTCTTATGTCTGGCTCGCTAGCTCTCATATCTTGCTCGCTCGCTTGCTCTCATATCTGGCTCTCTCTCTCTCATATCATGCTCTCTCGCTTGCTCTCATATCTGGCTCGCTCGCTCTCACCTCTGGCTCGCTCGCTTGCTCTCATATCTGGCTCGCTCGCTTACTCTTTTGTCTGGATCGCTCTGTTATCTGGCTCGCTCGCTCGAATATCTGGCTCGCTCGCTTGCTCTCTTGTCTGGCTTGCTCACTTATTTGGCCTGCTCACTCGCATATCTGGCTCGCTCGCTCTCATATCTTGCTCGCTCGCTTGCTCTCATGTCTGGCTTGCTCTCATATCTGGCTCGCTCGCTTGCTCTCCTGTCTGGCTCGCTCGCTCTCATATCTGGCTCGCTCGCTTGCTCTCATGTCTGGCTCGCTCGCTCTCATATCTGTCTCGCTCGCTTGCTCTCTTGTCTGGTTCGATCTCTTATCTGGCTCGTTTACATATCTGGCTTGATCGCTTGCTCTCATATATGGCTCGCTCACTTGCTCTCTTGTCTGGCTCTTTCTCTTATCTGGCTCGCTCGCATATCTGGCTTGCTCGCTCTCATATCTGGCTCGCTCGCTTGCTCTCATATCCGGCTAGCTTGCTTGCTCTTTTGTCTGGCTCGCTCTCTTATCTAGCTCGCTCTCTTATCTGGCTCGCTCGCTCTCATATCTGGCTCGCTCGCTCTCATATCTGGCTCGCTCGCTTGCTCTTATATCTGGCTCGCTCGCTTGCTCTCTTGTCTGGCTCGCGATCTTATCTGGCTCGTTCGCTCGCATATCTGGCTCGCTCTCATATCTTGCTCGCTGGCTTACTCTCATGTCTGGCTCGCTCGCTCTCATATCTGGCTCGCTCGCTTGCTCTCTTATCTGGCTCGCTCTCTTATGTTGCTCGCTCGCATATCTGGCTCGCTCGCATATCATTCTCGCTCGCTCTCATATCTGGCTCGCTCACTTGCTCTCTTGTCTGGCTCGCTCTCTTATCTGGCTCGCTCGCTTGCATATCTGGCTCGCTCGCTTGCTCTCATATCTGGCTCGCTCGCTTGCTCTCATATGTGGCTCGTTCTCTTGCTCTCTTGTCTGACTCGCTCTCTTATCTCGCTTGCTCTCATATCTGGCTCGCTCGCTTGCCCTCATATCTGGCTCGTTCGCTTGCTCTCTTGTCTGGCTCGCTCTCTTATCTCGCTCGCTCTCATATCTGGCTTGCTCGCTTGCTCTCATTTCTGGCTCGCTCGCTTGCTCTCTTGTCTGGCTTGCTCTCTTATCTGGCTCGCTCGCATATCTGGCTCGCTCGATCTCATATCTTGCTTGCTCTCTTGCTCTCATGTCTGGCTCACTCGCTCTCATATCAGGCTCGCTCGCTTGCTCTCATGTCTGGCACGCTCGCTCTCATATCTTTCTCGCTCGCTTGCTCTCATGTCTGGCTTGCTCGCTCTCATATCTGGCTTGCTCGCTTGCTCTCATGTCTGTCTCGCTCGCTCTCATATCTGGATCGCTCGCTTGCTCTCACATCTGGCTCGCTCGCTCTCATATCTTTCTCGCTCGCTTGCTCTCATGTCTGGCTTGCTCGCTCTCATATCTGGCTCGCTCGCTTGCTCTCATGTCTGACTCGCTCCGTCTCATATCTGACTCGCTCGCTTGCTCTCATGTCTGGCTCGCTCGCTCTCATATCTGGCTCGCTCGCTTGCTCTCATGTCTGGCTCGCTCCCTCTCATATCTGGCTCGCTCGCTTGATCTCATGTCTGGCTCACTCGCTCTCATATATGGCTCGCTCGCTTGCTCTCATGTCTGGCTCGCTCGCTCTCATATCTTTCTCGCTCGCTTGCAAGCGAATGTCTGGCTTGCTCGCTCTCATATCTGGTTCGCTCGCTTGCTCTCATGTCTGGCTCACTCGCTCTCATAGCTGGCTTGCTCGCTTGCTCTCTTGTCTGGCTCTCTTCTCTGGCTCGCTCGCATAGCTGGCTCGCTCCCTCTCACATCTGGCTTGCTCGCTTGCTCTCATATCTGGCTCGCTCGCTTGCTCTCTTGTCTGGCTCGCTCTCTTATCTGGCTCGCTCGCTCGCATATCTGGCTCGCTCGCTCTCATATCTTGCTCGTTCGCTTGCTCTCATGTCTGGCTCGCTCTCTTATTTGGCTTGCTCGCATATTTGGCTCGCTCGCTTGCTTTCTTGTCTGGCTCGCTCTCTTATCTGGCTCGCTCGCTCTCATATCTTGCTCGCTCGCTTGCTCTCATGTCTGGCTCGCTCGCTCTCATATCTGGCTCGCTCGCTTGCTCTCATGTCTGGCTCGCTCGCTCTCATATCTGGCTCGCTCACTTGCTCTCATGTCTGGCTCGATCGCTCTCATTTCTGGCTCGCTCGCTTGCTCTCATGTCTGCCTCGATCGCTCTCATATCTGGCTCGCTCGCTTACTCTCATGTCTGGTTCGCTTGCTCTCATATCTTGCTCGCTCGCTTGCTCTCATGCCTGGCTCGCTCGCTCTCATATCCGGCTCGCTCGCTTGCTCTCATGTCTGGCTCGCTCGCTCTCATATCTGGCTCGCTCGCTTGCTCTCATGTCTGGCTCGATTGCTCTCATATCTGGCTCGCTGGCTTGCTCTCTTGTTTGGCTCGCTCTCATATCTGGCTCGCTCGCTTGCTCTCTTATCTAGCTCGCTCTCATATCTGGCTCGCTCGCTTGCTCTCTTATCTGGTTCGCTCTCTTATCTGGCTCGCTCTCATATCTGGCTCGCTCGCTTGCTCTCATATCTGGCTCGCTCGCTTGCTCTCTTGTCAGGCTCGCTCTCTTGTCTAGCTCGCTCGCTCGAATATCTGTCTCGCTCGCTTGCTCTCTTGTCTGGCTCGCTCTCTTATATGGCTCGCTCGCATATCTGGCTCGTTCGCTCTCATATCTGGCTCGCTCGCTCGCGCTCATGTCTGGCTCGCTCGCTCTCATATTTTTCTTGCTCGCTTGCTCTCATGTCTGTCTCGCTCGCTCTCATATCTGGCTCGCTCGCTTGCTCTCTTGTCTGGTTCGCTCTCTTATCTGGCTCGCTCTCATATCTGGCTTGCTCACTTGCTCTCATATTTGGCTCGCTCGCTTGCTCTCATGTCTGGCTCGCTCGCTCTCATATCTGGCTCGCTCGCTTGCTCTCTTGTCAGGCTCGCTCTCTTGTCTAGCTCGCTCGCTCGAATATCTGTCTCGCTCGCTTGCTCTCTTGTCTGGCTCGCTCTCTTATATGGCTCGCTCGCATATCTGGCTCGTTCGCTCTCATATCTGGCTCGCTCGCTCGCGCTCATGTCTGGCTCGCTCGCTCTCATATTTTTCTTGCTCGCTTGCTCTCATGTCTGTCTCGCTCGCTCTCATATCTGGCTCGCTCGCTTGCTCTCTTGTCTGGTTCGCTCTCTTATCTGGCTCGCTCTCATATCTGGCTTGCTCACTTGCTCTCATATTTGGCTCGCTCGCTTGCTCTCATGTCTGGCTCGCTCGCTCTCATATCTGGCTCGCTCGCTTGCTCTCTTGTCAGGCTCGCTCTCTTGTCTAGCTCGCTCGCTCGAATATCTGTCTCGCTCGCTTGCTCTCTTGTCTGGCTCGCTCTCTTATATGGCTCGCTCGCATATCTGGCTCGTTCGCTCTCATATCTGGCTCGCTCGCTTGCGCTCATGTCTGGCTCGCTCGCTGTCATATTTTTCTTGCTCGCTTGCTCTCATGTCTTTCTCGCTCGCTCTCATATCTTGTTCGCTCACTTGCTCTCTTGTCTTGCTCGCTCTCTTATGTGGCTCGCTCGCCCGCATATCTGGCTCACTAGCTTGCTCTCATATCTGGCTCGCTCGCTTGCTCTCATGTCTGGCTCGCTCGCTCGCATATTTGGCTCGCACTCATATCTTGCTCGCTCACTTTCTCTCATGTCTGGCTCGCTCGCTCTCATATCTGTCTCGCTCGCTTGCTCTCTTCTCTGGCTCGCTCTCTTATCTGTCTCGCTCGCTCGCATATCTGGCTCGCTTGCTCTCTTGTCTGGCTTGCTCTCTTGTCTGGCTTGCTCTCTTATCTGGCTCGCTCGCTTGCATATCTGGCTCGCTCGCTTGCTCTCATGTCTGGCTCGCTCGCTCTCATATCTGGCTCGCTCGCTTGCTCTCATGTCTGGCTCGCTCCCTCTCATATCTGGCTCGCTCGCTTGATCTCATGTCTGGCTCACTCGCTCTCATATATGGCTCGCTCGCTTGCTCTCATGTCTGGCTCGCTCGCTCTCATATCTTTCTCGCTCGCTTGCAAGCGAATGTCTGGCTTGCTCGCTCTCATATCTGGTTCGCTCGCTTGCTCTCATGTCTGGCTCACTCGCTCTCATAGCTGGCTTGCTCGCTTGCTCTCTTGTCTGGCTCTCTTCTCTGGCTCGCTCGCATAGCTGGCTCGCTCCCTCTCACATCTGGCTTGCTCGCTTGCTCTCATATCTGGCTCGCTCGCTTGCTCTCTTGTCTGGCTCGCTCTCTTATCTGGCTCGCTCGCTCGCATATCTGGCTCGCTCGCTCTCATATCTTGCTCGTTCGCTTGCTCTCATGTCTGGCTCGCTCTCTTATTTGGCTTGCTCGCATATTTGGCTCGCTCGCTTGCTTTCTTGTCTGGCTCGCTCTCTTATCTGGCTCGCTCGCTCTCATATCTTGCTCGCTCGCTTGCTCTCATGTCTGGCTCGCTCGCTCTCATATCTGGCTCGCTCGCTTGCTCTCATGTCTGGCTCGCTCGCTCTCATATCTGGCTCGCTCACTTGCTCTCATGTCTGGCTCGATCGCTCTCATTTCTGGCTCGCTCGCTTGCTCTCATGTCTGCCTCGATCGCTCTCATATCTGGCTCGCTCGCTTACTCTCATGTCTGGTTCGCTTGCTCTCATATCTTGCTCGCTCGCTTGCTCTCATGCCTGGCTCGCTCGCTCTCATATCCGGCTCGCTCGCTTGCTCTCATGTCTGGCTCGCTCGCTCTCATATCTGGCTCGCTCGCTTGCTCTCATGTCTGGCTCGATTGCTCTCATATCTGGCTCGCTGGCTTGCTCTCTTGTTTGGCTCGCTCTCATATCTGGCTCGCTCGCTTGCTCTCTTATCTAGCTCGCTCTCATATCTGGCTCGCTCGCTTGCTCTCTTATCTGGTTCGCTCTCTTATCTGGCTCGCTCTCATATCTGGCTCGCTCGCTTGCTCTCATATCTGGCTCGCTCGCTTGCTCTCTTGTCAGGCTCGCTCTCTTGTCTAGCTCGCTCGCTCGAATATCTGTCTCGCTCGCTTGCTCTCTTGTCTGGCTCGCTCTCTTATATGGCTCGCTCGCATATCTGGCTCGTTCGCTCTCATATCTGGCTCGCTCGCTCGCGCTCATGTCTGGCTCGCTCGCTCTCATATTTTTCTTGCTCGCTTGCTCTCATGTCTGTCTCGCTCGCTCTCATATCTGGCTCGCTCGCTTGCTCTCTTGTCTGGTTCGCTCTCTTATCTGGCTCGCTCTCATATCTGGCTTGCTCACTTGCTCTCATATTTGGCTCGCTCGCTTGCTCTCATGTCTGGCTCGCTCGCTCTCATATCTGGCTCGCTCGCTTGCTCTCTTGTCAGGCTCGCTCTCTTGTCTAGCTCGCTCGCTCGAATATCTGTCTCGCTCGCTTGCTCTCTTGTCTGGCTCGCTCTCTTATATGGCTCGCTCGCATATCTGGCTCGTTCGCTCTCATATCTGGCTCGCTCGCTCGCGCTCATGTCTGGCTCGCTCGCTCTCATATTTTTCTTGCTCGCTTGCTCTCATGTCTGTCTCGCTCGCTCTCATATCTGGCTCGCTCGCTTGCTCTCTTGTCTGGTTCGCTCTCTTATCTGGCTCGCTCTCATATCTGGCTTGCTCACTTGCTCTCATATTTGGCTCGCTCGCTTGCTCTCATGTCTGGCTCGCTCGCTCTCATATCTGGCTCGCTCGCTTGCTCTCTTGTCAGGCTCGCTCTCTTGTCTAGCTCGCTCGCTCGAATATCTGTCTCGCTCGCTTGCTCTCTTGTCTGGCTCGCTCTCTTATATGGCTCGCTCGCATATCTGGCTCGTTCGCTCTCATATCTGGCTCGCTCGCTTGCGCTCATGTCTGGCTCGCTCGCTGTCATATTTTTCTTGCTCGCTTGCTCTCATGTCTTTCTCGCTCGCTCTCATATCTTGTTCGCTCACTTGCTCTCTTGTCTTGCTCGCTCTCTTATGTGGCTCGCTCGCCCGCATATCTGGCTCACTAGCTTGCTCTCATATCTGGCTCGCTCGCTTGCTCTCATGTCTGGCTCGCTCGCTCGCATATTTGGCTCGCACTCATATCTTGCTCGCTCACTTTCTCTCATGTCTGGCTCGCTCGCTCTCATATCTGTCTCGCTCGCTTGCTCTCTTCTCTGGCTCGCTCTCTTATCTGTCTCGCTCGCTCGCATATCTGGCTCGCTTGCTCTCTTGTCTGGCTTGCTCTCTTGTCTGGCTTGCTCTCTTATCTGGCTCGCTCGCTTGCATATCTGGCTCGCTCGCTTGCTCTCATATCTGGCTCTCTCGCTTGCTCTCTTGTCTGGCTCGCTCTCTTATCTCGCTCGCTCTCATATCTGGCTCGCTCGTTTGCTCTCTTGTCTGGCTCGCTCTCTTATCTGACTCGCTCGCTTGCTCTCTTGTCTAGCTCGCTCTCTTATCTGGCTCGCTCGCATATCTGGCTCGCTCGATCTCATATCTTGCTCGCTCACTTGCTCTCATGTCTGGCTCACTCGCTCTCATATTTGGCTCGCTCGCTTGCTCTCATGTCTGGCTCGCTCGCTCTCATATCTTGCTTGCTCGCTTGCTCTCATGTCTGGCTCGCTCGCTCTCATATCTGGCTCGCTCGCTTGCGCTCATGTCTGGCTCGCTCGCTGTCATATTTTTCTTGCTCGCTTGCTCTCATGTCTGGCTCGCTCGCTCTCATATCTGGTTCGCTCACTTGCTCTCTTGTCTTGCTCGCTCTCTTATCTGGCTCGCTCGCATATCTGGCTCGCTCGATCTCATATCTTGCTCGCTCGCTTGCTCTCATGTCTGGCTCACTCGCTCTCATATCTGGCTCGCTCGCTTGCTCTCATGTCTGGCTCGCTCGCTCTCATATCTTGCTTGCTCGCTTGCTCTCATGTCTGGCTCGCTCGCTTGCTCTTATGTATGGCTCGCTCGCTCTCATATCTGGCTCGCTCGCTTGATCTCATGTCTGGCTCGCTTGCTCTCAAATCTGACTCGCTCGCTTGCTCTCATGTTTGGCTCACTCGCTCTCATATCTGGCTCGCTCGCTTGCTCTCATGTCTGGCTCGATCGCTCTCATATCTGGCTCGCTCGCTTGCTCTCATGTCTGGCTCGCTTGCTCTCATATATGGCTCACTCGCTCTCATATCTGGTTCGCTCGCTTGCTCTCATGTTTGGCTCGATCGCTCTCATATCTGGCTCGCTGGCTTGCTCTCATGTTTGGCTCGCTCGCATATTTGGCTCGCTCACATATCTGGCTCGCTCTCATATCTTGCTCGCTCGCTTTCTCTCATGTCTGGCTCGCTCGCTCTCATATCTGGCTCGCTCGCTTACTCTCTTGTCTGGCTCTCTCTGTAATCTGGCTCGCTCGCTCGCATATCTGGCTCGCTTGCTCTCTTGTCCGGCTCGCTCTCTTATCTGGCTCGCTCGCTTGCATATCTGGCTCGCTCGCTTGCTCTCATATCTGGCTTGCTCGCTTGCTCTCATATCTGGCTCGCTTGCTTGCTCTTTTGTCTGGCTCGCTCTCTTATCTGGCTCGCTCTCATATCTGGCATGCTCGCTTGCTCTCATATCTGGCTTGCTCGCTTGCTCTCATATCTGGCTCGCTCGCTTGGTCTCATGTATGTCTCGCTCGCTCTCATATCTGTCTCGCTCGCTTGCTCTCTTGTCTGGTTCTCTTTCTTATCTGGCTCGCTCTCATATCTGGCTCGCTTGCTCTCATGTATGTCTCGCTCGCTGTCATATCTGTCTCGCTCGCTTGCTCTCTTGTCTGGATCTCTCTCTTATCTGGCTCGCTCTTATATCTGGCTTGCTCGTTTGCTCTCATATCTGGCTCGCTTGCTTGCTCTCTTGTCTGGCTCGCTCTCTTATCTGGCTCGCTCGCTTGCATATCTGGATCGCTCGCTTGCTCTCATGTCTGGCTCGCTCGCTCTCATATCTTTCTCGCTCGCTTGCTCTCATGTCTGGCTTGCTCGCTCTCATATCTGGCTCGCTCGCTTGCTCTCATGTCTGACTCGCTCCCTCTCATATCTGACTCGCTCGCTTGCTCTCTTGTCTGGCTCGCTTTCTTATCTGGCTCGCTCACTTGCATATCTGGCTCGCTCGCTTGCTCTCATATCTGGCTCGTTCGCTTGCTCTCTTGTCTGGCTCGATCTCTTATCTCGCTTGCTCTCATATCTGGCTCGCTCGCTTGCTCTCATATTTGGCTCGCTCGCTTGCTCTCTTGTCTGGCTCGCTCTCATATCTGGCTCGCTCTCATATCTGGCTCGCTCGCATATCTGGCTCGCTCGCTTGTTCTCTTGTCTGGCTCGCTCTCTTATCTGGCTCGCTCGCTTCCATATCTGGCTCGCTCGCTCTCATATCTTGCTCACTTGCTTGCTCTCATGTCTGGCTCGCTCGCTCTCATATCTGGCTCGCTCGATTGCTCTCTTGTCTGGTTCGCTCTCTTATCTGGCTCATGCTCATATCTGGCTTGCTCGCTTGCTCTCATATCTGGCTCGCTCGCTTGCTCTCATGTCTGGCTTGCTCGCTCTCATATCTTGCTCGCTCGCTTGCTCTCATGTCTGGCTCGCTCGCTCTCATATCTGGCTCACTCGCTTGCTCTCTTGTCTGGTTCGCTCTCTTATCTGGCTTGCTCTCATATCTGGCTCGCTCGCTTGCTCTCATGTCTGACTCGCTAGCTCTTATATCTGGCTCGCTCGCTTGCTCTCATGTCTGTCTCGCTCGCTCTCATATCTGGCTCGCTCGCTCTCATATCTTGCTCACTTGCTTCCTCTCATGTCTAGCTCGCTCGCTCTCATATCTGGCTCGCTCGATTGCTCTCTTGTCTGGTTCACTCTCTTATCTGGCTCACTCTCATATCTGTCTCGCTCGCTTGCTCTCATGTCTGTCTCGCTCGCTTTCATATCTGGCTCGCTCGCTTGCTCTCTTGTCTGGTTCGCTCTTTTATCTGGCTTGTTCTCATATCTGACTCGCTCGCTTGCTCTCATGTCTGGCTCGCTCGCTCTCATATCTGGCTCGCTCGCTTGCTCTCATGTCTGTCTCGCTCGCTCTCATATCTGGCTCGCTCGCTTGCTCTCTTGTCTGGTTCGCTCTCTTATCTGGCTTGCTCTCATATCTGGCTCGCTTGCTTGCTCTCATGTCTGACTCGCTAGCTCTCATATCTGGCTCGCTCGCATGCTCTCATGTCTGTCTCGCTCGCTCTCATATCTGGCTCGCTCGCTTGCTCTTTTGTCTGGTTCGCTCTCTTATCTGGCTTGCTCTCATATCTGGCTCGCTCGCTTGCTCTCATGTCTGACTCGCTAGCTCTCATATCTGGCTCGCTCGCTTGCTCTCATGTCTGTCTCGCTCGCTCTCATATCTGGCTCGCTCGCTTGCTCTCTTGTCTGGTTCGCTCTCTTATCTGGCTCGCTCTCATATCTGGCTTGCTCGCTTGCTCTCATGTATGATTCGCTAGCTCTCATATCTGGCTCGCTCGCTTGCTCTCATGTCTGGCTCGCTCGCTCTCATATCTGGCTCGCTCGCTTGCTCTCTTGTCTGGTTCGCTCTCTTATCTGGCTCACTCTCGCTCACTCTCGCTCTCATATCTGGCTCGATCTCTTATCTGGCTCGCTCGCTCGCATATCTGGCTCGCTTGCTTGCTCTCATGTCTGACTCGCTAGCTCTCATATCTGGCTCGCTCGCATGCTCTCATGTCTGTCTCGCTCGCTCTCATATCTGGCTCGCTCGCTTGCTCTCTTGTCTGGCTCGCTCTCTTATCTGGCTTGCTCTCATATCTGGCTCGCTCGCTTGCTCTCATGTCTGACTCGCTAGCTCTCATATCTGGCTCGCTCGCTTGCTCTCATGTCAGTCTCGCTCGCTCTCATATCTGGCTCGCTCGCTTGCTCTCTTGTCTGGTTCGCTCTCTTATCTGGCTCGCTCTCATATCTGGCTTGCTCGCTTGCTCTCATGTCTGATTCGCTAGCTCTCATATCTGGCTCGCTCGCTTGCTCTCATGTCTGGCTCGCTCGCTCTCATATCTGGCTCGCTCGCTTGCTCTCTTGTCTGGTTCACTCTCTTATCTGGCTCACTCTCGCTCACTCTCGCTCTCATATCTGGCTCGATCTCTTATCTGGCTCGCTCGCACGCATATCTGGCTCGCTCGCTTGCTCTCATGTCTGGCTTGCTCGCTTGCTCTCATATCTGGCTCACTCGCTTGCTCTCTTGTCTGGCTCGCTCTCATGTCTGATTCGCTAGCTCTCATGTCTGGCTCGATCTCTCTCATATCTGGCTCGCTCGCTTGTCTGGTTCGCTCTCTTATCTGGCTCACTCTCGCTCACTCTTGCTCTCATATCTGTCTCGCTCTCTTATCTGGCTCGCTTGCTCGCATATCTGGCTCGCTCGCTTGCTCTCATATCTGGCTTGCTCGCTTGCTTTCATATCTGGCTTGCTCGCTCGCTCGCATATCTGGCTCGCTCGCTTGCTCTCATATCTGGCTTGCTCGCTTGCTCTCATATCTGGCTCGCTCGCTTGCTCTCTTGTCTGGCTCGCTCTCATATCTGGCTCGCTCGCTCTCATATCTGGCTCGCTCGCTTGCTCTCATGTCTGTCTCGCTCGCTCTCATATCTGGCTCGCTCGCTTGCTCTCTTGTCTGGTTCGCTCTCTTATCTGGCTTGCTCTCATATCTGGCTCGCTCGCTTGCTCTCATGTCTGACTCGCTAGCTCTCATATCTGGCTCGCTCGCTTGCTCTCATGTCTGTCTCGCTCGCTCTCATATCTGGCTCGCTCGCTTGCTCTCTTGTTTGGTTCGCTCTCTTATCTGGCTCGCTCTCATATCTGGCTTGCTTGCTTGCTCTCATGTCTGATTCGCTAGCTCTCATATCTGGCTCGCTCGCTTGCTCTCATGTCTGGCTCGCTCGCTCTCATATCTGGCTCGCTCGCTTGCTCTCTTGTCTGGTTCGCTCTCTTATCTGGCTTGCTCTCATATCTGGCTCGCTCGCTTGCTCTCTTGTCTGGTTCGCTCTGTTATCTGGCTTGCTCTCATATCTGGCTCGCTCGCTTGCTCTCATGTCTGACTCGCTAGCTCTCATATCTGGCTCGCTCGCTTGCTCTCATGTCTGTCTCGTTCGCTCTCATATCTGGCTCGCTCGCTTGCTCTCTTGTCTGGTTCGCTCTCTTATCTGGCTCGCTCTCATATCTGGCTTGCTCGCTTGCTCTCATGTCTGATTCGCTAGCTCTCATATCTGGCTCGCTCGCTTGCTCTTATGTCTGGCTCGCTAGCTCTCATATCTTGCTCGCTCGCTTGCTCTCATATCTGGCTCTCTCTCTCTCATATCATGCTCTCTCGCTTGCTCTCATATCTGGCTCGCTCGCTCTCACCTCTGGCTCGCTCGCTTGCTCTCATATCTGGCTCGCTCGCTTGCTCTTTTGTCTGGATCGCTCTGTTATCTGGCTCGCTCGCTCGAATATCTGGCTCGCTCGCTTGCTCTCTTGTCTGGCTTGCTCACTTATTTGGCCTGCTCACTCGCATATCTGGCTCGCTCGCTCTCATATCTGGCTCGCTCGCTCTCATGTCTGGCTCGCTCGCTCTCATATCTGGCTCGCTCGCTTGCTCTCCTGTCTGGCTCGCTCGCTCTCATATCTGGCTCGCTCGCTTGCTCTCATGTCTGGCTCGCTCGCTCTCATATCTGTCTCGCTCGCTTGCTCTCTTGTCTGGTTCGATCTCTTATCTGGCTCGTTTACATATCTGGCTTGATCGCTTGCTCTCATATATGGCTCGCTCACTTGCTCTCTTGTCTGGCTCTTTCTCTTATCTGGCTCGCTCGCATATCTGGCTTGCTCGCTCTCATATCTGGCTCGCTCGCTTGCTCTCATATCCGGCTAGCTTGCTTGCTCTTTTGTCTGGCTCGCTCTCTTATCTAGCTCGCTCTCTTATCTGGCTCGCTCGCTCTCATATCTGGCTCGCTCGCTTGCTCTCATATCTGGCTCGCTCGCTTGCTCTTATATCTGGCTCGCTCGCTTGCTCTCTTGTCTGGCTCGCGATCTTATCTGGCTCGTTCGCTCGCATATCTGGCTCGCTCTCATATCTTGCTCGCTGGCTTACTCTCATGTCTGGCTCGCTCGCTCTCATATCTGGCTCGCTCGCTTGCTCTCTTATCTGGCTCGCTCTCTTATGTTGCTCGCTCGCATATCTGGCTCGCTCGCATATCATTCTCGCTCGCTCTCATATCTGGCTCGCTCACTTGCTCTCTTGTCTGGCTCGCTCTCTTATCTGGCTCGCTCGCTTGCATATCTGGCTCGCTCGCTTGCTCTCATATCTGGCTCGCTCGCTTGCTCTCATATGTGGCTCGTTCTCTTGCTCTCTTGTCTGACTCGCTCTCTTATCTCGCTTGCTCTCATATCTGGCTCGCTCGCTTGCCCTCATATCTGGCTCGTTCGCTTGCTCTCTTGTCTGGCTCGCTCTCTTATCTCGCTCGCTCTCATATCTGGCTTGCTCGCTTGCTCTCATTTCTGGCTCGCTCGCTTGCTCTCTTGTCTGGCTTGCTCTCTTATCTGGCTCGCTCGCATATCTGGCTCGCTCGATCTCATATCTTGCTTGCTCTCTTGCTCTCATGTCTGGCTCACTCGCTCTCATATCAGGCTCGCTCGCTTGCTCTCATGTCTGGCACGCTCGCTCTCATATCTTTCTCGCTCGCTTGCTCTCATGTCTGGCTTGCTCGCTCTCATATCTGGCTTGCTCGCTTGCTCTCATGTCTGTCTCGCTCGCTCTCATATCTGGATCGCTCGCTTGCTCTCACATCTGGCTCGCTCGCTCTCATATCTTTCTCGCTCGCTTGCTCTCATGTCTGGCTTGCTCGCTCTCATATCTGGCTCGCTCGCTTGCTCTCATGTCTGACTCGCTCCGTCTCATATCTGACTCGCTCGCTTGCTCTCATGTCTGGCTCGCTCGCTCTCATATCTGGCTCGCTCGCTTGCTCTCATGTCTGGCTCGCTCCCTCTCATATCTGGCTCGCTCGCTTGATCTCATGTCTGGCTCACTCGCTCTCATATATGGCTCGCTCGCTTGCTCTCATGTCTGGCTCGCTCGCTCTCATATCTTTCTCGCTCGCTTGCAAGCGAATGTCTGGCTTGCTCGCTCTCATATCTGGTTCGCTCGCTTGCTCTCATGTCTGGCTCACTCGCTCTCATAGCTGGCTTGCTCGCTTGCTCTCTTGTCTGGCTCTCTTCTCTGGCTCGCTCGCATAGCTGGCTCGCTCCCTCTCACATCTGGCTTGCTCGCTTGCTCTCATATCTGGCTCGCTCGCTTGCTCTCTTGTCTGGCTCGCTCTCTTATCTGGCTCGCTCGCTCGCATATCTGGCTCGCTCGCTCTCATATCTTGCTCGTTCGCTTGCTCTCATGTCTGGCTCGCTCTCTTATTTGGCTTGCTCGCATATTTGGCTCGCTCGCTTGCTTTCTTGTCTGGCTCGCTCTCTTATCTGGCTCGCTCGCTCTCATATCTTGCTCGCTCGCTTGCTCTCATGTCTGGCTCGCTCGCTCTCATATCTGGCTCGCTCGCTTGCTCTCATGTCTGGCTCGCTCGCTCTCATATCTGGCTCGCTCACTTGCTCTCATGTCTGGCTCGATCGCTCTCATTTCTGGCTCGCTCGCTTGCTCTCATGTCTGCCTCGATCGCTCTCATATCTGGCTCGCTCGCTTACTCTCATGTCTGGTTCGCTTGCTCTCATATCTTGCTCGCTCGCTTGCTCTCATGCCTGGCTCGCTCGCTCTCATATCCGGCTCGCTCGCTTGCTCTCATGTCTGGCTCGCTCGCTCTCATATCTGGCTCGCTCGCTTGCTCTCATGTCTGGCTCGATTGCTCTCATATCTGGCTCGCTGGCTTGCTCTCTTGTTTGGCTCGCTCTCATATCTGGCTCGCTCGCTTGCTCTCTTATCTAGCTCGCTCTCATATCTGGCTCGCTCGCTTGCTCTCTTATCTGGTTCGCTCTCTTATCTGGCTCGCTCTCATATCTGGCTCGCTCGCTTGCTCTCATATCTGGCTCGCTCGCTTGCTCTCTTGTCAGGCTCGCTCTCTTGTCTAGCTCGCTCGCTCGAATATCTGTCTCGCTCGCTTGCTCTCTTGTCTGGCTCGCTCTCTTATATGGCTCGCTCGCATATCTGGCTCGTTCGCTCTCATATCTGGCTCGCTCGCTCGCGCTCATGTCTGGCTCGCTCGCTCTCATATCTGGCTCGATCGCTTGCTCTCATGTCTGGCTCGCTCGCTCTCATATCTGGCTCGCTCGATTGCTCTCTTGTCTGGTTCGCTCTCTTATCTGGCTCACTCTCATATCTTGCTTGCTTGCTTGCTCTCATATCTGGCTTGCTCGCTCTCATATCTGTCTCGCTCGCTTGCTTTCATGTCTGTCTCGCTCGCTTTCATATCTGGCTCGCTCGCTTGCTCTCTTGTTTGGTTCGCTCTTTTATCTGGCTTGCTCTCATATCTGGCTCGCTCGCTTGCTCTCATGTCTGGCTCGCTCGCTCTCATATCTGACTCGCTCGCTTGCTCTCATGTCTGTCTCGCTCGCTCTCATATCTGGCTCGCTCGCTTGCTCTCTTGTCTGGTTCGCTCTCTTATCTGGCTTGCTCTCATATCTGGCTCGCTCGCTTGCTCTCATGTCTGACTTGCTAGCTCTCACTTCTGGCTCGCTCGCTTGCTCTCATGTCTGGTTCGCTCTCTTATCTGGCTCACTCTCGCTCACTCACGCTCTCATATCTGGCTCGATCTCTTATCTGGCTCGCTCGCTCGCATATTTTGCTCGCTCGCTTGCTCTCTTGTCTGGTTCGCTCTCTTATCTGGCTCACTCTCGCTCACTCTCGCTCTCATATCTGGCTTGATCTCTTATCTGGCTCGCTCGCTCGCATATCTGGCTTGATCGCTTGCTCTCATGTTTGGCTTGCTCGCTTGCTCTCATATCTGGCTCACTCGCTTGCTCTCTTGTCTGGCTCGCTCTCATATCTGGCTCGCTCGCTCTCATATCTGGCTCGCTCGCTTGCTCTCATGTCTGTCTCGCTCGCTCTCATATCTGGCTTGCTCGCTTGCTCTCTTGTCTGATTCGCTCTCCTATCTGGCTCGCTCTAATATTTGGCTTGCTCGCTCGCTCTCATATCTGGCTCGCTCGCTTGCTCTCTTGTCTGGTTCGCTGTCTTATCTGGCTTGCTCTCATATCTGGCTCGCTCGCTTGCTCTCATGTCTGACTCGCTAGCTCTCATATCTGGCTCGCTCGCATGCTCTCATGTCTGTCTCGCTCGCTCTCATATCTGGCTCGCACGCTTGCTCTCTTGTCTGGTTCGCTCTCTTATCTGGCTCGCTCTCATATCTGGCTTGCTCGCTTACTCTCATGTCTGATTCGCTAGCTCTCATATCTGGCTCGCTCGCTTGCTCTCATGTCTGGCTCGATCGCTCTCATATCTGGCTCGCTCGCTTGTCTGGTTCGCTCTCTTATCTGGCTCACTCTCGCTCACTCTTGCTCTCATATCTAGCTCGCTCTCTTATCTGGCTCGCTCGCTCGCATATCTGGCTCGCTCGCTTGCTCTCATATCTGGCTTGCTCGCTTGCTCTCATATCTGGCTTGCTCACTCGCTCACATATCTGGCTCGCTCGCTTGCTCTCATATCTGGCTTGCTCGCTTGCTCTCATATCTGGCTCGCTCGCTTGCTCTCTTGTCTGGCTCGCTCTCATATCTGGCTCACTCGCTCTCATATCTGGCTCGCTCGCTTGCTCTCATGTCTGTCTCGCTCGCTCTCATATCTGGCTCGCTTGCTTGCTCTCTTGTCTGGTTCGCTCTCTTATCTGGCTTGCTCTCATATCTGGCTCGCTCGCTTGCTCTCATGTCTGACTCGCTAGCTCTCATATCTGGCTCGCTCGCTTGCTCTCATGTCTGTCTCGCTCGCTCTCATATCTGGCTCGCTCTCATATCTGGCTTGCTCGCTTGCTCTCATGTCTGGTTCGCTCTGTTATCTGGCTTGCTCTCATATCTGGCTCGCTCGCTTGCTCTCTTGTCTGGTTCGCTCTGTTATCTGGCTTGCTCTCATATCTGGCTCGCTCGCTTGCTTTCTTGTCTGGTTCGCTCTCTTATCTGGCTTGCTCTCATATCTGGCTCGCTCGCTTGCTCTCTTGTCTGGTTCGCTCTGTTATCTGGCTTGCTCTCATATCTGGCTCGCTTGCTTGCTCTCATGTCTGACTCGCTAGCTCTCATATCTGGCTCGCTCGCTTGCTCTCATGTCTGTCTCGCTCGCTCTCATATCTGGCTCGCTCGCTTGCTCTCTTGTCTGGTTCGCTCACTTATCTGGCTCGCTCTCATATCTGGCTTGCTCGCTTGCTCTCATGTCTGATTCGCTAGCTCTCATATCTGGCTTGCTCGCTTGCTCTTATGTCTGGCTCGCTAGCTCTCATATCTGGCTCGCTCGCTTGCTCTCTTGTCTGGTTCGCTCTCTTATCTGGCTTGCTCTCATATCTGGCTCGCTCGCTTGCTCTCTTGTCTGGATCGCTCTCTTATCTGGCTCACTCTCGCTCACTCTCGCTCTCATATCTGGCTCGCTCGCTTGCTCTCATATCTGGCTTGCTCGCTTGCTCTCATATCTGGCTCGCTCGCTTGCTCTCTTGTCTGGCTCGCTCTCATATCTGGCTCGCTCGCTCGCATATCTGGCTCGCTCGCTCTCATATCTTGCTCACTTGCTTGCTCTCATGTCTGGCTCGCTCTCTCTCATATCTGGCTCGCTCGATTGCTCTCTTGTCTGGTTCG
The DNA here is from genome assembly GCF_029499605.1 of Hyla sarda. Lineage (NCBI taxonomy): Eukaryota > Metazoa > Chordata > Amphibia > Anura > Hylidae > Hyla > Hyla sarda. The sequence goes on from NC_079199.1 coordinate 66,661,185, forward strand.
CTCTCTTATCTGGCTCACTCTCATATCTGGCTTGCTCGCTTGCTCTCATATCTGGCTCGCTCGCTCTCATATCTTGCTCACTTGCTTGCTCTCATGTCTGGCTCGCTCGCTCTCATATCTGGCTCGCTCGATTGCTCTCTTGTCTGGTTCGCTCTCTTATCTGGCTCACTCTCATATCTGGCTTGCTTGCTTGCTCTCATATCTGGCTTGCTCGCTCTCATATCTGTCTCGCTCGCTTGCTCTCATGTCTGTCTCGCTCGCTTTCATATCTGGCTCGCTCGCTTGCTCTCTTGTCTGTTTCGCTCTTTTATCTGGCTTGCTCTCATATCTGGCTCGCTCGCTTGCTCTCATGTCTGTCTCGCTCGCTCTCATATCTGGCTCGCTCGCTTGATCTCATGTCTGTCTCGCTCGCTCTCATATCTGGCTCGCTCGCTTGCTCTCATGTCTGGCTCGCTCGCTTGCTCTCATGTCTGGTTCGCTTGCTCTCATATCTTGCTCGCTCGCTTGCTCTCATGTCTGGCTCGCTCGCTCTCATATCTGGCTCGCTCGCTTGCTCTCATGTCTGTCTCGCTCGCTCTCATATCTGGCTCGCTTGCTTCCTCTCTTGTCTGGTTCGCTCTCTTATCTGGCTTGCTCTCATATCTGTCTCGCTCGCTTGCTCTCATGTCTGACTCGCTAGCTCTCATATCTGGCTCGCTCGCTTGCTCTCATGTCTGTCTCGCTAGCTCTCATATCTGGCTTGCTCGCTTGCTCTCATATCTGGCTCACTCGCTTGCTCTCTTGTCTGGCTCGCTCTCATATCTGGCTCGCTCGCTCTCATATCTGGCTCGCTCGCTTGCTCTCATGTCTGATTCGCTAGCTCTCATATCTTGCTTGCTCTCATTTCTGATTCGCTAGCTCTCATACCTTGCTTGCTCGCTTGCTCTCATGTCTGGCTCGATCGCTCTCATATCTGGCTCGCTCGCTTGTCTGGTTCGCTCTCTTATCTGGCTCACTCTCGCTCACTCTTGCTCTCATATCTGGCTCGCTCTCTTATCTGGCTCGCTCGCTCGCATATCTGGCTCGCTCGCTTGCTCTCATATCTGGCTTGCTCGCTTGCTCTCATATCTGGCTTGCTCGCTCGCATATCTGGCTCGCTCGCTTGCTCTCATATCTGGCTTGCTCGCTTGCTCTCATATCTGGCTCGCTCGCTTGCTCTCTTGTCTGGCTCGCTCTCATATCTGGCTCGCTTGCTTGCTTTCATGTCTGACTCGCTAGCTCTCATATCTGGCTCGCTCGCATGCTCTCATGTCTGTCTCGCTCGCTCTCATATCTGGCTCGCTCGCTTGCTCTCTTGTCTGGTTCGCTCTCTTATCTGGCTTGCTCTCATATCTGGCTCGCTCACTTGCTTTCATGTCTGACTCGCTAGCTCTCATATCTGGCTCGCTCGCTTGCTCTCATGTCTGTCTCGCTCGCTCTCATATCTGGCTCGCTCGCTTGCTCTCTTTTCTGGTTCGCTCTCTTATCTGTCTCGCTCTCATATCTGGCTTGCTCGCTTGCTCTCATGTCTGATTCGCTAGCTCTCATATCTGGCTCGCTCGCTTGCTCTCATGTCTGGCTCGCTCGCTCTCATATCTGGCTCGCTCGCTTGTTCTCTTGTCTGGTTTGCTCTCTTATCTGGCTTGCTCTCATATCTGGCTCGCTCGCTTGCTCTCTTGTCTGGTTCGCTCTGTTATCTGGCTTGCTCTCATATCTGGCTCGCTCGCTTGCTCTCATGTCTGACTCGCTAGCTCTCATATCTGGCTCGCTCGCTTGCGCTCATGTCTGTCTCGCTCGCTCTCATATCTGGCTCGCTCGCTTATCTGGCTCGCTCTCATATCTGGCTTGCTCGCTTGCTCTCATGTCTGATTCGCTAGCTCTCATGTCTGGCTCGCTCGCTTGCTCTTATGTCTGGCTCGCTAGCTCTCATATCTGGCTCACTCGCTTGCTCTCTTGTCTGGTTCGCTCTCTTATCTGGCTTGCTCTCATATCTGGCTCGCTCGCTTGCTCTCTTGTCTGGTTCGCTCTCTTATCTGGCTCACTCTCGCTGACTCTCGCTCTCATATCTGGCTCGATCTCTTATCTGGCTCGCCCGCTCGCATATCTGGCTGGCTCGCTTGCTCTCATGTCTGGTTTGCTCGCTTGCTCTCATATCTGGCTCACTCGCTTGCTCTCTTGTCTGGCTCGCTCTCATATTTGGCTCGCTCGCTCTCATATCTGGCTCGCTCGCTTGCTCTCATGTCTGTCTCGCTCGCTCTCATATCTGGCTCGCTCGCTTGCTCTCTTGTCTGGTTCGCTCTCTTATCTGGCTTGCTCTCATATCTGGCTCGCTTGCTTGCTCTCATGTCTGACTCGCTAGCTCTCATATCTGGCTCGCTCGCATGCTCTCATGTCTGTCTCGCTCGCTCTCATATCTGGCTCGCTCGCTTGCTCTTTTGTCTGGTTCGCTCTCTTATCTGGCTTGCTCTCATATCTGGCTCGCTCGCTTGCTCTCATGTCTGACTCGCTAGCTCTCATATCTGGCTCGCTCGCTTGCTCTCATGTCTGTCTCGCTCGCTCTCATATCTGGCTCGCTCGCTTGCTCTCTTGTCTGGTTCGCTCTCTTATCTGGCTCGCTCTCATATCTGGCTTGCTCGCTTGCTCTCATGTATGATTCGCTAGCTCTCATATCTGGCTCGCTCGCTTGCTCTCATGTCTGGCTCGCTCGCTCTCATATCTGGCTCGCTCGCTTGCTCTCTTGTCTGGTTCGCTCTCTTATCTGGCTCACTCTCGCTCACTCTCGCTCTCATATCTGGCTCGATCTCTTATCTGGCTCGCTCGCTCGCATATCTGGCTCGCTTGCTTGCTCTCATGTCTGACTCGCTAGCTCTCATATCTGGCTCGCTCGCATGCTCTCATGTCTGTCTCGCTCGCTCTCATATCTGGCTCGCTCGCTTGCTCTCTTGTCTGGCTCGCTCTCTTATCTGGCTTGCTCTCATATCTGGCTCGCTCGCTTGCTCTCATGTCTGACTCGCTAGCTCTCATATCTGGCTCGCTCGCTTGCTCTCATGTCAGTCTCGCTCGCTCTCATATCTGGCTCGCTCGCTTGCTCTCTTGTCTGGTTCGCTCTCTTATCTGGCTCGCTCTCATATCTGGCTTGCTCGCTTGCTCTCATGTCTGATTCGCTAGCTCTCATATCTGGCTCGCTCGCTTGCTCTCATGTCTGGCTCGCTCGCTCTCATATCTGGCTCGCTCGCTTGCTCTCTTGTCTGGTTCACTCTCTTATCTGGCTCACTCTCGCTCACTCTCGCTCTCATATCTGGCTCGATCTCTTATCTGGCTCGCTCGCACGCATATCTGGCTCGCTCGCTTGCTCTCATGTCTGGCTTGCTCGCTTGCTCTCATATCTGGCTCACTCGCTTGCTCTCTTGTCTGGCTCGCTCTCATGTCTGATTCGCTAGCTCTCATGTCTGGCTCGATCTCTCTCATATCTGGCTCGCTCGCTTGTCTGGTTCGCTCTCTTATCTGGCTCACTCTCGCTCACTCTTGCTCTCATATCTGTCTCGCTCTCTTATCTGGCTCGCTTGCTCGCATATCTGGCTCGCTCGCTTGCTCTCATATCTGGCTTGCTCGCTTGCTTTCATATCTGGCTTGCTCGCTCGCTCGCATATCTGGCTCGCTCGCTTGCTCTCATATCTGGCTTGCTCGCTTGCTCTCATATCTGGCTCGCTCGCTTGCTCTCTTGTCTGGCTCGCTCTCATATCTGGCTCGCTCGCTCTCATATCTGGCTCGCTCGCTTGCTCTCATGTCTGTCTCGCTCGCTCTCATATCTGGCTCGCTCGCTTGCTCTCTTGTCTGGTTCGCTCTCTTATCTGGCTTGCTCTCATATCTGGCTCGCTCGCTTGCTCTCATGTCTGACTCGCTAGCTCTCATATCTGGCTCGCTCGCTTGCTCTCATGTCTGTCTCGCTCGCTCTCATATCTGGCTCGCTCGCTTGCTCTCTTGTTTGGTTCGCTCTCTTATCTGGCTCGCTCTCATATCTGGCTTGCTTGCTTGCTCTCATGTCTGATTCGCTAGCTCTCATATCTGGCTCGCTCGCTTGCTCTCATGTCTGGCTCGCTCGCTCTCATATCTGGCTCGCTCGCTTGCTCTCTTGTCTGGTTCGCTCTCTTATCTGGCTTGCTCTCATATCTGGCTCGCTCGCTTGCTCTCTTGTCTGGTTCGCTCTGTTATCTGGCTTGCTCTCATATCTGGCTCGCTCGCTTGCTCTCATGTCTGACTCGCTAGCTCTCATATCTGGCTCGCTCGCTTGCTCTCATGTCTGTCTCGTTCGCTCTCATATCTGGCTCGCTCGCTTGCTCTCTTGTCTGGTTCGCTCTCTTATCTGGCTCGCTCTCATATCTGGCTTGCTCGCTTGCTCTCATGTCTGATTCGCTAGCTCTCATATCTGGCTCGCTCGCTTGCTCTTATGTCTGGCTCGCTAGCTCTCATATCTTGCTCGCTCGCTTGCTCTCATATCTGGCTCTCTCTCTCTCATATCATGCTCTCTCGCTTGCTCTCATATCTGGCTCGCTCGCTCTCACCTCTGGCTCGCTCGCTTGCTCTCATATCTGGCTCGCTCGCTTGCTCTTTTGTCTGGATCGCTCTGTTATCTGGCTCGCTCGCTCGAATATCTGGCTCGCTCGCTTGCTCTCTTGTCTGGCTTGCTCACTTATTTGGCCTGCTCACTCGCATATCTGGCTCGCTCGCTCTCATATCTGGCTCGCTCGCTCTCATGTCTGGCTCGCTCGCTCTCATATCTGGCTCGCTCGCTTGCTCTCCTGTCTGGCTCGCTCGCTCTCATATCTGGCTCGCTCGCTTGCTCTCATGTCTGGCTCGCTCGCTCTCATATCTGTCTCGCTCGCTTGCTCTCTTGTCTGGTTCGATCTCTTATCTGGCTCGTTTACATATCTGGCTTGATCGCTTGCTCTCATATATGGCTCGCTCACTTGCTCTCTTGTCTGGCTCTTTCTCTTATCTGGCTCGCTCGCATATCTGGCTTGCTCGCTCTCATATCTGGCTCGCTCGCTTGCTCTCATATCCGGCTAGCTTGCTTGCTCTTTTGTCTGGCTCGCTCTCTTATCTAGCTCGCTCTCTTATCTGGCTCGCTCGCTCTCATATCTGGCTCGCTCGCTTGCTCTCATATCTGGCTCGCTCGCTTGCTCTTATATCTGGCTCGCTCGCTTGCTCTCTTGTCTGGCTCGCGATCTTATCTGGCTCGTTCGCTCGCATATCTGGCTCGCTCTCATATCTTGCTCGCTGGCTTACTCTCATGTCTGGCTCGCTCGCTCTCATATCTGGCTCGCTCGCTTGCTCTCTTATCTGGCTCGCTCTCTTATGTTGCTCGCTCGCATATCTGGCTCGCTCGCATATCATTCTCGCTCGCTCTCATATCTGGCTCGCTCACTTGCTCTCTTGTCTGGCTCGCTCTCTTATCTGGCTCGCTCGCTTGCATATCTGGCTCGCTCGCTTGCTCTCATATCTGGCTCGCTCGCTTGCTCTCATATGTGGCTCGTTCTCTTGCTCTCTTGTCTGACTCGCTCTCTTATCTCGCTTGCTCTCATATCTGGCTCGCTCGCTTGCCCTCATATCTGGCTCGTTCGCTTGCTCTCTTGTCTGGCTCGCTCTCTTATCTCGCTCGCTCTCATATCTGGCTTGCTCGCTTGCTCTCATTTCTGGCTCGCTCGCTTGCTCTCTTGTCTGGCTTGCTCTCTTATCTGGCTCGCTCGCATATCTGGCTCGCTCGATCTCATATCTTGCTTGCTCTCTTGCTCTCATGTCTGGCTCACTCGCTCTCATATCAGGCTCGCTCGCTTGCTCTCATGTCTGGCACGCTCGCTCTCATATCTTTCTCGCTCGCTTGCTCTCATGTCTGGCTTGCTCGCTCTCATATCTGGCTTGCTCGCTTGCTCTCATGTCTGTCTCGCTCGCTCTCATATCTGGATCGCTCGCTTGCTCTCACATCTGGCTCGCTCGCTCTCATATCTTTCTCGCTCGCTTGCTCTCATGTCTGGCTTGCTCGCTCTCATATCTGGCTCGCTCGCTTGCTCTCATGTCTGACTCGCTCCGTCTCATATCTGACTCGCTCGCTTGCTCTCATGTCTGGCTCGCTCGCTCTCATATCTGGCTCGCTCGCTTGCTCTCATGTCTGGCTCGCTCCCTCTCATATCTGGCTCGCTCGCTTGATCTCATGTCTGGCTCACTCGCTCTCATATATGGCTCGCTCGCTTGCTCTCATGTCTGGCTCGCTCGCTCTCATATCTTTCTCGCTCGCTTGCAAGCGAATGTCTGGCTTGCTCGCTCTCATATCTGGTTCGCTCGCTTGCTCTCATGTCTGGCTCACTCGCTCTCATAGCTGGCTTGCTCGCTTGCTCTCTTGTCTGGCTCTCTTCTCTGGCTCGCTCGCATAGCTGGCTCGCTCCCTCTCACATCTGGCTTGCTCGCTTGCTCTCATATCTGGCTCGCTCGCTTGCTCTCTTGTCTGGCTCGCTCTCTTATCTGGCTCGCTCGCTCGCATATCTGGCTCGCTCGCTCTCATATCTTGCTCGTTCGCTTGCTCTCATGTCTGGCTCGCTCTCTTATTTGGCTTGCTCGCATATTTGGCTCGCTCGCTTGCTTTCTTGTCTGGCTCGCTCTCTTATCTGGCTCGCTCGCTCTCATATCTTGCTCGCTCGCTTGCTCTCATGTCTGGCTCGCTCGCTCTCATATCTGGCTCGCTCGCTTGCTCTCATGTCTGGCTCGCTCGCTCTCATATCTGGCTCGCTCACTTGCTCTCATGTCTGGCTCGATCGCTCTCATTTCTGGCTCGCTCGCTTGCTCTCATGTCTGCCTCGATCGCTCTCATATCTGGCTCGCTCGCTTACTCTCATGTCTGGTTCGCTTGCTCTCATATCTTGCTCGCTCGCTTGCTCTCATGCCTGGCTCGCTCGCTCTCATATCCGGCTCGCTCGCTTGCTCTCATGTCTGGCTCGCTCGCTCTCATATCTGGCTCGCTCGCTTGCTCTCATGTCTGGCTCGATTGCTCTCATATCTGGCTCGCTGGCTTGCTCTCTTGTTTGGCTCGCTCTCATATCTGGCTCGCTCGCTTGCTCTCTTATCTAGCTCGCTCTCATATCTGGCTCGCTCGCTTGCTCTCTTATCTGGTTCGCTCTCTTATCTGGCTCGCTCTCATATCTGGCTCGCTCGCTTGCTCTCATATCTGGCTCGCTCGCTTGCTCTCTTGTCAGGCTCGCTCTCTTGTCTAGCTCGCTCGCTCGAATATCTGTCTCGCTCGCTTGCTCTCTTGTCTGGCTCGCTCTCTTATATGGCTCGCTCGCATATCTGGCTCGTTCGCTCTCATATCTGGCTCGCTCGCTCGCGCTCATGTCTGGCTCGCTCGCTCTCATATCTGGCTCGATCGCTTGCTCTCATGTCTGGCTCGCTCGCTCTCATATCTGGCTCGCTCGATTGCTCTCTTGTCTGGTTCGCTCTCTTATCTGGCTCACTCTCATATCTTGCTTGCTTGCTTGCTCTCATATCTGGCTTGCTCGCTCTCATATCTGTCTCGCTCGCTTGCTTTCATGTCTGTCTCGCTCGCTTTCATATCTGGCTCGCTCGCTTGCTCTCTTGTTTGGTTCGCTCTTTTATCTGGCTTGCTCTCATATCTGGCTCGCTCGCTTGCTCTCATGTCTGGCTCGCTCGCTCTCATATCTGACTCGCTCGCTTGCTCTCATGTCTGTCTCGCTCGCTCTCATATCTGGCTCGCTCGCTTGCTCTCTTGTCTGGTTCGCTCTCTTATCTGGCTTGCTCTCATATCTGGCTCGCTCGCTTGCTCTCATGTCTGACTTGCTAGCTCTCACTTCTGGCTCGCTCGCTTGCTCTCATGTCTGGTTCGCTCTCTTATCTGGCTCACTCTCGCTCACTCACGCTCTCATATCTGGCTCGATCTCTTATCTGGCTCGCTCGCTCGCATATTTTGCTCGCTCGCTTGCTCTCTTGTCTGGTTCGCTCTCTTATCTGGCTCACTCTCGCTCACTCTCGCTCTCATATCTGGCTTGATCTCTTATCTGGCTCGCTCGCTCGCATATCTGGCTTGATCGCTTGCTCTCATGTTTGGCTTGCTCGCTTGCTCTCATATCTGGCTCACTCGCTTGCTCTCTTGTCTGGCTCGCTCTCATATCTGGCTCGCTCGCTCTCATATCTGGCTCGCTCGCTTGCTCTCATGTCTGTCTCGCTCGCTCTCATATCTGGCTTGCTCGCTTGCTCTCTTGTCTGATTCGCTCTCCTATCTGGCTCGCTCTAATATTTGGCTTGCTCGCTCGCTCTCATATCTGGCTCGCTCGCTTGCTCTCTTGTCTGGTTCGCTGTCTTATCTGGCTTGCTCTCATATCTGGCTCGCTCGCTTGCTCTCATGTCTGACTCGCTAGCTCTCATATCTGGCTCGCTCGCATGCTCTCATGTCTGTCTCGCTCGCTCTCATATCTGGCTCGCACGCTTGCTCTCTTGTCTGGTTCGCTCTCTTATCTGGCTCGCTCTCATATCTGGCTTGCTCGCTTACTCTCATGTCTGATTCGCTAGCTCTCATATCTGGCTCGCTCGCTTGCTCTCATGTCTGGCTCGATCGCTCTCATATCTGGCTCGCTCGCTTGTCTGGTTCGCTCTCTTATCTGGCTCACTCTCGCTCACTCTTGCTCTCATATCTAGCTCGCTCTCTTATCTGGCTCGCTCGCTCGCATATCTGGCTCGCTCGCTTGCTCTCATATCTGGCTTGCTCGCTTGCTCTCATATCTGGCTTGCTCACTCGCTCACATATCTGGCTCGCTCGCTTGCTCTCATATCTGGCTTGCTCGCTTGCTCTCATATCTGGCTCGCTCGCTTGCTCTCTTGTCTGGCTCGCTCTCATATCTGGCTCACTCGCTCTCATATCTGGCTCGCTCGCTTGCTCTCATGTCTGTCTCGCTCGCTCTCATATCTGGCTCGCTTGCTTGCTCTCTTGTCTGGTTCGCTCTCTTATCTGGCTTGCTCTCATATCTGGCTCGCTCGCTTGCTCTCATGTCTGACTCGCTAGCTCTCATATCTGGCTCGCTCGCTTGCTCTCATGTCTGTCTCGCTCGCTCTCATATCTGGCTCGCTCTCATATCTGGCTTGCTCGCTTGCTCTCATGTCTGGTTCGCTCTGTTATCTGGCTTGCTCTCATATCTGGCTCGCTCGCTTGCTCTCTTGTCTGGTTCGCTCTGTTATCTGGCTTGCTCTCATATCTGGCTCGCTCGCTTGCTTTCTTGTCTGGTTCGCTCTCTTATCTGGCTTGCTCTCATATCTGGCTCGCTCGCTTGCTCTCTTGTCTGGTTCGCTCTGTTATCTGGCTTGCTCTCATATCTGGCTCGCTTGCTTGCTCTCATGTCTGACTCGCTAGCTCTCATATCTGGCTCGCTCGCTTGCTCTCATGTCTGTCTCGCTCGCTCTCATATCTGGCTCGCTCGCTTGCTCTCTTGTCTGGTTCGCTCACTTATCTGGCTCGCTCTCATATCTGGCTTGCTCGCTTGCTCTCATGTCTGATTCGCTAGCTCTCATATCTGGCTTGCTCGCTTGCTCTTATGTCTGGCTCGCTAGCTCTCATATCTGGCTCGCTCGCTTGCTCTCTTGTCTGGTTCGCTCTCTTATCTGGCTTGCTCTCATATCTGGCTCGCTCGCTTGCTCTCTTGTCTGGATCGCTCTCTTATCTGGCTCACTCTCGCTCACTCTCGCTCTCATATCTGGCTCGCTCGCTTGCTCTCATATCTGGCTTGCTCGCTTGCTCTCATATCTGGCTCGCTCGCTTGCTCTCTTGTCTGGCTCGCTCTCATATCTGGCTCGCTCGCTCGCATATCTGGCTCGCTCGCTCTCATATCTTGCTCACTTGCTTGCTCTCATGTCTGGCTCGCTCTCTCTCATATCTGGCTCGCTCGATTGCTCTCTTGTCTGGTTCGCTCTCTTATCTGGCTCACTCTCATATCTGGCTTGCTCGCTTGCTCTCATATCTGGCTCGCTCGCTCTCATATCTTGCTCACTTGCTTGCTCTCATGTCTGGCTCGCTCGCTCTCATATCTGGCTCGCTCGATTGCTCTCTTGTCTGGTTCGCTCTCTTATCTGGCTCACTCTCATATCTGGCTTGCTTGCTTGCTCTCATATCTGGCTTGCTCGCTCTCATATCTGTCTCGCTCGCTTGCTCTCATGTCTGTCTCGCTCGCTTTCATATCTGGCTCGCTCGCTTGCTCTCTTGTCTGTTTCGCTCTTTTATCTGGCTTGCTCTCATATCTGGCTCGCTCGCTTGCTCTCATGTCTGTCTCGCTCGCTCTCATATCTGGCTCGCTCGCTTGATCTCATGTCTGTCTCGCTCGCTCTCATATCTGGCTCGCTCGCTTGCTCTCATGTCTGGCTCGCTCGCTTGCTCTCATGTCTGGTTCGCTTGCTCTCATATCTTGCTCGCTCGCTTGCTCTCATGTCTGGCTCGCTCGCTCTCATATCTGGCTCGCTCGCTTGCTCTCATGTCTGTCTCGCTCGCTCTCATATCTGGCTCGCTTGCTTCCTCTCTTGTCTGGTTCGCTCTCTTATCTGGCTTGCTCTCATATCTGTCTCGCTCGCTTGCTCTCATGTCTGACTCGCTAGCTCTCATATCTGGCTCGCTCGCTTGCTCTCATGTCTGTCTCGCTAGCTCTCATATCTGGCTTGCTCGCTTGCTCTCATATCTGGCTCACTCGCTTGCTCTCTTGTCTGGCTCGCTCTCATATCTGGCTCGCTCGCTCTCATATCTGGCTCGCTCGCTTGCTCTCATGTCTGATTCGCTAGCTCTCATATCTTGCTTGCTCTCATTTCTGATTCGCTAGCTCTCATACCTTGCTTGCTCGCTTGCTCTCATGTCTGGCTCGATCGCTCTCATATCTGGCTCGCTCGCTTGTCTGGTTCGCTCTCTTATCTGGCTCACTCTCGCTCACTCTTGCTCTCATATCTGGCTCGCTCTCTTATCTGGCTCGCTCGCTCGCATATCTGGCTCGCTCGCTTGCTCTCATATCTGGCTTGCTCGCTTGCTCTCATATCTGGCTTGCTCGCTCGCATATCTGGCTCGCTCGCTTGCTCTCATATCTGGCTTGCTCGCTTGCTCTCATATCTGGCTCGCTCGCTTGCTCTCTTGTCTGGCTCGCTCTCATATCTGGCTCGCTTGCTTGCTTTCATGTCTGACTCGCTAGCTCTCATATCTGGCTCGCTCGCATGCTCTCATGTCTGTCTCGCTCGCTCTCATATCTGGCTCGCTCGCTTGCTCTCTTGTCTGGTTCGCTCTCTTATCTGGCTTGCTCTCATATCTGGCTCGCTCACTTGCTTTCATGTCTGACTCGCTAGCTCTCATATCTGGCTCGCTCGCTTGCTCTCATGTCTGTCTCGCTCGCTCTCATATCTGGCTCGCTCGCTTGCTCTCTTTTCTGGTTCGCTCTCTTATCTGTCTCGCTCTCATATCTGGCTTGCTCGCTTGCTCTCATGTCTGATTCGCTAGCTCTCATATCTGGCTCGCTCGCTTGCTCTCATGTCTGGCTCGCTCGCTCTCATATCTGGCTCGCTCGCTTGTTCTCTTGTCTGGTTTGCTCTCTTATCTGGCTTGCTCTCATATCTGGCTCGCTCGCTTGCTCTCTTGTCTGGTTCGCTCTGTTATCTGGCTTGCTCTCATATCTGGCTCGCTCGCTTGCTCTCATGTCTGACTCGCTAGCTCTCATATCTGGCTCGCTCGCTTGCTCTCATGTCTGTCTCGCTCGCTCTCATATCTGGCTCGCTCGCTTATCTGGCTCGCTCTCATATCTGGCTTGCTCGCTTGCTCTCATGTCTGATTCGCTAGCTCTCATGTCTGGCTCGCTCGCTTGCTCTTATGTCTGGCTCGCTAGCTCTCATATCTGGCTCACTCGCTTGCTCTCTTGTCTGGTTCGCTCTCTTATCTGGCTTGCTCTCATATCTGGCTCGCTCGCTTGCTCTCTTGTCTGGTTCGCTCTCTTATCTGGCTCACTCTCGCTGACTCTCGCTCTCATATCTGGCTCGATCTCTTATCTGGCTCGCCCGCTCGCATATCTGGCTGGCTCGCTTGCTCTCATGTCTGGTTTGCTCGCTTGCTCTCATATCTGGCTCACTCGCTTGCTCTCTTGTCTGGCTCGCTCTCATATTTGGCTCGCTCGCTCTCATATCTGGCTCGCTCGCTTGCTCTCATGTCTGTCTCGCTCGCTCTCATATCTGGCTCGCTCGCTTGCTCTCTTGTCTGGTTCGCTCTCTTATCTGGCTTGCTCTCATATCTGGCTCGCTTGCTTGCTCTCATGTCTGACTCGCTAGCTCTCATATCTGGCTCGCTCGCATGCTCTCATGTCTGTCTCGCTCGCTCTCATATCTGGCTCGCTCGCTTGCTCTTTTGTCTGGTTCGCTCTCTTATCTGGCTTGCTCTCATATCTGGCTCGCTCGCTTGCTCTCATGTCTGACTCGCTAGCTCTCATATCTGGCTCGCTCGCTTGCTCTCATGTCTGTCTCGCTCGCTCTCATATCTGGCTCGCTCGCTTGCTCTCTTGTCTGGTTCGCTCTCTTATCTGGCTCGCTCTCATATCTGGCTTGCTCGCTTGCTCTCATGTATGATTCGCTAGCTCTCATATCTGGCTCGCTCGCTTGCTCTCATGTCTGGCTCGCTCGCTCTCATATCTGGCTCGCTCGCTTGCTCTCTTGTCTGGTTCGCTCTCTTATCTGGCTCACTCTCGCTCACTCTCGCTCTCATATCTGGCTCGATCTCTTATCTGGCTCGCTCGCTCGCATATCTGGCTCGCTTGCTTGCTCTCATGTCTGACTCGCTAGCTCTCATATCTGGCTCGCTCGCATGCTCTCATGTCTGTCTCGCTCGCTCTCATATCTGGCTCGCTCGCTTGCTCTCTTGTCTGGCTCGCTCTCTTATCTGGCTTGCTCTCATATCTGGCTCGCTCGCTTGCTCTCATGTCTGACTCGCTAGCTCTCATATCTGGCTCGCTCGCTTGCTCTCATGTCAGTCTCGCTCGCTCTCATATCTGGCTCGCTCGCTTGCTCTCTTGTCTGGTTCGCTCTCTTATCTGGCTCGCTCTCATATCTGGCTTGCTCGCTTGCTCTCATGTCTGATTCGCTAGCTCTCATATCTGGCTCGCTCGCTTGCTCTCATGTCTGGCTCGCTCGCTCTCATATCTGGCTCGCTCGCTTGCTCTCTTGTCTGGTTCACTCTCTTATCTGGCTCACTCTCGCTCACTCTCGCTCTCATATCTGGCTCGATCTCTTATCTGGCTCGCTCGCACGCATATCTGGCTCGCTCGCTTGCTCTCATGTCTGGCTTGCTCGCTTGCTCTCATATCTGGCTCACTCGCTTGCTCTCTTGTCTGGCTCGCTCTCATGTCTGATTCGCTAGCTCTCATATCTGGCTCGCTCGCTTGCTCTCATGTCTGGCTCGATCTCTCTCATATCTGGCTCGCTCGCTTGTCTGGTTCGCTCTCTTATCTGGCTCACTCTCGCTCACTCTTGCTCTCATATCTGTCTCGCTCTCTTATCTGGCTCGCTTGCTCGCATATCTGGCTCGCTCGCTTGCTCTCATATCTGGCTTGCTCGCTTGCTTTCATATCTGGCTTGCTCGCTCGCTCGCATATCTGGCTCGCTCGCTTGCTCTCATATCTGGCTTGCTCGCTTGCTCTCATATCTGGCTCGCTCGCTTGCTCTCTTGTCTGGCTCGCTCTCATATCTGGCTCGCTCGCTCTCATATCTGGCTCGCTCGCTTGCTCTCATGTCTGTCTCGCTCGCTCTCATATCTGGCTCGCTCGCTTGCTCTCTTGTCTGGTTCGCTCTCTTATCTGGCTTGCTCTCATATCTGGCTCGCTCGCTTGCTCTCATGTCTGACTCGCTAGCTCTCATATCTGGCTCGCTCGCTTGCTCTCATGTCTGTCTCGCTCGCTCTCATATCTGGCTCGCTCGCTTGCTCTCTTGTTTGGTTCGCTCTCTTATCTGGCTTGCTTGCTTGCTCTCATGTCTGATTCGCTAGCTCTCATATCTGGCTCGCTCGCTTGCTCTCATGTCTGGCTCGCTCGCTCTCATATCTGGCTCGCTCGCTTGCTCTCTTGTCTGGTTCGCTCTCTTATCTGGCTTGCTCTCATATCTGGCTCGCTCGCTTGCTCTCTTGTCTGGTTCGCTCTGTTATCTGGCTTGCTCTCATATCTGGCTCGCTCGCTTGCTCTCATGTCTGACTCGCTAGCTCTCATATCTGGCTCGCTCGCTTGCTCTCATGTCTGTCTCGTTCGCTCTCATATCTGGCTCGCTCGCTTGCTCTCTTGTCTGGTTCGCTCTCTTATCTGGCTCGCTCTCATATCTGGCTTGCTCGCTTGCTCTCATGTCTGATTCGCTAGCTCTCATATCTGGCTCGCTCGCTTGCTCTTATGTCTGGCTCGCTAGCTCTCATATCTTGCTCGCTCGCTTGCTCTCATATCTGGCTCTCTCTCTCTCATATCATGCTCTCTCGCTTGCTCTCATATCTGGCTCGCTCGCTCTCACCTCTGGCTCGCTCGCTTGCTCTCATATCTGGCTCGCTCGCTTACTCTTTTGTCTGGATCGCTCTGTTATCTGGCTCGCTCGCTCGAATATCTGGCTCGCTCGCTTGCTCTCTTGTCTGGCTTGCTCACTTATTTGGCCTGCTCACTCGCATATCTGGCTCGCTCGCTCTCATATCTTGCTCGCTCGCTTGCTCTCATGTCTGGCTTGCTCTCATATCTGGCTCGCTCGCTTGCTCTCCTGTCTGGCTCGCTCGCTCTCATATCTGGCTCGCTCGCTTGCTCTCATGTCTGGCTCGCTCGCTCTCATATCTGTCTCGCTCGCTTGCTCTCTTGTCTGGTTCGATCTCTTATCTGGCTCGTTTACATATCTGGCTTGATCGCTTGCTCTCATATATGGCTCGCTCACTTGCTCTCTTGTCTGGCTCTTTCTCTTATCTGGCTCGCTCGCATATCTGGCTTGCTCGCTCTCATATCTGGCTCGCTCGCTTGCTCTCATATCCGGCTAGCTTGCTTGCTCTTTTGTCTGGCTCGCTCTCTTATCTAGCTCGCTCTCTTATCTGGCTCGCTCGCTCTCATATCTGGCTCGCTCGCTCTCATATCTGGCTCGCTCGCTTGCTCTTATATCTGGCTCGCTCGCTTGCTCTCTTGTCTGGCTCGCGATCTTATCTGGCTCGTTCGCATCGCATATCTGGCTCGCTCTCATATCTTGCTCGCTGGCTTACTCTCATGTCTGGCTCGCTCGCTCTCATATCTGGCTCGCTCGCTTGCTCTCTTATCTGGCTCGCTCTCTTATGTTGCTCGCTCGCATATCTGGCTCGCTCGCATATCATTCTCGCTCGCTCTCATATCTGGCTCGCTCACTTGCTCTCTTGTCTGGCTCGCTCTCTTATCTGGCTCGCTCGCTTGCATATCTGGCTCGCTCGCTTGCTCTCATATCTGGCTCGCTCGCTTGCTCTCATATGTGGCTCGTTCTCTTGCTCTCTTGTCTGACTCGCTCTCTTATCTCGCTTGCTCTCATATCTGGCTCGCTCGCTTGCCCTCATATCTGGCTCGTTCGCTTGCTCTCTTGTCTGGCTCGCTCTCTTATCTCGCTCGCTCTCATATCTGGCTTGCTCGCTTGCTCTCATTTCTGGCTCGCTCGCTTGCTCTCTTGTCTGGCTTGCTCTCTTATCTGGCTCGCTCGCATATCTGGCTCGCTCGATCTCATATCTTGCTTGCTCTCTTGCTCTCATGTCTGGCTCACTCGCTCTCATATCAGGCTCGCTCGCTTGCTCTCATGTCTGGCACGCCTCGCTCTCATATCTTTCTCGCTCGCTTGCTCTCATGTCTGGCTTGCTCGCTCTCATATCTGGCTTGCTCGCTTGCTCTCATGTCTGTCTCGCTCGCTCTCATATCTGGATCGCTCGCTTGCTCTCACATCTGGCTCGCTCGCTCTCATATCTTTCTCGCTCGCTTGCTCTCATGTCTGGCTTGCTCGCTCTCATATCTGGCTCGCTCGCTTGCTCTCATGTCTGACTCGCTCCGTCTCATATCTGACTCGCTCGCTTGCTCTCATGTCTGGCTCGCTCGCTCTCATATCTGGCTCGCTCGCTTGCTCTCATGTCTGGCTCGCTCCCTCTCATATCTGGCTCGCTCGCTTGATCTCATGTCTGGCTCACTCGCTCTCATATATGGCTCGCTCGCTTGCTCTCATGTCTGGCTCGCTCGCTCTCATATCTTTCTCGCTCGCATGCAAGCGAATGTCTGGCTTGCTCGCTCTCATATCTGGTTCGCTCGCTTGCTCTCATGTCTGGCTCACTCGCTCTCATAGCTGGCTTGCTCGCTTGCTCTCTTGTCTGGCTCTCTTCTCTGGCTCGCTCGCATAGCTGGCTCGCTCCCTCTCACATCTGGCTTGCTCGCTTGCTCTCATATCTGGCTCGCTCGCTTGCTCTCTTGTCTGGCTCGCTCTCTTATCTGGCTCGCTCGCTCGCATATCTGGCTCGCTCGCTCTCATATCTTGCTCGTTCGCTTGCTCTCATGTCTGGCTCGCTCTCTTATTTGGCTTGCTCGCATATTTGGCTCGCTCGCTTGCTTTCTTGTCTGGCTCGCTCTCTTATCTGGCTCGCTCGCTCTCATATCTTGCTCGCTCGCTTGCTCTCATGTCTGGCTCGCTCGCTCTCATATCTGGCTCGCTCGCTTGCTCTCATGTCTGGCTCGCTCGCTCTCATATCTGGCTCGCTCACTTGCTCTCATGTCTGGCTCGATCGCTCTCATTTCTGGCTCGCTCGCTTGCTCTCATGTCTGCCTCGATCGCTCTCATATCTGGCTCGCTCGCTTACTCTCATGTCTGGTTCGCTTGCTCTCATATCTTGCTCGCTCGCTTGCTCTCATGCCTGGCTCGCTCGCTCTCATATCCGGCTCGCTCGCTTGCTCTCATGTCTGGCTCGCTCGCTCTCATATCTGGCTCGCTCGCTTGCTCTCATGTCTGGCTCGATTGCTCTCATATCTGGCTCGCTGGCTTGCTCTCTTGTTTGGCTCGCTCTCATATCTGGCTCGCTCGCTTGCTCTCTTATCTAGCTCGCTCTCATATCTGGCTCGCTCGCTTGCTCTCTTATCTGGTTCGCTCTCTTATCTGGCTCGCTCTCATATCTGGCTCGCTCGCTTGCTCTCATATCTGGCTCGCTCGCTTGCTCTCTTGTCAGGCTCGCTCTCTTGTCTAGCTCGCTCGCTCGAATATCTGTCTCGCTCGCTTGCTCTCTTGTCTGGCTCGCTCTCTTATATGGCTCGCTCGCATATCTGGCTCGTTCGCTCTCATATCTGGCTCGCTCGCTCGCGCTCATGTCTGGCTCGCTCGCTCTCATATTTTTCTTGCTCGCTTGCTCTCATGTCTGTCTCGCTCGCTCTCATATCTGGCTCGCTCGCTTGCTCTCTTGTCTGGTTCGCTCTCTTATCTGGCTCGCTCTCATATCTGGCTTGCTCACTTGCTCTCATATTTGGCTCGCTCGCTTGCTCTCATGTCTGGCTCGCTCGCTCTCATATCTGGCTCGCTCGCTTGCTCTCTTGTCAGGCTCGCTCTCTTGTCTAGCTCGCTCGCTCGAATATCTGTCTCGCTCGCTTGCTCTCTTGTCTGGCTCGCTCTCTTATATGGCTCGCTCGCATATCTGGCTCGTTCGCTCTCATATCTGGCTCGCTCGCTCGCGCTCATGTCTGGCTCGCTCGCTCTCATATTTTTCTTGCTCGCTTGCTCTCATGTCTGTCTCGCTCGCTCTCATATCTGGCTCGCTCGCTTGCTCTCTTGTCTGGTTCGCTCTCTTATCTGGCTCGCTCTCATATCTGGCTTGCTCACTTGCTCTCATATTTGGCTCGCTCGCTTGCTCTCATGTCTGGCTCGCTCGCTCTCATATCTGGCTCGCTCGCTTGCTCTCTTGTCAGGCTCGCTCTCTTGTCTAGCTCGCTCGCTCGAATATCTGTCTCGCTCGCTTGCTCTCTTGTCTGGCTCGCTCTCTTATATGGCTCGCTCGCATATCTGGCTCGTTCGCTCTCATATCTGGCTCGCTCGCTTGCGCTCATGTCTGGCTCGCTCGCTGTCATATTTTTCTTGCTCGCTTGCTCTCATGTCTTTCTCGCTCGCTCTCATATCTTGTTCGCTCACTTGCTCTCTTGTCTTGCTCGCTCTCTTATGTGGCTCGCTCGCCCGCATATCTGGCTCACTAGCTTGCTCTCATATCTGGCTCGCTCGCTTGCTCTCATGTCTGGCTCGCTCGCTCGCATATTTGGCTCGCACTCATATCTTGCTCGCTCACTTTCTCTCATGTCTGGCTCGCTCGCTCTCATATCTGTCTCGCTCGCTTGCTCTCTTCTCTGGCTCGCTCTCTTATCTGTCTCGCTCGCTCGCATATCTGGCTCGCTTGCTCTCTTGTCTGGCTTGCTCTCTTGTCTGGCTTGCTCTCTTATCTGGCTCGCTCGCTTGCATATCTGGCTCGCTCGCTTGCTCTCATGTCTGGCTCGCTCGCTCTCATATCTGGCTCGCTCGCTTGCTCTCATGTCTGGCTCGCTCCCTCTCATATCTGGCTCGCTCGCTTGATCTCATGTCTGGCTCACTCGCTCTCATATATGGCTCGCTCGCTTGCTCTCATGTCTGGCTCGCTCGCTCTCATATCTTTCTCGCTCGCTTGCAAGCGAATGTCTGGCTTGCTCGCTCTCATATCTGGTTCGCTCGCTTGCTCTCATGTCTGGCTCACTCGCTCTCATAGCTGGCTTGCTCGCTTGCTCTCTTGTCTGGCTCTCTTCTCTGGCTCGCTCGCATAGCTTGCTCGCTCCCTCTCACATCTGGCTTGCTCGCTTGCTCTCATATCTGGCTCGCTCGCTTGCTCTCTTGTCTGGCTCGCTCTCTTATCTGGCTCGCTCGCTCGCATATCTGGCTCGCTCGCTCTCATATCTTGCTCGTTCGCTTGCTCTCATGTCTGGCTCGCTCTCTTATTTGGCTTGCTCGCATATTTGGCTCGCTCGCTTGCTTTCTTGTCTGGCTCGCTCTCTTATCTGGCTCGCTCGCTCTCATATCTTGCTCGCTCGCTTGCTCTCATGTCTGGCTCGCTCGCTCTCATATCTGGCTCGCTCGCTTGCTCTCATGTCTGGCTCGCTCGCTCTCATATCTGGCTCGCTCACTTGCTCTCATGTCTGGCTCGATCGCTCTCATTTCTGGCTCGCTCGCTTGCTCTCATGTCTGCCTCGATCGCTCTCATATCTGGCTCGCTCGCTTACTCTCATGTCTGGTTCGCTTGCTCTCATATCTTGCTCGCTCGCTTGCTCTCATGCCTGGCTCGCTCGCTCTCATATCCGGCTCGCTCGCTTGCTCTCATGTCTGGCTCGCTCGCTCTCATATCCGGCTCGCTCGCTTGCTCTCATGTCTGGCTCGATTGCTCTCATATCTGGCTCGCTGGCTTGCTCTCTTGTTTGGCTCGCTCTCATATCTGGCTCGCTCGCTTGCTCTCTTATCTAGCTCGCTCTCATATCTGGCTCGCTCGCTTGCTCTCTTATCTGGTTCGCTCTCTTATCTGGCTCGCTCTCATATCTGGCTCGCTCGCTTGCTCTCATATCTGGCTCGCTCGCTTGCTCTCTTGTCAGGCTCGCTCTCTTGTCTAGCTCGCTCGCTCGAATATCTGTCTCGCTCGCTTGCTCTCTTGTCTGGCTCGCTCTCTTATATGGCTCGCTCGCATATCTGGCTCGTTCGCTCTCATATCTGGCTCGCTCGCTCGCGCTCATGTCTGGCTCGCTCGCTCTCATATTTTTCTTGCTCGCTTGCTCTCATGTCTGTCTCGCTCGCTCTCATATCTGGCTCGCTCGCTTGCTCTCTTGTCTGGTTCGCTCTCTTATCTGGCTCGCTCTCATATCTGGCTTGCTCACTTGCTCTCATATTTGGCTCGCTCGCTTGCTCTCATGTCTGGCTCGCTCGCTCTCATATCTGGCTCGCTCGCTTGCTCTCTTGTCAGGCTCGCTCTCTTGTCTAGCTCGCTCGCTCGAATATCTGTCTCGCTCGCTTGCTCTCTTGTCTGGCTCGCTCTCTTATATGGCTCGCTCGCATATCTGGCTCGTTCGCTCTCATATCTGGCTCGCTCGCTCGCGCTCATGTCTGGCTCGCTCGCTCTCATATTTTTCTTGCTCGCTTGCTCTCATGTCTGTCTCGCTCGCTCTCATATCTGGCTCGCTCGCTTGCTCTCTTGTCTGGTTCGCTCTCTTATCTGGCTCGCTCTCATATCTGGCTTGCTCACTTGCTCTCATATTTGGCTCGCTCGCTTGCTCTCATGTCTGGCTCGCTCGCTCTCATATCTGGCTCGCTCGCTTGCTCTCTTGTCAGGCTCGCTCTCTTGTCTAGCTCGCTCGCTCGAATATCTGTCTCGCTCGCTTGCTCTCTTGTCTGGCTCGCTCTCTTATATGGCTCGCTCGCATATCTGGCTCGTTCGCTCTCATATCTGGCTCGCTCGCTTGCGCTCATGTCTGGCTCGCTCGCTGTCATATTTTTCTTGCTCGCTTGCTCTCATGTCTTTCTCGCTCGCTCTCATATCTTGTTCGCTCACTTGCTCTCTTGTCTTGCTCGCTCTCTTATGTGGCTCGCTCGCCCGCATATCTGGCTCACTAGCTTGCTCTCATATCTGGCTCGCTCGCTTGCTCTCATGTCTGGCTCGCTCGCTCGCATATTTGGCTCGCACTCATATCTTGCTCGCTCACTTTCTCTCATGTCTGGCTCGCTCGCTCTCATATCTGTCTCGCTCGCTTGCTCTCTTCTCTGGCTCGCTCTCTTATCTGTCTCGCTCGCTCGCATATCTGGCTCGCTTGCTCTCTTGTCTGGCTTGCTCTCTTGTCTGGCTTGCTCTCTTATCTGGCTCGCTCGCTTGCATATCTGGCTCGCTCGCTTGCTCTCATATCTGGCTTGCTCACTTGCTCTCATATCTGGCTCTCTCGCTTGCTCTCTTGTCTGGCTCGCTCTCTTATCTCGCTCGCTCTCATATCTGGCTCGCTCGTTTGCTCTCTTGTCTGGCTCGCTCTCTTATCTGACTCGCTCGCTTGCTCTCTTGTCTAGCTCGCTCTCTTATCTGGCTCGCTCGCATATCTGGCTCGCTCGATCTCATATCTTGCTCGCTCACTTGCTCTCATGTCTGGCTCACTCGCTCTCATATTTGGCTCGCTCGCTTGCTCTCATGTCTGGCTCGCTCGCTCTCATATCTTGCTTGCTCGCTTGCTCTCATGTCTGGCTCGCTCGCTCTCATATCTGGCTCGCTCGCTTGCGCTCATGTCTGGCTCGCTCGCTGTCATATTTTTCTTGCTCGCTTGCTCTCATGTCTGGCTCGCTCGCTCTCATATCTGGTTCGCTCACTTGCTCTCTTGTCTTGCTCGCTCTCTTATCTGGCTCGCTCGCATATCTGGCTCGCTCGATCTCATATCTTGCTCGCTCGCTTGCTCTCATGTCTGGCTCACTCGCTCTCATATCTGGCTCGCTCGCTTGCTCTCATGTCTGGCTCGCTCGCTCTCATATCTTGCTTGCTCGCTTGCTCTCATGTCTGGCTCGCTCGCTTGCTCTTATGTATGGCTCGCTCGCTCTCATATCTGGCTCGCTCGCTTGATCTCATGTCTGGCTCGCTTGCTCTCAAATCTGACTCGCTCGCTTGCTCTCATGTTTGGCTCACTCGCTCTCATATCTGGCTCGCTCGCTTGCTCTCATGTCTGGCTCGATCGCTCTCATATCTGGCTCGCTCGCTTGCTCTCATGTCTGGCTCGCTTGCTCTCATATATGGCTCACTCGCTCTCATATCTGGTTCGCTCGCTTGCTCTCATGTTTGGCTCGATCGCTCTCATATCTGGCTCGCTGGCTTGCTCTCATGTTTGGCTCGCTCGCATATTTGGCTCGCTCACATATCTGGCTCGCTCTCATATCTTGCTCGCTCGCTTTCTCTCATGTCTGGCTCGCTCGCTCTCATATCTGGCTCGCTCGCTTACTCTCTTGTCTGGCTCTCTCTGTAATCTGGCTCGCTCGCTCGCATATCTGGCTCGCTTGCTCTCTTGTCCGGCTCGCTCTCTTATCTGGCTCGCTCGCTTGCATATCTGGCTCGCTCGCTTGCTCTCATATCTGGCTTGCTCGCTTGCTCTCATATCTGGCTCGCTTGCTTGCTCTTTTGTCTGGCTCGCTCTCTTATCTGGCTCGCTCTCATATCTGGCATGCTCGCTTGCTCTCATATCTGGCTTGCTCGCTTGCTCTCATATCTGGCTCGCTCGCTTGGTCTCATGTATGTCTCGCTCGCTCTCATATCTGTCTCGCTCGCTTGCTCTCTTGTCTGGTTCTCTTTCTTATCTGGCTCGCTCTCATATCTGGCTCGCTTGCTCTCATGTATGTCTCGCTCGCTGTCATATCTGTCTCGCTCGCTTGCTCTCTTGTCTGGATCTCTCTCTTATCTGGCTCGCTCTTATATCTGGCTTGCTCGTTTGCTCTCATATCTGGCTCGCTTGCTTGCTCTCTTGTCTGGCTCGCTCTCTTATCTTGCTCGCTCGCTTGCATATCTGGATCGCTCGCTTGCTCTCATGTCTGGCTCGCTCGCTCTCATATCTTTCTCGCTCGCTTGCTCTCATGTCTGGCTTGCTCGCTCTCATATCTGGCTCGCTCGCTTGCTCTCATGTCTGACTCGCTCCCTCTCATATCTGACTCGCTCGCTTGCTCTCTTGTCTGGCTCGCTTTCTTATCTGGCTCGCTCACTTGCATATCTGGCTCGCTCGCTTGCTCTCATATCTGGCTCGTTCGCTTGCTCTCTTGTCTGGCTCGATCTCTTATCTCGCTTGCTCTCATATCTGGCTCGCTCGCTTGCTCTCATATTTGGCTCGCTCGCTTGCTCTCTTGTCTGGCTCGCTCTCATATCTGGCTCGCTCTCATATCTGGCTCGCTCGCATATCTGGCTCGCTCGCTTGTTCTCTTGTCTGGCTCGCTCTCTTATCTGGCTCGCTCGCTTCCATATCTGGCTCGCTCGCTCTCATATCTTGCTCACTTGCTTGCTCTCATGTCTGGCTCGCTCGCTCTCATATCTGGCTCGCTCGATTGCTCTCTTGTCTGGTTCGCTCTCTTATCTGGCTCATGCTCATATCTGGCTTGCTCGCTTGCTCTCATATCTGGCTCGCTCGCTTGCTCTCATGTCTGGCTTGCTCGCTCTCATATCTTGCTCGCTCGCTTGCTCTCATGTCTGGCTCGCTCGCTCTCATATCTGGCTCACTCGCTTGCTCTCTTGTCTGGTTCGCTCTCTTATCTGGCTTGCTCTCATATCTGGCTCGCTCGCTTGCTCTCATGTCTGACTCGCTAGCTCTTATATCTGGCTCGCTCGCTTGCTCTCATGTCTGTCTCGCTCGCTCTCATATCTGGCTCGCTCGCTCTCATATCTTGCTCACTTGCTTCCTCTCATGTCTAGCTCGCTCGCTCTCATATCTGGCTCGCTCGATTGCTCTCTTGTCTGGTTCACTCTCTTATCTGGCTCACTCTCATATCTGTCTCGCTCGCTTGCTCTCATGTCTGTCTCGCTCGCTTTCATATCTGGCTCGCTCGCTTGCTCTCTTGTCTGGTTCGCTCTTTTATCTGGCTTGTTCTCATATCTGACTCGCTCGCTTGCTCTCATGTCTGGCTCGCTCGCTCTCATATCTGGCTCGCTCGCTTGCTCTCATGTCTGTCTCGCTCGCTCTCATATCTGGCTCGCTCGCTTGCTGTCTTGTCTGGTTTGCTCTCTTATCTGGCTCGCTCTCATATCTGGCTTGCTCGCTCGCTCTCAAATCTGGCTCGCTTGCTCTCTTGTCTGGTTCGCTCTCTTATCTGGCTTGCTCTCATATCTGGCTCGCTCGCTTGCTCTCATGTCTGTCTCGCTCGCTCTCATATCTGGCTCGCTTGCTTGCTCTCTTGTCTGGTTCGCTCTCTTATCTGGCTCGCTCTCATATTTGGCTCGCTCGCTTGCTCTCATGTCTGGCTCGCTCGCTCTCATATCTGGCTCGCTCGCTTGCTCTCATATCTGGCTCGCTCGCTTGCTCTCTTGTCAGGCTCGCTCTCTTGTCTAGCTCGTTCGCTCTCACATCTGGCTCGCTCGCTTGCTCTCTTGTCTGGTTCGCTCTCTTATCTGGCTTGCTCTCATATCGGGCTCGCTCGCTTGCTCTCATGTCTGACTCGCTAGCTCTCATATCTGGCTCGCTCGCTTGCTCTCATGTCTGTCTCGCTCGCTCTCATATCTGGCTCGCTCGCTTGCTCTCTTGTCTGGTTCGCTCTCATATCTGGCTTGTTCGCTTGCTCTCATATCTGGCTCGCTCGCTTGCTCTCTTGTCTGGCTCGCTCTCATATCTGGTTCGCTCGCTCACATATCTGGCTCGCTCGCTCTCATATCTTGCTCACTTGCTTGCTCTCATGTCTGGTTTGCTTGCTCTCATATCTTGCTCGCTCGCTTGCTCTCATGCCTGGCTCGCTTTCTCTCATATCCGGCTCGCTCGCTTGCTCTCATGTCTGGCTCACTCGCTCTCATATCTGGCTCGCTCGCTTGCTCTCATGTCTGGCTCGATCGCTCTCATATCTGGCTCGCTGGCTTGCTCTCTTGTTTGGCTTGCTCTCATATCTGGCTCGCTCGCTTGCTCTCATGTCTGTCTCGCTCGCTCTCATATCTGGCTCGCTCGCTTGCTCTCTTGTCTGGTTCGCTCTCATATCTGGCTTGTTCGCTTGCTCTCATATCTGGCTCGCTCGCTTGCTCTCTTGTCTGGCTCGCTCTCATATCTGGCTCGCTCGCTCACATATCTGGCTCGCTCGCTCTCATATCTTGCTCACTTGCTTGCTCTCATGTCTGGTTTGCTTGCTCTCATATCTTGCTCGCTCGCTTGCTCTCATGCCTGGCTCGCTTTCTCTCATATCCGGCTCGCTCGCTTGCTCTCATGTCTGGCTCACTCGCTCTCATATCTGGCTCGCTCGCTTGCTCTCATGTCTGGCTCGATCGCTCTCATATCTGGCTCGCTGGCTTGCTCTCTTGTTTGGCTTGCTCTCATATCTTGCTCGCTCGCTTGATCTCTTATCTAGCTCGCTCTCTTATCTGGCTCGCTCGCTCGCATTTCTGGCTCACTCGCATATCTGGCTCGCTCTCATATCTTGCTCGCTCGCTTGCTCTCTTGTCTGGTTCGCTCTCTTATCTGGCTCGCTCTCATATTTGGCTCGCTCGCTTGCTCTCATATCTGGCTCGCTCGATTGCTCTCTTGTCTGGTTCACTCTCTTATCTGGCTCACTCTCATATCTGTCTCGCTCGCTTGCTCTCATGTCTGACTCGCTAGCTCTTATATCTGGCTCGCTCGCTTGCTCTCATGTCTGACTCGCTAGCTCTCAAATCTGGCTCGCTCGCTTGCTCTCATGTCTGTCTCGCTCGCTCTCATATCTGACTCGCTCGCTTGCTCTCTTGTCTGGTTCGCTATCTTATCTGGCTTGCTCTCATATCTGGCTCACTCTCACTTATCCGGCTAACTCTCGCTCACTCTCGCTCTCATATCTGGCTCGCTCTCTTATCTGGCTCGCTCGCTCGCATATCTGGCTCGCTCGCTTGCTCTCATATCTGGCTTGCTCGCTTGCTCTCATATCTGGCTTGCTCGCTTGCTCTCATATCTGGCTCGCTCGCTTGCTCTCTTGTCTGGCTCGCTCTCATATCTGGCTCGCTCGCTCGCATATCTGGCTCGCTCGCTCTCATATCTTGCTCACTTGCTTGCTCTCATGTCTGGCTCGCTTGCTCTCATATCTTGCTCGCTCGCTTGCTCTCATGCCTGGCTTGCTCGCTCTCATATCTGGCTCGCTCGCTTGCTCTCATGTCTGGCTCGATCGCTCTCATATCTGGCTCGCTGGCTTGCTCTCTTGTTTGGCTCGCTCTCATATCTGGCTCGCTCGCTTGCTCTCTTATCTAGCTCGCTCTTTTATCTGGCTCGCTCGCTCGCATTTCTGGCTCACTCGCATATCTGGCTCGCTCTCATATCTTGCTCGTTCGCTTTCTCTCTCATCTGGCTCGCTCGCTTGCTCTCTTGTCTGGCTAGCTCTCTTATCTGGCTCGCTTGCTCTCTTGTCTGGCTCGCTTTCTTATCTGGCTCGCTCGCTTGCATATCTGGCTCGCTCGCTTGCTCTCATATCTGGCTTGTTCGCTAGCTCTCTTGTCTGGCTCGATCTCTTATCTCGCTCGCTCTCATATCTGGCTCGCTCGCTCGCTCTCATATCTGGCTTGATCGCTTGCTCTCATATCTGGCTCGCTCGCTTGCTCTCTTGTCTGGCTTACTCTCTTATCTCGCTCGCTCTCATATCTGGCTTGCTCTCATATCTGGCTCGCTCGCTTGCTCTCTTGTCTGGCTCGCTCTCATATCTGGCTCGCTCGCTCGCATATCTGGCTCGCTCGCTTGCTCTCTTGTCTGGCTCGCTCTCTTATCTGGCTCGCTCGCTTGCATATCTGGCTCGCTCGCTCTCATATCTTGCTCACTTGCTTGTTCTCATGTCTGGCTCGCTCGCTCTCATATCTGGCTCGCTCGATTGCTCTCTTGTCTGGTTCGCTCTCTTACCTGGCTTGCTCTCTTATCTGGATCGCTCGCTTGCTCTCATGTCTGACTCGCTAGCTCTTATATCTGGCTCGCTCGCTTGCCCTCATGTCTGTCTCGCTCGCTCTCATATCTGGCTCGCTCGCTTGCTCTCTTGTCTGGTTCGCTCTCTTATCTGGCTCGCTCTCATATCTTGCTCACTTGCTTGCTCTCATGTCTGGCTCGCTCGTTCTCATATCTGGCTCGCTCGATTGCTCTCTTGTCTGGTTCGCTCTCTTATCTGGCTCACTCTCATATCTGGCTCGCTCGCTTGCTCTCATATCTGGCTCGCTCGCTTGCTCTCATGTCTGGCTTGCTCGCTCTCATATCTGGCTTGCTCGCTTGCTCTCATGTCTGTCTCGCTCGCTATCATATCTGGCTCGCTCGCTTGCTCTCATGTCTGTCTCGCTCGCTCTCATATCTGGCTCGCTCGCTTGCTCTCTTGTCTGGTTCGCTCTCTTATCTGGCTTGCTCTCATATCTGGCTCGCTCGCTTGCTCGCATATCTGGCTCGCTCGATCTCATATTTGGCTCGCTCGCTTGCTCTCTTGTCAGGCTCGCTCTCTTGTCTGGTTCGCTCTCTTATCTGGCTTGATCTCATATCTGGCTCGCTAGCTTGCTCTCATGTCTGGCTCGCTCGCTCTCATATCTTGCTCGCTCGCTTGCTCTCATGTCTGTCTCGCTCGCTCTCATATCTGGCTCGCTCGCTTGCTCTCTTGTCTGGTTCGCTCTCTTATCTGGCTTGCTCTCATATCTGGCTCGCTCGCTTGCTCGCATATCTGGCTCGCTCGATCTCATATTTGGCTCGCTCGCTTGCTCTCTTGTCAGGCTCGCTCTCTTGTCTAGCTCGCTCGCTCGAATATCTGTCTCGCTCGCTTGCTCTCTTGTCTGGCTCGCTCGCTCTCATATCTGGCTCGCTCGCTTGCTCTCATGTATGGCTCGCCCGCTCTCATATCTGGCTCGCTCGCTTGCTCTCTTGTCTGATTCGCTCTCTTATCTGGCTCACTCTCATATCTTGCTCGCTCGCTTGCTCTCATGTCTGGTTCGCTCGCTCTCATATCTGGCTCGCTCGCTTGATCTCATGTCTGGCTCGCTTGCTCTCATATCTGAGTCGCTCGCTTGCTCTCATGTTTGGCTCACTCGCTCTCATATCTGGCTCGCTCGCTTGCTCTCATGTCTGTCTCTCTCGCTCTCACATCTGGCTCGCTCGCTTGCTCTCTTGTCTGGTTCGCTCTCATATCTGGCTTGCTCGCTTGCTCTCATATTTGGCTCGGTCGCTTGCTCTCATGTCTGGCTCGCTCTCTCTCATATCTGGCTCGCTCGCTTGCTCTCATATCTGGCTTGCTCGCTTGCTCTCTTGTCAGGCTCGCTCTCTTGTCTAGCTCGCTCGCTCGAATATCTGTCTCGCTCGCTTGCTCTCTTGTCTGGCTCGCTCTCTTATATGGCTCGCTCGCATATCTGGCTCGTTCGCTCTCATATCTGGCTCGCTCGCTTGCGCTCATGTCTGGCTCGCTCGCTGTCATATTTTTCTTGCTCGCTTGCTCTCATGTCTGGCTCGCTCGCTCTCATATTTGGTTCGCTCGCTTGCTGTCTTGTCTGGTTTGCTCTCTTATCTGGCTCGCTCTCATATCTGGCTTGCTCGCTCGCTCTCAAATCTGGCTCGCTTGCTCTCTTGTCTGGTTCGCTCTCTTATCTGGCTTGCTCTCATATCTGGCTCGCTCGCTTGCTTTCATGTCTGTCTCGCTCGCTCTCATATCTGGCTTGCTCGCTTGCTCTCATGTCTGTCTCGCTCGCTATCATATCTGGCTCGCACGCTTGCTCTCTTGTCTGGTTCGCTCTCTTATCTGGCTCGCTCTCATATTTGGCTCGCTCGCTTGCTCTCATGTCTGGCTCGCTCGCTCTCATATCTGGCTCGCTCGCTTGCTCTCATATCTGGCTCACTCGCTTGCTCTCTTGTCAGGCTCGCTCTCTTGTCTAGCTTGTTCGCTCTCACATCTGGCTCGCTCGCTTGCTCTCTTGTCTGGTTCGCTCTCTTATCTGGCTTGCTCTCATATCGGGTTCGCTCGCTTGCTCTCATGTCTGACTCGCTAGCTCTCATATCTGGCTCGCTCGCTTGCTCTCATGTCTGTCTCGCTCGCTCTCATATCTGGCTCGCTCGCTTGCTCTCTTGTCTGGTTCGCTCTCATATCTGGCTTGCTCGCTCGCTCACATATCTGGCTCGCTCGCTCTCACATCTTGCTCACTTGCTTGCTCTCATGTCTGGTTCGCTTGCTCTCATATCTTGCTCGCTCGCTTGCTCTCATGCCTGGCTCGCTTTCTCTCATATCCGGCTCGCTCGCTTGCTCTCATGTCTGGCTCACTCGCTCTCATATCTGGCTCGCTCGCTTGCTCTCATGTCTGGCTCGATCGCTCTCATATCTGGCTCGCTGGCTTGCTCTCTTGTTTGGCTCGCTCTCATATCTTGCTCGCTCGCTTGATCTCTTATCTAGCTCGCTCTCTTATCTGGCTCGCTCGCTCGCATTTCTGGCTCACTCGCATATCTGGCTCGCTCTCATATCTTGCTCGCTCGCTTGCTCTCTTGTCTGGTTCGCTCTCTTATCTGGCTCGCTCTCATATTTGGCTCGCTCGCTTGCTCTCATGTCTGGCTCGCTCGCTCTCATATCTGGCTCGCTCGCTTGCTCTCATATCTGGCTCGCTCGCTTGCTCTCTTGTCTAGCTCGCTCGCTCTCATATCTGGCTCGCTCGCTTGCTCTCTTGTCTGGTTCGCTCTCTTATCTGGCTTGCTCTCATATCTGGCTCGCTCGCTTGCTCTCATGTCTGACTCGCTAGCTCTCATATCTGGCTCGCTCGCTTGCTCTCATGTCTGTCTCGCTCGCTCTCATATCTGACTCGCTCGCTTGCTCTCTTGTCTGGTTCGCTCTCTTATCTGGCTTGCTCTCATATCTGGCTCACTCTCACTTATCCGGCTAACTCTCGCTCACTCTCGCTCTCATATCTGGCTCGCTCTCTTATCTGGCTCGCTCGCTCGCATATCTGGCTCGCTTGCTTGCTCTCATATCTGGCTTGCTCGCTTGCTCTCATATCTGGCTTGCTCGCTTGCTCTCATATCTGGCTCGCTCGCTTGCTCTCTTGTCTGGCTCGCTCTCATATCTGGCTCGCTCGCATATCTGGCTCGCTCGCTCTCATATCTTGCTCACTTGCTTGCTCTCATGTTTGGCTCGCTTGCTCTCATATCTTGCTCGCTCGCTTGCTCTCATGCCTGGCTTGCTCGCTCTCATATCTGGCTCGCTCGCTTGCTCTCATGTCTGGCTCGATCGCTCTCATATCTGGCTCGCTGGCTTGCTCTCTTGTTTGGCTCGCTCTCATATCTGGCTCGCTCGCTTACTCTCTTATCTAGCTCGCTCTTTTATCTGGCTCGCTCGCTCGCATTTCTGGCTCACTCGCATATCTGGCTCGCTCTCATATCTTGCTCGTTCGCTTTCTCTCTCATCTGGCTCGCTCGCTTGCTCTCTTGTCTGGCTAGCTCTCTTATCTGGCTCGCTTGCTCTCTTGTCTGGCTCGCTTTCTTATCTGGCTCGCTCGCTTGCATATCTGGCTCGCTCGCTTGCTCTCATATCTGGCTTGTTCGCTAGCTCTCTTGTCTGGCTCGATCTCTTATCTCGCTTGCTCTCATATCTGGCTCGCTCGCTCGCTCTCATATCTGGCTTGATCGCTTGCTCTCATATCTGGCTCGCTCGCTTGCTCTCTTGTCTAGCTCGCTCGCTCTCATATCTGGCTCGCTCGCTTGCTCTCTTGTCTGGTTCGCTCTCTTATCTGGCTTGCTCTCATATCTGGCTCGCTCGCTTGCTCTCATGTCTGACTCGCTAGCTCTCATATCTGGCTCGCTCGCTTGCTCTCATGTCTGTCTCGCTCGCTCTCATATCTGACTCGCTCGCTTGCTCTCTTGTCTGGTTCGCTCTCTTATCTGGCTTGCTCTCATATCTGGCTCACTCTCACTTATCCGGCTAACTCTCGCTCACTCTCGCTCTCATATCTGGCTCGCTCTCTTATCTGGCTCGCTCGCTCGCATATCTGGCTCGCTCGCTTGCTCTCATATCTGGCTTGCTCGCTTGCTCTCATATCTGGCTTGCTCGCTTGCTCTCATATCTGGCTCGCTCGCTTGCTCTCTTGTCTGGCTCGCTCTCATATCTGGCTCGCTCGCATATCTGGCTCGCTCGCTCTCATATCTTGCTCACTTGCTTGCTCTCATGTTTGGCTCGCTTGCTCTCATATCTTGCTCGCTCGCTTGCTCTCATGCCTGGCTTGCTCGCTCTCATATCTGGCTCGCTCGCTTGCTCTCATGTCTGGCTCGATCGCTCTCATATCTGGCTCGCTGGCTTGCTCTCTTGTTTGGCTCGCTCTCATATCTGGCTCGCTCGCTTACTCTCTTATCTAGCTCGCTCTTTTATCTGGCTCGCTCGCTCGCATTTCTGGCTCACTCGCATATCTGGCTCGCTCTCATATCTTGCTCGTTCGCTTTCTCTCTCATCTGGCTCGCTCGCTTGCTCTCTTGTCTGGCTAGCTCTCTTATCTGGCTCGCTTGCTCTCTTGTCTGGCTCGCTTTCTTATCTGGCTCGCTCGCTTGCATATCTGGCTCGCTCGCTTGCTCTCATATCTGGCTTGTTCGCTAGCTCTCTTGTCTGGCTCGATCTCTTATCTCGCTTGCTCTCATATCTGGCTCGCTCGCTCGCTCTCATATCTGGCTTGATCGCTTGCTCTCATATCTGGCTCGCTCGCTTGCTCTCTTGTCTAGCTCGCTCGCTCTCATATCTGGCTCGCTCGCTTGCTCTCTTGTCTGGTTCGCTCTCTTATCTGGCTTGCTCTCATATCTGGCTCGCTCGCTTGCTCTCATGTCTGACTCGCTAGCTCTCATATCTGGCTCGCTCGCTTGCTCTCATGTCTGTCTCGCTCGCTCTCATATCTGACTCGCTCGCTTGCTCTCTTGTCTGGTTCGCTCTCTTATCTGGCTTGCTCTCATATCTGGCTCACTCTCACTTATCCGGCTAACTCTCGCTCACTCTCGCTCTCATATCTGGCTCGCTCTCTTATCTGGCTCGCTCGCTCGCATATCTGGCTCGCTCGCTTGCTCTCATATCTGGCTTGCTCGCTTGCTCTCATATCTGGCTTGCTCGCTTGCTCTCATATCTGGCTCGCTCGCTTGCTCTCTTGTCTGGCTCGCTCTCATATCTGGC
This sequence comes from Hyla sarda, assembly GCF_029499605.1. Taxonomy (NCBI): domain Eukaryota; kingdom Metazoa; phylum Chordata; class Amphibia; order Anura; family Hylidae; genus Hyla; species Hyla sarda. The sequence continues at coordinate 66,693,054 of NC_079199.1, forward strand.
TCGCTCGCATATCTGGCTCGCTCGCTCTCATATCTTGCTCACTTGCTTGCTCTCATGTTTGGCTCGCTTGCTCTCATATCTTGCTCGCTCGCTTGCTCTCATGCCTGGCTTGCTCGCTCTCATATCTGGCTCGCTCGCTTGCTCTCATGTCTGGCTCGATCGCTCTCATATCTGGCTCGCTGGCTTGCTCTCTTGTTTGGCTCGCTCTCATATCTGGCTCGCTCGCTTACTCTCTTATCTAGCTCGCTCTTTTATCTGGCTCGCTCGCTCGCATTTCTGGCTCACTCGCATATCTGGCTCGCTCTCATATCTTGCTCGTTCGCTTTCTCTCTCATCTGGCTCGCTCGCTTGCTCTCTTGTCTGGCTAGCTCTCTTATCTGGCTCGCTTGCTCTCTTGTCTGGCTCGCTTTCTTATCTGGCTCGCTCGCTTGCATATCTGGCTCGCTCGCTTGCTCTCATATCTGGCTTGTTCGCTAGCTCTCTTGTCTGGCTCGATCTCTTATCTCGCTCGCTCTCATATCTGGCTTGCTCTCATATCTGGCTCGCTCGCTTGCTCTCTTGTCTGGCTCGCTCTCATATCTGGCTCGCTCGCTCGCATATCTGGCTCGCTCGCTTGCTCTCTTGTCTGGCTCGCTCTCTTATCTGGCTCGCTCGCTTGCATATCTGGCTCGCTCGCTCTCATATCTTGCTCACTTGCTTGTTCTCATGTCTGGCTCGCTCGCTCTCATATCTGGCTCGCTCGATTGCTCTCTTGTCTGGTTCGCTCTCTTATCTGGCTTGCTCTCTTATCTGGATCGCTCGCTTGCTCTCATGTCTGACTCGCTAGCTCTTATATCTGGCTCGCTCGCTTGCTCTCATGTCTGTCTCGCTCGCTCTCATATCTGGCTCGCTCGCTTGCTCTCTTGTCTGGTTCGCTCTCTTATCTGGCTCGCTCTCATATCTTGCTCACTTGCTTGCTCTCATGTCTGGCTCGCTCGCTCTCATATCTGGCTCGCTCGATTGCTCTCTTGTCTGGTTCGCTCTCTTATCTGGCTCACTCTCATATCTGGCTTGCTCGCTTGCTCTCATATCTGGCTCGCTCGCTTGCTCTCATGTCTGGCTTGCTCGCTCTCATATCTGGCTTGCTCGCTTGCTCTCATGTCTGTCTCGCTCGCTATCATATCTGGCTCGCACGCTTGCTCTCTTGTCTGGTTCGCTCTCTTATCTGGCTTGATCTCATATCTGGCTCGCTCGCTTGCTCTCATGTCTGGCTCGCTCGCTCTCATATCTGGCTCGCTCGCTTGCTCTCATGTCTGTCTCGCTCGCTCTCATATCTGGCTCGCTCGCTTGCTCTCTTGTCTGGTTCGCTCTCTTATCTGGCTTGCTCTCATATCTGGCTCGCTCGCTTGCTCTCTTGTCAGGCTCGCTCTCTTGTCTAGCTCGCTCGCTCGAATATCTGTCTCGCTCGCTTGCTCTCTTGTCTGGCTCGCTCGCTCTCATATCTGGCTCGCTCGCTTGCTCTCATGTATGGCTCGCTCGCTCTCATATCTGGCTCGCTCGCTTGCTCTCATGTCTGGTTCGCTCGCTCTCATATCTGGCTCGCTCGCTTGATCTCATGTCTGGCTCGCTTGCTCTCATATCTGAGTCGCTCGCTTGCTCTCATGTTTGGCTCACTCGCTCTCATATCTGGCTCGCTCGCTTGCTCTCATGTCTGTCTCTCTCGCTCTCACATCTGGCTCGCTCGCTTGCTCTCTTGTCTGGTTCGCTCTCATATCTGGCTTGCTCGCTTGCTCTCATATTTGGCTCGGTCGCTTGCTCTCATGTCTGGCTCGCTCGCTCTCATATCTGGCTCGCTCGCTTGCTCTCATATCTGGCTCGCTCGCTTGCTCTCTTGTCAGGCTCGCTCTCTTGTCTAGCTCGCTCGCTCGAATATCTGTCTCGCTCGCTTGCTCTCTTGTCTGGCTCGCTCTCTTATATGGCTCGCTCGCATATCTGGCTCGTTCGCTCTCATATCTGGCTCGCTCGCTTGCGCTCATGTCTGGCTCGCTTGCTCTCATATTTTTCTTGCTCGCTTGCTCTTATGTCTGGCTCGCTCGCTCTCATATCTGGTTCGCTCACTTGCTCTCTTGTCTTGCTCGCTCTCTTATGTGGCTCGCTCGCCCGCATATCTGGCTAACTCGCTTGCTCTCATATCTGGCTCGCTCGCTTGCTCTCATGTCTGGCTCGCTCGCTCGCATATCTGGCTCGCTCTCATATCTTGCTCGCTCGCTTTCTCTCATGTCTGGCTTGCTCGCTCTCATATCTGGCTCGCTCGCTTGCTCTCTTTTCTGGCTCGCTCTCTTATCTGGCTCGCTCGCTCGCATATCTGGCTCGCTTGCTCTCTTGTCTGGCTTGCTCTCTTATCTGGCTCGCTCGCTTGCATATCTGGCTCGCTCGCTTGCTCTCATATCTGGCTTGCTCGCTTGCTCTCATATCTGGCTCTCTCGCTTGCTCTCTTGTCTGGCTCGCTCTCTTATCTCGCTCACTCTCATATCTGGCTCGCTCGTTTGCTCTCTTGTCTGGCTCGCTCTCTTATCTGACTCGCTCGCTTGCTCTCTTGTCTAGCTCGCTCTCTTATCTGGCTCGCTCGCATATCTGGCTCGCTCGATCTCATATCTTGCTCGCTCGCTTGCTCTCATGTCTGGCTCACTCGCTCTCATATCTGGCTCGCTCGCTTGCTCTCATGTCTGGCTCGCTCGCTCTCATATCTTGCTCGCTCGCTTGCTCTCATGTCTGGCTCGCTCGCTCTCATATCTGGCTCGCTCGCTTGCTCTCATGTATGGCTCGCTCGCTCTCATATCTGGCTCGCTCGCTTGCTCTCTTGTCTGATTCGCTCTCTTATCTGGCTCTCTCTCATATCTTGCTCGCTCGCTTGCTCTCATGTCTGGTTCGCTCGCTCTCATATCTGGCTCGCTCGCTTGATCTCATGTCTGGCTCGCTTGCTCTCATATCTGACTCGCTCGCTTGCTCTCATGTTTGGCTCACTCGCTCTCATATCTGGCTCGCTCGCTTGCTCTCATGTCTGGCTCGATCGCTCTCATATCTGGCTCGCTCGCTTGCTCTCATGTCTGGCTCGCTTGCTCTCATATCTGGCTCACTCGCTCTCATATCTGGCTCGCTCGCCTGCTCTCAAGTCTGGCTCGATCGCTCTCATATCTGGCTCGCTGGCTTGCTCTCATGTTTGGCTTGCTCTCATATTTGGCTCGCTCACATATCTGGCTCGCTCTCATATCTTGCTCGCTCGCTTTCTCTCATGTCTGGTTCGCTCGCTCTCATATCTGGCTCGCTCGCTTACTCTCTTGTCTGGCTCGCTCTCTTATCTGGCTCGCTCGCTTGCATATCTGGCTCGCTCGCTTGCTCTCATATCTGGCTCGCTCGCTTGCTCTCATATCTGGCTCGCTCGCTTGCTCTCTTGTCTGGCTCGCTCTCTTATCTGGCTCGCTCTCATATCTGGCTTGCTCGCTTGCTCTCATATCTGGCTTGCTCGCTTGCTCTCATATCTGGCTTGCTCGCTAGCTCTCATATCTAGCTCGCTCGCTTGGTCTCATGTATGTCTCGCTCGCTCTCATATCTGTCTCGCTCGCTTGCTCTCTTGTCTGGTTCTCTCTCTTATCTGGCTCGCTCTCATATCTGGCTCGCTTGCTCTCATGTATGTCTCGCTCGCTCTCATATCTGTCTCGCTCGCTTGCTCTCTTGTCTGGTTCTCTCTCTTGTCTGGCTCGCTCTCATATCTGGCTTGCTCGCTTGCTCTCATATCTGGCTCGCTCGCTTGCTCTCTTGTCTGGCTCTCTCTCTTATCTGGCTCGCTCGCATATCTGGCTCGCTCGCTTGCTCTCATATCTGGCTCGCTCGCTCTCATATCTGGCTCGCTCGCTTGCTCTCATGTCTGGCTTGCTCGCTCTCATATCTGGCTCGCTCGCTTGCTCTCTTGTCTGGCTCGCTCTCTTATCTGGCTCGCTCTCATATCTGGCTTGCTCGCTTGCTCTCATATCTGGCTTGCTCGCTTGCTCTCATATCTAGCTCGCTCGCTTGGTCTCATGTATGTCTCGCTCGCTCTCATATCTGTCTCGCTCGCTTGCTCTCTTGTCTGGTTCTCTCTCTTATCTGGCTCGCTCTCATATCTGGCTCGCTTGCTCTCATGTATGTCTCGCTCGCTCTCATATCTGTCTCGCTCGCTTGCTCTCTTGTCTGGTTCTCTCTCTTGTCTGGCTCGCTCTCATATCTGGCTTGCTCGCTTGCTCTCATATCTGGCTCGCTCGCTTGCTCTCTTGTCTGGCTCTCTCTCTTATCTGGCTCGCTCACATATCTGGCTCGCTCGCTCTGACATCTGGCTCGCTCGCTTGCTTTAATATCTGGCTAGCTTGCTTGCTCTCTTTTCTGGCTCGCTCTCTTATCTGGTTTGCTCTCACATCTGGCTGAATCGCTTGCTCTCATATCTGGCTCGCTCGCTGGCTCTCTTGTTTGGCTCGCTCTCTTATCTGGCTTGCTCGCTCGCATATCTGGCTCGCTCTCATATCTTGCTCGCTCGCTTGCTCTCACCTCTGGCTCGCTCGCTTGCTCTCATATCTGGCTTGCTCGCTTGCTCTCTTGTCTGGCTCGCTCATTTATCTGGCTCGCTCGCATATCTGGCTCGCTCGATCTCATATCTTGCTCTCTCGTTTTCTCTCATGTCTGGCTCACTCGCTCTCATATCTGGCTCGCTCGCTTGCTCTCATGTCTGGCTCGCTCGCTCTCATATCTGGCTCGCTCGCTTGCTCTCATGTCTGGCTCGCTCGCTCTCATATCTGGCTCGCTCGCTTGCTCTCATGTCTGGCTCGCTCGCTCTCATATCTGGCTCGCTCGCTTTCTCTCTTGTCTGGTTCGCTCTCTTATCTGGCTCACTCTCATATCTTGCTCGCTCGCTTGCTTTCATGTCTGGCTCGCTCGCTCTCATATCTGTCTCGCTCGCTTGATCTCATGTCTGGCTCACTTGCTTTCATATCTGACTCGCTCGCTTACTCTCAGGTACGGCTCGCTCGCTCTCATATCTGGCTCGCTCGCTTGCTCTCATGTCTGGCTCGATCGCTCTCATATCTGGCTCGCTCACTTGCTCTCATGTCTGGCTCGCTTGCTCTCATATCTGTCTCTCTCTCTCTCTCATATCTGGCTCGCTCGCTTGCTCTCATGTGTTGCTCGATCGCTCTCATATCTGGCTCGCTGGCTTGCTCTCATGTCTGGCTCGCTTGCTCTTATATCTGGCTCGCTCTCTCTCACATCTGGCTGAATCGCTTGCTCTCATATATGGCTCGCTCGCTGGCTTTCTTGTCTGGCTCGCTCTCTTATCTGGCTTCCTCGCTCGCATATCTGGCTTGCTCGCTCTCTTATCTTGCTTGCTCGCTTGCTCTCATATCTGGCTCGCTCGCTCTCACCTCTGGCTCGCTCGCTTGCTCTCATATCTGACTCGCTCGCTTGCTCTTTTGTCTGGATCGCTCTGTTATCAGGCTCGCTCGCTCGAATATCTGGCTCGCTCGCTTGCTCTCTTGACTAGCTTGCTCTCTTATCTGGCTCGCTCGCTCGCATATCTGGCTCGCTCTCATATCTTGCTCGCTCGCTTGCTCTCATGTCTGGCTTTCTCTCATATCTTGTTTGCTCGCTTGCACTCCTGTCTGGCTCGTTCGCTCTCATATCTGTCTCGCTCGCTTGCTCTCTTGTCTGGTTCGATCTCTTATCTGGCTCGTTTACATATCTGGCTTGATCGCTTGCTCTCATATATGGCTCGCTCGCTTGCTCTCTTGTCTGGCTCTTTCTCTTATCTGGCTCGCTCGCATATCTGGCTTGCTCGCTCTCATATCTGGCTCGCTCGCTTGCTCTCATATCTGGCTCGCTCGCTCTCATATTTGGACCGCTCGCTTGCTCTCATGTCTGGCTTGCTCGCTCTCATATCTGGCTCGCTCGCTTGCTCTCATGTCTGGCTCGCTCGCTCTCATATTTGGCCCGCTCGCTTGCTCTCATGTCTGGCTCGCTCGCTCTCATATCTGGCTCGCTCGCTTTCTCTCTTGTCTGGTTCGCTCTCTTATCTGGCTCACTCTCATAACTTGCTCGCTCGCTTGTTCTCATGTCTGGTTCGCTCGCTCTCATATCTGGCTCGCTCGCTTGATCTCATGTCTTGCTAGCTTGCTCTCATATCTGGCTCGCTCGCTTGCTCTCATGTCTGGCCCGCTCGCTCTCATATCTGGCTCGCTCACTTGCTCTCATGTCTGACTCGATCGCTTGCTCTCATGTCTGACTCGCTCCCTCTCATATCTGACTCGCTCGCTTGCTCTCATGTCTGGCTCGCTCGCTCTCATATCTGGCTCGCTCGCTTGCTCTCATGTCTGGCTCACTCCCTCTCATATCGGGCTCGCTCGCTTGATCTCATGTCTGGCTCACTCGCTCTCATATATGGCTCGCTCTCTTGCTCTCATGTCTGGATCGCTCGCTCTCATATCTTTCTCGCTCGCTTGCTCTCATGTCTGGCTTGCTCGCTCTCATATCTGGCTCGCTCGCTCTCATATCTGGCCCGCTCGCTTGCTCTCATGTCTGGCTCGCTCGCTCTCATATCTGGCTCGCTCGCTTTCTCTCTTGTCTGGTTCGCTCTCTTATCTGGCTCACTCTCATATCTTGCTCGCTCGCTTGCTTTCATGTCTGGCTCGCTCGCTCTCATATCTGTCTCGCTCGCTTGATCTCATGTCTGGCTCGCTTGCTTTCATATCTGACTCGCTCGCTTACTCTCAGGTACGGCTCGCTCGCTCTCATATCTGGCTCGCTCGCTTGCTCTCATGTCTGGCTCGATCGCTCTCATATCTGGCTCGCTCACTTGCTCTCATGTCTGGCTCGCTTGCTCTCATATCTGGCTCTCTCTCTCTCTCATATCTGGCTCGCTCGCTTGCTCTCATGTGTTGCTCGATTGCTCTCATATCTGGCTCGCTGGCTTGCTCTCATGTCTGGCTCGAACGCTCTCATATCTGGCTCGCTCACTTGCTCTCATGTCTGGCTCGCTTGCTCTCATATCTGGCTCGCTCTCTCTCACATCTGGCTGAATCGCTTGCTCTCATATATGGCTCGCTCGCTGGCTTTCTTGTCTGGCTCGCTCTCTTATCTGGCTTGCTTGCTCGCATATCTGGCTCGCTCGCTCTCATATCTTGCTCGCTCGCTTGCTCTCATATCTGGCTCGCTCGCTCTCATATCTCGCTCGCTCGCTTGCTCTCTTGTCTGGCTCGCTCTCTTTTATGGCTCCCTCTCACCTCTGGCTCGCTCGCTTGCTCTCATATCTGGCTCGCTCGCTTGCTCTTTTGTCTGGATCGCTCTGTTATCTGGCTCGCTCGCTCGAATATCTGGCTCGCTCGCTTGCTCTCATATCTGGCTCACTTGCATGCTCTCTTGTCTGGCTCGCTCGCTCTCTTATCTGGCTCGCTCGCTCGCATATATGGCTCGCTCGCTTGCTCTCTTGTCTGGCTCACTCTTTTATCTGGCTCGCTTGCTCGCATATCTGGCTTGCTTGCTCTCTTGTCTGGCTCACTCTCTTATCTGGCTCGCTCGCTCGCATATCTGGCTCGCTCTCTTGCTCTCATATCTGGCTCGCTCGCTTGCTCTCTTGTCTGGCTCGCTCGCATATCTGGCTCGCTCGCTTGCTCTCTTGTCTGGCTCGCTCTCTTATCTGGCTCGCTCGCTCGCATATCTGGCTCGCTCGCTTGCTCTCATGTCTGGTTCGCTCTCTTGTCTGGCTCACTCTAATATCTGGCTTGCTCGCTTGCTCTCATATCTGGCTCGCTCGCTTGCTCTCTTGTCTGGTTCGCTCTTTAATCTGGCTCGCTCTCATATCTGGCTTGCTCGCTTGCTCTCATATTTGGCTCGCTCGCTTGCTCTCATGTTTGGCTCGCTTACTCTCATATCTTGCTCGCTCGCTTGCTCTCATATCTGGCTCGCTCGCTTACTCTCTAGTCAGGCTCGCTCTCTTGTCTAGCTTGCTCGCTCGAATATCTGTCTCGCTCGCTTGCGCTCATGTCTGGCTCGCTCTCATATTTGGCTTGCTCGCTTGCTCTCATGTCTGGCTCGCGCGCTCTCATATCTGGTTCGCTCACTTGCTCTCTTGTCTGGCTCGCTCTCTTATATGGCTCGCTAGCCCGCATATCTGGCTCACTAACTTGCTCTCATATCTGGCTCGCTTGCTCTCATGTCTGGCTCACTCGCTCTCATATCTGGCTCGCTTGCTTGCTCTCATGTCTGGCTCGCTCGCTCTCATATCTGGCTTGCTCGCTTGCTCTCATATTTGGCTTGCTCGCTTGCTCTCATATCTGGCTCGCTCGCTTGCTCTCTTGTCTTGCTCTCTCTCTTATCTGACTCGCTCGCATATCTGGCTCGCTCGCTATGACATCTGGCTCGCTCGCTTTCCCTAATATCTGGCTAGCTTGCTTGCTCTCTTGTCTGGCTCGCTCTCTTATCTGGTTTGCTCTCATATCTTGCTCGCTGGCTTGCTCTCTTATCTGGCTTGCTCGCTCGCATATCTGGCTCGCTCGCTCTCATATCTTGCTCGCTCGCTTGCTCTCATATCTGGCTCGCTCGCTCTCACCTCTGGCTTGCTCGCTTGCTATCATATCTGGCTCGCTCTCTCTCATATCTTGCTCGCTCGCTTGCTCTCATATCTGGCTCGCTCGCTCTCACCTCTGGCTCGCTCGCTTGCTCTCATATCTGACTCGCTCGCTTGCTCTTTTGTCTGGATCGCTCTGTTATCAGGCTCGCTCGCTCGAATATCTGGCTCGCTCGCTTGCTCTCTTGACTGGCTTGCTCTCTTATCTGGCTCGCTCGCTCGCATATCTGGCTCGCTCTCATATCTTGCTCGCTCGCTTGCTCTCATGTCTGGCTTTCTCTCATATCTTGTTTGCTCGCTTGCTCTCCTGTCTGGCTCGCTCGCTCTCATATCTGTCTCGCTCGCTTGCTCTCTTGTCTGGTTCGATCTCTTATCTGGCTCGTTTACATATCTGGCTTGATCGCTTGCTCTCATATATGGCTCGCTCGCTTGCTCTCTTGTCTGGCTCTTTCTCTTATCTGGCTCGCTCGCATATCTGGCTTGCTCGCTCTCATATCTGGCTCGCTCGCTTGCTCTCATATCTGGCTCGCTCGCTCTCATATTTGGACCGCTCGCTTGCTCTCATGTCTGGCTTGCTCGCTCTCATATCTGGCTCGCTCGCTTGCTCTCATGTCTGGCTCGCTCGCTCTCATATCTGGCTCGCTCGCTTGCTCTCATGTCTGGCTCGCTCGCTCTCATATCTGGCTTGCTCGCTTTCTCTCTTGTCTGGTTTGCGCTCTTATCTGGCTCACTCTCATATCTTGCTCGCTCGCTTGTTCTCATGTCTGGTTCGCTCGCTCTCATATCTGGCTCGCTCGCTTGATCTCATGTCTGGCTCGCTTGCTCTCATGTCTGGCTCGCTCGCTTTCTCTCATGTCTGGCCCGCTCGCTCTCATATCTGGCTCGCTCACTTGCTCTCATGTCTGACTCGATCGCTTGCTCTCATGTCTGACTCGTTCCCTCTCATATCTGACTCGCTCGCTTGCTCTCATGTCTGGCTCGCTCGCTCTCATATCTGGCTCGCTCGCTTGCTCTCATGTATGGCTCACTCCCTCTCATATCGGGCTCGCTCGCTTGATCTCATGTCTGGCTCACTCGCTCTCATATATGGCTCGCTCGCTTGCTCTCATGTCTGGATCGCTCGCTCTCATATCTTTCTCGCTCGCTTGCTCTCATGTCTGGCTTGCTCGCTCTCATATCTGGCTCGCTCGCTCTCATATCTGGCCCGCTCGCTTGCTCTCATGTCTGGCTCGCTCGCTCTCATATCTGGCTCGCTCGCTTGCTCTCTTGTCTGGTTCGCTCTCTTATCTGGCTCACTCTCATATCTTGCTCGCTCGCTTGTTCTCATGTCTGGTTCGCTCGCTCTCATATCTGGCTCGCTCGCTTGATCTCATGTCTGGCTCGCTTGCTGTCATATCTGGCTCGCTCGCTTGCTCTCATGTATGGCCCGCTCGCTCTCATATCTGGCTCGCTCGCTTGCTCTCATGTCTTGCTCGATCGCTCTCATATCTGGCTCGCTCGCTTGCAATCATGTCTGGCTCGATCGCTCTATTATCTGGCTCGCTCGCTTGCTCTCATGTCTGGCTCGCTTGCTCTCATATCTGGCTCGCTCGCTTGCTCTCATATCTGGCTCGCTCGCTCTCATATCTGGCTCGCTCGCTCGCATATCTGGCTCGCTCGCTTGCTTTCTTGTCTGGCTCGCTCTCTTATCTGGCTCGCTCGCATATCTGGCTCGCTCGCTTACTCTCTTGTCTGGCTCGCTCTCTCATCTGGCTCGCTCGCTCGCATATTTAGCTTGCTCGCTCTCTTGTCTGGCTCGCTCTCTTATCTGGCTCGCTCGCTCGCATATTTGGCTTGCTCGCTTAATCTCATATCTGGCTCGCTCGCTTGCTCTCATATCTGTCTGGCTCGCTTGCTCTCTTGTCCGGCTCGCTCTCATATCTGGCTCGCTTGCTCTCATATCTGGCTCGCTCGCTCGCTTGCTCTCATATCTGGCTCGCTCGCTTGTTCTCTTATCTGGCTCGCTCGCATATCTGGCTCGCTCGATCTCATATCTTGCTCGCTCGCTTTCTCTCATGTCTGGCTCACTCGCTCTCATATCTGGCTTGCTCGCTTTCTCTCTTGTCTGGTTCGCTCTCTTATCTGGCTCACTCTCATATCTTGCTCACTCGCTTGCTTTCATGTCTGGCTCGCTCGCTTGATCTCATGTCTGGCTCGCTTGCTTTCATATCTGACTCGCTCGCCTGCTCTCAGGTATGGCTCGCTCGCACTCATATCTGGCTCGCTCGCTTGCTCTCATATCTGGCTCGATCGCTCTCATATCTGGCTCGCTCACTTGCTCTCATGTCTGGCTCGCTTGCTCTCATATCTGGCTCGCTCTCTCTCATATCTAGATCGCTCGCTTGCTCTCATGTCTTGCTCGAGCGCTCTCATATCTGGCTTGCTGGCTTGCTCTCTTGTTTGGCTCGCTCTCATATCTGGCTCGCTTGCTTGCTCTCTTATCTAGCTCGCTCTCTTATCTGGCTCGCTCGCTCGCATATGTGGCTGGCTCGCATATCTGGCTCGCTCTCATATCTTGCTCGCTCGCTTTCTCTCATGTCTGGCTCGCTCGCTTACTCTCTTGTCTGGCTCGCTCTCTTATCTGGCTCGCTCGCTCGCATATCTGGCTCTCTTGCTCTCTTGTCTGGCTCGCTCTCTTATCTGGCTCTCTCGCTTGCATATCTGGCTCGCTCGCTTGCTCTCATATCTGGCTCGCTCGCTTGCTCTCATATCTGTCTCGCTCGCTTGCTCTCTTTTCTGGCTCGCTCTCTTATCTGGCTCGCTCTCATATCTGGCTTGCTTGCTTGCTCTCATATCTGGCTCGCTCGCTTGGTCTCATGTATGTCTCGCTCGCTTTCATATCTGTCTCGCTCGCTTGCTCTCTTGTCTGGTTCTCTCTCTTATCTGGCTCGCTCTCATATCTGGCTTGCTCGCTTGCTCTCATATCTGGCTTGCTCGCTTGCTCTCATATCTGGCTCGCTCGCTTGCTCTCTTGTCTGGCTCTCTTCTCTGGCTCGCTCGCATAGCTGGCTCGCTCCCTCTCACATCTGGCTCGCTCGCTTGCTCTCATATCTGGCTCGCTCGCTTGCTCTCTTGTCTGGCTCGCTCTCTTATCTGGATCGCTCGCTCTCATATCTGGCTCGCTCGCTTGCTCTCATGTCTGTCTCGCTCGCTCTCATATCTGGCTCGCTCGCTTGCTCTCTTGTCTGGTTCGCTCTCTTATCTGGCTCGCTCTCATATCTGGCTTGCTCGCTTGCTCTCATATTTGGCTCGCTCGCTTACTCTCATGTCTGGCTCGCTCGCTTGCTCTCTTGTCTGGCTCGCTCTCTTATCTGGCTTGCTCGCTCGCATATCTGGCTCGCTCGCTCTCATATCTTGCTCGCTCGCTTGCTCTCATATCTGGCTCGCTCTCTCTCATATCTTGCTCTCTCGCTTGCTCTCATATCTGGCTCGCTCGCTCTCACCTCTGGCTCGCTCGCTTGCTCTCATATCTGGCTCGCTCGCTTGCTCTTTTGTCTGGATCGCTCTGTTATCTGGCTCGCTCGCTCGAATATCTGGCTCGTTTGCTTGCTCTCTTGTCTGGCTTGCTCTCTTATTTGGTCTGCTCACTCGCATATCTGGCTCGCTCGCTCTCATATCTTGCTCGCTCGCTTGCTCTCATGTCTGGCTTGCTCTCATATCTGGCTCGCTCGCTTGCTCTCCTGTCTGGCTCCCTCGCTTGCTCTCATATCTGGTTCGCTCGCTTGCTCTCAAGTCTGGCTCGCTCGCTCTCATATCTGTCTCGCTCGCTTGCTCTCTTGTCTGGCTCGCTCTCTTATCTGGATCGCTCGCTCTCATATCTGGCTCGCTCGCTTGCTCTCATGTCTGTCTCGCTCACTCTCATATCTTGCTCGCTCGCTTGCTCTCATGTCTGGCTCGCTCGCTCTCATATCTGGCTCGCTGGCTTGCTCTCATGTTTGGCTCGCTCGCATATTTGGCTCGCTCACATATCTGGCTCGCTCTCATATCTTGCTCGCTCGCTTTCTCTCATGTCTGGCTCGCTCGCTTACTCTCTTGTCTGGCTCGCTCTGTAATCTGGCTCGCTCGCTTGCATATCTGGCTCGCTCGCTCTCTTGTCTGGCTCGCTCTCTTATCTGGCTCGCTCGCTTGCATATCTAGCTCGCTCGCTTGCTCTCATATCTGGCTCGCTCGCTTGCTCTCATATCTGGCTCGCTCGCTTGCTCTCTTGTCTGGCTCGCTCTCTTATCTGGCTCGCTCTCATATCTGGCTTGCTCGCTTGCTCTCATATCTGGCTTGCTCGCTTGCTCTCATATCTAGCTCGCTCGCTTGGTCTCATGTATGTCTCGCTTGCTCTCATATCTGTCTCGCTCGCTTGCTCTCTTGTCTGGTTCTCTCTCTTGTCTGGCTCGCTCTCATATCTGGCTTGCTCGCTTGCTCTCATATCTGGCTCGCTCGCTTGCTCTCTTGTCTGGCTCTCTCTCTTATCTGGCTCGCTCACATATCTGGCTCGCTCGCTCTGACATCTGGCTCGCTCGCTTGCTTTAATATCTGGCTAGCTTGCTTGCTCTCTTATCTGGTTTGCTCTCACATCTGGCTGAATCGCTTGCTCTCATATCTGGCTCGCTCGCTGGCTCTCTTGTTTGGCTCGCTCTCTTATCTGGCTTGCTCGCTCGCATATCTGGCTCGCTCTCATATCTTGCTCGCTCGCTTGCTCTCATATCTCGCTCGCTCGCTTGCTCTCTTGTCTGGCTCGCTCTATTTTCTTGCTCGCTCTCACCTCTGGCTCGCTTGCTTGCTCTCATATCTGGCTTGCTCGCTTGCTCTCTTGTCTGGCTCGCTCATTTATCTGGCTCGCTCGCATATCTGGCTCGCTCGATCTCATATCTTGCTCTCTCGTTTTCTCTCATGTCTGACTCACTCGCTCTCATATCTGGCTCGCTCGCTTGCTCTCATGTCTGGCTCGCTCGCTCTCATATCTGGCTCGCTCGCTTGCTCTCATGTCTGGCTCGCTCGCTCTCATATCTGGCTCGCTCGCTTTCTCTCTTGTCTGGTTCGCTCTCTTATCTGGCTCACTCTCATATCTTGCTCGCTCGCTTGCTTTCATGTCTGGCTCGCTCGCTCTCATATCTGTCTCGCTCGCTTGATCTCATGTCTGGCTCGCTTGCTTTCATATCTGACTCGCTCGCTTACTCTCAGGTACGGCTCGCTCGCTCTCATATCTGGCTCGCTGGTTTGCTCTCATGTCTGGCTCGATCGCTCTCATATCTGGCTCGCTCACTTGCTCTCATGTCTGGCTCGCTTGCTCTCATATCTGGCTCGCTCTCTCTCACATCTGGCTGAATCGCTTGCTCTCATATATGGCTCGCTCGCTGGCTTTCTTGTCTGGCTCGCTCTCTTATCTGGCTTGCTCGCTCGCATATCTGGCTCGCTCGCTCTCATATCTTGCTCGCTCGCTTGCTCTCATATCTGGCTCGCTTGCTCTCACCTCTGGCTCGCTCGCTTGCTCTCATATCTGACTCGCTCGCTTGCTCTTTTGTCTGGATCGCTCTGTTATCAGGCTCGCTCGAATATCTGGCTCGCTCGCTTGCTCTCTTGACTGGCTTGCTCTCTTATCTGGCTCGCTCGCTCGCATATCTGGCTCGCTCTCATATCTTGCTCGCTCGCTTGCTCTCATGTCTGGCTTTCTCTCATATCTTGTTTGCTCGCTTGCTCTCCTGTCTGGCTCGCTCGCTCTCATATCTGTCTCGCTCGCTTGCTCTCTTGTCTGGTTCGATCTCTTATCTGGCTCGTTTACATATCTGGCTTGATCGCTTGCTCTCATATATGGCTCGCTCGCTTGCTCTCTTGTCTGGCTCTTTCTCTTATCTGGCTCGCTCGCATATCTGGCTTGCTCGCTCTCATATCTGGCTCGCTCGCTTGCTCTCATATCTGGCTCGCTCGCTCTCATATTTGGACCGCTCGCTTGCTCTCATGTCTGGCTTGCTCGCTCTCATATCTGGCTCGCTCGCTTGCTCTCATGTCTGGCTCGCTCGCTCTCATATTTGGCCCGCTCGCTTGCTCTCATGTCTGGCTCGCTCGCTCTCATATCTGGCTCGCTCGCTTGCTCTCATGTCTGGCTCGCTCGCTCTCATATTTGGCCCGCCCGCTCGCTTGCTCTCATGTCTGGCTCGCTCGCTCTCATATCTGGCTCGCTCGCTTGCTCTCTTGTCTGGTTCGCTCTCTTATCTGGCTCACTCTCATATCTTGCTCGCTCGCTTGTTCTCATGTCTGGTTCGCTCGCTCTCATATCTGGCTCGCTCGCTTGATCTCATGTCTGGCTCGCTTGCTCTCATATCTGGCTCGCTCGCTTGCTCTCATGTCTGGCCCGCTCGCTCTCATATCTGGCTCGCTCACTTGCTCTCATGTCTGACTCGATCGCTTGCTCTCATGTCTGACTCGCTCCCTCTCATATCTGACTCGCTCGCTTGCTCTCATGTCTGGCTCGCTCGCTCTCATATCTGGCTCGCTCGCTTGCTCTCATGTCTGGCTCGCTCGCTCTCATATCTGGCTCGCTCGCTTGCTCTCATGTCTGGCTCGCTCGCTCTCATATTTGGCCCGCTCGCTTGCTCTCATGTCTGGCTCGCTCGCTCTCATATCTGGCTCGCTCGCTTGCTCTCATGTCTGGCTCGCTCGCTCTCATATCTGGCTCGCTCGCTTGCTCTCATGTCTGGCTCGCTCGCTCTCATATCTGGCTTGCTCGCTTTCTCTCTTGTCTGGTTCGCTCTCTTATCTGGCTCACTCTCATATCTTGCTCGCTCGCTTGTTCTCATGTCTGGTTCGCTCGCTCTCATATCTGGCTCGCTCGCTTGATCTCATGTCTGGCTCGCTTGCTCTCATATCTGGCTCGCTCGCTTTCTCTCATGTCTGGCCCGCTCGCTCTCATATCTGGCTCGCTCACTTGCTCTCATGTCTGACTCGATCGCTTGCTCTCATGTCTGACTCGCTCCCTCTCATATCTGACTCGCTCGCTTGCTCTCATGTCTGGCTCGCCCGCTCTCATATCTGGCTCGCTCGCTTGATCTCATGTCTGGCTCACTCGCTCTCATATATGGCTCGCTCGCTTGCTCTCATGTCTGGATCGCTCGCTCTCATATCTTTCTCGCTCGCTTGCTCTCATGTCTGGCTTGCTCGCTCTCATATCTGGCTCGCTCGCTCTCATATCTGGCCCGCTCGCTTGCTCTCATGTCTGGCTCGCTCGCTCTCATATCTGGCTCGCTCGCTTTCTCTCTTGTCTGGTTCGCTCTCTTATCTGGCTCACTCTCATATCTTGCTCGCTCGCTTGCTTTCATGTCTGGCTCGCTCGCTCTCATATCTGTCTCGCTCGCTTGATCTCATGTCTGGCTCGCTTGCTTTCATATCTGACTCGCTCGCTTACTCTAAGGTACGGCTCGCTCGCTCTCATATCTGGCTCGCTCGCTTGCTCTCATGTCTGGCTCGATCGCTCTCATATCTGGCTCGCTCACTTGCTCTCATGTCTGGCTCGCTTGCTCTCATATCTGGCTCTCTCTCTCTCATATCTGGCTCGCTCGCTTGCTCTCATGTGTTGCTCGATCGCTCTCATATCTGGCTCGCTGGCTTGCTCTCATGTCTGGCTCGATCGCTCTCATATCTGGCTCGCTTACTTGCTCTCATGTCTGGCTCGCTTGCTCTCATATCTGGCTCGCTCTCTCTCACATCTGGCTGAATCGCTTGCTCTCATATATGGCTCGCTCGCTGGCTTTCTTGTCTGGCTCGCTCTCTTATCTGGCTTGCTCGCTCGCATATCTGGCTCGCTCGCTCTCATATCTTGCTCGCTCGCTTGCTCTCATATCTGGCTCGCTCGCTCTCATATCTCGCTCGCTCGCTTGCTCTCTTGTCTGGCTCGCTCTCTTTTATGGCTCCCTCTCACCTCTGGCTCGCTCGCTTGCTCTCATATCTGGCTCGCTCGCTTGCTCTTTTGTCTGGATCGCTCTGTTATCTGGCTCGCTCGCTCAAATATCTGGCTCGCTCGCTTGCTCTCATATCTGGCTCACTTGCTTGCTCTCTTGTCTGGCTCGCTCGCTCTCTTATCTGGCTCGCTCGCTCGCATATATGGTTCGCTCGCTTGCTCTCTTGTCTGGCTCACTCTTTTATCTGGCTCGCTCGCTCGCATATCTGGCTTGCTTGCTCTCTTGTCTGGCTCACTCTCTTATCTGGCTCGCTCGCTCGCATATCTGGCTCGCTCTCTTGCTCTCATATCTGGCTCGCTCGCTTGCTCTCTTGTCTGGCTCGCTCTCATATCTGGCTCGTTCGCTCGCATATCTGGCTCGCTCGCTTGCTCTCTTGTCTGGCTCGCTCTCTTATCTGGCTCGCTCGCTCGCATATCTGGCTCGCTCGCTTGCTCTCATGTCTGGTTCGCTCTCTTGTCTGGCTCACTCTAATATCTGGCTTGCTCGCTTGCTCTCATATCTGGCTCGCTCGCTTGCTCTCTTGTCTGGTTCGCTCTTTAATCTGGCTCGCTCTCATATCTGGCTTGCTCGCTTGCTCTCATATTTGGCTCGCTCGCTTGCTCTCATGTTTGGCTCGCTTACTCTCATATCTGGCTCGCTCGCTTGCTCTCATATCTGGCTCGCTCGCTTACTCTCTAGTCAGGCTCGCTCTCTTGTCTAGCTTGCTCGCTCGAATATCTGTCTCGCTCTCTTGCTCTCTTGTCTGGCTCGCTCTCTTATATGGCTCGCATATCTGGCTCGCTCTCATATCTGGCTCGCTCGCTTGCGCTCATGTCTGGCTCGCTCTCATATTTGGCTTGCTCGCTTGCTCTCATGTCTGGCTCGCGCGCTCTCATATCTGGTTCGCTCACTTGCTCTCTTGTCTGGCTCGCTCTCTTATATGGCTCGCTAGCCCGCATATCTGGCTCACTAACTTGCTCTCATATCTGGCTCGCTTGCTCTCATGTCTGGCTCACTCGCTCTCATATCTGGCTTGCTTGCTTGCTCTCATGTCTGGCTCGCTCGCTCTCATATCTGGCTTGCTCGCTTGCTCTCATATTTGGCTTGCTCGCTTGCTCTCATATTTGGCTTGCTCGCTTGCTCTCATGTCTGGCTCGCTCGCTTGCTCTCTTGTCTGGCTCTCTCTCTTATCTGACTCGCTCGCATATCTGGCTCGCTCGCTATGACATCTGGCTCGCTCGCTTTCCCTAATATCTGGCTAGCTTGCTTGCTCTCTTGTCTGGCTCGCTCTCTTATCTGGTTTGCTCTCATATCTTGCTCGCTGGCTTGCTCGCTGGCTTGCTCTCTTATCTGGCTTGCTCGCTCGCATATCTGGCTCGCTCGCTCTCATATCTTGCTCGCTCGCTCTCACCTCTGGCTTGCTCGCTTGCTATCATATCTGGCTCGCTCTCTCTCATATCTTGCTCGCTCGCTTGCTCTCATATCTGGCTCGCTCGCTCTCACCTCTGGCTCGCTCGCTTGCTCTCATATCTGACTCGCTCGCTTGCTCTTTTGTCTGGATCGCTCTGTTATCAGGCTCGCTCGCTCGAATATCTGGCTCGCTCGCTTGCTCTCTTGACTGGCTTGCTCTCTTATCTGGCTCGCTCGCTCGCATATCTGGCTCGCTCTCATATCTTGCTCGCTCGCATGCTCTCATGTCTGGCTTTCTCTCATATCTTGTTTGCTCGCTTGCTCTCATGTCTGGCTTGCTCGCTCTCATATCTGGCTCGCTCGCTTGCTCTCATGTCTGGCTCGCTCGCTCTCATATTTGGCCCGCTCGCTTGCTCTCATGTCTGGCTCGCTCGCTCTCATATCTGGCTCGCTCGCTTGCTCTCATGTCTGGCTCGCTCGCTCTCATATCTGGCTCGCTCGCTTGCTCTCATGTCTGGCTCGCTCGCTCTCATATCTGGCTTGCTCGCTTTCTCTCTTGTCTGGTTCGCTCTCTTATCTGGCTCACTCTCATATCTTGCTCGCTCGCTTGTTCTCATGTCTGGTTCGCTCGCTCTCATATCTGGCTCGCTCGCTTGATCTCATGTCTGGCTCGCTTGCTCTCATATCTGGCTCGCTCGCTTTCTCTCATGTCTTGCCCGCTCGCTCTCATATCTGGCTCGCTCACTTGCTCTCATGTCTGACTCGATCGCTTGCTCTCATGTCTGACTCGCTCCCTCTCATATCTGACTCGCTCGCTTGCTCTCATGTCTGGCTCGCTCGCTCTCATATCTGGCTCGCTCGCTTGATCTCATGTCTGGCTCACTCGCTCTCATATATGGCTCGCTCGCTTGCTCTCATGTCTGGATCGCTCGCTCTCATATCTTTCTCGCTCGCTTGCTCTCATGTCTGGCTTGCTCGCTCTCATATCTGGCTCGCTCGCTCTCATATCTGGCCCGCTCGCTTGCTCTCATGTCTGGCTCGCTCTCATATCTGGCTCGCTCGCTCTCATATCTGGCTCGCTCGCTTGCTCTCATGTCTGGCTCGCTCGCTCTCATATCTGGCTCGCTCGCTTGCTCTCATGTCTGGCTCGCTCGCTCTCATATCTGGCTCGCTCGCTTGCTCTCATGTCTGGCTTGCTCGCTCTCATATCTGGCTCGCTCGCTTGCTCTCATGTCTGGCTCGCTCGCTCTCATATCTGGCTCGCTCGCTCGCTCTCATGTCTGGCTCGCTCGCTCTCATATCTGGCTCGCTCGCTTGCTCTCATGTCTGGTTCGCTATCTTATCTGGCTCACTCTCATATCTTGCTCGCTCGCTCTCATGTCTGGCTCGCTCGCTCTCATATCTGGCTCGCTCGCTTGCTCTTATGTCTGGCTCGATCGCTCTCATATCTATCTCGCTTGCTTGCTCTCATGTCTGGCTCGCTTGCTCTCATGTCTGGCTCACTCGCTCTCACATCTGGCTCGCTTGCTTCCTCTCATGTCTGGCTCGCTCGCTCTCATATCTTGCTCGCTCGCTTGCTCTCATGTCTGGGTCACTCACTCTCATATCTGGCTCGCTCGCTTGTTCTCATGTCTGGCTCGATCGCTCTCATATCTGGCTTGCTCGCTTGCTCTCATGTCTGGCTCGCTTGCTCTCATATCTGGCTCGCTCGCTTGCTTTTATGTCTGGCTCGATCGCTCTCATATCTATCTTGCTCGCTTGCTCTCATGTCTGGCTCGCTTGCTCTCATGTCTGGCTCACTCGCTCTCATATCTGGCTCGCTCGCTTGCTCTCATGTCTGGCTCGCTCACTCTCATATCTGGCTCGCTCGCTTGCTCTCATATCTGGCTCGCTCGCTCGCTCTCATATCTGGCTCGCTCGCTTGCTCTCTTGTCTGGCTCGCTCTCTTATCTCGCTCGCTCTCATATCTGGCTCGCTCGCTTGCTCTCTTGTCTGGCTCGCTCTCATATCTGGCTCGCTCGCTTGCTCTCATGTCTGGCTCGCTTGCTCTCATATCTGGCTCGCTCGCTTGCTCTTATGTCTGTCTCGCTCGATCTCATATCTGGCTCGCTCGCTTGCTCTCATGTCTGGCTCGCTCTCATATCTGGCTCGCTCGCTTGCTCTCTTGTCTGGTTCGCTCTCTTATCTCGCTCGCTCTCATATCTGGCTCGCTCGCTTGCTCTCATATCTGGCTCGCTCACTTGCTCTCATATCTGGCTCGCTCACTTGCTCTCTTGTCTGGCTCGCTCTCTTATCTGGCTCGCTCTCATATCTGGCTCGCTCGCTTGCTCTCATATCTGGCTCGCTCACTTGCTCACATATCTGGCTCGCTCACTTGCTCTCTTGTCTGGCTCGCTCTCTTATCTGGCTCGCTCGCTCGCATAACTAGCTCGCTCGCTTGCTCTCATCTGGCTCGCTCGCTTGCTCTCATGTCTGGCTCGCTCGCTCTCATATCTGGCTCGCTCGCTTGCTCTCATATCTGGCTCGCTCGCTTGCTCTCTTGTCTGGTTCGCTCTCTTATCTGGCTCGCTCGCTTGCATATCTGGCTCGCTCGCTCTCATATCTGGCTCGCTCGCTTGCTCTCATGTCTGGCTTGCTCGCTCTCATATCTGGCTTGCTCGCTTGCTCTCTTGTCTGGATCGCTCTCTTATCTGGCTCGCTCTCATATCTTGCTCGCTCGCTTGCTCTCATGTCTGGCTCGTTCTCATATCTGGCTCGCTCGCTTGCTCTCATGTCTGGCTCGCTCGCTCTCATATCTGGCTCGCTCGCTTGCTCTCATGTCTGGCTCGCTCGCTCTCATATCTGGCTCGCTCGATTGCTCTCATTTCTGGCTCACTTGCTCTCATACCTGGCTCACTCGCTTGCTCTCATGTCTGGCTCGCTCGCTCTCATATCTGGCTCGCTCGCTCGCATATCTGGCTTGCTCGCTTGCTCTCATGTCTGGCTCGCTCGCTCTCATATCTGGCTCGCTCGCTTGCTCTTATGTCTGGCTCGCTCTCTTATCTGGCTCGCTCTCATATCTTGCTTGCTCGCTTGCTCTCATGTCTGGCTCGTTCTCATATCTGGCTCGCTCGCTTGCTCTCATGTCTGGCTCGCTCGCTCTCATATCTGGCTCGCTCGCTTGCTCTCATGTCTGGCTCGCTCGCTCTCATATCTGGCTCGCTCGATTGCTCTCATTTCTGGCTCGCTTGCTCTCATACCTGGCTCACTCGCTTGCTCTCATGTCTGGCTCGCTCGCTCTCATATCTGGCTCGCTCGCTCCCATATCTGGCTTGCTCGCTTGCTCTCATGTCTGGCTCGCTCGCTCTCATATCTGGCTCGCTCGCTTGCTCTCATGTCTGGCTCGCTTGCTCTCATATCTGGCTCGCTCGCTTGCTCTCATGTCTGGCTCGCTCGCTCTCATATCTGGCTCGCTCGATTGCTCTCATTTCTGGCTCACTTGCTCTCATACCTGGCTCACTCGCTTGCTCTCATGTCTGGCTTGCTCGCTCTCATATCTGGCTCGCTCGTTCGCATATCTGGCTTGCTCGCTTGCTCTCATGTCTGGCTCGCTCGCTCTCATATCTGGCTCGCTCGCTTGCTCTTATGTCTGGCTCGCTCGCTTGCTCTCTTGTCTGGCTCGCTCTCTTATCTCTCTCGCTCTCATATCTGAATCGCTCGCTTGCTCTCATATCTGGCTCGCTCGCTTGCTCTCATATCTGGCTCGCTCACTTGCTCTCTTGTCTGGCTCGCTCTCTTATCTCTCTCGCTCTCATATCTGGCTAGCTCGCTTGCTCTCATATCTGGCTCGCTCACTTGCTCTCATATCTGGCTCGCTCGCTCTCATATCTGGCTCGCTTGCTCACATGTCTGGCTCGCTCGCTCTCATATCTTGCTCGCTCGCTTGCTCTCATGTCTGGCTTGCTCGCTCTCATATCTGGCTCGCTCGCTTGCTCTCTTGTCTGGTTCGCTCTCTTATCTGGCTCGCTCTCATAACTTGTTGGCTCGCTTGCTCTCATGTCTGGCTCGCTCTCATATCTGGCTCGCTCGCTTGCTCTCATGTCTGGCTCGCTCGCTCTGATATCTGGCTCGCTCGCTTGCTCTCTTGTCTGGTTCACTCTCTTATCTGGCTCGCTCTCATATCTTGCTCGCTCGCTTGCTCTCATGTCTGGCTCGCTCTCATATCTGGCTCGCTCGCTTGCTCTCATGTCTGGCTCGCTCGCTCTCATATCTGGCTCGCTCGCTCTCATGTCTGGCTCGCTCGCTCTCATATCTGGCTCGCTCGCATGCTCTCATGTCTGGCTCGCTCGCTCTCATATCTGGCTCGCTCGCTTGCTCTCATGTCTGGCTCGATCGCTCTCATATCTGGCTCGCTCGCTTGCTCTCTTGTCTGGTTCACTCTCTTATCTGGCTCGCTCTCATATCTTGCTCGCTCGCTTGCTCTCATGTCTGGCTCGCTCTCATATCTGGCTCGCTCGCTTGCTCTCATGTCTGGCTCGCTCGCTCTCATATCTGGCTCGCTTGCTTGCTCTCATGTCTGGCTCGCTCGCTCTCATATCTGGCTCGCTCGCTTGCTCTTATGTCTGGCTCGATCGCTCTCATATCTGGCTCGCTCGCTTGCTCTCTTGTCTGGCTCGCTCACTCTCATATCTGGCTCGCTCGCTTGCTCTCTTGTCTGGTTTGCTCTCTTATCTGGCTCGCTCTCATATCTTGCTTGCTCGCTTGCTCTCATGTCTGGCTCTCTCTCATATCTGGCTCGCTCTCATGTCTGGCTCACTCGCTCTCATATCTGGCTCGCTCGCTTGCTCTCATATCTGGCTCGCTCGCTCTCATATCTTGCTCGCTCGCTTGCTCTCATATCTGGCTCGCTCGCTCTCATATCTTGCTCGCTCGCTTGCTCTCATATCTGGCTCGCTCGCTTGCTCTTGTCTGGCTCGCTCCCTTATCTCTCTCGCTCTCATATCTGGCTCGCTCACTTGCTCTCATATCTGGCTCGCTCGCTTGCTCTCATATCTGGCTCGCTCACTTGCTCTCTTGTCTGGCTCGCTCTCTTATCTGACTTGCTCGCATATCTGGCTCGCTCGCTCTCATATCTTGCTCGCTCGCTTGCTCTCATGTCTGGCTCACTCGCTCTCATATCTGGCTCGCTTGCTCTCATGTCTGGCTCGCTCGCTCTCATATCTTGCTCGCTCGCTTGCTCTCATGTCTGTCTCCCTCGCTCTCATATCTGGCTCGCTCGCTTGCTCTCATGTCTGGCTCGCTCGCTCTCATATCTTGCTCGCTCGCTTGCACTCATGTCTGGCTCGCTTGCTCTCATATCTGGCTCGCTCGCTTGCTCTCATGTCTGGCTCGCTCGCTCTCATATCTGGCTCGCTCACTTGCTCTCTTGTCTGGCTCGCTCTCTTATCTGACTTGCTCGCATATCTGGCTCGCTCGATCTCATATCTTGCTCGCTCGCTTGCTCTCATGTCTGGCTCACTTGCTCTCATATCTGGCTCGCTTGCTCTCATGTCTGGCTCGCTCGCTCTCATATCTTACTCGCTCGCTTGCTCTCATGTCTGACTCGCTCGCTCTCATATCTTACTCGCTCGCTTGCTCTCATGTCTGACTCGCTCGCTCTCATATCTTACTCGCTCGCTTGCTCTCATGTCTGACTCGCTCGCTCTCATATCTGGCTCGCTCGCTTGCTCTCATGTCTGGCTCGCTCACTCTCATATCTGGCTCGCTCGCTTGCTCTCATGTCTGTCTCCCTCGCTCTCATATCTGGCTCGCTCGCTTGCTCTCATGTCTGGCTAGCTCGCTCTCATATCTTGCTCGCTTGCTTGCTCTCATGTCTGGCTCGCTCGCTCTTATATCTGGCTCGATCGCTTGCTCTCTTGTCTAGTTAACTCTCTTATCTGGCTCGCTCTCATATCTTGCTCGCTCGCTTGCTCTCATGTCTGGCTCGCTCTCATATCTGGCTTGCTCGCTTGCTCTCATGTCTGGCTCGCTCGCTCTCATATCTGGCTCGCTCGCTTGCTCTCATGTCTGGCTCGCTCGCTCTCATATCTGGCTCGCTCGCTTGCTCTTATGTCTGGCTCGATCGCTCTCATATCTGGCTCGCTCGCTTGCTCTCTTGTCTGGCTCGCTCACTCTCATATCTGGCTCGCTCGCTTGCTCTCTTGTCTGGTTCGCTCTCTTATCTGGCTCGCTCTCATATCTTGCTCGCTCGCTTGCTCTCATGTCTGGCTCGCTCTCATATCTGGCTCGCTCTCATATCTGGCTCGCTCGCTCTCATATCTGGCTCGCTCGCTTGCTCTCATGTCTGGCTCCCTCGCTCTCATATCTGGCTTGCTCTCATGTCTGGCTAGCTCGCTCTCATATCTTGCTCGCTTGCTTGCTCTCATGTCTGGCTCGCTCGCTCTCATATCTGGCTCGCTCGCTCTCATATCTGGCTCGCTCACTTGCTCACATGTCTGGCTCACTCGCTCTCATATCTGGCTCGCTCGCTTGCTCTCATGTCTGGCTCGCTCGCTCTCATATCTTGCTCGCTCGCTTGCTCACATGTCTGGCTCGCTCGCTCTCATATCTGGCTCGCTCGCTTGCTCTCATGTCTGGCTCGCTTTCATATCTGGCTCGCTCGCTTTCATATCTGGCTCGTTCGCTTGCTATCATGTCTGGCTCCCTCGCTCTCATATCTGGCTCGCTCGCTTGCTCTCATGTATGGCTCGCTCGCTCTTGTATCTTGCTCGCTCGCTTGCTCTCTTGTCTGGCTCGCTTGCTCTCATATCTGGCTCGCTCGCTTGCTCTCATGTCTGGCTCGCTCGCTCCCATATCTGGCTCGCTCGTTTGCTCTCTTGTCTGGTTCGCTCTCTTATCTGGCTCGCTCTCATATCTGGCTCGCTTGCTTGCTCTCATGTCTGACTCGCTAGCTCTCATATCTGGCTCGCTCGCATGCTCTCATATCTGGCTCGCTCGCATGCTCTCATGTCTGTCTCGCTCGCTCTCATATCTAGCTCGCTCGCTTGCTCTCTTGTCTGGTTCGCTCTCTTATCTGGCTCGCTCTCATATCTGGCTTGCTCGCTTGCTCTCATGTCTGATTCGCTAGCTCTCATATCTTGCTTGCTCGCTTGCTCTCATGTCTGGCTCGATCGCTCTCATATCTGGCACGCTCGCTTGTCTGGTTCGCTCTCTTATCTGGCTCACTCTCGCTCACTCTTGCTCTCATATCTGGCTCGCTCTTTTATCTGGCTCGCTCGCTCGCATATCTGGCTCGCTCGCTTGCTCTCATATCTGACTTGCTCGCTTGCTCTCTTGTCTGGCTCGCTCTCATATCTGGCTCGCTCGCTTGCATATCTGGCTCGCTCGCTCTCATATCTGGCTCGCTCGCTTGCTCTCATGTCTGGCTTTCTCGCTCTCATATCTGGCTCGCTCGCTTGCTCTCTTGTCTGGATCGCTCTCTTATCTGGCTCGCTCTCATATCTTGCTCGCTCGCTTGCTCTCATGTCTGGCTCGTTCTCATATCTGGCTCGCTCGCTTGCTCTCATGTCTGGCTCGCTCGCTCTCATATCTGGCTCGCTCGCTTGCTCTCATGTCTGGCTCGCTCGCTCTCATATCTGGCTCGCTCGATTGCTCTCATTTCTGGCTCACTTGCTCTCATACCTGGCTCACTCGCTTGCTCTCATGTCTGGCTCGCTCGCTCTCATATCTGGCTCGCTCGCTCGCATATCTGGCTTGCTCGCTTGCTCTCATGTCTGGCTCGCTCGCTCTCATATCTGGCTCGCTCGCTTGCTCTTATGTCTGGCTCGCTCTCTTATCTGGCTCGCTCTCATATCTTGCTCGCTCGCTTGCTCTCATGTCTGGCTCGTTCTCATATCTGGCTCGCTCGCTTGCTCTCATGTCTGGCTCGCTCGCTCTCATATCTGGCTCGCTCGCTTGCTCTCATGTCTGGCTCGCTCGCTCTCATATCTGGCTCGCTCGCTCTCATATCTGGCTCGCTCGCTTGCTCTTATGTCTGGCTCGCTCTCTTATCTGGCTCGCTCTCATATCTTGCTCGCTCGCTTGCTCTCATGTCTGGCTCGTTCTCATATCTGGCTCGCTCGCTTGCTCTCATGTCTGGCTCACTTGCTCTCATATCTGGCTCACTCGCTTGCTCTCATGTCTGGCTCGCTCGCTCTCATATCTGGCTCGCTCGCTACCATATCTGGCTTGCTCGCTTGCTCTCATGTCTGGCTCGCTCGCTCTCATATCTGGCTCGCTCGCTTGCTCTCATGTCTGGCTCGCTTGCTCTCATATCTGGCTCGCTCGCTTGCTCTCATGTCTGGCTCGCTCGCTCTCATATCTGGCTCGCTCGATTGCTCTCATTTCTGGCTCACTTGCTCTCATACCTGGCTCACTCGCTTGCTCTCATGTCTGGCTTGCTCGCTCTCATATCTGGCTCGCTCGCTCGCATATCTGGCTTGCTCGCTTGCTCTCATGTCTGGCTCGCTCGCTTGCTCTCATATCTGGCTCGCTCACTTGCTCTCTTGTCTGGCTCGCTCTCTTATCTCTCTCGCTCTCATATCTGGCTAGCTCGCTTGCTCTCATATCTGGCTCGCTCGCTTGCTCTCATATCTGGCTCGCTCGCTCTCATATCTGGCTCGCTTGCTCACATGTCTGGCTCGCTCGCTCTCATATCTTGCTTGCTCGCTTGCTCTCATGTCTGGCTTGCTCGCTCTCATATCTGGCTCTCTCGCTTGCTCTCTTGTCTGGTTCGCTCTCTTATCTGGCTCGCTCTCATAACTTGTTGGCTCGCTTGCTCTCATGTCTGGCTCGCTCTCATATCTGGCTCGCTCGCTTGCTCTCATATCTGGCTCGCTCGCTCTCATATCTGGCTCGCTCGCTCTCATGTCTGGCTCGCTCGCTCTCATATCTGGCTCGCTCGCTTGCTCTCATGTCTGGCTCGCTCGCTCTCATATCTGGCTCGCTCGCTTGCTCTCATGTCTGGCTCGATCGCTCTCATATCTGGCTCGCTCGCTTGCTCTCATGTCTGGCTCGCTTGCTCTCATATCTGGCTCGCTCGCTTGCTCTCATGTCTGGCTCGCTCGCTCTCATATCTGGCTCGCTCGATTGCTCTCATTTCTGGCTCACTTGCTCTCATACCTGGCTCACTCGCTTGCTCTCATGTCTGGCTCGCTCGCTCTCATATCTGGCTCGCTCGCTCGCATATCTGGCTTGCTCGCTTGCTCTCATGTCTGGCTCGCTCGCTCTCATATCTGGCTCGCTCGCTTGCTCTTATGTCTGGCTCGCTCGCTTGCTCTCTTGTCTGGCTCGCTCACTCTCATATCTGGCTCGCTCGCTTGCTCTCTTGTCTGGTTTGCTCTCTTATCTGGCTCGCTCTCATATCTTGCTTGCTCGCTTGCTCTCATGTCTGGCTCTCTCTCATATCTGGCTCGCTCTCATGTCTGGCTCACTCGCTCTCATATCTGGCTCGCTCGCTTGCTCTTGTCTGGCTCGCTCTCTTATCTCTCTCGCTCTCATATCTGGCTCGCTCACTTGCTCTCATATCGGGCTCGCTCGCTTGCTCTCATATCTGGCTCGCTCACTTGCTCTCTTGTCTGGCTCGCTCTCTTATCTGACTTGCTCGCATATCTGGCTCGCTCGCTCTCATATCTTGCTCGCTCGCTTGCTCTCATGTCTGGCTCACTCGCTCTCATATCTGGCTCGCTTGCTCTCATGTCTGGCTCGCTCGCTCTCATATCTTGCTCGCTCGCTTGCTCTCATGTCTGTCTCCCTCGCTCTCATATCTGGCTCGCTCGCTTGCTCTCATGTCTGGCTCGCTCGCTCTCATATCTTGCTCGCTCGCTTGCTCTCATGTCTGGCTCGCTTGCTCTCATATCTGGCTCGCTCGCTTGCTCTCATGTCTGGCTCGCTCGCTCTCATATCTGGCTCGCTCACTTGCTCTCTTGTCTGGCTCGCTCTCTTATCTGACTTGCTCGCATATCTGGCTCGCTCGATCTCATATCTTGCTCGCTCGCTTGCTCTCATGTCTGGCTCACTTGCTCTCATATCTGGCTCGCTTGCTCTCATGTCTGGCTCGCTCGCTCTCATATCTTACTCGCTCGCTTGCTCTCATGTCTGACTCGCTCGCTCTCATATCTGGCTCGCTCGCTTGCTCTCATGTCTGGCTCGCTCACTCTCATATCTGGCTCGCTCGCTTGCTCTCATGTCTGTCTCCCTCGCTCTCATATCTGGCTCGCTCTCTTGCTCTCATGTCTGGCTAGCTCGCTCTCATATCTTGCTCGCTTGCTTGCTCTCATGTCTGGCTCGCTCGCTCTTATATCTGGCTCGCTCGCTTGCTCTCTTGTCTGGTTAACTCTCTTATCTGGCTCGCTCTCATATCTTGCTCGCTCGCTTGCTCTCATGTCTGGCTCGCTCTCATATCTGGCTTGCTCGCTTGCTCTCATGTCTGGCTCGCTCGCTCTCATATCTGGCTCGCTCGCTTGCTCTCATGTCTGGCTCGCTCGCTCTCATATCTGGCTCGCTCGCTTGCTCTTATGTCTGGCTCGATCGCTCTCATATCTGGCTCGCTCGCTTGCTCTCTTGTCTGGCTCGCTCACTCTCATATCTGGCTCGCTCGCTTGCTCTCTTGTCTGGTTCGCTCTCTTATCTGGCTCGCTCTCATATCTTGCTCGCTCGCTTGCTCTCATGTCTGGCTCGCTCTCATATCTGGCTCGCTCTCATATCTGGCTCGCTCGCTCTCATATCTGGCTCGCTCGCTTGCTCTCATGTCTGGCTCCCTCGCTCTCATATCTGGCTTGCTCTCATGTCTGGCTAGCTCGCTCTCATATCTTGCTCGCTTGCTTGCTCTCATGTCTGGCTCGCTCGCTCTCATATCTGGCTCGCTCGCTCTCATATCTGGCTCGCTCACTTGCTCACATGTCTGGCTCACTCGCTCTCATATCTGGCTCGCTCGCTTGCTCTCATATCTGGCTCGCTCGCTCTCATATCTTGCTCGCTCGCTTGCTCACATGTCTGGCTCGCTCGCTCTCATATCTGGCTCGCTCGCTTGCTCTCATGTCTGGCTCGCTTTCATATCTGGCTCGCTCACTTTCATATCTGGCTCGTTCGCTTGCTATCATGTCTGGCTCCCTCGCTCTCATATCTGGCTCGCTCGCTTGCTCTCATGTATGGCTCGCTCGCTCTTGTATCTTGCTCGCTCGCTTGCTCTCTTGTCTGGCTCGCTTGCTCTCATATCTGGCTCGCTCGCTTGCTCTCATGTCTGGCTCGCTCGCTCCCATATCTGGCTCGCTCGTTTGCTCTCTTGTCTGGTTCACTCTCTTATCTGGCTCGCTCTCACATCTTGCTCGCTCGCTTGCTCTCATGTCTGGCTCGCTCTCATATCTGGCTCGCTCGCTTGCTCTCATGTCTGGCTCGCTCGCTTGCTCTTATGTCTGGCTCGATCGCTCTCATATCTATCTCCCTTGCTTGCTCTCATGTCTAGCTCGCTTGCTCTCATATCTGGCTCGCTCGCTTGCTCTCATGTCTGGCTCGCTCACTCTCATATCTGGCTCGCTCGCTTGCTCTCTTGTCTGGTTTGCTCTCTTATCTGGCTCGCTCTCACATCTTGCTCGCTCGCTTGCTCTCATGTCTGGCTCGCTCTCATATCTGGCTCGCTCGCTCTCATATCTGGCTCGCTCGCTTTCTCACATGTCTGGCTCACTCGCTCTCATATCTGGCTCGCTCGCTTGCTCTCATGTCTGGCTCGCTCGTTCTCATATCTTGCTCGCTCGCTTGCTCTCATGTCTGGCTCGCTCGTTCTCATATCTGGCTCGCTCGCTTGCTCTCATGTCTGGCTCGCTCTCATATCTGGCTCGCTCGCACTCATATCTGGCTCGCTCGCTTGCTCTCATGTCTGGCTCCCTCGCTCTCATATCTGGCTCGCTCGCTTGCTCTCATGTCTGGCTCGCTCGCTCTCATATCTTGCTCGCTCGCTTGCTCTCATGTCTGGCTCGCTCTCATATCTGGCTCGCTCGCTTGCTCTCATGTCTGGCTCACTCGCTCTCATATCTGGCTCGCTCGCTTGCTCTCATGTCTGGCTCGCTCGCTCTCATATCTTGCTCGCTCGCTTGCTCTCATGTCTGGCTCGCTCTCATATCTGGCTCGCTCGCTTGCTCTCATGTCTGGCTCACTCGCTCTCATATCTGGCTCGCTCGCTTGCTCTCATGTCTGGCTCGCTCGCTCTCATATCTGGCTCGCTCGCTTGCTCTCATATCTGGCTCGCTCGCTCGCTCTCATATCTGGCTCGCTCGCTTGCTCTCTTGTCTGGCTCGCTCTCTTATCTCGCTCGCTCTCATATCTGGCTCGCTCGCTTGCTCTCTTGTCTGGCTCGCTCTCATATCTGGCTCGCTCGCTTGCTCTCATGTCTGGCTCGCTTGCTCTCATATCTGGCTCGCTCGCTTGCTCTTATGTCTGTCTCGCTCGCTCTCATATCTGGCTCGCTCGCTTGCTCTCATGTCTGGCTCGCTTGCTCTCATATCTGGCTCGCTCGCTTGCTCTTATGTCTGTCTCGCTCGCTCTCATATCTGGCTCGCTCGCTTGCTCTCTTGTCTGGTTCGCTCTCTTATCTCGCTCGCTCTCATATCTGGCTCGCTCGCTTGCTCTCATATCTGGCTCGCTCACTTGCTCTCATATCTGGCTCGCTCACTTGCTCTCTTGTCTGGCTCGCTCTCTTATCTGGCTCGCTCTCATATCTGGCTCGCTCGCTTGCTCTCATATCTGGCTCGCTCACTTGCTCTCATATCTGGCTCGCTCACTTGCTCTCTTGTCTGGCTCGCTCTCTTATATGGCTCGCTCGCTCGCATAACTGGCTCGCTCGCTTGCTCTCATCTGGCTCGCTCGCTTGCTCTCATGTCTGGCTCGCTCGCTCTCATATCTGGCTCGCTCGCTTGCTCTCATATCTGGCTCGCTCGCTTGCTCTCTTGTCTGGTTCGCTCTCTTATCTGGCTCGCTCGCTTGCATATCTGGCTCGCTCGCTCTCATATCTGGCTCGCTCGCTTGCTCTCATGTCTGGCTTGCTCGCTCTCATATCTGGCTTGCTCGCTTGCTCTCTTGTCTGGATCGCTCTCTTATCTGGCTCGCTCTCATATCTTGCTCGCTCGCTTGCTCTCATGTCTGGCTCGTTCTCATATCTGGCTCGCTCGCTTGCTCTCATGTCTGGCTCGCTCGCTCTCATATCTGGCTCGCTCGCTTGCTCTCATGTCTGGCTCGCTCGCTCTCATATCTGGCTCGCTCGATTGCTCTCATTTCTGGCTCACTTGCTCTCATACCTGGCTCACTCGCTTGCTCTCATGTCTGGCTCGCTCGCTCTCATATCTGGCTCGCTCGCTCGCATATCTGGCTTGCTCGCTTGCTCTCATGTCTGGCTCGCTCGCTCTCATATCTGGCTCGCTCGCTTGCTCTTATGTCTGGCTCGCTCTCTTATCTGGCTCGCTCTCATATCTTGCTCGCTCGCTTGCTCTCATGTCTGGCTCGTTCTCATATCTGGCTCGCTCGCTTGCTCTCATGTCTGGCTCGCTCGCTCTCATATCTGGCTCGCTCGCTTGCTCTCATGTCTGGCTCGCTCGCTCTCATATCTGGCTCGCTCGATTGCTCTCATTTCTGGCTCACTTGCTCTCATACCTGGCTCACTCGCTTGCTCTCATGTCTGGCTCGCTCGCTCTCATATCTGGCTCGCTCGCTCCCATATCTGGCTTGCTCGCTTGCTCTCATGTCTGGCTCGCTCGCTCTCATATCTGGCTCGCTCGCTTGCTCTCATGTCTGGCTCGCTTGCTCTCATATCTGGCTCGCTCGCTTGCTCTCATGTCTGGCTCGCTCGCTCTCATATCTGGCTCGCTCGATTGCTCTCATTTCTGGCTCACTTGCTCTCATACCTGGCTCACTCGCTTGCTCTCATGTCTGGCTTGCTCGCTCTCATATCTGGCTCGCTCGTTCGCATATCTGGCTTGCTCGCTTGCTCTCATGTCTGGCTCGCTCGCTCTCATATCTGGCTCGCTCGCTTGCTCTTATGTCTGGCTCGCTCGCTTGCTCTCTTGTCTGGCTCGCTCTCTTATCTCTCTCGCTCTCATATCTGAATCGCTCGCTTGCTCTCATATCTGGCTCGCTCGCTTGCTCTCATATCTGGCTCGCTCACTTGCTCTCTTGTCTGGCTCGCTCTCTTATCTCTCTCGCTCTCATATCTGGCTAGCTCGCTTGCTCTCATATCTGGCTCGCTCGCTTGCTCTCATATCTGGCTCGCTCGCTCTAATATCTGGCTCGCTTGCTCACATGTCTGGCTCGCTCGCTCTCATATCTTGCTCGCTCGCTTGCTCTCATGTCTGGCTTGCTCGCTCTCATATCTGGCTCGCTCGCTTGCTCTCTTGTCTGGTTCGCTCTCTTATCTGGCTCGCTCTCATAACTTGTTGGCTCGCTTGCTCTCATGTCTGGCTCGCTCTCATATCTGGCTCGCTCACTTGCTCTCATGTCTGGCTCGCTCGCTCTGATATCTGGCTCGCTCGCTTGCTCTCTTGTCTGGTTCACTCTCTTATCTGGCTCGCTCTCATATCTTGCTCGCTCGCTTGCTCTCATGTCTGGCTCGCTCTCATATCTGGCTCGCTCGCTCGCTCTCATGTCTGGCTCGCTCGCTCTCATATCTGGCTCGCTCGCTCTCATGTCTGGCTCGCTCGCTCTCATATCTGGCTCGCTCGCTTGCTCTCATGTCTGGCTCGCTCGCTCTCATATCTGGCTCGCTCGCTTGCTCTCATGTCTGGCTCGATCGCTCTCATATCTGGCTCGCTCGCTTGCTCTCATGTCTGGCTCGCTTGCTCTCATATCTGGCTCGCTCGCTTGCTCTCATGTCTGGCTCGCTCGCTCTCATATCTGGCTCGCTCGATTGCTCTCATTTCTGGCTCACTTGCTCTCATACCTGGCTCACTCGCTTGCTCTCATGTCTGGCTCGCTCGCTCTCATATCTGGCTCGCTCGCTCGCATATCTGGCTTGCTCGCTTGCTCTCATGTCTGGCTCGCTCGCTCTCATATCTGGCTCGCTCGCTTGCTCTTATGTCTGGCTCGCTCGCTTGCTCTCTTGTCTGGCTCGCTCTCTTATCTCTCTCGCTCTCATATCTGAATCGCTCGCTTGCTCTCATATCTGGCTCGCTCGCTTGCTCTCATATCTGGCTCGCTCACTTGCTCTCTTGTCTGGCTCGCTCTCTTATCTCTCTCGCTCTCATATCTGGCTCGCTCGCTTGCTCTCATATCTGGCTCGCTCGCTTGCTCTCATATCTGGCTCGCTCGCTCTCATATCTGGCTCGCTTGCTCACATGTCTGGCTCGCTCGCTCTCATATCTTGCTCGCTCACTTGCTCTCAAGTCTGGCTCACTCGCTCTCATATCTGGCTCGCTCGCTTGCTCTCTTGTCTGGTTCGCTCTCTTATCTGGCTCGCTCTCATATCTTGTTGGCTCGCTTGCTCTCATGTCTGGCTCGCTCTCATATCTGGCTCGCTCGCTTGCTCTCATGTCTGGCTCGCTCGCTCTCATATCTGGCTCGCTCGCTTGCTCTCTTGTCTGGTTCATTCTCTTATCTGGCTCGCTCTCATATCTTGCTCGCTCGCTTGCTCTCATGTCTGGCTCGCTCTCATATCTGGCTCGCTCGCTTGCTCTCATGTCTGGCTCGCTCGCTCTCATATCTGGCTCGCTCGCTTGCTCTCATGTCTGGCTCGCTCGCTCTCATATCTGGCTCGCTCGCTCGCATATCTGGCTTGCTCGCTTGCTCTCATGTCTGGCTCGCTCGCTCTCATATCTGGCTCGCTCGCTTGCTCTTATGTCTGGCTCGCTCTCTTATCTGGCTGCTCTCATATCTTGCTCGCTCGCTTGCTCTCATGTCTGGCTCGTTCTCATATCTGGCTCGCTCGCTTGCTCTCATGTCTGGCTCGCTCGCTCTCATATCTGGCTCGCTCGCTTGCTCTCATGTCTGGCTCGCTCGCTCTCATATCTGGCTCGCTCGATTGCTCTCATTTCTGGCTCACTTGCTCTCATACCTGGCTCACTCGCTTGCTCTCATGTCTGGCTCGCTCGCTCTCATATCTGGCTCGCTCGCTCCCATATCTGGCTTGCTCGCTTGCTCTCATGTCTGGCTCGCTCGCTCTCATATCTGGCTCGCTCGCTTGCTCTCATGTCTGGCTCGCTTGCTCTCATATCTGGCTCGCTCGCTTGCTCTCATGTCTGGCTCGCTCGCTCTCATATCTGGCTCGCTCGATTGCTCTCATTTCTGGCTCACTTGCTCTCATACCTGGCTCACTCGCTTGCTCTCATGTCTGGCTTGCTCGCTCTCATATCTGGCTCGCTCGTTCGCATATCTGGCTTGCTCGCTTGCTCTCATGTCTGGCTCGCTCGCTCTCATATCTGGCTCGCTCGCTTGCTCTTATGTCTGGCTCGCTCGCTTGCTCTCTTGTCTGGCTCGCTCTCTTATCTCTCTCGCTCTCATATCTGAATCGCTCGCTTGCTCTCATATCTGGCTTGCTCGCTTGCTCTCATATCTGGCTCGCTCACTTGCTCTCTTGTCTGGCTCGCTCTCTTATCTCTCTCGCTCTCATATCTGGCTAGCTCGCTTGCTCTCATATCTGGCTCGCTCGCTTGCTCTCATATCTGGCTCGCTCGCTCTAATATCTGGCTCGCTTGCTCACATGTCTGGCTCGCTCGCTCTCATATCTTGCTCGCTCGCTTGCTCTCATGTCTGGCTTGCTCGCTCTCATATCTGGCTCGCTCGCTTGCTCTCTTGTCTGGTTCGCTCTCTTATCTGGCTCGCTCTCATAACTTGTTGGCTCGCTTGCTCTCATGTCTGGCTCGCTCTCATATCTGGCTCGCTCGCTTGCTCTCATGTCTGGCTCGCTCGCTCTGATATCTGGCTCGCTCGCTTGCTCTCTTGTCTGGTTCACTCTCTTATCTGGCTCGCTCTCATATCTTGCTCGCTCGCTTGCTCTCATGTCTGGCTCGCTCTCATATCTGGCTCGCTCGCTTGCTCTCATGTCTGGCTCGCTCGCTCTCATATCTGGCTCGCTCGCTCTCATGTCTGGCTCGCTCGCTCTCATATCTGGCTCGCTCGCTTGCTCTCATGTCTGGCTCGCTCGCTCTCATATCTGGCTCGCTCGCTTGCTCTCATGTCTGGCTCGATCGCTCTCATATCTGGCTCGCTCGCTTGCTCTCATGTCTGGCTCGCTTGCTCTCATATCTGGCTCGCTCGCTTGCTCTCATGTCTGGCTCGCTCGCTCTCATATCTGGCTCGCTCGATTGCTCTCATTTCTGGCTCACTTGCTCTCATACCTGGCTCACTCGCTTGCTCTCATGTCTGGCTCGCTCGCTCTCATATCTGGCTCGCTCGCTCGCATATCTGGCTTGCTCGCTTGCTCTCATGTCTGGCTCGCTCGCTCTCATATCTGGCTCGCTCGCTTGCTCTTATGTCTGGCTCGCTCGCTTGCTCTCTTGTCTGGCTCGCTCTCTTATCTCTCTCGCTCTCATATCTGAATCGCTCGCTTGCTCTCATATCTGGCTCGCTCGCTTGCTCTCATATCTGGCTCGCTCACTTGCTCTCTTGTCTGGCTCGCTCTCTTATCTCTCTCGCTCTCATATCTGGCTCGCTCGCTTGCTCTCATATCTGGCTCGCTCGCTTGCTCTCATATCTGGCTCGCTCGCTCTCATATCTGGCTCGCTTGCTCACATGTCTGGCTCGCTCGCTCTCATATCTTGCTCGCTCACTTGCTCTCATGTCTGGCTCACTCGCTCTCATATCTGGCTCGCTCGCTTGCTCTCTTGTCTGGTTCGCTCTCTTATCTGGCTCGCTCTCATATCTTGTTGGCTCGCTTGCTCTCATGTCTGGCTCGCTCTCATATCTGGCTCGCTCGCTTGCTCTCATGTCTGGCTCGCTCGCTCTCATATCTGGCTCGCTCGCTTGCTCTCTTGTCTGGTTCATTCTCTTATCTGGCTCGCTCTCATATCTTGCTCGCTCGCTTGCTCTCATGTCTGGCTCGCTCTCATATCTGGCTCGCTCGCTTGCTCTCATGTCTGGCTCGCTCGCTCTCATATCTGGCTCGCTCGCTTGCTCTCATGTCTGGCTCGCTCGCTCTCATATCTGGCTCGCTCGCTTGCTCTTATGTCTGGCTCGATCGCTCTCATATCTGGCTCGCTCGCTTGCTCTCTTGTCTGGCTCGCTCACTCTCATATCTGGCTCGCTCGCTTGCTCTCTTGTCTGGTTTGCTCTCTTATCTGGCTCGCTCTCATATCTTGCTTGCTCGCTTGCTCTCATGTCTGGCTTGCTCGCTCTCATATCTGGCTCGCTCGCTTGCTCTCTTGTCTGGTTCGCTCTCTTATCTGGCTCGCTCTCATAACTTGTTGGCTCGCTTGCTCTCATGTCTGGCTCGCTCTCATATCTGGCTCGCTCACTTGCTCTCATGTCTGGCTCGCTCGCTCTGATATCTGGCTCGCTCGCTTGCTCTCTTGTCTGGTTCACTCTCTTATCTGGCTCGCTCTCATATCTTGCTCGCTCGCTTGCTCTCATGTCTGGCTCGCTCTCATATCTGGCTCGCTCGCTTGCTCTCATGTCTGGCTCGCTCGCTCTCATATCTGGCTCGCTCGCTCTCATGTCTGGCTCGCTCGCTCTCATATCTGGCTCGCTCGCTTGCTCTCATGTCTGGCTCGCTCGCTCTCATATCTGGCTCGCTCGCTTGCTCTCATGTCTGGCTCGATCGCTCTCATATCTGGCTCGCTCGCTTGCTCTCATGTCTGGCTCGCTTGCTCTCATATCTGGCTCGCTCGCTTGCTCTCATGTCTGGCTCGCTCGCTCTCATATCTGGCTCGCTCGATTGCTCTCATTTCTGGCTCACTTGCTCTCATACCTGGCTCACTCGCTTGCTCTCATGTCTGGCTCGCTCGCTCTCATATCTGGCTCGCTCGCTCGCATATCTGGCTTGCTCGCTTGCTCTCATGTCTGGCTCGCTCGCTCTCATATCTGGCTCGCTCGCTTGCTCTTATGTCTGGCTCGCTCGCTTGCTCTCTTGTCTGGCTCGCTCTCTTATCTCTCTCGCTCTCATATCTGAATCGCTCGCTTGCTCTCATATCTGGCTCGCTCGCTTGCTCTCATATCTGGCTCGCTCACTTGCTCTCTTGTCTGGCTCGCTCTCTTATCTCTCTCGCTCTCATATCTGGCTCGCTCGCTTGCTCTCATATCTGGCTCGCTCGCTTGCTCTCATATCTGGCTCGCTCGCTCTCATATCTGGCTCGCTTGCTCACATGTCTGGCTCGCTCGCTCTCATATCTTGCTCGCTCACTTGCTCTCATGTCTGGCTCACTCGCTCTCATATCTGGCTCGCTCGCTTGCTCTCTTGTCTGGTTCGCTCTCTTATCTGGCTCGCTCTCATATCTTGTTGGCTCGCTTGCTCTCATGTCTGGCTCGCTCTCATATCTGGCTCGCTCGCTTGCTCTCATGTCTGGCTCGCTCGCTCTCATATCTGGCTCGCTCGCTTGCTCTCTTGTCTGGTTCATTCTCTTATCTGGCTCGCTCTCATATCTTGCTCGCTCGCTTGCTCTCATGTCTGGCTCGCTCTCATATCTGGCTCGCTCGCTTGCTCTCATGTCTGGCTCGCTCGCTCTCATATCTGGCTCGCTCGCTTGCTCTCATGTCTGGCTCGCTCGCTCTCATATCTGGCTCGCTCGCTCGCATATCTGGCTTGCTCGCTTGCTCTCATGTCTGGCTCGCTCGCTCTCATATCTGGCTCGCTCGCTTGCTCTTATGTCTGGCTCGCTCTCTTATCTGGCTGCTCTCATATCTTGCTCGCTCGCTTGCTCTCATGTCTGGCTCGTTCTCATATCTGGCTCGCTCGCTTGCTCTCATGTCTGGCTCGCTCGCTCTCATATCTGGCTCGCTCGCTTGCTCTCATGTCTGGCTCGCTCGCTCTCATATCTGGCTCGCTCGATTGCTCTCATTTCTGGCTCACTTGCTCTCATACCTGGCTCACTCGCTTGCTCTCATGTCTGGCTCGCTCGCTCTCATATCTGGCTCGCTCGCTCCCATATCTGGCTTGCTCGCTTGCTCTCATGTCTGGCTCGCTCGCTCTCATATCTGGCTCGCTCGCTTGCTCTCATGTCTGGCTCGCTTGCTCTCATATCTGGCTCGCTCGCTTGCTCTCATGTCTGGCTCGCTCGCTCTCATATCTGGCTCGCTCGATTGCTCTCATTTCTGGCTCACTTGCTCTCATACCTGGCTCACTCGCTTGCTCTCATGTCTGGCTTGCTCGCTCTCATATCTGGCTCGCTCGTTCGCATATCTGGCTTGCTCGCTTGCTCTCATGTCTGGCTCGCTCGCTCTCATATCTGGCTCGCTCGCTTGCTCTTATGTCTGGCTCGCTCGCTTGCTCTCTTGTCTGGCTCGCTCTCTTATCTCTCTCGCTCTCATATCTGAATCGCTCGCTTGCTCTCATATCTGGCTTGCTCGCTTGCTCTCATATCTGGCTCGCTCACTTGCTCTCTTGTCTGGCTCGCTCTCTTATCTCTCTCGCTCTCATATCTGGCTAGCTCGCTTGCTCTCATATCTGGCTCGCTCGCTTGCTCTCATATCTGGCTCGCTCGCTCTAATATCTGGCTCGCTTGCTCACATGTCTGGCTCGCTCGCTCTCATATCTTGCTCGCTCGCTTGCTCTCATGTCTGGCTTGCTCGCTCTCATATCTGGCTCGCTCGCTTGCTCTCTTGTCTGGTTCGCTCTCTTATCTGGCTCGCTCTCATAACTTGTTGGCTCGCTTGCTCTCATGTCTGGCTCGCTCTCATATCTGGCTCGCTCGCTTGCTCTCATGTCTGGCTCGCTCGCTCTGATATCTGGCTCGCTCGCTTGCTCTCTTGTCTGGTTCACTCTCTTATCTGGCTCGCTCTCATATCTTGCTCGCTCGCTTGCTCTCATGTCTGGCTCGCTCTCATATCTGGCTCGCTCGCTTGCTCTCATGTCTGGCTCGCTCGCTCTCATATCTGGCTCGCTCGCTCTCATGTCTGGCTCGCTCGCTCTCATATCTGGCTCGCTCGCTTGCTCTCATGTCTGGCTCGCTCGCTCTCATATCTGGCTCGCTCGCTTGCTCTCATGTCTGGCTCGATCGCTCTCATATCTGGCTCGCTCGCTTGCTCTCATGTCTGGCTCGCTTGCTCTCATATCTGGCTCGCTCGCTTGCTCTCATGTCTGGCTCGCTCGCTCTCATATCTGGCTCGCTCGATTGCTCTCATTTCTGGCTCACTTGCTCTCATACCTGGCTCACTCGCTTGCTCTCATGTCTGGCTCGCTCGCTCTCATATCTGGCTCGCTCGCTCGCATATCTGGCTTGCTCGCTTGCTCTCATGTCTGGCTCGCTCGCTCTCATATCTGGCTCGCTCGCTTGCTCTTATGTCTGGCTCGCTCGCTTGCTCTCTTGTCTGGCTCGCTCTCTTATCTCTCTCGCTCTCATATCTGAATCGCTCGCTTGCTCTCATATCTGGCTCGCTCGCTTGCTCTCATATCTGGCTCGCTCACTTGCTCTCTTGTCTGGCTCGCTCTCTTATCTCTCTCGCTCTCATATCTGGCTCGCTCGCTTGCTCTCATATCTGGCTCGCTCGCTTGCTCTCATATCTGGCTCGCTCGCTCTCATATCTGGCTCGCTTGCTCACATGTCTGGCTCGCTCGCTCTCATATCTTGCTCGCTCACTTGCTCTCATGTCTGGCTCACTCGCTCTCATATCTGGCTCGCTCGCTTGCTCTCATGTCTGGCTCGCTCGCTCTCATATCTGGCTCGCTCGCTTGCTCTTATGTCTGGCTCGATCGCTCTCATATCTGGCTCGCTCGCTTGCTCTCTTGTCTGGCTCGCTCACTCTCATATCTGGCTCGCTCGCTTGCTCTCTTGTCTGGTTTGCTCTCTTATCTGGCTCGCTCTCATATCTTGCTTGCTCGCTTGCTCTCATGTCTGGCTCTCTCTCATATCTGGCTCGCTCTCATGTCTGGCTCACTCGCTCTCATATCTGGCTCGCTCGCTTGCTCTCATATCTGGCTCGCTCGCTCTCATATCTTGCTCGCTCGCTTGCTCTCATATCTGGCTCGCTCGCTCTCATATCTTGCTCGCTCGCTTGCTCTCATATCTGGCTCGCTCGCTTGCTCTTGTCTGGCTCGCTCTCTTATCTCTCTCGCTCTCATATCTGGCTCGCTCACTTGCTCTCATATCTGGCTCGCTGGCTTGCTCTCATATCTGGCTCGCTCACTTGCTCTCTTGTCTGGCTCGCTCTCTTATCTGACTTGCTCGCATATCTGGCTCGCTCGCTCTCATATCTTGCTCGCTCGCTTGCTCTCATGTCTGGCTCACTCGCTCTCATATCTGGCTCGCTTGCTCTCATGTCTGGCTCGCTCGCTCTCATATCTTGCTCGCTCGCTTGCTCTCATGTCTGTCTCCCTCGCTCTCATATCTGGCTCGCTCGCTTGCTCTCATGTCTGGCTCGCTCGCTCTCATATCTTGCTCGCTCGCTTGCACTCATGTCTGGCTCGCTTGCTCTCATATCTGGCTCGCTCGCTTGCTCTCATGTCTGGCTCGCTCGCTCTCATATCTGGCTCGCTCACTTGCTCTCTTGTCTGGCTCGCTCTCTTATCTGACTTGCTCGCATATCTGGCTCGCTCGATCTCATATCTTGCTCGCTCGCTTGCTCTCATGTCTGGCTCACTTGCTCTCATATCTGGCTCGCTTGCTCTCATGTCTGGCTCGCTCGCTCTCATATCTTACTCGCTCGCTTGCTCTCATGTCTGACTCGCTCGCTCTCATATCTGGCTCGCTCGCTTGCTCTCATGTCTGGCTCGCTCACTCTCATATCTGGCTCGCTCGCTTGCTCTCATGTCTGTCTCCCTCGCTCTCATATCTGGCTCGCTCGCTTGCTCTCATGTCTGGCTAGCTCGCTCTCATATCTTGCTCGCTTGCTTGCTCTCATGTCTGGCTCGCTCGCTCTTATATCTGGCTCGCTCGCTTGCTCTCTTGTCTGGTTAACTCTCTTATCTGGCTCGCTCTCATATCTTGCTCGCTCGCTTGCTCTCATGTCTGGCTCGCTCTCATATCTGGCTTGCTCGCTTGCTCTCATGTCTGGCTCGCTCGCTCTCATATCTGGCTCGCTCGCTTGCTCTCATGTCTGGCTCGCTCGCTCTCATATCTGGCTCGCTCGCTTGCTCTTATGTCTGGCTCGATCGCTCTCATATCTGGCTCGCTCGCTTGCTCTCTTGTCTGGCTCGCTCACTCTCATATCTGGCTCGCTCGCTTGCTCTCTTGTCTGGTTCGCTCTCTTATCTGGCTCGCTCTCATATCTTGCTCGCTCGCTTGCTCTCATGTCTGGCTCGCTCTCATATCTGGCTCGCTCTCATATCTTACTCGCTCGCTCTCATATC
This sequence comes from Hyla sarda, assembly GCF_029499605.1. NCBI lineage: Eukaryota > Metazoa > Chordata > Amphibia > Anura > Hylidae > Hyla > Hyla sarda. The sequence continues at coordinate 66,734,482 of NC_079199.1, forward strand.
TGGCTCGCTCGCTTGCTCTCATGTCTGGCTCCCTCGCTCTCATATCTGGCTTGCTCTCATGTCTGGCTAGCTCGCTCTCATATCTTGCTCGCTTGCTTGCTCTCATGTCTGGCTCGCTCGCTCTCATATCTGGCTCGCTCGCTCTCATATCTGGCTCGCTCACTTGCTCACATGTCTGGCTCACTCGCTCTCATATCTGGCTCGCTCGCTTGCTCTCATGTCTGGCTCGCTCGCTCTCATATCTTGCTCGCTCGCTTGCTCACATGTCTGGCTCGCTCGCTCTCATATCTGGCTCGCTCGCTTGCTCTCATGTCTGGCTCGCTTTCATATCTGGCTCGCTCGCTTTCATATCTGGCTCGTTCGCTTGCTATCATGTCTGGCTCCCTCGCTCTCATATCTGGCTCGCTCGCTTGCTCTCATGTATGGCTCGCTCGCTCTTGTATCTTGCTCGCTCGCTTGCTCTCTTGTCTGGCTCGCTTGCTCTCATATCTGGCTCGCTCGCTTGCTCTCATGTCTAGCTCGCTTGCTCTCATATCTGGCTCGCTCACTTGCTCTCATGTCTGGCTCGCTCACTCTCATATCTGGCTTGCTCGCTTGCTCTCTTGTCTGGTTTGCTCTCTTATCTGGCTCGCTCTCACATCTTGCTCGCTCGCTTGCTCTCATGTCTGGCTCGCTCTCATATCTGGCTCGCTTGCTCTCATATCTGGCTCGCTCGCTTTCTCACATGTCTGGCTCACTCGCTCTCATATCTGGCTCGCTCGCTTGCTCTCATGTCTGGCTCGCTCGTTCTCATATCTTGCTCGCTCGCTTGCTCTCATGTCTGGCTCGCTCGTTCTCATATCTGGCTCGCTCGCTTGCTCTCATGTCTGGCTCGCTCTCATATCTGGCTCGCTCGCTCTCATATCTGGCTCGCTCGCTTGCTCTCATGTCTGGCTCCCTCGCTCTCATATCTGGCTCGCTCGCTTGCTCTCATGTCTGGCTCGCTCGCTCTCATATCTTGCTCGCTCGCTTGCTCACATGTCTGGCTCGCTCTCATATCTGGCTCGCTCGCTTGCTCTCATGTCTGGCTCACTCGCTCTCATATCTGGCTCGCTCGCTTGCTCTCATGTCTGGCTCGCTCGCTCTCATATCTTGCTCGCTCGCTTGCTCTCATGTCTGGCTCGCTCTCATATCTGGCTCGCTCGCTTGCTCTCATGTCTGGCTCACTCGCTCTCATATCTGGCTCGCTCGCTTGCTCTCATGTCTGGCTCGCTCGCTCTCATATCTGGCTCGCTCGCTTGCTCTCATGTCTGGCTCGATCGCTCTCATATCTGGCTCGCTCGCTTGCTCTCATGTCTGGCTCGCTTGCTCTCATATCTGGCTCGCTCGCTCGCATATCTGGCTCGCTCGCTTGCTATCTTGTCTGGCTCACTCTCTTATCTGGCTCGCTCGCTCGCATATCTGGCTCCCTCGCTCTCATATCTGGCTCGCTCGCTTGCTCTCATATCTGGCTCGCTCGCTTGCTCTCTTGTCTGGCTCGCTCTGTTATCTCGCTCGCTCTCATTTCTGGCTCGCTCGCTTGCTCTCATATCTGGCTCGCTCGCTTGCTCTCATATCTGGCTCGCTCACTTGCTCTCTTGTCTGGCTCGCTCTCTTATTCGGCTCGCTCGCATATCTGACACGCTCGATCTCATATCTTTCTCGCTGGCTTGCTCTCATGTCTGGCTCGCTCGCTCTCATACCTGGTTCGCTCGCTTGCTCTCATGTCTGGCTCGCCCGCTCTCATATCTGGCTCGCTCGCTCGCATATCTGGCTCGCTCGCTTGCTCTCTTGTCTGGCTCACTCTCTTATCTGGCTCGCTCGCTCGCATATCTGGCTCCCTCGCTCTCATATCTGGCTCGCTCGCTTGCTCTCATATCTGGCTCGCTCACTTGCTCTCTTGTCTGGCTCGCTCTCTTATCTCGCTCGCTCTCATATCTGGCTCGCTCGCTTGCTCTCATATCTGGCTCGCTCGCTTGCTCTCATATCTGGCTCGCTCACTTGCTCTCTTGTCTGGCTCGCTCTCTTATCCGGCTCGCTCGCATATCTGGCTCGCTCGATCTCATATCTTTCTCGCTGGCTTGCTCTCATGTCTGGCTCACTCGCTCTCATATCTGGCTCGCTCGCTTGCTCTCATGTCTGGCTCGCTCGCTCTCATATCTTGCTCGCTCGCTTGCTCTCATGTCTGGCTCGCTCGCTCTCATATCTGGCTCGCTCGCTTGCTCTCATATCTGGCTCGCACGCTTGCTCTCTTGTCTGGCTCGCTCTCTTATCTCGCTCGCTCTCATATCTGGCTCGCTCGCTTGCTCTCATATCTGGCTCGCTCGCTCGCTCTCATATCTGGCTCGCTCGCTTGCTCTCTTGTCTGGCTCGCTCTCTTATCTCGCTCGCTCTCATATCTGGCTCGCTCGCTTGCTCTCTTGTCTGGCTCGCTCTCTTATCTGGCTCGCTCGCTCGCATAACTGGCTCGCTCGCTTGTTCTCATGTCTGGCTCGCTTGCTCTCATATCTGGCTCGCTCGCTTGCTCTTATGTCTGTCTCGCTCGCTCTCATATCTGGCTCGCTCGCTTGCTCTCATGTCTGGCTCGCTCTCATATCTGGCTCGCTCGCTTGCTCTCTTGTCTGGTTCGCTCTCTTATCTCGCTCGCTCTCATATCTGGCTCGCTCGCTTGCTCTCATATCTGGCTCGCTCGCTTGCTCTCTTGTCTGGTTCGCTCTCTTATCTGGCTCGCTCGCTTGCATATCTGGCTCGCTCGCTTTCTCTCTTGTCTGGCTCACTCTCTTATCTGGCTCGCTCGCTCGCATATCTGGCTCCCTCGCTCTCATATCTGGCTCGCTCGCTTGCTCTCATGTCTGGCTCGCTCGCTCTCATGTCTGGCTCCCTCGCTCTCATATCTGGCTCGCTCGCTTGCTCTCTTGTCTTGTTCGCTCTCTTATCTGATTCGCTCTCATATCTGGCTCGCTCACTTGCTCTCATATCTGGCTCGCTCGCTTGCTCTCACATCTGGCTCGCTCACTTGCTCTCTTGTCTGGCTCGCTCTCTTATCTGGCTCGCTCGCTCGCATAACTGGCTCGCTCGCTTGTTCTCATGTCTGGCTCGCTTGCTCTCATATCTGGCTCGCTCGCTTGCTCTTATGTCTGTCTCGCTCGCTCTCATATCTGGCTCGCTCGCTTGCTCTCATGTCTGGCTCGCTCTCATATCTGGCTCGCTCGCTTGCTCTCTTGTCTGGTTCGCTCTCTTATCTCGCTCGCTCTCATATCTGGCTCGCTCGCTTGCTCTCATATCTGGCTCGCTCGCTTGCTCTCTTGTCTGGTTCGCTCTCTTATCTGGCTCGCTCGCTTGCATATCTGGCTCGCTCGCTTTCTCTCTTGTCTGGCTCACTCTCTTATCTGGCTCGCTCGCTCGCATATCTGGCTCCCTCGCTCTCATATCTGGCTCGCTTGCTTGCTCTCATATCTGGCTCGCTTGCTCTCTTGTCTGGCTCGCTCTCTTATCTCGCTCGCTCTCATATCTGGCTCGCTCGCTTGCTCTCATATCTGGCTCGCTCACTTGCTCTCTTGTCTGGCTCGCTCTCTTATCTGACTTGCTCGCATATCTGGCTCGCTCGATCTCATATCTTGCTCGCTCGCTTGCTCTCATGTCTGGCTCACTCGCTCTCACATCTGGCTCGCTCGCTTGCTCTCATGTCTGGCTCGCTCGCTCTCATATCTTGCTCGCTCGCTTGCTCTCATGTCTGGCTCGCTCGCTCTCATGTCTGGCTCCCTCGCTCTCATATCTGGCTCGCTCGCTTGCTCTCTTGTCTTGTTCGCTCTCTTATCTGATTCGCTCTCATATCTGGCTCGCTCACTTGCTCTCATATCTGGCTCGCTCGCTTGCTCTCACATCTGGCTCGCTCACTTGCTCTCACATCTGGCTCGCTCTCTTATCTGGCTCGCTCGCATAACTGGCTCGCTCGATCTCATATCTTTCTCGCTGGCTTGCTCTCATGTTTGGCTCACTCGCTCTCATATCTGGCTCGCTCGCTTGCTCTCATGTCTGGCTCGCTCGCTCTCATATCTTGCTTGCTCGCTTGCTCTCATGTCTGTCTCGCTCGCTCTCATATCTGGCTCGCTCGCTTGCTCTCATGTCTGGCTCGCTCTCATATCTGGCTCGCTCGCTTGATCTCATGTCTGGCTCGTTCGCTCTCATATCTGGCTCGCTCGCTTGCTCTCATATCTGGCTCGCTCGCTTGCTCTCTTGTCTGGCTCGCTCTCTTACCTCGCTCGCTCTCATATCTGGGTCGCTCGCTTGCTCTCATATCTGGCTCGCTCGCTTGCTCTCATATCTGGCTCGCTCACTTGCTCTCTTGTCTGGCTCGCTCTCTTATCTGACTTGCTCGCATATCTGGCTCGCTCGATCTCATATCTTGCTCGCTAGCTTGCTCTCATGTCTGGTTCGCTCGATCTCATATCTTTCTCGCTGGCTTGCCCTCATGTCTGGCTCGCTCGCTCTCATATCTTGCTCGCTCGCTTGCTCTCATGTCTGTCTTGCTCGCTCTCATATCTGGCTCGCTCGCTTGCTCTCATGTCTGGCTCGCTCGCTCTCATATCTGGCTCGCTCGCTTGCTCTCATGTCTGGCTCGTTCGCTCTCATATCTGGCTCGCTCGCTTGCTCTCTTGTCTGGTTCGCTCTCTTATCTGGCTCGCTCGCTTGCATATCTGGCTCGCTCGCTCTCATATCTGGCTCGCTCGCTTGCTCTCATGTCTGGCTTGCTCGTTCTCATATCTGGCTCGCTCGCTTGCTCTCTTGTCTGGATCGCTCTCTTATCTGGCTCGCTCTCATATCTTCCTCGCTCGCTTGCTCTCATGTCTGGCTCGCTCTCATATCTGGCTCGCTCGCTTGCTCTCATGTCTGGCTCGCTTGCTCTCATATCTGGCTCGCTCGCTTGCTCTCATGTCTGGCTCGCTCTCATATCTGGCTCGCTCGCTTGCTCTCATGTCTGGCTCACTCGCTCTCATATCTGGCTCGCTCGCTTGCTCTCATGTCTGGCTCGCTCGCTCTCATATCTGGCTCGCTCGCTTGCTCTCATGTCTGGCTCGATCGCTCTCATATCTGGCTCGCTCGCTTGCTCTCATGTCTGGCTCGCTTGCTCTCATATCTGGCTCGCTCGCTTGCTCTCATGTCTGGCTCGCTCGCTCTCATATCTGGCTCGCTCGATTGCTCTCATTTCTGGCTCACTTGCTCTCATACCTGGCTCACTCGCTTGCTCTCATGTCTGGATCGCTCGCTCTCATATCTGGCTCGCTCGCTCGCATATCTGGCTTGCTCGCTTGCTCTCATGTCTGGCTCGCTCGCTCTCATATCTGGCTCGCTCGCTTGCTCTTATGTCTGGCTCGCTCGCTTGCTCTCTTGTCTGGCTCGCTCTCTTATCTCTCTCGCTCTCATATCTGAATCGCTCGCTTGCTCTCATATCTGGCTCGCTCGCTTGCTCTCATATCTGGCTCGCTCACTTGCTCTCTTGTCTGGCTCGCTCTCTTATCTCTCTCGCTCTCATATCTGGCTCGCTCACTTGCTCTCATATCTGGCTCGCTCGCTTTCTCTCATATCTGGCTCGCTCCCTCTCATATCTTGCTCGCTCGCTTGCTCTCATGTCTGGCTCGCTCGCTCTCATATCTGGCTCGCTCGCTTGCTCTCTTGTCTGGTTCGCTCTCTTATCTGGCTCGCTCTCATATCTTGTTGGCTCGCTTGCTCTCATGTCTGGCTCGCTCTCATATCTGGCTCGCTCGCTTGCTCTCATGTCTGGCTCGCTCCCCCTCATATCTGGCTCGCTCGCTTGCTCTCTTGTCTGGTTCACTCTCTTATCTGGCTCGCTCTCATATCTTGCTCGCTCGCTTGCTCTCATGTCTGGCTCGCTCTCATATCTGGCTCGCTCGCTTGCTCTCATGTCTGGCTCGCTCGCTCTCATATCTGGCTCGCTCGCTTGCTCTCATGTCTGGCTCGCTCGCTCTCATATCTTGCTCGCTCGCTTGCTCTCATGTCTGTCTTGCTCGCTCTCATATCTGGCTCGCTCGCTTGCTCTCATGTCTGGCTCGCTCGCTCTCATATCTGGCTCGCTCGCTTGCTCTCATGTCTGGCTCGCTCGCTCTCATATCTGGCTCGCTCGCTTGCTCTCATGTCTGGCTCGATCGCTCTCATATCTGGCTCGCTCGCTTGCTCTCATGTCTGGCTCGCGTGCTCTCATATCTGGCTCGCTCGCTTGCTCTCATGTCTGGCTCGCTCGCTCTCATATCTGGCTCGCTCGATTGCTCTCATTTCTGGCTCACTTGCTCTCATACCTGGCTCACTCGCTTGCTCTCATGTCTGGCTCGCTCGCTCTCATATCTGGCTCGCTCGCTCGCATATCTGGCTTGCTCGCTTGTCTGGCTCGCTCGCTCTCATATCTGGCTCGCTCGCTTGCTCTTATGTCTGGCTCGCTCGCTTGCTCTCTTGTCTGGCTCGCTCTCTTATCTCTCTCGCTCTCATATCTGAATCGCTCGCTTGCTCTCATATCTGGCTCGCTCGCTTGCTCTCATATCTGGCTCGCTCACTTGCTCTCTTGTCTGGCTCGCTCTCTTATCTCTCTCGCTCTCATATCTGGCTCGCTCGCTTGCTCTCATATCTGGCTCGCTCGCTTGCTCTCATATCTGGCTCGCTCGCTCTCATATCTGGCTCGCTTGCTCACATCTCTGGCTCGCTCGCTCTCATATCTTGCTCGCTCGCTTGCTCTCACGTCTGGCTCGCTCGCTCTCATATCTGGCTCCCTCGCTCTCATATCTGGCTCGCTCGCTTGCTCTCTTGTCTTGTTCGCTCTCTTATCTGGCTCGCTCTCATATCTGGCTCGCTCACTTGCTCTCATATCTGGCTCGCTCGCTTGCTCTCACATCTGGCTCGCTCACTTGCTCTCTTGTCTGGCTCGCTCTCTTATCTGGCTCGCTCGCATAACTGGCTCGCTCGATCTCATATCTTTCTCGCTGGCTTGCTCTCATGTTTGGCTCACTCGCTCTCATGTCTGGCTCGCTCGCTTGCTCTCATGTCTGGCTCGCTCGCTCTCATATCTTGCTTGCTCGCTTGCTCTCATGTCTGTCTCGCTCGCTCTCATATCTGGCTCGCTCGCTTGCTCTCATGTCTGGCTCGCTCTCATATCTGGCTCGCTCGCTTGATCTCATGTCTGGCTCGTTCGCTCTCATATCTGGCTCGCTCGCTTGCTCTCATATCTGGCTCGCTCGCTTGCTCTCTTGTCTGGCTCGCTCTCTTACCTCGCTCGCTCTCATATCTGGGTCGCTCGCTTGCTCTCATATCTGGCTCGCTCGCTTGCTCTCATATCTGGCTCGCTCACTTGCTCTCTTGTCTGACTCGCTCTCTTATCTGACTTGCTCGCATATCTGGCTCGCTCGATCTCATATCTTGCTCGCTCGCTTGCTCTCATGTCTGGTTCGCTCGATCTCATATCTTTCTCGCTGGCTTGCCCTCATGTCTGGCTCGCTCGCTCTCATATCTTGCTCGCTCGCTTGCTCTCATGTCTGTCTTGCTCGCTCTCATATCTGGCTCTCTCGCTTGCTCTCATGTCTGGCTCGCTCGCTCTCATATCTGGCTCGCTCGCTTGCTCTCATGTCTGGCTCGCTCGCTCTCATATCTGGCTCGCTCGCTTGCTCTCTTGTCTGGTTCGCTCTCTTATCTGGCTCGCTCGCTTGCATATCTGGCTCGCTCGCTCTCATATCTGGCTCGCTCGCTTGCTCTCATGTCTGGCTTGCTCGCTCTCATATCTGGCTCGCTCGCTTGCTCTCATGTCTGGCTCGTTCTCATATCTGGCTCGCTCGCTTGCTCTCATGTCTGGCTCGCTCGCGCTCATATCTGGCTCGCTCGCTTGCTCTCATGTCTGGCTCGCTCTCATATCTGGCTCGCTCGCTTGCTCTCATGTCTGGCTCACTCGCTCTCATATCTGGCTCGCTCGCTTGCTCTCATGTCTGGCTCGCTTACTCTCATATCTGGCTCGCTCGCTTGCTCTCTTGTCTGGTTCGCTCTCTTATCTGGCTCGCTCTCACATCTTGCTCGCTCGCTTGCTCTCATGTCTGGCTCGCTCTCATATCTGGCTCGCTCTCATATCTGGCTCGATCGCTCTCATATCTGGCTCGCTCGCTTGCTCTCATGTCTGGCTCGCTTGCTCTCATATCTGGCTCGCTCGCTTGCTCTCATGTCTGGCTCGCTCGCTCTCATATCTGGCTCGCTCGATTGCTCTCATTTCTGGCTCACTTGCTCTCATACCTGGCTCACTCGCTTGCTCTCATGTCTGGCTCGCTCGCTCTCATATCTGGCTCGCTCGCTTGCTCTTATGTCTGGCTCGCTCGCTTGCTCTCTTGTCTGGCTCGCTCTCTTATCTCTCTCGCTCTCATATCTGAATCGCTCGCTTGCTCTCATATCTGGCTCGCTCGCTTGCTCTCATGTCTGGCTCGCTCGCTCTCATATCTGGCTCGCTCGCTTGCTCTCATGTCTGGCTCGCTCGCTCTCATATCTTGCTCGCTCGCTTGCTCTCATGTCTGGCTCGCTCGCTCTCATATCTGGCTCGCTCGCTTGCTCTCATGTCTGGCTCGCTCGCTCTCATATCTGGCTCGCTCGCTTGCTCTCATGTCTGGCTCGATCGCTCTCATATCTGGCTCGCTCGCTTGCTCTCATGTCTGGCTCGCTTGCTCTCATATCTGGCTCGCTCGCTTGCTCTCATGTCTGGCTCGCTCGCTCTCATATCTGGCTCGCTCGATTGCTCTCATTTCTGGCTCACTTGCTCTCATACCTGGCTCACTCGCTTGCTCTCATGTCTGGCTCGCTCGCTCTCATATCTGGCTCGCTCGCTTGCTCTCATGTCTGGCTCGCTCGCTCTCATATCTGGCTCGCTCGCTCGCATATCTGGCTTGCTTGCATGTCTGGCTCGCTCGCTCTCATATCTGGCTCGCTCGCTTGCTCTTATGTCTGGCTCGCTCGCTTGCTCTCTTGTCTGGCTCGCTCTCTTATCTCTCTCGCTCTCATATCTGAATCGCTCGCTTGCTCTCATATCTGGCTCGCTCGCTTGCTCTCATATCTGGCTCGCTCACTTGCTCTCTTGTCTGGCTCGCTCTCTTATCTCTCTGGCTCTCATATCTGGCTCGCTCGCTTGCTCTCATATCTGGCTCGCTCGCTTGCTCTCATATCTGGCTCGCTCGCTCTCATATCTGGCTCGCTTGCTCACATGTCTGGCTCGCTCGCTCTCATATCTTGCTCGCTCGCTTGCTCTCATGTCTGGCTCGCTCGCTCTCATATCTGGCTCGCTCGCTTGCTCTCTTGTCTGGTTCGCTCTCTTATCTGGCTCGCTCTCATATCTTGTTGGCTCGCTTGCTCTCATGTCTGGCTCGCTCTCATATCTGGCTCGCTCGCTTGCTCTCATATCTGGCTCGCTCGCTCTCATATCTGGCTCGCTCGCTTGCTCTCTTGTCTGGTTCACTCTCTTATCTGGCTCGCTCTCATATCTTGCTCGCTCGCTTGCTCTCATGTCTGGCTCGCTTTCATATCTGGCTCGCTCGCTTGCTCTCATGTCTGGCTCGCTCGCTCTCATATCTGGCTCGCTCGCTTGCTCTTATGTCTGGCTCGATCGCTCTCATATCTGGCTCGCTCGCTTGCTCTCTTGTCTGGCTCGCTCACTCTCATATCTGGCTCGCTCGCTTGCTCTCTTGTCTGGTTTGCTCTCTTATCTGGCTCGCTCTCATATCTTGCTCGCTCGCTTGCTCTCATGTCTGGCTCTCTCTCATATCTGGCTCGCTCTCATGTCTGGCTCACTCGCTCCCATATCTGGCTCGCTCGCTTGCTCTCATATCTGGCTCGCTCGCTCTCATATCTTGCTCGCTCGCTTGCTCTCATATCTGGCTCGCTCGCTCTCATATCTTGCTCGCTCGCTTGCTCTCATATCTGGCTCGCTCGCTTGCTCTCTTGTCTGGCTCGCTCTCTTATCTCTCTCGCTCTCATATCTGGCTCGCTCACTTGCTCTCATATCTGGCTCGCTCGCTTGCTCTCATATCTGGCTCGCTCACTTGCTCTCTTGTCTGGCTCGCTCTCTTATCTGACTTGCTCGCATATCTGGCTCGCTCGCTTGCTCTCATGTCTGGCTCACTCGCTCTCATATCTGGCTCGCTTGCTCTCATGTCTGGCTCGCTCGCTCTCATATCTTGCTCGCTCGCTTGCTCTCATGTCTGTCTCCCTCGCTCTCATATCTGGCTCGCTCGCTTGCTCTCATGTCTGGCTCGCTCGCTCTCATATCTTGCTCGCTCGCTTGCTCTCATGTCTGGCTCGCTTGCTCTCATATCTGGCTCGCTCGCTTGCTCTCATGTCTGGCTCGCTCGCTCTCATATCTGGCTCGCTCACTTGCTCTCTTGTCTGGCTCGCTCTCTTATCTGACTTGCTCGCATATCTGGCTCGCTCGATCTCATATCTTGCTCGCTCTCTTGCTTTCATGTCTGGCTCACTTGCTCTCATATCTGGCTCGCTTGCTCTCATGTCTGGCTCGCTCGCTCTCATATCTTACTCGCTCGCTTGCTCTCATGTCTGGCTCACTCGCTCTCATATCTGGCTCGCTCGCTTGCTCTCATGTCTGGCTCGCTCACTCTCATATCTGGCTCGCTCGCTTGCTCTCATGTCTGTCTCCCTCGCTCTCATATCTGGCTCGCTCGCATGCTCTCATGTCTGGCTAGCTCGCTCTCATATCTTGCTCGCTTGCTTGCTCTCATGTCTGGCTCGCTCGCTCTTATATCTGGCTCGCTCGCTTGCTCTCTTGTCTGGTTCGCTCTCTTATCTGGCTCGCTCTCATATCTTGCTCGCTCGCTTGCTCTCATGTCTGGCTCGCTCTCATATCTGGCTTGCTCGCTTGCTCTCATGTCTGGCTCGCTCGCTCTCATATCTGGCTCGCTCGCTTGCTCTCATGTCTGGCTCGCTCGCTCTCATATCTGGCTCGCTCGCTTTCTCTTATGTCTGGCTCGATCGCTCTCATATCTGGCTCGCTCGCTTGCTCTCTTGTCTGGCTCGCTCACTCTCATATCTGGCTCGCTCGCTTGCTCTCTTGTCTGGTTCGCTCTCTTATCTGGCTCGCTCTCATATCTTGCTCGCTCGCTTGCTCTCATGTCTGGCTCGCTCTCATATCTGACTCGCTCTCATATCTGGCTCGCTCGCTCTCATATCTGGCTCGCTCGCTTGCTCTCATGTCTGGCTCCCTCGCTCTCATATCTGGCTTGCTCTCATGTCTGGCTAGCTCGCTCTCATATCTTGCTCGCTTGCTTGCTCTCATGTCTGGCTCGCTCGCTCTCATATCTGGCTCGCTCGCTCTCATATCTGGCTCGCTCGCTTGCTCACATGTCTGGCTCACTCGCTCTCATATCTGGCTCGCTCGCTTGCTCTCATGTCTGGCTCGCTCGCTCTCATATCTTGCTCGCTCGCTTGCTCACATGTCTGGCTCGCTCGCTCTCATATCTGGCTCGCTCGCTTGCTCTCATGTCTGGCTCGCTTTCATATCTGGCTCGCTCGCTTTCATATCTGGCTCGTTCGCTTGCTATCATGTCTGGCTCCCTCGCTCTCATATCTGGCTCGCTCGCTTGCTCTCATGTATGGCTCGCTCGCTCTTGTATCTTGCTCGCTCGCTTGCTCTCTTGTCTGGCTCGCTTGCTCTCATATCTGGCTCGCTCGCTTGCTCTCATGTCTGGCTCGCTCGCTCCCATATCTGGCTCGCTCGTTTGCTCTCTTGTCTGGTTCGCTCTCTTATCTGGCTCGCTCTCACATCTTTCTCGCTCGCTTGCTCTCATGTCTGGCTCGCTCTCATATCTGGCTCGCTCGCTTGCTCTCATGTCTGGCTCACTCGCTTGCTCTTATGTCTGGCTCGATCGCTCTCATATCTATCTCCCTTGCTTGCTCTCATGTCTAGCTCGCTTGCTCTCATATCTGGCTCGCTCGCTTGCTCTCATGTCTGGCTCGCTTACTCTCATATCTGGCTCGCTCGCTTGCTCTCTTGTCTGGTTCGCTCTCTTATCTGGCTCGCTCTCACATCTTGCTCGCTCGCTTGCTCTCATGTCTGGCTCGCTCTCATATCTGGCTCGCTCTCATATCTGGCTCGCTCGCTCTCATATCTGGCTCGCTCGCTTTCTCACATGTCTGGCTCACTCGCTCTCATATCTGGCTCGCTCGCTTGCTCTCATATCTGGCTCGCTCGTTCTCATATCTTGCTCGCTCGTTTGCTCTCATGTCTGGCTCGCTGTTTCTCATATCTGGCTCGCTCGCTTGCTCTCATGTCTGGCTCGCTCTCATATCTGGCTCGCTCGCTCTCATATCTGGCTCGCTCGCTTGCTCTCATGTCTGGCTCCCTCGCTCTCATATCTGGCTCGCTCGCTTGCTCTCATGTCTGGCTCGCTCGCTCTCATATCTTGCTCGCTCGCTTGCTCTCATGTCTGGCTCGCTCTCATATCTGGCTCGCTCGCTTGCTCTCATGTCTGGCTCACTCGCTCTCATATCTGGCTCGCTCGCTTGCTCTCATGTCTGGCTCGCTCGCTCTCATATCTGGCTCGCTCGCTTGCTCTCATGTCTGGCTCGATCGCTCTCATATCTGGCTCGCTCGCTTGCTCTCATGTCTGGCTCGCTTGCTCTCATATCTGGCTCGCTTGCTCTCATGTCTGGCTCGCTTGCTCTCATACCTTGTTCGCTCGCTTGCTCTCATGTCTGGCTCGCTCGCTCTCATATCTGGCTCGCTCGCTCGCATATCTGGCTCGCTCGCTTGCTATCTTGTCTGGCTCACTCTCTTATCTGGCTCGCTCGCTCGCATATCTGGCTCCCTCGCTCTCATATCTGGCTCGCTCGCTTGCTCTCATATCTGGCTCGCTCGCTTGCTCTCTTGTCTGGCTCGCTCTCTTATCTTGCTCGCTCTCATATCTGGCTCGCTTGCTTGCTCTCATATCTGGCTCGCTCGCTTGCTCTCATATCTGGCTCGCTCACTTGCTCTCTTGTCTGGCTCGCTCTCTTATCCGGCTCGCTCGCATATCTGGCACGCTCGATCTCATATCTTTCTCGCTGGCTTGCTCTCATGTCTGGCTCACTCGCTCTCATACCTGGTTCGCTCGCTTGCTCTCATGTCTGGCTCGCTCGCTCTCATATCTGGCTCGCTCGCTCGCATATCTGGCTCGCTCGCTTGCTCTCTTGTCTGCTCACTCTCTTATCTGGCTCGCTCGCATCGCATATCTGGCTCCCTCGCTCTCATATCTGGCTCGCTCGCTTGCTCTCATATCTGGCTCGCTCACTTGCTCTCTTGTCTGGCTCGCTCTCTTATCTCGCTCGCTCTCATATCTGGCTCGCTCGCTTGCTCTCATATCTGGCTCGCTCGCTTGCTCTCATATCTGGCTCGCTCACTTGCTCTCTTGTCTGGCTCGCTCTCTTATCCGGCTCACTCGCATATCTGGCTCGCTCGATCTCATATCTTTCTCGCTGGCTTGCTCTCATGTCTGGCTCACTCGCTCTCATATCTGGCTCGCTCGCTTGCTCTCATGTCTGGCTCGCTCGCTCTCATATCTTGCTCGCTCGCTTGCTCTCATGTCTGGCTCGCTCGCCCTCATATCTGGCTCGCTCGCTTGCTCTCATATCTGGCTCGCACGCTTGCTCTCTTGTCTGGCTCGCTCTCTTATCTTGCTCGCTCTCATATCTGGCTCGCTCGCTTGCTCTCATATCTGGCTCGCTCGCTCGCTCTCATATCTGGCTCGCTCGCTTGCTCTCTTGTCTGGCTCGCTCTCTTATCTCGCTCGCTCTCATATCTGGCTCGCTCGCTTGCTCTCTTGTCTGGCTCGCTCTCTTATCTGGCTCGCTCGCTCGCATAACTGGCTCGCTCGCTTGCTCTCATGTCTGGCTCGCTTGCTCTCATATCTGGCTCGCTCGCTTGCTCTTATGTCTCTCTGTCTCGCTCTCATATCTGGCTCGCTCGCTTGCTCTCATGTCTGGCTCGCTCTCATATCTGGCTCGCTCGCTTGCATAACTGGCTCGCTCGCTTGCTCTCATCTGGCTCGCTCGCTTGCTCTCATGTCTGGCTCGCTCGCTCTCATATCTGGCTCGCTCGCTTGCTCTCATATCTGGCTCGCTCGCTTGCTCTCTTGTCTGGTTCGCTCTCTTATCTGGCTCGCTCGCTTGCATATCTGGCTCGCTCGCTCTCATATCTGGCTCGCTCGCTTGCTCTCATGTCTGGCTTGCTCGCTCTCATATCTGGCTCGCTCGCTTGCTCTCTTGTCTGGATCGCTCTCTTATCTGGCTCGCTCTCATATCTTGCTCGCTCGCTTGCTCTCATGTCTGGCTCGTTCTCATATCTGGCTCGCTCGCTTGCTCTCATGTCTGGCTCGCTCGCTCTCATATCTGGCTCGCTCGCTTGCTCTCATGTCTGGCTCGCTCGCTCTCATATCTGGCTCGCTCGATTGCTCTCATTTTTGGCTCACTTGCTCTCATACCTGGCTCACTCGCTTGCTCTCATGTCTGGCTCGCTCGCTCTCATATCTGGCTCGCTCGCTCGCATATCTGGCTTGCTCACTTGCTCTCATGTCTGGCTCGCTCGCTCTCATATCTGGCTCGCTCGCTTGCTCTTATGTCTGGCTCGCTCTCTTATCTGGCTCGCTCTCATATCTTGCTCGCTCGCTTGCTCTCATGTCTGGCTCGTTCTCATATCTGGCTCGCTCGCTTGCTCTCATGTCTGGCTCGCTCGCTCTCATATCTGGCTCGCTCGATTTTCTCTCATTTCTGGCTCACTTGCTCTCATACCTGGCTCACTCGCTTGCTCTCATGTCTGGCTCGCTCGCTCTCATATCTGGCTCGCTCGCTCGCATATCTGGCTTGCTCGCTTGCTCTCATGTCTGGCTCGCTCGCTCTCATATCTGGCTCGCTCGCTTGCTCTCATGTCTGGCTCGCTTGCTCTCATATCTGGCTCGCTCGCTTGCTCTCATGTCTGGCTCGCTCGCTCTCATATCTGGCTCGCTCGATTGCTCTCATTTCTGGCTCACTTGCTCTCATACCTGGCTTACTCTCTTGCTCTCATGTCTGGCTCGCTCGCTCTCATATCTGGCTCGCTCGCTTGCTCTCATATCTGGCTCGCTCGCTTGCTCTCTTGTCTGGTTCGCTCTCTTATCTGGCTCGCTCGCTTGCATATCTGGCTCGCTCGCTCTCATATCTGGCTCGCTCGCTTGCTCTCATGTCTGGCTTGCTCGCTCTCATATCTGGCTCGCTCGCTTGCTCTCTTGTCTGGATCGCTCTCTTATCTGGCTCGCTCTCATATCTTGCTCGCTCGCTTGCTCTCATGTCTGGCTCGTTCTCATATCTGGCTCGCTCGCTTGCTCTCATGTCTGGCTCGCTCGCTCTCATATCTGGCTCGCTCGCTTGCTCTCATGTCTGGCTCGCTCGCTCTCATATCTGGCTCGCTCGATTGCTCTCATTTTTGGCTCACTTGCTCTCATACCTGGCTCACTCGCTTGCTCTCATGTCTGGCTCGCTCGCTCTCATATCTGGCTCGCTCGCTCGCATATCTGGCTTGCTCACTTGCTCTCATGTCTGGCTCGCTCGCTCTCATATCTGGCTCGCTCGCTTGCTCTTATGTCTGGCTCGCTCTCTTATCTGGCTCGCTCTCATATCTTGCTCGCTCGCTTGCTCTCATGTCTGGCTCGTTCTCATATCTGGCTCGCTATCTTGCTCTCATGTCTGGCTCGCTCGCTCTCATATCTGGCTCGCTCGATTTCTCTCATTTCTGGCTCACTTGCTCTCATACCTGGCTCACTCGCTTGCTCTCATGTCTGGCTCGCTCGCTCTCATATCTGGCTCGCTCGCTCGCATATCTGGCTTGCTCGCTTGCTCTCATGTCTGGCTCGCTCGCTCTCATATCTGGCTCGCTCGCTTGCTCTCATGTCTGGCTCGCTTGCTCTCATATCTGGCTCGCTCGCTTGCTCTCATGTCTGGCTCGCTCGCTCTCATATCTGGCTCGCTCGATTGCTCTCATTTCTGGCTCACTTGCTCTCATACCTGGCTTACTCTCTTGCTCTCATGTCTGGCTCGCTCGCTCTCATATCTGGCTCGCTCGCTCGCATATCTGGCTTGCTCGCTTGCTCTCATGTCTGGCTCGCTCGCTCTCATATCTGGCTCGCTCGCTTGCTCTTATGTCTGGCTCGCTCGCTTGCTCTCTTGTCTGGCTCGCTCTCTTATCTCTCTCGCTCTCATATCTGAATCGCTCGCTTGCTCTCATATCTGGCTCGCTCGCTTGCTCTCATATCTGGCTCGCTCACTTGCTCTCTTGTCTGGCTCGCTCTCTTATCTCTTTCGCTCTCATATCTGGCTCGCTCGCTTGCTCTCATATCTGGCTCGCTCGCTTGCTCTCATATCTGGCTCGCTCGCTCTCATATCTGGCTCGCTTGCTCACATGTCTGGCTCGCTCGCTCTCATATCTTGCTCGCTCGCTTGCTCTCATGTCTGGCTCGCTCGCTCTCATATCTGGCTCGCTCGCTTGCTCTCTTGTCTGGTTCGCTCTCTTATCTGGCTCGCTCTCATATCTTGTTGGCTCGCTTGCTCTCATGTCTGGCTCGCTCTCATATCTGGCTCGCTCGCTTGCTCTCATGTCTGGCTCGCTCGCTCTCATATCTGGCTCGCTCGCTTGCTCTCTTGTCTGGTTCACTCTCTTATCTGGCTCGCTCTCATATCTTGCTCGCTCGCTTGCTCTCATGTCTGGCTCGCTCTCATATCTGGCTCGCTCGCTTGCTCTCTTGTCTGGTTCGCTCTCTTATCTGGCTCGCTCTCATATCTTGTTGGCTCGCTTGCTCTCATGTCTGGCTCGCTCTCATATCTGGCTCGCTCGCTTGCTCTCATGTCTGGCTCGCTCGCTCTCATATCTGGCTCGCTCGCTTGCTCTCTTGTCTGGTTCACTCTCTTATCTGGCTCGCTCTCATATCTTGCTCGCTCGCTTGCTCTCATGTCTGGCTCGCTCTCATATCTGGCTCGCTCGCTTGCTCTCATGTCTGGGCTCGCTCGCTCTCATATCTGGCTCGCTCGCTTGCTCTCATGTCTGGCTCTCTCGCTCTCATATCTGGCTCGCTCGCTTGCTCTCATGTCTGGCTCGCTCGCTCTCATATCTGGCTCGCTCGCTTGCTCTCATGTCTGGCTCGATCGCTCTCATATCTGGCTCGCTCGCTTGCTCTCATGTCTGGCTCGCTTGCTCTCATATCTGGCTCGCTCGCTTGCTCTCATGTCTGGCTCGCTCGCTCTCATATCTGGCTCGCTCGATTGCTCTCATTTCTGGCTCACTTGCTCTCATACCTGGCTCACTCGCTTGCTCTCATGTCTGGCTCGCTCGCTCTCATATCTGACTCGCTCGCTCGCATATCTGGCTTGCTCGCTTGCTCTCATGTCTGGCTCGCTCGCTCTCATATCTGGCTCGCTCGCTTGCTCTTATGTCTGGCTCGCTCGCTTGCTCTCTTGTCTGGCTCGCTCTCTTATCTCTCTCGCTCTCATATCTGAATCGCTCGCTTGCTCTCATATCTGGCTCGCTTGCTTGCTCTCATATCTGGCTCGCTCACTTGCTCTCTTGTCTGGCTCGCTCTCTTATCTCTCTCGCTCTCATATCTGGCTCGCTCGCTTGCTCTCATATCTGGCTCGCTCGCTTGCTCTCATATCTGGCTCGCTCGCTCTCATATCTGGCTCGCTTGCTCACATGTCTGGCTCGCTCGCTCTCATATCTTGCTTGCTCACTTGCTCTCATGTCTGGCTCGCTCGCTCTCATATCTGGCTCGCTCGCTTGCTCTCTTGTCTGGTTCGCTCTCTTATCTGGCTCGCTCTCATATCTTGCTCGCTCGCTTGCTCTCATGTCTGGCTCGCTCTCATATCTGGCTCGCTCGCTTGCTCTCATGTCTGGCTCGCACGCTCTCATATCTGGCTCGCTCGCTTGCTCTCATGTCTGGCTCGCACGCTCTCATATCTGGCTCGCTCGCTTGCTCTCATGTCTGGCTCGCTCGCTCTCATATCTGGCTCGCTCGCTTGCTCTTATGTCTGGCTCGATCGCTCTCATATCTGGCTCGCTCACTCTCATATCTGGCTCGCTCGCTTGCTCTCTTGTCTGGTTTGCTCTCTTATCTGGCTCGCTCTCATATCTTGCTCGCTCGCTTGCTCTCATGTCTGGCTCTCTCTCATATCTGGCTCGCTCTCATGTCTGGCTCACTCGCTCTCATATCTGGCTCGCTCGCTTGCTCTCATATCTGGCTCGCTCGCTCTCATATCTTGCTCGCTCGCTTGCTCTCATATCTGGCTCGCTCGCTCTCATATCTTGCTCGCTCGCTTGCTCTCATATCTGGCTCGCTCGCTCTCATATCTTGCTCGCTCGCTTGCTCTCATATCTGGCTCGCTCGCTTGCTCTCTTGTCTGGCTCGCTCTCTTATCTCTCTCGCTCTCATATCTGGCTCGCTCACTTGCTCTCATATCTGGCTCGCTCGCTTGCTTTCATATCTGGCTCGCTCACTTGCTCTCTTGTCTGGCTCGCTCTCTTATCTGACTTGCTCGCATATCTGGCTCGCTCGCTCTCATATCTTGCTCGCTCGCTTGCTCTCATGTCTGGCTCACTCGCTCTCATATCTGGCTCGCTTGCTCTCATGTCTGGCTCGCTCGCTCTCATATCTTGCTCACTCGCTTGCTCTCATGTCTGTCTCCCTCGCTCTCATATCTGGCTCGCTCGCTTGCTCTCATGTCTGGCTCGCTCGCTCTCATATCTTGCTCGCTCGCTTGCTCTCATGTCTGGCTCGCTTGCTCTCATATCTGGCTCGCTCGCTTGCTCTCATGTCTGGCTCGCTCGCTCTCATATCTGGCTCGCTCACTTGCTCTCTTGTCTGGCTCGCTCTCTTATCTGACTTGCTCGCATATCTGGCTCGCTCGATCTCATATCTTGCTCGCTCGCTTGCTCTCATGTCTGGCTCACTTGCTCTCATATCTGGCTCGCTTCCTCTCATGTCTGGCTCGCTCGCTCTCATATCTTACTCGCTCGCTTGCTCTCATGTCTGACTCGCTCGCTCTCATATCTGGCTCGCTCGCTTGCTCTCATGTCTGGCTCGCTCACTCTCATATCTGGCTCGCTCGCTTGCTCTCATGTCTGTCTCCCTCGCTCTCATATCTGGCTCGCTCGCTTGCTCTCATGTCTGGCTAGCTCGCTCTCATATCTTGCTCGCTTGCTTGCTCTCATGTCTGGCTCGCTCGCTCTTATATCTGGCTCGCTCGCTTGCTCTCTTGTCTGGTTAACTCTCTTATCTGGCTCGCTCTCATATCTTGCTCGCTCGCTTGCTCTCATGTCTGGCTCGCTCTCATATCTGGCTTGCTCGCTTGCTCTCATGTCTGGCTCGCTCGCTCTCATATCTGGCTCGCTCGCTTGCTCTCATGTCTGGCTCGCTCGCTCTCATATCTGGCTCGCTCGCTTGCTCTTATGTCTGGCTCGATCGCTCTCATATCTGGCTCGCTCGCTTGCTCTCTTGTCTGGCTCGCTCACTTTCATATCTGGCTCGCTTGCTTGCTCTCTTGTCTGGTTCGCTCTCTTATCTGGCTCGCTCTCATATCTTGCTCGCTCGCTTGCTCTCATGTCTGGCTCGCTCTCATATCTGGCTCGCTCTCATATCTGGCTCGCTCGCTCTCATATCTGGCTCGCTCGCTTGCTCTCATGTCTGGCTCCCTTGCTCTCATATCTGGCTTGCTCTCATGTCTGGCTAGCTCGCTCTCATATCTTGCTCGCTTGCTTGCTCTCATGTCTGGCTCGCTCGCTCTCATATCTGGCTCGCTCGCTTGCTCACATGTCTGGCTCACTCGCTCTCATATCTGGCTCGCTCGCTTGCTCTCATGTCTGGCTCGCTCGCTCTCATATCTTGCTCGCTCGCTTGCTCACATGTCTGGCTCGCTCGCTCTCATATCTGGCTCGCTCGCTTGCTCTCATGTCTGGCTCGCTTTCATATCTGGCTCGCTCGCTTTCATATCTGGCTCGTTCGCTTGCTATCATGTCTGGCTCCCTCGCTCTCATATCTGGCTCGCTCGCTTGCTCTCATGTATGGCTCGCTCGCTCTTGTATCTTGCTCGCTCGCTTGCTCTCTTGTCTGGCTCGCTTGCTCTCATATCTGGCTCGCTCGCTTGCTCTCATGTCTGGCTCGCTCGCTCCCATATCTGGCTCGCTCGTTTGCTCTCTTGTCTGGTTCGCTCTCTTATCTGGCTCGCTCTCACATCTTGCTCGCTCGCTTGCTCTCATGTCTGGCTCGCTCTCATATCTGGCTCGCTCGCTTGCTCTCATGTCTGGCTCGCTCGCTTGCTCTTATGTCTGGCTCGATCGCTCTCATATCTATCTCCCTTGCTTGCTCTCATGTCTAGCTCGCTTGCTCTCATATCTGGCTCGCTCGCTTGCTCTCATGTCTGGCTCGCTCACTCTCATATCTGGCTCGCTCGCTTGCTCTCTTGTCTGGTTCGCTCTCTTATCTGGCTCGCTCTCACATCTTGCTCGCTCGCTTGCTCTCATGTCTGGCTCGCTCTCATATCTGGCTCGCTCTCATATCTGGCTCGCTCGCTCTCATATCTGGCTCGCTCGCTTTCTCACATGTCTGGCTCACTCGCTCTCATATCTGGCTCGCTCGCTTACTCTCATGTCTGGCTCGCTCGTTCTCATATCTTGCTCGCTCGCTTGCTCTCATGTCTGGCTCGCTCGTTCTCATATCTGGCTCGCTCGCTTGCTCTCATGTCTGGCTCGCTCTCATATCTGGCTCGCTCGCTCTCATATCTGGCTCGCTCGCTTGCTCTCATGTCTGGCTCCCTCGCTCTCATATCTGGCTCGCTCGCTTGCTCTCATGTCTGGCTCGCTCGCTCTCATATCTTGCTCGCTCGCTTGCTCTCATGTCTGGCTCGCTCTCATATCTGGCTCGCTCGCTTGCTCTCATGTCTGGCTCACTCGCTCTCATATCTGGCTCGCTCGCTTGCTCTCATGTCTGGCTCGCTCGCTCTCATAACTGGCTCGCTCGCTTGCTCTCATGTCTGGCTCGATCGCTCTCATATCTGGCTCGCTCGCTTGCTCTCATGTCTGGCTCGCTTGCTCTCATATCTGGCTCGCTCGCTTGCTCTCATGTCTGGCTCGCTTGCTCTCATACCTGGTTCGCTCGCTTGCTCTCATGTCTGGCTCGCTCGCTCTCATATCTGGCTCGCTCGCTCGCATATCTGGCTCGCTCGCTTGCTATCTTGTCTGGCTCACTCTCTTATCTGGCTCGCTCGCTCGCATATCTGGCTCCCTCGCTCTCATATCTGGCTCGCTCGCTTGCTCTCATATCTGGCTCGCTCGCTTGCTCTCTTGTCTGGCTCGCTCTCTTATCTCGCTCGCTCTCATATCTGGCTCGCTCGCTTGCTCTCATATCTGGCTCGCTCGCTTGCTCTCATATCTGGCTCGCTCACTTGCTCTCTTGTCTGGCTCGCTCTCTTATCCGGCTCGCTCGCATATCTGACACGCTCGATCTCATATCTTTCTCGCTGGCTTGCTCTCATGTCTGGCTCACTCGCTCTCATACCTGGTTCGCTCGCTTGCTCTCATGTCTGGCTCGCTCGCTCTCATATCTGGCTCGCTCGCTTGCTCTCTTGTCTGGCTCACTCTCTTTTCTGGCTCGCTCGCTCGCATATCTGGCTCCCTCGCTCTCATATCTGGCTCGCTCGCTTGCTCTCATATCTGGCTCGCTCACTTGCTCTCTTGTCTGGCTCGCTCTCTTATCTCGCTCGCTCTCATATCTGGCTCGCTCGCTTGCTCTCATATCTGGCTCGCTCGCTTGCTCTCATAACTGGCTCGCTCACTTGCTCTCTTGTCTGGCTCGCTCTCTTATCCGGCTCGCTCGCATATCTGACACGCTCGATCTCATATCTTTCTGGCTGGCTTGCTCTCATGTCTGGCTCACTCGCTCTCATACCTGGTTCGCTCGCTTGCTCTCATGTCTGGCTCGCTCGCTCTCATATCTGGCTCGCTCGCTCGCATATCTGGCTCGCTCGCTTGCTCTCATATCTGGCTCGCACGCTTGCTCTCTTGTCTGGCTCTCTCTCTTATCTCGCTCGCTCTCATATCTGGCTCGCTCGCTTGCCCTCATATCTGGCTCGCTCGCTCGCTCTCATATCTGGCTCGCTCGCTTGCTCTCTTGTCTGGCTCGCTCTCTTATCTCGCTCGCTCTCATATCTGGCTCGCTCGCTTGCTCTCTTGTCTGGCTCGCTCTCTTATCTGGCTCGCTCGCTCGCATAACTGGCTCGCTCGCTTGCTCTCATGTCTGGCTCGCTTGCTCTCATATCTGGCTCGCTCGCTTGCTCTTATGTCTGTCTTGCTCGCTCTCATATCTGGCTCGCTCGCTTGCTCTCATGTCTGGCTCACTCTCATATCTGGCTCGCTCGCTTGCTCTCTTGTCTGGTTCGCTCTCTTATCTCGCTCGCTCTCATATCTGGCTCGCTCGCTTGCTCTCATATCTTGCTCGCTCACTTGCTCTCATATCTGGCTCGCTCACTTGCTCTCTTGTCTGGCTCGCTCTCTTATCTGGCTCGCTCTCATATCTGGCTCGCTCGCTTGCTCTCATATCTGGCTCGCTCACTTGCTCTCATATCTGGCTCGCTCACTTGCTCTCTTGTCTGGCTCGCTCTCTTATCTGGCTCGCTCGCTCGCATAACTGGCTCGCTCGCTTGCTCTCATCTGGCTCGCTCGCTTCCTCTCATGTCTGGCTCGCTCGCTCTCATATCTGGCTCGCTCGCTTGCTCTCATATCTGGCTCGCTCGCTTGCTCTCTTGTCTGGCTCGCTCTCTTATCTCGCTCGCTCTCATATCTGGCTCGCTCGCTTGCTCTCATATCTGGCTCGCTCGCTTGCTCTCATATCTGGCTCGCTCGCTTGCTCTCTTGTCTGGCTCGCTCTCTTATCTCGCTCGCTCTCATATCTGGCTCGCTCGCTTGCTCTCATATCTGGCTCGCTCGCTTGCTCTCATATCTGGCTCGCTCACTTGCTCTCTTGTCTGGCTCGCTCTCTTATCTGACTTGCTCGCATATCTGGCTCGCTCGATCTCATATCTTGCTCGCTCGCTTGCTCTCATGTCTGGCGCACTCGCTCTCATATCTGGCTCGCTTGCTCTCATGTCTGGCTCGCTCGCTCTCATATCTTGCTTGCTAGCTTGCTCTCATGTCTGGCTCGCTCGCTCTCATATCTGGCTCGCTCGCTTGCTCTCATGTCTGGCTTGCTCACTCTCATATCTGGCTCGCTCGCTTGCTCTCATGTCTGGCTCCCTCGCTCTCATATCTGGCTCGCTCGCTTGCTCTCATTTCTGTCTCGCTCGCTCTCATATCTGGCTCGCTCGCTTGCTCTCATGTCTGGCTCGCTCGCTCTCATATCTGGCTCGCTCGCTTGCTCTCTTGTCTGGATCGCTCTCTTATCTGGCTCGCTTGCTATCATATCTGGCTCGCTCGCTTGCTCTCATATCTGGCTCGCTCGCTTGCTCTCTTGTCTGGCTCGCTCTCTTATCTCGCTCGCTCTCATATCTGGCTCGCTCGCTTGCTCTCATATCTGGCTCGCTCGCTTGCTCTCATATCTGGCTCGCTCACTTGCTCTCTTGTCTGGCTCACTCTCTTATCTGGCTCGCTCGCATATCTGGTTCGCTCGATCTCATATCTTTCTCGCTGGCTTGCTCTCATGTCTGGCTCACTCGCTCTCATATCTGGCTCGCTCGCTTGCTCTCATGTCTGGCTCGCTCGCTCTCATATCTTGCTCGCTCGCTTGCTCTCATGTCTGTCTGTCTCGCTCTCATATCTGGCTCGCTCGCTTGCTCTCATGTCTGGCTCGCTCGCTCTCATATCTGGCTCGCTCGCTTGCTCTCATGTCTGGCTCGCTCGCTCTCATATCTGGCTCGCTCGCTTGCTCTCTTGTCTGGCTCGCTCTCTTATCTCTCTCGCTCTCATATCTGGCTCGCTTGCTTGCTCTCATATCTGGCTCGCTCTCATATCTTGCTCGCTCGCTTGCTCTCATGTCTGGCTCGCTCGCTCTCATATCTGGCTCGCTCGCTTGCTCTCATGTCTGGCTCGCTCGCTCTCATATCTGGCTCGCTCGCTTGCTCTCATGTCTGGCTCGCTCGCTCTCATATCTGGCTCGCTCGCTTGCTCTCTTGTCTGGTTCGCTCTCTTATCTGGCTCGCTTGCTCTCATATCTGGCTCGCTCGCTTGCTCTCATATCTGGCTCGCTCGCCTGCTCTCTTGTCTGGCTCGCTCTCTTATCTCGCTCGCTCTCATATCTGGCTCGCTCGCTTGCTCTCATATCTGGCTCGCTCGCTTGCTCTCATATCTGGCTCGTTCACTTGCTCTCTTGTCTGGCTCGCTCTCTTATTTGACTTGCTCGCATATCTGGCTTGCTCGATCTCATATCTTGCTCGCTCGCTTGCTCTCATGTCTGGCTCACTCGCTCTCATATCTGGCTCGCTTGCTTGCTCTCTTGTCTGGCTCGCTCGCTCTCATATCTTGCTCTCTCGCTTGCTCTTATGTCTGGCTCGCTCACTCTCATATCTGGCTCGCTCGCTTGATCTCATGTCTGGCTCGCTCGCTCTCATATCTGGCTCGCTCGCTTGCTCTTATGTCTGGCTCGATCGCTCTCATATCTATCTCGCTCGCTTGCTCTCATGTCTGGCTCGCTCGCTCTCATATTTGGCTCGCTCGCTCGCTCTCATGTCTGGCTCGCTCGCTCTCATATCTGGCTCGCTCGCTTGCTCTCATGTCTGGTTCGCTATCTTATCTGGCTCGCTATCATATCTTGCTCGCTCGCTCGCTCTCATGTCTGGCTCGCTCGCTCTCATATCTGGCTCGCTCGCTTGCTCTTATGTCTGGCTCGATCGCTCTCATATCTATCTCGCTCGCTTGCTCTCATGTCTGGCTCGCTTGCTCTCATGTCTGGCTCACTCGCTCTCACATCTGGCTCGCTTGCTTCCTCTCATGTCTGGCTCGCTCGCTCTCATATCTTGCTCGCTCGCTTGCTCTCATGTCTGGCTCACTCACTCTCATATCTGGCTCGCTCGCTTGTTCTCATGTCTGGCTCGATCGCTCTCATATCTGGCTCGCTCGCTTGTTCTCATGTCTGGCTCGATCGCTCTCATATCTGGCTTGCTCGCTTGCTCTCATGTCTGGCTCGATCGCTCTCATATCTATCTTGCTCGCTTGCTCTCATGTCTGGCTCGCTTGCTCTCATGTCTGGCTCGCTCGCTTGCTCTCATGTCTGGCTCGCTCACTCTCATATCTGGCTCGCTCGCTCGCATATCTGGCTCGCTCGCTTGCTCTTGTCTGGCTCACTCTCTTATCTGGCTCGCTCGCTTGCTCTCATGTCTGGCTCGCTCACTCTCATATCTTGCTCGCTCGCTTGCTCTCTTGTCTGGTTCACTCGCTCTCATATCTGGCTCGCTCGCTTGCTCTCATGTCTGGCTCGCTCACTCTCATATCTGGCTCGCTCGCTCGCATATCTGGTTCGCTCGCTTGCTCTCTTGTCTGGCTCACTCTCTTATCTGGCTCGCTCGCTTGCTCTCATGTCTGGCTCGCTCACTCTCATATCTTGCTCGCTCGCTTGCTCTCTTGTCTGGTTCACTCTCTATCTGGCTTGCTCTCATATCTTGCTCGCTCGCTTGCTCTCCTGTCTGGCTCGCTCTCATATCTGGCTCGCTCGCTATCATATCTGGCTCGCTCGCTTGCTCTCATGTCTGGCTCACTCGCTCTCATATCTGGCTCGCTCGCTTGCTCTCATGTATGGCTCGCTCTCTCTCATATCTTGCTCGCTCGCTTGCTCTCATGTCTGGCTCGCTCGCTCTCATATCTGGCTCGCTCGCTTGCTCTCATGTCTGGCTCGCTCGCTCTCATATCTGGCTCGCTCGCTTGCTCTCTTGTCTGGTTCGCTCTCTTATCTGGCTCGCTCGCATATCTGGCTCGCTCGATCTCATATCTTGCTCGCTCGCTTGCTTTCATGTCTGGCTCGCTCGCTCTCATATCTGGCTCGCTCGCTTGCTCTCATGTCTGGCTCGCTCGCTCTCATATCTGGCTCGCTCGCTTGCTCTCATGTCTGGCTCGCTCGCTCTCATATCTGACTCGCTCGCTTGCTCTCTTGTCTGATTTGCTCTCTTATCTGGCTCGCTCTCATGTCTTGCTCGCTCGCTTGCTCTTATTTCTGACTCGCTTTCATATCTGGCTCGCTCGCTTGCTCTCATGTCTGGCTCGCTCGCTCTCATATCTGGCTCGCTTGATTGCTCTCATATCTGGCTCGCTCGCTTGCTCTCTTGTCTGGCTCGCTCTCTTATCTCGCTCGCTCTCATATCTGGCTCGCTCGCTTGCTCTCATATTTGGCTCGCTCGCTTGCTCTCATATCTGGCTCGCTCACTTGCTCTCTTGTCTGGCTCGCTCTCTTATCTGACTTGCTCGCATTTCTGGCTCGCTCGATCTCATATCTTGCTCGCTCACTTGCTCTCATGCCTGGCTCACTCGCTCTCATATCTGGCTCGCTTGCTCTCATGTCTGGCTCGCTCGCTCTCATATCTTGCTCGCTAGCTTGCTCTCATGTCTGGCTCGCTCGCTCTCATATCTGGCTCTCTCGCTTGCTCTCATGTCTGGCTCGCTCACTCTCACATCTGGCTCGCTCGCTTGCTCTCATGTCTGGCTCCCTCGCTCTCATATCTGGCTCGCTCGCTTGCTCTCATGTCTGGCTCGCTCGCTCTCATATCTGGCTCGCTCGCTTGCTCTCTTGTCTGGTTCGCTCTCTTATCTGACTCGCTTGCTCTCATATCTGGCTCGCTCGCTTGCTCTCATATCTGGCTCGCTCGCTTGCTCTCTTGTCTGGCTCGCTCTCTTATCTCGCTCGCTCTCTTATCTGGCTCGCTTGCTCTCATATCTGGCTCGCTCACTTGCTCTCATATCTGGCTCGCTCACTTGCTCTCTTGTCTGGCTCGCTCTCTTATCTGGCTCGCTCGCTCGCATAACTGGCTCGCTCGCTTGCTCTCATCTGGCTCGCTCGCTTGCTCTCATGTCTGGCTCGCTCGCTCTCATATCTGGCTCGCTCGCTTGCTCTCATGTCTGTCTCGCTCGCTCACATATCTGGCTCGCTCGCTTGCTCTCATGTCTGGCTCGCTCGCTCTCATATCTGGCTCGCTCGCTTGCTCTCTTGTCTGGTTCACTCTCTTATCTGGCTCGCTTGCTCTCATATCTGGCTCGCTCGCTTGCTCTCATATCTGGCTCGCTTGCTCTCTTGTCTGGCTCGCTCTCTTATCTCGCTCGCTCTCATATCTGGCTCGCTCGCTTGCTCTCATATCTGGCTCGCCCGCTTGCTCTCATATCTGGCTCACTCACTTGCTCTCTTGTCTGGCTCACTCTCTTATCTGGCTCGCTCGCTCGCATAACTGGCTCGCTGGCTTGCTCTCATCTGGCTCGCTCGCTTGCTCTCATGTCTGGCTCGCTCGCTCTCATATCTGGCTCGCTCGCTTGCTCTTATGTCTGGCTCGATCGCTCTCATATCTATCTCGCTCGCTTGCTCTCATGTCTGGCTCGCTTGCTCTCATGTCTGGCTCACTCGCTCTCATATCTGGCTCGCTCGCTTCCTCTCATGTCTGGCTCGCTCGCTCTCATATCTTGCTCGCTCGCTTGCTCTCGTGTCTGGCTCGCTCGCTTGCTCTCATGTCTGGCTCACTCACTCTCATATCTGGCTCGCTTGCTTGTTCTCATGTCTGGCTCGATCGCTCTCATATCTGGCTTGCTCGCTTGCTCTCATGTCTGGCTCGCTTGCTCTCATATCTGGCTCGCTCGCTTGCTTTTATGTCTGGCTCGATCGCTCTCATATCTATCTCGCTCGCTTGCTCTCATGTCTGGCTCGCTTGCTCTCATGTCTGGCTCACTCGCTCTCATATCTGGCTCGCTTGCTTGCTCTTATGTCTGGCTCGCTCACTCTCATATCTGGCTCGCTCGCTCGCATATCTGGCTCGCTCGCTTGCTCTCTTGTCTGGCTCACTCTCTTATCTGGCTCGCTCGCTTACTCTCATGTCTGGCTCGCTCACTCTCATATCTTGCTCGCTCGCTTGCTCTCATATCTGGCTCGCTCGCTTGCTCTCTTGTCTGGCTCGCTCTCTTATCTCGCTCGCTCTCATATCTGGCTCGCTCGCTTGCTCTCATATCTGGCTCGCTCACTTGCTCTCATATCTGGCTCGCTCACTTGCTCTCATATCTGGCTCGCTCACTTGCTCTCATGTCTGGCTCGCTCGCTCTCATATCTGGCTCGCTCGCTTGCTCTCATATCTGGCTCGCTCGCTTGCTCTCTTGTCTGGCTCGCTCTCTTATCTCGCTCGCTCTCATATCTTGCTCGCTCGCTCGCTCTCATATCTGGCTCGCTCGCTTGCTCTCATATCTGGCTCGCTCACTTGCTCTCTTGTCTGGCTCGCTCTCTTGTCTGGCTCGCTCTCTTATCTGACTTTCTCGCATATCTGGCTCGCTCGATCTCATATCTTGCTCGCTCGCTTGCTCTCATGTCTGGCTCACTCGCTCTCATATCTGGCTCGCTTGCTCTCATGTCTGGCTCGCTCGCTCTCATATCTTGCTCGCTAGCTTGCTCTCATGTCTGGCTCGCTCGCTCTCATATCTGGCTCGCTTGCTTGCTCTCATGTCTGGCTCGCTCACTCTCATATCTGGCTCGCTCGCTTGCTCTCATGTCTGGCTCCCTCGCTCTCATATCTGGCTCGCTCGCTTGCTCTCTTGTCTGGTTCGCTCTCTTATCTGGCTCGCTTGCTCTCATATCTGGCTCGCTCGCTTGCTTTTCATATCTGGCTCGCTCGCTTGCTCTCTTGTCTGACTCGCTCTCTTATCTCGCTCGCTCTCATACCTGGCTCGCTCGCTTGCTCTCATATCTGGCTCGCTCACTTGCTCTCTTGTCTGGCTTGCTCTCTTATCTGGCTCGCTCACATAACTGGCTCGCTCGCTTGCTCTCATCTGGCTCGCTCGCTTGCTCTCTTGTCTGGCTCGCTTTCTTATCTCGCTCGCTCTCATATCTGGCTCGCTCGATTGCTCTCATATCTGGCTCGCTCGCTTGCTCTCATATCTGGCTCGCTCACTTGCTCTCTTGTCTGGGTCACTCTTATCTGGCTCGCTCGCATATCTGGTTCGCTCGATCTCATATCTTTCTCGCTGGCTTGCTCTCATGTCTGGCTCACTCGCTCTCATATCTGGCTCGCTCGCTTGCTCTCATGTCTGGCTCGCTCGCTCTCATATCTTGCTCGCTCGCTTGCTCTCATGTCTGTCTCGCTCGCTCTCATATCTGGCTCGCTCGCTTGCTCTCATGTCTGGCTCGCTCGCTCTCATATCTGGCTCGCTCGCTTGCTCTCATGTCTGGCTCGCTCGCTCTCATATCTGGCTCGCTCGCTTGCTCTCTTGTCTGGCTCGCTCTCTTATCTCTCTCGCTCTCATATCTGGCTCGCTCGCTTGCTCTCATATCTGGCTCGCTCTCATATCTTGCTCGCTCGCTTGCTCTCATGTCTGGCTCGCTCGCTCTCATATCTGGCTCGCTCGCTTGCTCTCATATCTGGCTCGCCCGCTTGCTCTCATATCTGGCTCACTCACTTGCTCTCTTGTCTGGCTCACTCTCTTATCTGGCTCGCTCGCTCGCATAACTGGCTCGCTGGCTTGCTCTCATCTGGCTCGCTCGCTTGCTCTCATGTCTGGCTCGCTCTCATATCTGGCTCGCTCGCTTGCTCTTATGTCTGGCTCGATCGCTCTCATATCTATCTCGCTCGGTTGCTCTCATGTCTGGCTCGCTTGCTCTCATGTCTGGCTCACTCGCTCTCATATCTGGCTCGCTCGCTTCCTCTCATGTCTGGCTCGCTCGCTCTCATATCTTGCTCGCTCGCTTGCTCTCGTGTCTGGCTCGCTCGCTTGCTCTCATGTCTGGCTCACTCACTCTCATATCTGGCTCGCTCGCTTGTTCTCATGTCTGGCTCGATCGCTCTCATATCTGGCTTGCTCGCTTGCTCTCATGTCTGGCTCGCTTGCTCTCATATCTGGCTCGCTCGCTTGCTTTTATGTCTGGCTCGATCGCTCTCATATCTATCTCGCTCGCTTGCTCTCATGTCTGGCTCGCTTGCTCTCATGTCTGGCTCACTCGCTCTCATATCTGGCTCGCTCGCTTGCTCTCATGTCTGGCTCGCTCACTCTCATATCTGGCTGGCTCGCTCGCATATCTGGCTCGCTCGCTTGCTCTCTTGTCTGGCTCACTCTCTTATCTGGCTCGCTCGCTTACTCTCATGTCTGGCTCGCTCACTCTCATATCTTGCTCGCTCGCTTGCTCTCATATCTGGCTCGCTCGCTTGCTCTCTTGTCTGGCTCGCTCTCTTATCTCGCTCGCTCTCATATCTGGCTCGCTCGCTTGCTCTCATATCTGGCTCGCTCACTTGCTCTCATATCTGGCTCGCTCACTTGCTCTCATATCTGGCTCGCTCACTTGCTCTCATGTCTGGCTCGCTCGCTCTCATATCTGGCTCGCTCGCTTGCTCTCATATCTGGCTCGCTCGCTTGCTCTCTTGTCTGGCTCGCTCTCTTATCTCGCTCGCTCTCATATCTTGCTCGCTCGCTCGCTCTCATATCTGGCTCGCTCGCTTGCTCTCATATCTGGCTCGCTCACTTGCTCTCTTGTCTGGCTCGCTCTCTTATCTGACTTTCTCGCATATCTGGCTCGCTCGATCTCATATCTTGCTCGCTCGCTTGCTCTCATGTCTGGCTCACTCGCTCTCATATCTGGCTCGCTTGCTCTCATGTCTGGCTCGCTCGCTCTCATATCTTGCTCGCTAGCTTGCTCTCATGTCTGGCTCGCTCGCTCTCATATCTGGCTCGCTCGCTTGCTCTCATGTCTGGCTCGCTCACTCTCATATCTGGCTCGCTCGCTTGCTCTCATGTCTGGCTCCCTCGCTCTCATATCTGGCTCGCTCGCTTGCTCTCTTGTCTGGTTCGCTCTCTTATCTGGCTCGCTTGCTCTCATATCTGGCTCGCTCGCTTGCTTTTCATATCTGGCTCGCTCGCTTGCTCTCTTGTCTGACTCGCTCTCTTATCTCGCTCGCTCTCATACCTGGCTCGCTCGCTTGCTCTCATATCTGGCTCGCTCACTTGCTCTCTTGTCTGGCTTGCTCTCTTGTCTGGCTTGCTCTCTTATCTGGCTCGCTCGCATAACTGGCTCGCTCGCTTGCTCTCATGTCTGGCTCGCTCGCTCTCATATCTGGCTCGCTCGCTTGCTCTCTTGTCTGGCTCGCTTTCTTATCTCGCTCGCTCTCATATCTGGCTCGCTCGCTTGCTCTCATATCTGGCTCGCTCGCTTGCTCTCATATCTGGCTCGCTCACTTGCTCTCTTGTCTGGGTCACTCTCTTATCTGGCTCGCTCGCATATCTGGTTCGCTCGATCTCATATCTTTCTCGCTGGCTTGCTCTCATGTCTGGCTCACTCGCTCTCATATCTGGCTCGTTCGCTTGCTCTCATGTCTGGCTCGCTCGCTCTCATATCTTGCTCGCTCGCTTGCTCTCATGTCTGTCTCGCTCGCTCTCATATCTGGCTCGCTCGCTTGCTCTCATGTCTGGCTCGCTCGCTCTCATATCTGGCTCGCTCGCTTGCTCTCATGTCTGGCTCGCTCGCTCTCATATCTGGCTCGCTCGCTTGTTCTCTTGTCTGGCTCGCTCTCATATCTCTCTCGCTCTCATATCTGGCTCGCTCGCTTGCTCTCATATCTGGCTCGCTCTCATATCTTGCTCGCTCGCTTGCTCTCATGTCTGGCTCGCTCGCTCTCATATCTGGCTCGCTCGATTGCTCTCATGTCTGGCTCGCTCGCTCTGATATCTAGCTCGCTCGCTTGCTCTCATGTCTGGCTCGCTCGCTCTCATATCTGGCTCGCTCGCTTGCTCTCTTGTCTGGTTCGCTCTCTTATCTGGCTCGCTTGCTCTCATATCTGGCTCGCTCGCTTGCTCTCATATCTGGCTCGCTCGCTTGCTCTCTTGTCTGGCTCGCTCTCTTATCTCGCTCGCTCTCATATCTGGCTCGCTCGCTTGCTCTCATATCTGGCTCGCTCGCTTGCTCTCATATCTGGCTCGCTCACTTGCTCTCTTGTCTGGCTCGCTCTCTTATCTGACTTGCTCGCATATCTGGCTCGCTCGATCTCATATCTTGCTCGCTCGCTTGCTCTCATGTCTGGCTCACTCGCTCTCATATCTGGCTCGCTTGCTTGCTCTCTTGTCTGGCTCGCTCGCTCTCATATCTTGCTCTCTCGCTTGCTCTTATGTCTGGCTCGCTCGCTCTCATATCTGGCTCGCTCGCTTGATCTCATGTCTGGCTCGCTCGCTCTCATATCTGGCTCGCTCGCTTGCTCTTATGTCTGGCTCGATCGCTCTCATATCTATCTCGCTCGCTTGCTCTCATGTCTGGCTCGCTTGCTCTCATATCTGGCTCGCTCACTTGCTCTCATGTCTGGCTCGCTCACTCTCATATCTTGCTCGCTCGCTTGCTCTCATGTCTGGCTCGCTCGCTCTCATATCTGGCTCGCTCGCTTGCTCTCATGTCTGCCTCGCTCGCTCTCATATCTGGCTCGCTCGCTTGCTCTTATGTCTGGCTCGCTTGTTCTCATATATGGCTCGCTCGCTTGCTCTCATGTCTAGCTCGCTCGCTCTCATATCTTGCTCGCTCGCTTGCTCTCGTGTCTGGCTCGCTCGCTTGCTCTCATGTCTGGCTCACTCACTCTCATATCTGGCTCGCTCGCTTATTCTCATGTCTGGCTCGATCGCTCTCATATCTGGCTTGCTCGCTTGCTCTCATGTCTGGCTCGCTTGCTCTCATATCTGGCTCGCTCGCTTGCTTTTATGTCTGGCTCGATCGCTCTCATATCTATCTCGCTCGCTTGCTCTCATGTCTGGCTCGCTTGCTCTCATGTCTGGCTCACTCGCTCTCATATCTGGCTCGCTCGCTTGCTCTCATGTCTGGCTCGCTCACTCTCATATCTGGCTGGCTCGCTCGCATATCTGGCTCGCTCGCTTGCTCTCTTGTCTGGCTCACTCTCTTATCTGGCTCGCTCGCTTACTCTCATGTCTGGCTCGCTCACTCTCATATCTTGCTCGCTCGCTTGCTCTCATATCTGGCTCGCTCGCT
This sequence comes from Hyla sarda, assembly GCF_029499605.1. Classification (NCBI taxonomy): domain Eukaryota; kingdom Metazoa; phylum Chordata; class Amphibia; order Anura; family Hylidae; genus Hyla; species Hyla sarda. The sequence continues at coordinate 66,767,706 of NC_079199.1, forward strand.
TGCTCTCTTGTCTGGCTCGCTCTCTTATCTCGCTCGCTCTCATATCTGGCTCGCTCGCTTGCTCTCATATCTGGCTCGCTCACTTGCTCTCATATCTGGCTCGCTCACTTGCTCTCATATCTGGCTCGCTCACTTGCTCTCATGTCTGGCTCGCTCGCTCTCATATCTGGCTCGCTCGCTTGCTCTCATATCTGGCTCGCTCGCTTGCTCTCTTGTCTGGCTCGCTCTCTTATCTCGCTCGCTCTCATATCTTGCTCGCTCGCTCGCTCTCATATCTGGCTCGCTCGCTTGCTCTCATATCTGGCTCGCTCACTTGCTCTCTTGTCTGGCTCGCTCTCTTGTCTGGCTCGCTCTCTTATCTGACTTTCTCGCATATCTGGCTCGCTCGATCTCATATCTTGCTCGCTCGCTTGCTCTCATGTCTGGCTCACTCGCTCTCATATCTGGCTCGCTTGCTCTCATGTCTGGCTCGCTCGCTCTCATATCTTGCTCGCTAGCTTGCTCTCATGTCTGGCTCGCTCGCTCTCATATCTGGCTCGCTTGCTTGCTCTCATGTCTGGCTCGCTCACTCTCATATCTGGCTCGCTCGCTTGCTCTCATGTCTGGCTCCCTCGCTCTCATATCTGGCTCGCTCGCTTGCTCTCTTGTCTGGTTCGCTCTCTTATCTGGCTCGCTTGCTCTCATATCTGGCTCGCTCGCTTGCTTTTCATATCTGGCTCGCTCGCTTGCTCTCTTGTCTGACTCGCTCTCTTATCTCGCTCGCTCTCATACCTGGCTCGCTCGCTTGCTCTCATATCTGGCTCGCTCACTTGCTCTCTTGTCTGGCTTGCTCTCTTATCTGGCTTGCTCACATAACTGGCTCGCTCGCTTGCTCTCATCTGGCTCGCTCGCTTGCTCTCTTGTCTGGCTCGCTTTCTTATCTCGCTCGCTCTCATATCTGGCTCGCTCGATTGCTCTCATATCTGGCTCGCTCGCTTGCTCTCATATCTGGCTCGCTCACTTGCTCTCTTGTCTGGGTCACTCTCTTATCTGGCTCGCTCGCATATCTGGTTCGCTCGATCTCATATCTTTCTCGCTGGCTTGCTCTCATGTCTGGCTCACTCGCTCTCATATCTGGCTCGCTCGCTTGCTCTCATGTCTGGCTCGCTCGCTCTCATATCTTGCTCGCTCGCTTGCTCTCATGTCTGTCTCGCTCGCTCTCATATCTGGCTCGCTCGCTTGCTCTCATGTCTGGCTCGCTCGCTCTCATATCTGGCTCGCTCGCTTGCTCTCATGTCTGGCTCGCTCGCTCTCATATCTGGCTCGCTCGCTTGCTCTCTTGTCTGGCTCGCTCTCTTATCTCTCTCGCTCTCATATCTGGCTCGCTCGCTTGCTCTCATATCTGGCTCGCTCTCATATCTTGCTCGCTCGCTTGCTCTCATGTCTGGCTCGCTCGCTCTCATATCTGGCTCGCTCGCTTGCTCTCATATCTGGCTCGCCCGCTTGCTCTCATATCTGGCTCACTCACTTGCTCTCTTGTCTGGCTCACTCTCTTATCTGGCTCGCTCGCTCGCATAACTGGCTCGCTGGCTTGCTCTCATCTGGCTCGCTCGCTTGCTCTCATGTCTGGCTCGCTCTCATATCTGGCTCGCTCGCTTGCTCTTATGTCTGGCTCGATCGCTCTCATATCTATCTCGCTCGGTTGCTCTCATGTCTGGCTCGCTTGCTCTCATGTCTGGCTCACTCGCTCTCATATCTGGCTCGCTCGCTTCCTCTCATGTCTGGCTCGCTCGCTCTCATATCTTGCTCGCTCGCTTGCTCTCGTGTCTGGCTCGCTCGCTTGCTCTCATGTCTGGCTCGATCGCTCTCATATCTGGCTTGCTCGCTTGCTCTCATGTCTGGCTCGCTTGCTCTCATATCTGGCTCGCTCGCTTGCTTTTATGTCTGGCTCGATCGCTCTCATATCTATCTCGCTCGCTTGCTCTCATGTCTGGCTCGCTTGCTCTCATGTCTGGCTCACTCGCTCTCATATCTGGCTCGCTCGCTTGCTCTCATGTCTGGCTCGCTCACTCTCATATCTGGCTGGCTCGCTCGCATATCTGGCTCGCTTGCTTGCTCTCTTGTCTGGCTCACTCTCTTATCTGGCTCGCTCGCTTACTCTCATGTCTGGCTCGCTCACTCTCATATCTTGCTCGCTCGCTTGCTCTCATATCTGGCTCGCTCGCTTGCTCTCTTGTCTGGCTCGCTCTCTTATCTCGCTCGCTCTCATATCTGGCTCGCTCGCTTGCTCTCATATCTGGCTCGCTCACTTGCTCTCATATCTGGCTCGCTCACTTGCTCTCATATCTGGCTCGCTCACTTGCTCTCATGTCTGGCTCCCTCGCTCTCATATCTGGCTCGCTCGCTTGCTCTCATATCTGGCTCGCTCGCTTGCTCTCTTGTCTGGCTCGCTCTCTTATCTCGCTCGCTCTCATATCTTGCTCGCTCGCTCGCTCTCATATCTGGCTCGCTCGCTTGCTCTCATATCTGGCTCGCTCACTTGCTCTCTTGTCTGGCTCGCTCTCTTATCTGACTTTCTCGCATATCTGGCTCGCTCGATCTCATATCTTGCTCGCTCGCTTGCTCTCATGTCTGGCTCACTCGCTCTCATATCTGGCTCGCTTGCTCTCATGTCTGGCTCGCTCGCTCTCATATCTTGCTCGCTAGCTTGCTCTCATGTCTGGCTCGCTCGCTCTCATATCTGGCTCGCTCGCTTGCTCTCATGTCTGGCTCGCTCACTCTCATATCTGGCTCGCTCGCTTGCTCTCATGTCTGGCTCCCTCGCTCTCATATCTGGCTCGCTCGCTTGCTCTCTTGTCTGGTTCGCTCTCTTATCTGGCTCGCTTGCTCTCATATCTGGCTCGCTCGCTTGCTTTTCATATCTGGCTCGCTCGCTTGCTCTCTTGTCTGACTCGCTCTCTTATCTCGCTCGCTCTCATACCTGGCTCGCTCGCTTGCTCTCATATCTGGCTCGCTCACTTGCTCTCTTGTCTGGCTTGCTCTCTTGTCTGGCTTGCTCTCTTATCTGGCTCGCTCGCATAACTGGCTCGCTCGCTTGCTCTCATGTCTGGCTCGCTCGCTCTCATATCTGGCTCGCTCGCTTGCTCTCTTGTCTGGCTCGCTTTCTTATCTCGCTCGCTCTCATATCTGGCTCGCTCGCTTGCTCTCATATCTGGCTCGCTCGCTTGCTCTCATATCTGGCTCGCTCACTTGCTCTCTTGTCTGGGTCACTCTCTTATCTGGCTCGCTCGCATATCTGGTTCGCTCGATCTCATATCTTTCTCGCTGGCTTGCTCTCATGTCTGGCTCACTCGCTCTCATATCTGGCTCGTTCGCTTGCTCTCATGTCTGGCTCGCTCGCTCTCATATCTTGCTCGCTCGCTTGCTCTCATGTCTGTCTCGCTCGCTCTCATATCTGGCTCGCTCGCTTGCTCTCATGTCTGGCTCGCTCGCTCTCATATCTGGCTCGCTCGCTTGCTCTCATGTCTGGCTCGCTCGCTCTCATATCTGGCTCGCTCGCTTGTTCTCTTGTCTGGCTCGCTCTCTTATCTCTCTCGCTCTCATATCTGGCTCGCTCGCTTGCTCTCATATCTGGCTCGCTCTCATATCTTGCTCGCTCGCTTGCTCTCATGTCTGGCTCGCTCGCTCTCATATCTGGCTCGCTCGATTGCTCTCATGTCTGGCTCGCTCGCTCTGATATCTAGCTCGCTCGCTTGCTCTCATGTCTGGCTCGCTCGCTTGCTCTCTTGTCTGGTTCGCTCTCTTATCTGGCTCGCTTGCTCTCATATCTGGCTCGCTCGCTTGCTCTCATATCTGGCTCGCTCGCTTGCTCTCTTGTCTGGCTCGCTCTCTTATCTCGCTCGCTCTCATATCTGGCTCGCTCGCTTGCTCTCATATCTGGCTCGCTCGCTTGCTCTCATATCTGGCTCGCTCACTTGCTCTCTTGTCTGGCTCGCTCTCTTATCTGACTTGCTCGCATATCTGGCTCGCTCGATCTCATATCTTGCTCGCTCGCTTGCTCTCATGTCTGGCTCACTCGCTCTCATATCTGGCTCGCTTGCTTGCTCTCTTGTCTGGCTCGCTCGCTCTCATATCTTGCTCTCTCGCTTGCTCTTATGTCTGGCTCGCTCACTCTCATATCTGGCTCGCTCGCTTGATCTCATGTCTGGCTCGCTCGCTCTCATATCTGGCTCGCTCGCTTGCTCTTATGTCTGGCTCGATCGCTCTCATATCTATCTCGCTCGCTTGCTCTCATGTCTGGCTCGCTTGCTCTCATATCTGGCTCGCTCACTTGCTCTCATGTCTGGCTCGCTCACTCTCATATCTTGCTCGCTCGCTTGCTCTCATGTCTGGCTCGCTCGCTCTCATATCTGGCTCGCTCGCTTGCTCTCATGTCTGGCTCACTCGCTCGCTCTCATATCTGGCTCGGTCGCTTGCTCTCTTGTCTGGCTCCCACTCTTATATGGCTCGCTCGCATATTTGAATCGCTCGCTCTCACATCTGACTCCCTCGCTCTCATATCTGGCTCGCTCGCTGGCTCTCTTGTCTGGCTCGCTCTTTTATCTGGCCCGCTCGCTCTCATGTCTGGCTCGCTCGCTCTCATATCTGGCTCGCTCGCTTGCTCTCATGTCTGGCTCGCTCGCTCTCATATCTGGCTCGCTCGCTTGCTCTCATGTCTGGCTCGCTCGCTCTCATATCTGGCTCGCTCGCTTGCTCTCTTGTCTGGCTCGCTCTCTTATCTCTCTCGCTCTCATATCTGGCTCGCTCGCTTGTTCTCATATCTGGCTCGCTCTCATATCTTGCTCGCTCGCTTGCTCTCATGTCTGGCTCGCTCGCTCTCATATCTGGCTCGCTCGCTTGCTCTCATGTCTGGCTCGCTCGCTCTGATATCTAGCTCGCTCGCTTGCTCTCATGTCTGGCTCGCTCGCTCTCATATCTGGCTCGCTCGCTTGCTCTCATGTCTGGCTCGCTCGCTCTCATATCTGGCTCGCTCGCTTGCTCTCTTGTCTGGCTCGCTCTCTTATCTCTCTCGCTCTCATATCTGGCTCGCTCGCTTGCTCTCATATCTGGCTCGCTCTCATATCTTGCTCGCTCGCTTGCTCTCAGGTCTGGCTCGCTCGCTCTCATATCTGGCTCGCTCGCTTGCTCTCATGTCTGGCTCGCTCGCTCTGATATCTAGCTCGCTCGCTTGCTCTCATGTCTGGCTCGCTCGCTCTCATATCTGGCTCGCTCGCTTGCTCTCTTGTCTGGTTCGCTCTCTTATCTGGCTCGCTTGCTCTCATATCTGGCTCGCTCGCTTGCTCTCATATCTGGCTCGCTCGCTTGCTCTCTTGTCTGGCTCGCTCTCTTATCTCGCTCGCTCTCATATCTGGCTCGCTCGCTTGCTCTCATATCTGGCTCGCTCGCTTGCTCTCATATCTGGCTCGCTCACTTGCTCTCTTGTCTGGCTCGCTCTCTTATCTGACTTGCTCGCATATCTGGCTCGCTCGATCTCATATCTTGCTCGCTCGCTTGCTCTCATGTCTGGCTCACTCGCTCTCATATCTGGCTCGCTTGCTTGCTCTCTTGTCTGGCTCGCTCGCTCTCATATCTTGCTCTCTCGCTTGCTCTTATGTCTGGCTCGCTCGCTCTCATATCTGGCTCGCTTGCTTGATCTCATGTCTGTCTCGCTCGCTCTTATATCTGGCTCGCTCGCTTGCTCTTATGTCTGGCTCGATCGCTCTCATATCTATCTCGCTCGCTTGCTCTCATGTCTGGCTCGCTTGCTCTCATATCTGGCTCGCTCACTTGCTCTCATGTCTGGCTCGCTCACTCTCATATCTTGCTCGCTTGCTCTCATGTCTGGCTCGCTCGCTCTCATATCTGGCTCGCTCGCTTGCTCTCATGTCTGCCTCGCTCGCTCTCATATCTGGCTCGCTCGCTTGCTCTTATGTCTGGCTCGCTTGTTCTCATATATGGCTCGCTCGCTTGCTCTCATGTCTGGCTCGCTCACTCTCATATCTGGCTCGCGCGCTTGCTCTCTTGTCTGGTTCGCTCTCTTATCTGGCTCGCTCTCATATTTTGCTCGCTCGCTTGCTCTCATGTTTGGCTCGCTCTCATATCTGGCTCGCTCGCTCTCATATCTGGCTCGCTCGCTTGCTCTCATGTCTGGCTCGCTCGCTCTCATATCTGGCTCGCTCGCTTGCTCTCATGTCTGGCTCGCTCGCTCTCATATCTGGCTCGCTCGCTTGCTCTCATGTCTGGCTCGCTCGCTCTCATATCTGGCTCGCTCGCTTGCTCTCATGTCTGGCTCGCTCGCTCTCATATCTGGCTCGCTCACTCTCATGTCTGGCTCGCTCGCTCTCATATCTGGCTCGCTCGCTTGCTCTCATGTCTGGTTCGCTATCTTATCTGGCTCGCTCTCATATCTTGCTCGCTCGCTCGCTCTCATGTCTAGCTCGATCGCTCTCATATCTATCTCGCTCGCTTGCTCTCATGTCTGGCTCGCTCACTCTCATATATGGCTCGCTCGCTTGCTCTCATGTCTGGCTCGCTCGCTCTCATATCTGGCTCGCTCGCTTGCTCTCAAGTCTGGCTCGCTCGCTCTCATATCTGGCTCGCTCGCTTGCTCTCTTGTCTGGTTCGCTCTCTTATCTGGCTCACTCTCATATCTTGTTCGCTCGCTTGCTCTCATGTCTGGCACGCTCTCATATCTGGCTCGCTCGCTTGCTCTCATGTCTGGCTCGCTTTCATATCTTGCTCGCTCGCTTGCTCTCATGTCTGGCTCGCTCGCTCTCATATCTGGCTCGCTCGCTTGCTCTCATGTCTGGCTCGCTCTCATATCTGGCTTGCTTGCTTGCTCTTATGTCTGGCTCGCTTGCTCTCATATCTGGCTCGCTCGCTTGCTCTCATGTCTGGCTCGCTCGCTCTCATATCTGGCTCGTTCGCTCGCATATCTGGCTCGATCGCTTGCTCTCTTGTCTGGCTCACTCTCTTATCTGGCTCGCTCGCATGCTCTCTTGTCTGGCTCGCTCTCTTATCTGGCTCGCTCGCTCGCATATCTGGCTCGCTCACTTGCTCTCATATCTGGCTCACTCACTTGCTCTCTTGTCTGGCTCGCTCTCTTATCCGGCTCGCTCGCATATCTGGCTCGCTCGCTCTCATATCTGGCTCGCTCGCTTGCTCTCATATCTGGCTCGCTCGCTTGCTCTCTGGTCTGGCTCGCTTTCTTATCTGGCTCGCTCGCTCTCATATCTGGCTCGCTCGCTTGCTCTCATGTCTGGCTCGCTCGCTCTCATATCTGGCTCGCTCGCTTGCGCTCTTGTCTGGTTCGCTCTCTTATCTGGTTCGCTCTCATATCTGGCTTGCTCGCTTGCTCTCATATCTGGCTCGCTCGCTTGCTCTCTTGTCTGGCTCGCTCTCTTATCTGGCTCGCTCACTCGAATATCCGGCTCGCTCGCTTGCTCTCTTGTCTGGCTCGCTCTCTTATCTGGCTCGCTCACTCGAATATCTGGCTCGCTCGCTTGCTCCCTTGTCTGGCTCGCTCTCTTATCTGGCTCGCTCGCATATCTGGCTAGCTCACTCTCATATTTGGCGCTCCTGTCTGGCTTGCTCGCTCTCATATCTGGCTCGCTCGCTTGCTCTCATGTCTGGCTCACTCGCTCGCTCTCATATCTGGCTCGGTCGCTTGCTCTCTTGTCTGGCTCCCACTCTTATATGGCTCGCTCGCATATCTGAATCGCTCGCTCTCACATCTGACTCCCTCGCTCTCATATCTGGCTCGCTCGCTGGCTCTCTTGTCTGGCTCGCTCTTTTATCTGGCCCGCTCGCTCTCATGTCTGGCTCGCTCGCTCTCATATCTGGCTCGCTCGCTTGCTCTCTTGTCTGGCTCGCTCTCTTTTCTGGCTCGCTCTCACATCTGGCTCGCTCACTTGCTCTCATATATGGCTCGCTCTCTTGCTCTCTTGTCTGGCTCGCTCTCTTATCTGGCTCGCTCGCTCGCATATCTGGCTTGCTCGCTCTCATATCTTGCTCGCTTGCTCTCATGTCTGGCTCTCTCTCTCATATCTGGCTCGCTCGCTTGCTCTCATATCTGGCTCGCTCGCTCTCACATCTGGCTCCCTCGCTTGCTCTCTTGTCTGGCTCGCTCTCTAATCTGGCTCGCTCTCATATCTTGCTTGCTCGCTTGCTCTCATGTTAGGCTCGCTCGCTCACATATCTGGCTCGCTCGATTTCTCTCTTGTCTGGTTCGCTCTCTTATCTGGCTCGATCTCATATCTGGCTTGCTCGCTTGCTCTCATGTCTGGCTCGCTCGCACTCATATCTGGCTCGCTCGATTTCTCTCTTGTCTGGTTCGCTCTCTTATCTGGCTCGCTCTCATATCTGGCTTGCTCGCTTGCTCTCATATCTGGCTCGCTCGCTTGCTCTCATGTCTGGCTCGCTCGCACTCATATCTGGCTCGCTCGCTTTCTCTCATGTCTGTCTCGCTCGCTCTCATATCTGGCTCGCTTCCTTGCGCTCTTGTCTGGTTCGCTCTCTTATCTGGCTCGCTCTCATATCTGGCTTGCTCGCTTGCTCTCATATCTGGCTCGCTCGCTTGCTCTCTTGTCTGGCTCGCTTTCTTATCTGGTTCGCTCGCTCGCATATCTGGCTCGCTCGCTCTCATATCTGGCTCGCTCGCTTGCTCTCATGTATGGCTCGCTCTCATATCTGGCTCGCTCGCTTGCTCTCATGTATGGCTCGCTCTCATATCTGGCTCGCTCGCTTGCTCTCATGTCTGGCTCGCTCGCTCTCATATCTGGTTCGCTCACTTGCTCTCTTGTCTGGCTCGCTCGCTCTCATATCTGGCTCACTCGCTTGCTCTCATATCTGTCTCGCTCGCTTGCTCTCATGTATGGCTCGCTCGCTCTCATAGCTGTCTCGCTCGCTTGCTCTCTTGTCTGGTTTGCTCGTTTCCTCTTGTCTTGCTCTCTCTCTTATCTGGCTCGCTCGCATATCTGGCTTGCTCGCTCTCACATCTGGCTCGCTCGCTTGCTCTCTTGTCTTGCTCTCTCTCTTATCTGGCTCGCTCGCATATTTGGCTTGCTTGCTCTCATAGCTGGCTCGCTCGCTTGCTCTCTTGTCTGGCTCGCTCTCTTATCTGGTTTGCTCTCACATCTGGCTCGCTCGCTTGCTCTCATATCTTGCTCGCTCGCTGGCTCTCTTGTCTGTCTCGCTCTCTTATCTGGCTCGCTCGCTCGCATATCTGGCTCGCTCGCTCTTAAATCTTGCTCGCTTGCTTGCTCTGATGTCTGGCTCGCTCGCTCTCATATCTGGCTCACTCGCTTGCTGTCTTGTCTGGCTCACTCTCTTTTCTGGCTCACTCTCACATCTGGCTCGCTCGCTTGCTCTCATGTCTGGCTCGCTCGCTTTCATATCTGGCTCGCTCGCTTGCTCTCATGTCTGTCTCGCTCGCTCTCATATCTGGCTCGCTCGCTTGCGCTCTTGTCTGGTTCGCTCTCTTATCTGGTTCGCTCACATATCTGGCTTGCTCGCTTGCTCTCATATCTGGCTCGCTCGCTTGCTCTCTTGTCTGGCTCGCTCCCTTATCTGGCTCGCTCACTCGAATATCTGGCTCGCTCGCTTGCTCTCTTGTCTGGCTCGCTCTCTTATCTGGCTCGCTCGCATATCTGGCTAACTCACTCTCATATCTGGCGCTCCTGTCTGGCTTGCTCGCTCTCATATCTGGCTCGCTCGCTTGCTCTCATGTCTGGCTCACTCGCTTGCTCTCATATCTGGCTCGGTCGCTTGCTCTCTTGTCTGGCTCCCTCGCTTGCTCTCATGTCTGGCTCGCTCGCTCTCATATCTGGCTCGCTCGCTTGCTCTCATATCTGGCTCGCTCGCTTGCTCTCTTGTCTGGCTCGCTTTCTTATCTGGTTCGCTCGCTCGCATATCTGGCTCGCTCGCTCTCATATCTGGCTCGCTCGCTTGCTCTCATGTATGGCTCGCTCTCATATCTGGCTCGCTCGCTTGCTCTCATGTCTGGCTCGCTCGCTCTCATATCTGGTTCGCTCACTTGCTCTCTTGTCTGGCTCGCTCGCTCTCATATCTGGCTCACTCGCTTGCTCTCATATCTGTCTCGCTCGCTTGCTCTCATGTATGGCTCGCTCGCTCTCATAGCTGTCTCGCTCGCTTGCTCTCTTGTCTGGTTTGCTCGTTTCCTCTTGTCTTGCTCTCTCTCTTATCTGGCTCGCTCGCATATCTGGCTTGCTCGCTCTCACATCTGGCTCGCTCGCTTGCTCTCTTGTCTTGCTCTCTATCTTATCTGGCTCGCTCGCATATCGGGCTTGCTTGCTCTTATATCTGGCTCGCTCGCTTGCTCTCTTGTCTGGCTCGCTCTCTTATCTGGTTTGCTCTCACATCTGGCTCGCTCGCTTGCTCTCATATCTTGCTCGCTCGCTGGCTCTCTTGTCTGTCTCGCTCTCTTATCTGGCTCGCTCGCTCTTAAATCTTGCTCGCTTGCTTGCTCTCATGTCTGGCTCGCTCGCTCTCATATCTGGCTCGCTCGCTTGCTGTCTTGTCTGGCTCACTCTCTTTTCTGGCTCACTCTCACATCTGGCTCGCTCGCTTGCTCTCATGTCTGGCTCGCTCGCTTTCATATCTGGCTCGCTCCCTTGCTCTCTTGTCTGGCTCGCTCTCTTTTCTGGCTCGCTCTCACATCTGGCTTGCTCGCTTGCTCTCATATCTGGCTCGCTCTCTTGTCTGGCTCGCTTGCTCTCATGTCTGGCTCGCTCGCACTCATATCTGACTCGCTCGCTTTCTCTCATGTCTGTCTCGCTCGCTCTCATATCTGGCTCGCTCCCTTGCGCTCTTGTCTGGATCGCTCTCTTATCTGGCTCGCTCTCATATCTGGCTTGCTTGCTTGCTCTCATATCTGGCTCGCTCGCTTGCTCTCATGTCTGGCTCGCTCGCTCTCATATCTGGCTCGCTCGCTTGCTCTCATATCTGGCTCGCTCGCTTGCTCTCTGGTCTGGCTCGCTCGCTTGCTCTCTGGTCTGGCTCGCTCGATCTCATATCTGGCTCGCTCGCTTGCTCTCATATCTGGCTCGCTCGCTTGCTCTCTGGTCTGGCTCGCTTTCTTATCTGGCTCGCTCGCTCTCATATCTGGCTCGCTCGCTTGCTCTCATGTCTGGCTCGCTCGCTCTCATATCTGGCTCGCTCGCTTGCGCTCTTGTCTGGTTCGCTCTCTTATCTGGTTCGCTCTCATATCTGGCTTGCTCGCTTGCTCTCATATCTGGCTCGCTCGCTTGCTCTCTTGTCTGGCTCGCTCTCTTATCTGGCTCGCTCACTCGAATATCTGGCTCGCTCGCTTGCTCTCTTGTCTGGCTCGCTCTCTTATCTGGCACGCTCGCTCGCATATCTGGCTAGCTCACTCTCATATCTGGCGCTCCTGTCTGGCTTGCTCGCTCTCATATCTGGCTCGCTCGCTTGCTCTCATGTCTGGCTCACTCGCTTGCTCTCTTATATGGCTCGCTCGCTTGCTCTCTTGTCTGGCTCTCACTCTTATATGGCTCGCTCGCATATCTGACTCGCTCGCTCTCACATCTGACTCCCTCGCTCTCACATCTGGCTCGCTCGCTTGCTCTCATATCTGGCTAGCTTGCTTGCTCTCTTGTCTGGCTCGCTCTCTTATCTGGTTTGCTCTCACATCAGGCTCGCTTGCTTGCTCTCATATCTGGCTCGCTCGTCTGGCTCGCTCTTTTATCTGGCTCGCTCGCTCTCATGTCTGGCTCGCTCGCTCTCATATCTGGTTCACTCGCTTGCTCTCTTATCTGGCTCGCTCTCTTTTCTGGCTCGCTCTCACATCTGGCTCGCTCGCTTGCTCTCATATCTGGCTCGCTCTGTAGCTCTCTTGTCTGGCTCGCTCTCTTATCTGGCTCGCTCGCTTGCATATCTGGCTTGCTCGCTCTCATATCTTGCTCGCGTGCTCTCATGTCTGGCTCTCTCTCTCTCATATCTGGCTCGCTCGCTTGCTCTCATGTCTGGCTCGCTCGCTCTCATATCTGGTTCACTCGCTTGCTCTCTTGTCTGGCTCGCTCTCTTTTCTGGCTCGCTCTCACATCTGGCTCGCTCGCTTGCTCTCATATCTGGCTCGCTCTCTTGTCTGGCTCGCTCTCTTATCTGGCTCGCTCGCTCGCATATCTTGCTTGCTCGCTCTCATATCTTGCTCGCTTGCTCTCATGTCTGGCTCTCTCTCTCATATCTGGCTCGATCGCTTGCTCTCATGTCTGGCTCGCTCGCTCTCACATCTGGCTCCCTCGCTTGCTCTCTTGTCTGGCTCGCTCTCATATCTTGCTTGCTCGCTTGCTCTCATGTTAGGCTCGCTCGCTCTCACATCTGGCTCGCTCGCTTGCTCTCTTGTCTGGCTCGCTCTCTTATCTGGCTCGCTAGCTCGCATATCTGGCTTGCTCGCGCTCATATCTTGCTCGCGTGCTCTCATGTCTGGCTCTCTCTCTCTCATATCTGGCTCGCTCGCTTGCTCTCATGTCTGGCTCGCTCGCTCTCATATCTGGTTCACTCGCTTGCTCTCTTGTCTGGCTCGCTCTCTTTTCTGGCTCGCTCTCACATCTGGCTCGCTCGCTTGCTCTCATATCTGGTGTCACGATGCCGGCTGGCAGGTAGTGGATCCTCTGTGCCAGAGAGGGATTGGCATGGACCGTGCTAGTGGATCGGTTCTAAGTCACTACTGGTTTTCACCAGAGCCCGCCGCAAAGCGGGATGGTCTTGCTGCGGCGGTAGTGACCAGGTCGTATCCACTAGCAACGGCTCAACCTCTCTGGCTGCTGAAGATAGGCGCGGTACAAGGGAGTAGACAGAAGCAAGGTCGGACGTAGCAGAAGGTCGGGGCAGGCAGCAAGGATCGTAGTCAGGGGCAACGGCAGGAGGTCTGGAACACAGGCTAGGAGCACACAAGGAAACGCTTTCACTGGCACGATGGCAACAAGATCCGGCAAGGAAGTGCAGGGGAAGTGAGGTGATATAGGGAAGTGCACAGGTGATAACACTAATTGGAACCACTGCGCCAATCAGCGGCGCAGTGGCCCTTTAAATCGCAAAGACCCGGCGCGCGCGCGCCCTAGGGAGCGGGGCCGCGCGCGCCGGGACAGGACTGACGGAGAGCGAGTCAGGTACGGGAGCCGGGGTGCGCATCGCGAGCGGGCGCTACCCGCATCGCGAATCGCATCCCGGCTGGAGGCGGTATCGCAGCGCCCCGGGTCAGTGGATCTGACCGGAGCGCTGCAGTGAGGAGAGTGTAGCGAGCGCTCCGGGGAGGAGCGGGGACCCGGAGCGCTCGGCGTAACAGTACCCCCCCCCCTTGGGTCTCCCCCTCTTCTTAGAGCCTGAGAACCTGAGGAGCAGACTTTTGTCTAGGATGTTGTCCTCAGGTTCCCAGGATCTCTCTTCTGGACCACAACCCTCCCAATCCACTAAAAAAAAGGTTTTCCCTCTGACCTTTTTGGATGCCAGAATCTCTTTGACGGAGAAGATGTCCGAGGAGCCGGAAACAGGAGTGGGAGGAACAGATATGGGAGAGAAACGGTTAATGATAAGTGGTTTAAGAAGAGAAACGTGAAAGGCATTAGGAATACGAAGAGAAGGAGGAAGAAGAAGTTTGTAAGAGACAGGATTAATCTGGCACAAAATTTTGAAAGGACCAAGATAGCGTGGTCCCAACTTATAGCTAGGGACACGGAAGCGGACATATTTAGCGGAGAGCCATACCTTGTCTCCAGGGGAAAAAATGGGAGGAGCTCTTCTTTTCTTATCCGCGAACTTCTTCATGCGTGATGAAGCCTGTAAGAGAGAATTTTGGGTCTCTCTCCATATGATGGAAAGATCACGAGAAATTTCATCCACAGCGGGCAGACCAGAGGGCAAGGGGGTAGGGAGGGGGGGAAGAGGGTGACGGCCGTACACCACGAAAAATGGGGATTTGGAGGAAGATTCAGAGACTCTGAAGTTATACGAGAATTCGGCCCATGGTAGAAGATCTGCCCAGTCATCCTGGCGGGAGGAAACAAAATGTCGTAAATAATCACCCAAGACCTGGTTAATTCTTTCTACTTGTCCATTGGATTGAGGATGATATGCAGAAGAAAAATTTAATTTAATCTTGAGTTGTTTACAGAGAGCCCTCCAGAATTTAGACACGAATTGGACGCCTCTATCCGAGACGATCTGCGTGGGCAACCCGTGAAGACGAAAAATGTGTACAAAAAATTGTTTAGCCAACTGAGGCGCTGAAGGAAGACCAGGAAGAGGGATGAAATGTGCCATTTTGGAGAATCGATCAACGACCACCCAAATAACAGTGTTGCCATGGGATGGGGGTAAGTCTGTAATAAAATCCATACCAATCAGAGACCAAGGCTGTTCGGGGACAGGCAGAGGATGAAGAAAACCAGCGGGCTTCTGGCGAGGAGTCTTATCCCGGGCACAGATAGTGCAGGCTCGCACAAAGTCCACAACATCCGTCTCCAGAGTCGGCCACCAATAGAAGCGAGAGATGAGTTGCACAGATTTCTTGATGCCCGCATGACCTGCGAGATGGGAGGAGTGACCCCATTTGAGGATTCCGAGGCGTTGGCGTGGAGAAACAAAGGTCTTTCCTGGAGGAGTTTGCCTGATGGAGGCTGGAGAAGTGGAAATCAGGCAGTCAGGAGGAATGATGTGTTGCGGAGAGAGTTCAACTTCAGAAGCATCCGAGGAACGAGAGAGAGCATCGGCCCTAATGTTCTTATCGGCAGGCCGAAAGTGAATTTCAAAATTAAATCGGGCAAAGAACAGAGACCACCTGGCCTGGCGAGGATTCAGCCGTTGGGCAGACTGGAGGTAGGAGAGGTTCTTGTGATCGGTGTAAATAATAACTGGAAATCTTGATCCCTCCAGCAGATGCCTCCATTCCTCAAGTGCTAATTTAATGGCTAGAAGCTCTCGATCCCCGATGGAGTAGTTCCTCTCCGCCGGAGAGAAGGTCCTAGAAAAAAAACCACAAGTAACAGCATGCCCGGAAGAATTTTTTTGTAGAAGGACAGCTCCAGCTCCCACAGAGGAGGCATCAACCTCCAATAGGAAGGGTTTAGATGGGTCAGGTCTGGAGAGCACGGGAGCCGAAGAAAAGGCAGACTTGAGCCGTTTAAAGGCGTCTTCCGCTTGAGGAGGCCAAGACTTGGGATCGGCATTTTTTTTGGTTAAAGCCACGATAGGAGCCACAACGGTAGAAAAATGTGGAATAAATTGTCTGTAATAATTGGCGAACCCCAAAAAACGTTGGATAGCACGGAGTCCGGAGGGGCGTGGCCAATCTAAGACGGCAGAGAGTTTGTCTGGATCCATTTGTAGTCCCTGGCCAGAGACCAAGTATCCTAGGAAAGGAAGAGATTGGCATTCAAACAGACATTTCTCTATTTTGGCATAGAGTTGATTGTCACGAAGTCTCTGAAGAACCATACGGACATGCTGGCGGTGTTCTTCTAGATCGGCAGAAAAAATCAGGATATCGTCCAGATATACAACAACACAGGAGTATAAGAGATCACGAAAAATTTCATTAACAAAGTCTTGGAAGACGGCAGGGGCGTTGCACAGGCCAAAGGGCATGACCAGATACTCAAAGTGTCCATCTCTGGTGTTAAATGCCGTTTTCCATTCATCCCCCTCTCTGATGCGGATGAGATTATAAGCACCTCTTAAGTCCAGTTTGGTAAAGATGTGGGCACCTTGGAGGCGATCAAAGAGTTCAGAGATGAGGGGTAGGGGGTAGCGGTTCTTAACCGTGATTTTATTAAGACCACGGTAGTCAATGCAAGGGCGTAGAGAGCCATCTTTTTTGGACACAAAGAAAAATCCGACTCCGGCAGGAGAGGAGGATTTACGGATAAAGCCCTTTTTTAAATTTTCCTGGACGTATTCAGACATGGCAAGAGTCTCTGGGGCGGACAGAGGATAAATTCTGCCCCGGGGTGGAGTAGTGCCCGGGAGGAGGTCGATAGGACAATCATAAGGCCTGTGAGGAGGTAGAGTCTCAGCTTGTTTTTTGCAAAAAACATCCGCAAAGTCCATATAGGCCTTAGGGAGACCGGTTACAGGAGGAACCACAGAGTCACGGCAAGGGTTACTGGGAACCGGTTTTAGGCAGTCCTTGGAACAAGAGGGCCCCCAACTCTTGATCTCCCCAGTGGACCAATCCAGGGTTGGGGAATGAAGTTGAAGCCAGGGAAGTCCAAGGAGAATTTCAGAAGTGCAATTGGGGAGGACCAAAAGTTCAATCCTCTCGTGATGAGGTCCGATGCGCATTAGAAGGGGCTCCGTGCGGAAACGTATGGTACAGTCCAATCTTTCATTGTTTACACAATTGATGTAGAGGGGTCTGGCGAGACTGGTCACCGGGATGTTGAACCTGTTGACGAGAGAGGCCAAAATAAAATTTCCTGCAGATCCGGAGTCCAAGAAGGCCACAGCAGAGAAGGAGCAGGCAGAGGCAGACATCCGCACAGGCACAGTAAGACGTGGAGAAGCAGAGTAGACATCAAGGACTGTCTCATCATTGTGCGGAGTCAGCGTACGTCTTTCCAGGCGGGGAGGACGGATAGGACAATCCTTCAGGAAGTGTTCGGTACTAGCACAGTACAGGCAGAGATTCTCCATGCGGCGTCGTGTCCTCTCTTGAGGTGTCAGGCGAGACCGGTCGACCTGCATAGCCTCCACGGCGGGAGGCACAGGAACAGATTGCAGGGGACCAGAGGAGAGAGGAGCCGGGGAGAAGAAACGCCTCGTGCGAACAGAGTCCATATCCTGGCGAAGCTCCTGACGCCTTTCGGAAAAACGCATGTCAATGCGAGTGGCTAGGTGAATGAGTTCATGTAGATTAGCAGGGATTTCTCGTGCGGCCAGAACATCTTTAATGTTGCTGGATAGGCCTTTTTTAAAGGTCGCGCAGAGGGCCTCATTATTCCAGGATAATTCTGAAGCAAGAGTACGGAATTGTACGGCATACTCGCCAACGGAAGAATTACCCTGGACCAGGTTCAACAGGGCAATCTCAGCAGAAGAGGCTCGGGCAGGTTCCTCAAAGACACTTCGAATTTCCGAGAAGAAGGAGTGTACAGAGGCAGTGACGGGGTCATTGCGGTCCCAGAGTGGTGTGGCCCAAGACAGGGCTTTTCCAGACAGAAGGCTGACTACGAAAGCCACCTTAGACCTTTCAGTGGGAAACTGGTCCGACATCATCTCCAGGTGCAGGGAACATTGGGAAAGAAAGCCACGGCAAAACTTAGAGTCCCCATCAAATTTATCCGGCAAGGATAGTCGTAGACCAGAAGCGGCCACTCGCTGCGGAGGAGATGCAGGAGCTGGCGGAGGAGATGATTGCTGAAGCTGTGGTAGTAACTGCTGAAGCATAACGGTCAGTTGAGACATCTGTTGGCCTTGTTGCGCTATCTGTTGCGACTGCTGGGCGACCACCGTGGTGAGGTCAGCGACAACTGGCAGAGGAACTTCAGCGGGATCCATGGCCGGATCTACTGTCACGATGCCGGCTGGCAGGTAGTGGATCCTCTGTGCCAGAGAGGGATTGGCGTGGACCGTGCTAGTGGATCGGTTCTAAGTCACTACTGGTTTTCACCAGAGCCCGCCGCAAAGCGGGATGGTCTTGCTGCGGCGGTAGTGACCAGGTCGTATCCACTAGCAACGGCTCAACCTCTCTGGCTGCTGAAGATAGGCGCGGTACAAGGGAGTAGACAGAAGCAAGGTCGGACGTAGCAGAAGGTCGGGGCAGGCAGCAAGGATCGTAGTCAGGGGCAACGGCAGGAGGTCTGGAACACAGGCTAGGAACACACAAGGAAACGCTTTCACTGGCACGATGGCAACAAGATCCGGCAAGGAAGTGCAGGGGAAGTGAGGTGATATAGGGAAGTGCACAGGTGATAACACTAATTGGAACCACTGCGCCAATCAGCGGCGCAGTGGCCCTTTAAATCGCAAAGACCCGGCGCGCGCGCGCCCTAGGGAGCGGGGCCGCGCGCGCCGGGACAGGACTGACGGAGAGCGAGTCAGGTACGGGAGCCGGGGTGCGCATCGCGAGCGGGCGCTACCCGCATCGCGAATCGCATCCCGGCTGGAGGCGGTATCGCAGCGCCCCGGGTCAGTGGATCTGACCGGAGCGCTGCAGTGAGGAGAGTGTAGCGAGCGCTCCGGGGAGGAGCGGGGACCCGGAGCGCTCGGCGTAACATCTGGCTCGCTCTCTTGCTCTCTTGTCTGGCTCGCTCTCTTATCTGGCTCGCTCGCTCGCATATCTGGCTTGCTCGCTCTCATATCTTGCTCGCTTGCTCTCATATCTGGCTCGCTCGCTTGCTGTCTTGTCTGGCTCACTCTCTTTTCTGGCTCACTCTCACATCTGGCTCGCTCGCTTGCTCTCATGTCTGGCTCGCTCTCTTGCTCTCTTGTCTGGCTCGCTCTCTTATCTGGCTCGCTCGCTCGCATATCTGGCTTGCTCGCTCTCATATCTTGCTCGCTTGCTCTCATGTCTGGCTCGCTCTCTCTCATATCTGGCTCGCTCGCTTGCTCTCATGTCTGGCTCGCTCGATCTCACATCTGGCTCCCTCGCTTGCTCTCTTGTCTGGCTCGCTCTCTAATCTGGCTCGCTCTCATATCTGGCTCACTCGCTTGCTCTCATATCTGGCTCGCTCTCTTGCTCTCTTGTCTGGCTCGCTCTCTTATTTGGCTCGCTCGCTCGCATATCTGGCTTGCTCGCTCTCATATCTTGCTCGCGTGCTCTCATGTCTGGCTCTCTCTCTCTCATATCTGGCTCGCTCGCTTGCTCTCATGTCTGGCTCGCTCGCTCTCATATCTGGTTCACTCGCTTGCTCTCTTGTCTGGCTCGCTCTCTTTTCTGGCTCGCTCTCACATCTGGCTCGCTCGCTTGCTCTCATATCTGGCTCGCTCTCTTGTCTGGCTCGCTCTCTTATCTGGCTCGCTCGCTCGCATATCTTGCTTGCTCGCTCTCATATCTTGCTCGCTTGCTCTCATGTCTGGCTCTCTCTCTCTCATATCTGGCTCGATCGCTTGCTCTCATGTCTGGCTCGCTCGCTCTCACATCTGGCTCCCTCGCTTGCTCTCTTGTCTGGCTCGCTCTCTAATCTGGCTCGCTCTCATATCTTGCTTGCTCGCTTGCTCTCATGTTAGGCTCGCTCGCTCTCATATCTGGCTCGCTCGATTTCTCTCTTGTCTGGCTCGCTCTCTTTTCTGGCTTGCTCTCACATCTGGCTCGCTCGCTTGCTCTCTTGTCTGGCTCGCTCTCTTATCTGGCTCGCTAGCTCGCATATCTGGCTTGCTCGCGCTCATATCTTGCTCGCGTGCTCTCATGTCTGGCTCTCTCTCTCTCATATCTGGCTCGCTTGCTTGCTCTCATGTCTGGCTCGCTCGCTCTCATATCTGGTTCACTCGCTTGCTCTCTTGTCTGGCTCGCTCTCTTTTCTGGCTCGCTCTCACATCTGGCTCGCTCGCTTGCTCTCATATCTGGCTCGCTCTCTTGCTCTCTTGTCTGGCTCGCTCTCACATCTGGCTCGCTCGCTTGCTCTCATATCTGGCTCCCTCGCTTGCTCTCTTGTCTGGCTCGCTCTCTAATCTGGCTCGCTCTCATATCTTGCTTGCTCGCTTGCTCTCATGTTAGGCTCGCTCGCTCACATATCTGGCTCGCTCGATTTCTCTCTTGTCTGGCTCGCTCTCTAATCTGGCTCGCTCTCATATCTGGCTTGTTTGCTTGCTCTCATATCTGGCTCGCTCTCTTGCTCTCTTGTCTGGCTCGCTCTCTTATCTGGCTCGCTCGCTCGCATATCTGGCTTGCTCGCTCTCATATCTTGCTCGCTTGCTCTCATGTCTGGCTCGCTCTCTCATATCTGGCTCGCTCGCTTGCTCTCATATCTGGCTCGGTCGCTTGCTCTCTTGTCTGGCTCCCACTCTTATATGGCTCGCTCGCATATCTGACTCGCTCCCTCTCACATCTGACTCCCTCGCTCTCATATCTGGCTCGCTCGCTTGCTCTCATATCTGGCTAGCTTGCTTGCTCTCTTGTCTGGCTCGCTCTCTTATCTGGTTTGCTCTCACATCAGGCTCGCTTGCTTGCTCTCATATCTGGCTCGCTCGCTGGCTCTCTTGTCTGGCTCGCTCTTTTATCTGGCCCGCTCGCTCTCATGTCTGGCTCGCTCGCTCTCATATCTGGCTCGCTCGCTTGCTCTCTTGTCTGGCTCGCTCTCTTTTCTGGCTCGCTCTCACATCTGGCTCGCTCGCTTGCTCTCATATCTGGCTCGCTCTCTTGCTCTCTTGTCTGGCTCGCTCTCTTATCTGGCTCGCTCGCTCGCATATCTGGCTTGCTCGCTCTCATATCTTGCTCGCTTGCTCTCATGTCTGGCTCGCTCTCTCATATCTGGCTCGCTCGCTTGCTCTCATGTCTGGCTCGCTCACTCTCACATCTGGCTCCCTCGCTTGCTCTCTTGTCTGGCTCGCTCTCTAATCTGGCTCGCTCTCATATCTTGCTTGCTCGCTTGCTCTCACGTTAGGCTCGCTCGCTCACATATCTGGCTCGCTCGATTTCTCTCTTGTCTGGCTCGCTCTCTAATCTGGCTCGCTCACATATCTGGCTTGCTCGCTTGCTCTCATATCTGGCTCGCTCGCTTGCTCTCATGTCTGGCTCGCTCGCACTCATATCTGGCTCGCTCGCTTTCTCTCATGTCTGTCTCGCTCGCTCTCATATCTGGCTCGCTCCCTTGCGCTCTTGTCTGGATCGCTCTCTTATCTGGCTCGCTCTCATATCTGGCTTGCTTGCTTGCTCTCATATCTGGCTCGCTCGCTTGCTCTCATGTCTGGCTCGCTCGCTCTCATATCTGGCTCGCTCGCTTGCTCTCATATCTGGCTCGCTCGCTTGCTCTCTGGTCTGGCTCGCTCGCTTGCTCTCTGGTCTGGCTCGCTGGATCTCATATCTGGCTCGCTCGCTTGCTCTCATATCTGGCTCGCTCGCTTGCTCTCTGGTCTGGCTCGCTTTCTTATCTGGCTCGCTCGCTCTCATATCTGGCTCGCTCGCTTGCTCTCATGTCTGGCTCGCTCGCTCTCATATCTGGCTCGCTCGCTTGCGCTCTTGTCTGGTTCGCTCTCTTATCTGGTTCGCTCTCATATCTGGCTTGCTCGCTTGCTCTCATATCTGGCTCGCTCGCTTGCTCTCTTGTCTGGCTCGCTCTCTTATCTGGCTCGCTCAGTCGAATATCTGGCTCGCTCGCTTGCTCTCTTGTCTGGCTCGCTCTCTTATCTGGCACGCTCGCTCGCATATCTGGCTAGCTCACTCTCATATCTGGCGCTCCTGTCTGGCTTGCTCGCTCTCATATCTGGCTCGCTCGCTTGCTCTCATGTCTGGCTCACTCGCTTGCTCTCTTATATGGCTCGCTCGCTTGCTCTCTTGTCTGGCTCTCACTCTTATATGGCTCGCTCGCATATCTGACTCGCTCGCTCTCACATCTGACTCCCTCGCTCTCACATCTGGCTCGCTCGCTTGCTCTCATATCTGGCTAGCTTGCTTGCTCTCTTGTCTGGCTCGCTCTCTTATCTGGTTTGCTCTCACATCAGGCTCGCTTGCTTGCTCTCATATCTGGCTCGCTCGCTGGCTCTCTTGTCTGGCTCGCTCTTTTATCTGGCTCGCTCGCTCTCATGTCTGGCTCGCTCGCTCTCATATCTGGTTCACTCGCTTGCTCTCTTATCTGGCTCGCTCTCTTTTCTGGCTCGCTCTCACATCTGGCTCGCTCGCTTGCTCTCATATCTGGCTCGCTCTCTTGCTCTCTTGTCTGGCTCGCTCTCTTATCTGGCTCGCTCGCTCGCATATCTGGCTTGCTCGCTCTCATATCTTGCTCGCGTGCTCTCATGTCTGGCTCTCTCTCTCATATCTGGCTCGCTCGCTTGCTCTCATGTCTGGCTCGCTCGCTCTCATATCTGGTTCTCTCGCTTGCTCTCTTGTCTGGCTCGCTCTCTTTTCTGGCTCGCTCTCACATCTGGCTCGCTCGCTTGCTCTCATATCTGGCTCGCTCTCTTGTCTGGCTCGCTCTCTTATCTGGCTCGCTCGCTCGCATATCTTGCTTGCTCGCTCTCATATCTTGCTCGCTTGCTCTCATGTCTGGCTCTCTCTCTCATATCTGGCTCGATCGCTTGCTCTCATGTCTGGCTCGCTCGCTCTCACATCTGGCTCCCTCGCTTGCTCTCTTGTCTGGCTCGCTCTCTAATCTGGCTCGCTCTCATATCTTGCTTGCTCGCTTGCTCTCATGTTAGGCTCGCTCGCTCTCATATCTGGCTCGCTCGATTTCTCTCTTGTCTGGCTCGCTCTCTTTTCTGGCTTGCTCTCACATCTGGCTCGCTCGCTTGCTCTCTTGTCTGGCTCGCTCTCTTATCTGGCTCGCTAGCTCGCATATCTGGCTTGCTCGCGCTCATATCTTGCTCGCGTGCTCTCATGTCTGGCTCTCTCTCTCTCATATCTGGCTCGCTCGCTTGCTCTCATGTCTGGCTCGCTCGCTCTCATATCTGGTTCACTCGCTTGCTCTCTTGTCTGGCTCGCTCTCTTTTATGGCTCGCTCTCACATCTGGCTCGCTCGCTTGCTCTTATATCTGGCTCGCTCTCTTGCTCTCTTGTCTGGCTCGCTCTCTTATCTGGCTCGCTCGCTCGCATATCTGGCTTGCTCGCTCTCATATCTTGCTCGCTTGCTCTCATATCTGGCTCGCTCGCTTGCTGTCTTGTCTGGCTCACTCTCTTTTCTGGCTCACTCTCACATCTGGCTCGCTCGCTTGCTCTCATGTCTGGCTCGCTCTCTTGCTCTCTTGTCTGGCTCGCTCTCTTATCTGGCTCGCTCGCTCGCATATCTGGCTTGCTCGCTCTCATATCTTGCTCGCTTGCTCTCATGTCTGGCTCGCTCTCTCTCATATCTGGCTCGCTCGCTTGCTCTCATGTCTGGCTCGCTCGATCTCACATCTGGCTCCCTCGCTTGCTCTCTTGTCTGGCTCGCTCTCTAATCTGGCTCGCTCTCATATCTGGCTCACTCGCTTGCTCTCATATCTGGCTCGCTCTCTTGCTCTCTTGTCTGGCTCGCTCTCTTATCTGGCTCGCTCGCTCGCATATCTGGCTTGCTCGCTCTCATATCTTGCTCGCGTGCTCTCATGTCTGTCTCTCTCTCTCTCATATCTGGCTCGCTCGCTTGCTCTCATGTCTGGCTCGCTCGCTCTCATATCTGGTTCACTCGCTTGCTCTCTTGTCTGGCTCGCTCTCTTTTCTGGCTCGCTCTCACATCTGGCTCGCTCGCTTGCTCTTATATCTGGCTCGCTCTCTTGTCTGGCTCGCTCTCTTATTTGGCTCGCTCGCTCGCATATCTTGCTTGCTCGCTCTCATATCTTGCTCGCTTGCTCTCATGTCTGGCTCTCTCTCTCATATCTGGCTCGATCGCTTGCTCTCATGTCTGGCTCGCTCGCTCTCACATCTGGCTCCCTCGCTAGCTCTCTTGTCTGGCTCGTTCTCTAATCTGGCTCGCTCTCATATCTTGCTTGCTCGCTTGCTCTCATGTTAGGCTCGCTCGCTCTCATATCTGGCTCGCTCGATTTCTCTCTTGTCTGGCTCGCTCTCTTTTCTGGCTTGCTCTCACATCTGGCTCGCTCGCTTGCTCTCTTGTCTGGCTCCCTCTCTTATCTGGCTCGCTAGCTCGCATATCTGGCTTGCTCGCGCTCATATCTTGCTCGCGTGCTCTCATGTCTGGCTCTCTCTCTCTCATATCTGGCTCGCTCGCTTGCTCTCATGTCTGGCTCGCTCGCTCTCATATCTGGTTCACTCGCTTGCTCTCTTGTCTGGCTCCCTCTCTTTTCTGGCTCGCTCTCACATCTGGCTCGCTCGCTTGCTCTCATATCTGGCTCGCTCTCTTGCTCTCTTGTCTGGCTCGCTCTCACATCTGGCTCGCTCGCTTGCTCTCATATCTGGCTCCCTCGCTTGCTCTCTTGTCTGGCTCGCTCTCTAATCTGGCTCGCTCTCATATCTTGCTTGCTCGCTTGCTCTCATGTTAGGCTCGCTCGCTCACATATCTGGCTCGCTCGATTTCTCTCTTGTCTGGCTCGCTCTCTAATCTGGCTCGCTCTCATATCTGGCTTGTTTGCTTGCTCTCATATCTGGCTCGCTCGCTTGCTCTCTTGACTGGCTCGCTCTCTTATCTGGCTCGCTCGCTCGCATATCTGGCTTGCTCGCTCTCATATCTTGCTCGCTTGCTCTCATGTCTGGCTCGCTCTCTCATATCTGGCTCGCTCGCTTGCTCTCATGTCTGGCTCGCTCACTCTCACATCTGGCTCCCTCGCTTGCTCTCTTGTCTGGCTCGCTCTCTAATCTGGCTCGCTCTCATATCTTGCTTGCTCGCTTGCTCTCATGTTAGGCTCGCTCGCTCACATATCTGGCTCGCTCGATTTCTCTCTTGTCTGGCTCGCTCTCTAATCTGGCTCGCTCACATATCTGGCTTGCTCGCTTGCTCTCATATCTGGCTCGCTCGCTTGCTCTCATGTCTGGCTCGCTCGCACTCATATCTGGCTCGCTCGCTTTCTCTCATGTCTGTCTCGCTCGCTCTCATATCTGGCTCGCTCCCTTGCGCTCTTGTCTGGATCGCTCTCTTATCTGGCTCGCTCTCATATCTGGCTTGCTTGCTTGCTCTCATATCTGGCTCGCTCGCTTGCTCTCATGTCTGGCTCGCTCGCTCTCATATCTGGCTCGCTCGCTTGCTCTCATATCTGGCTCGCTCGCTTGCTCTCTGGTCTGGCTCTCTCGCTTGCTCTCTGGTCTGGCTCGCTCGATCTCATATCTGGCTCGCTCGCTTGCTCTCATATCTGGCTCGCTCGCTTGCTCTCTGGTCTGGCTCGCTTTCTTATCTGGCTCGCTCGCTCTCATATCTGGCTCGCTCGCTTGCTCTCATGTCTGGCTCGCTCGCTCTCATATCTGGCTCGCTCGCTTGCGCTCTTGTCTGGTTCGCTCTCTTATCTGGTTCGCTCTCATATCTGGCTTGCTCGCTTGCTCTCATATCTGGCTCGCTCGCTTGCTCTCTTGTCTGGCTCGCTCTCTTATCTGGCTCGCTCACTCGAATATCTGGCTCGCTCGCTTGCTCTCTTGTCTGGCTCGCTCTCTTATCTGGCACGCTCGCTCGCATATCTGGCTAGCTCACTCTCATATCTGGCGCTCCTGTCTGGCTTGCTCGCTCTCATATCTGGCTCGCTCGCTTGCTCTCATGTCTGGCTCACTCGCTTGCTCTCTTATATGGCTCGCTCGCTTGCTCTCTTGTCTGGCTCTCACTCTTATATGGCTCGCTCGCATATCTGACTCGCTCGCTCTCACATCTGACTCCCTCGCTCTCACATCTGGCTCGCTCGCTTGCTCTCATATCTGGCTAGCTTGCTTGCTCTCTTGTCTGGCTCGCTCTCTTATCTGGTTTGCTCTCACATCAGGCTCGCTTGCTTGCTCTCATATCTGGCTCGCTCGCTGGCTCTCTTGTCTGGCTCGCTCTTTTATCTGGCTCGCTCGCTCTCATGTCTGGCTCGCTCGCTCTCATATCTGGTTCACTCGCTTGCTCTCTTATCTGGCTCGCTCTCTTTTCTGGCTCGCTCTCACATCTGGCTCGCTCGCTTGCTCTCATATCTGGCTCGCTCTCTTGCTCTCTTGTCTGGCTCGCTCTCTTATCTGGCTCGCTCACTCGCATATCTGGCTTGCTCTTTCTCATATCTTGCTCGCGTGCTCTCATGTCTGGCTCTCTCTCTCTCATATCTGGCTCGCTCGCTTGCTCTCATGTCTGGCTCGCTCGCTCTCATATCTGGTTCACTCGCTTGCTCTCTTGTCTGGCTCGCTCTCTTTTCTGGCTCGCTCTCACATCTGGCTCGCTCGCTTGCTCTCATATCTGGCTCGCTCTCTTGTCTGGCTCGCTCTCTTATCTGGCTCGCTCGCATATCTTGCTTGCTCGCTCTCATATCTTGCTCGCTTGCTCTCATGTCTGGCTCTCTCTCTCATATCTGGCTCGATCGCTTGCTCTCATGTCTGGCTCGCTCGCTCTCACATCTGGCTCCCTCGCTTGCTCTCTTGTCTGGCTCGCTCTCTAATCTGGCTCGCTCTCATATCTTGCTTGCTCGCTTGCTCTCATGTTAGGCTCGCTCGCTCTCATATCTGGCTCGCTCGATTTCTCTCTTGTCTGGCTCGCTCTCTTTTCTGGCTTGCTCTCACATCTGGCTCGCTCGCTTGCTCTCTTGTCTGGCTCGCTCTCTTATCTGGCTCGCTAGCTCGCATATCTGGCTTGCTCGCGCTCATATCTTGCTCGCGTGCTCTCATGTCTGGCTCTCTCTCTCTCATATCTGGCTCGCTCGCTTGCTCTCATGTCTGGCTCGCTCGCTCTCATATTTGGTTCACTCGCTTGCTCTCTTGTCTGGCTCGCTCTCTTTTTTGGCTCGCTCTCACATCTGGCTCGCTCGCTTGCTCTCATATCTGGCTCGCTCTCTTGCTCTCTTGTCTGGCTCGCTCTCTTATCTGGCTCGCTCGCTCGCATATCTGGCTTGCTCGCTTTCATATCTTGCTCGCTTGCTCTCATATCTGGCTCGCTCGCTTGCTGTCTTGTCTGGCTCACTCTCTTTTCTGGCTCACTCTCACATCTGGCTCGCTCGCTTGCTCTCATGTCTGGCTCGCTCTCTTGCTCTCTTGTCTGGCTCGCTCTCTTATCTGGCTCGCTCGCTCGCATATCTGGCTTGCTCGCTCTCATATCTTGCTCGCTTGCTCTCATGTCTGGCTCGCTCTCTCTCATATCTGGCTCGCTCGCTTGCTCTCATGTCTGGCTCGCTCGATCTCACATCTGGCTCCCTCGCTTGCTCTCTTGTCTGGCTCGCTCTCTAATCTGGCTCGCTCTCATATCTGGCTCACTCGCTTGCTCTCATATCTGGCTCGCTCTCTTGCTCTCTTGTCTGGCTCGCTCTCTTATCTGGCTCGCTCGCTCGCATATCTGGCTTGCTCGCTCTCATATCTTGCTCGCGTGCTCTCATGTCTGGCTCTCTCTCTCTCATATCTGGCTCGCTCGCTTGCTCTCATGTCTGGCTCGCTCGCTCTCATATCTGGTTCACTCGCTTGCTCTCTTGTCTGGTTTGCTCTCTTTTCTGGCTCGCTATCACATCTGGCTCGCTCGCTTGCTCTCATATCTGGCTCGCTCTCTTGTCTGGCTCGCTCTCTTATCTGGCTCGCTCGCTCGCATATCTGGCTTGCTCGCTCTCATATCTTGCTCGCTTGCTCTCATGTCTGGCTTGCTCTCTCTCATATCTTGCTTGCTCGCTTGCTCTCATGTTAGGCTCGCTCGCTCTCATATCTGGCTCGCTCGATTTCTCTCTTGTCTGACTCGCTCTCTTTTCTGGCTCGCTCTCACATCTGGCTCGCTCGCTTGCTCTCATATCTGGCTCGCTCTCTTGGTCTCTTGTCCGGCTCGCTCTCTTATCTGGCTCGCTCGCTCGCATATCTGGCTTGCTCGCTCTGATATCTTGCTCGCTTGCTCTCATGTCTGGCTCGCTCTCTCTCATATCTGGCTCGCTCGCTTGCTCTCATGTGTGGCTCGCTCGCTCTCACATCTGGCTCCCTCGCTTGCTCTGTTGTCTGGCTCGCTCTCTAATCTGGCTCGCTCTCATATCTTGCTTGCTCGCTTGCTCTCATGTTATGCTCGCTCGCTCTCATATCTGGCTCGCTCGATTTCTCTCTTGTCTGGTTCGCTCTCTTATCTGGCTCGCTCTCATATCTGGCTTGCTCGCTTGCTCTCATATCTGGCTCGCTCGCTTGCTCTCATGTCTGGCTCGCTCGCACTCATATCTGGCTCGCTCACTTTCTCTCATGTCTGTCTCGCTCGCTCTCATATCTGGCTCACTTCATAGTTACATAGTTAGTACGGTCGAAAAAAGACATATGTCCATCAAGTTCAACCAGGGAATTAAGGGGTAGGGGCGTGGCGCGATATTGGGGAAGGGATGAGATTTTATATTTCCTCATAAGCATTAATGTTATTTTGTTCCAGGAATGTATCTAATCCTGTTTTAAAGCTGTAAATTGTTCCAGCTGTGACCAGTTTCTGAGGTAGACCGTTCCATAAATTCACAGTCCTCACGGTAAAGAAGGCGTGTCGCCCCTTGAGACTAAACTTTTTCTCCTCCAGACGGAGGGAGTGCCCCCTCGTCCTTTGGGGGGGTTTAACCTGGAACAGTTTTTCTCCATATTTTTTGTATGGGCCATTAATATACTTATATACAATTATCATATCCCCCCTTAAACGTCTCTTCTCAAGACTAAACAATTGTAACTCCTTTAATCGCTCCTCATAGCTAAGATGTTCCATGCCCCATATTAGTTTAGTCGCGCGTCTCTGCACCCTTTCCAACTCCGCAGTGTCCCTTTTATGGGAGCGCTTCCTTGCGCTCTTGTCTGGTTCGCTCTCTTATCTGGCTCGCTCTCATATCTGGCTTGCTCGCTTGCTCTCATATCTGGCTCGCTCGCTTGCTCTCTGGTCTGGCTCGCTTTCTTATCTGGCTCGCTCGCTCTCATATCTGGCTCGCTCGCTTGCTCTCATGTCTGGCTCGCTCGCTCTCATATCTTGCTCACTTGCTTGCTCTCATGTCTGGCTCGCTCGCTCTCACATCAGGATAGCTCGCTTGCTCTCTTGTCTGGCTCGCTCTCTTGTCTGGCTCGCTCGCATATTTGGCTCGCTCGCTCTCATATCTGGCTCGCTCGCTTGCTCTCATGTCTGACTCGCTCGCTCTCATATCTGGCTCGCTCGCTTGCTCTCATGTCTGGCTCGCTCGCTCTCATATCTGGCTCGCTCTCAAATCTGGCTAGCTTACTTTCTCTCTTGTCTGGCTCGCTTTCTTATCTGGCTCGCTGTCATGTCTGGCTCGCTCGCTTGCTTTCTTTACTGGCTCGCTCTCTTTTCTGGCTCGCTCTCACATCTGGCTCGCTCGCTTGCTCTCATATCTGGCTCGCTCTCTTGCTCTCTTGTCTGGCTCGCTCTCTTATCTGGCTCGCTCGCTCGCATATCTGGCTTGCTCGCTCTCATATCTTGCTCGCTTGCTCTCATGCCTGGCTCGCTCGCTCTCATATTTGGCTCGCTCGCATATCTGGCTCACTCGCTTGCTCTCATATCTGGCTCGCTCGCTTGCTCTCTTGGCTAGCTTGCTCTCTTATCTGGCTCGCTCGCTCACATATCTGGCTCGCTCGCTCTCATCTCTTGCTCGCTTGCTCTCATGCCTGGCTCGCTCGCTCTCATATTTGGCTCGCTCGCATATCTGGCTCATTCGCTTGCTCTCATGTCTGGCTCGCTCGCTCTCATATCTGTCTCGCTCGCTTACTCTCTTTTCTGGCTTGCTCTCTTTTCTGGCTCGCTCTCATATCTGGCTTGCTCGCTTGCTCTCATATCTGGCTTGCTCGCTTGCTCTCATGTCTGGCTCGCTCGATCTCATATCTGGCTCGCTCGCTTGCTCTCATATCTGGCTCGCTCGCTTGCTCTCTTGGCTAGCTTGCTCTCTTATCTGGCTCGCTCGCTCACATATCTGGCTCGCTCGCTCTCATATCTGTCTCGCTCGCTTACTCTCTTTTCTGGCTTGCTCTCTTTTCTGGCTCGCTCTCATATCTGGCTTGCTCGCTTGCTCTCATGTCTGGCTCGCTCGATCTCATATCTGGCTCGCTCGCTTGCTCTCATATCTGGCTCGCTCGCTTGCTCTCTGGTCTGGCTCGCTTTCTTATCTGGCTCGCTCGCTCTCATATCTGGCTCGCTCGCTTGCTCTCATGTCTGGCTCGCTCGCTCTCATATCTGGCTCGCTCGCTTGCGCTCTTGTCTGGTTCGCTCTCTTATCTGGTTCGCTTTCATATCTGGCTCGCTCGCTTGCTCTCTTGTCTGGCTCGCTCTCTTATCTGGCTCGCTCACTCGAATATCTGGCTCGCTCGCTTGCTCTCTTGTCTGGCTCGCTCTCTTATCTGGCACGCTCGCTCGCATATCTGGCTAGCTCACTCTCATATCTGGCGCTCCTGTCTGGCTTGCTCGCTCTCATATCTTGCTCGCTCGCTTGCTCTCATGTCTGGCTCACTCGCTTGCTCTCTTATATGGCTCGCTCGCTTGCTCTCTTGTCTGGCTCTCACTCTTATATGGCTCACTCGCATATCTGACTCGCTCGCTCTCACATCTGACTCCCTCGCTCTCACATCTGGCTCGCTCGCTTGCTCTCATATCTGGCTAGCTTGCTTGCTCTCTTGTCTGGCTCGCTCTCTTATCTGGTTTGCTCTCACATCAGGCTCGCTTGCTTGCTCTCATATCTGGCTCGCTCGCTGGCTCTCTTGTCTGGCTCGCTCTTTTATCTGGCTCGCTCGCTCTCATGTCTGGCTCGCTCGCTCTCATATCTGGTTCACTCGCTTGCTCTCTTATCTGGCTCGCTCTCTTTTCTGGCTCGCTCTCACATCTGGCTCGCTCGCTTGCTCTCATATTTGGCTCGCTTTCTTGCTCTCTTGTCTGGCTCGCTCTCTTATCTGGCTCGCTCGCTCGCATATCTGGCTTGCTCGCTCTCATATCTTGCTCGCGTGCTCTCATGTCTGTCTCTCTCTCTCTCATATCTGGCTCGCTCGCTTGCTCTCATGTCTGGCTCGCTCGCTCTCATATCTGGTTCACTCGCTTGCTCTCTTGTCTGGCTCGCTCTCTTTTCTGGCTCGCTCTCACATCTGGCTCGCTCGCTTGCTCTCATATCTGGCTCGCTCTCTTGTCTGGCTCGCTCTCTTATCTGGCTCGCTCGCTCGCATATCTTGCTTGCTCGCTCTCATATCTTGCTCGCTTGCTCTCATGTCTGGCTCGCTCTCTCTCATATCTGGCTCGATCGCTTGCTCTCATGTCTGGCTCGCTCGCTCTCACATCTGGCTCCCTCGCTTGCTTTCTTGTCTGGCTCGCTCTCTAATCTGGCTCGCTCTCATATCTTGCTTGCTCGCTTGCTCTCATGTTAGGCTCGCTCGCTCTCATATCTGGCTCGCTCGATTTCTCACTTGTCTGGCTCGCTCTCTTTTCTGGCTTGCTCTCACATCTGGCTCGCTCGCTTGCTCTCTTGTCTGGCTCGCTCTCTTATCTGGCTCGCTCGCTCGCATATCTGGCTTGCTCGCGCTCATATCTTGCTCGCGTGCTCTCATGTCTGGCTCTCTCTCTCTCATATCTGGCTCGCTCGCTTGCTCTCATGTCTGGCTCGCTCGATCTCATATCTGGTTCACACGCTTGCTCTCTTGTCTGGCTCGCTCTCTTTTCTGGCTCGCTCTCACATCTGGCTCGCTCGCTTGCTCTCATATCTGCCTCGCTCTCTTGCTCTCTTGTCTGGCTCGCTCTCTTATCTGGCTCGCTCGCTCGCATATCTGGCTTGCTCGCTCTCATATCTTGCTCGCTTGCTCTCATATCTGGCTCGCTCGCTTGCTGTCTTGTCTGGCTCACTCTCTTTTCTGGCTCACTCTCACATCTGGCTCGCTCGCTTGCTCTCATGTCTGGCTCGCTCTCTTGCTCTCTTGTCTGGCTCGCTCTCTTATCTGGCTCGCTCGCTCGCATATCTGGCTTGCTCGCTCTCATATCTTGCTCGCTTGCTCTCATGTCTGGCTCGCTCTCTCTCATATCTGGCTCGCTCGCTTGCTCTCATGTCTGGCTCGCTCGATCTCACATCTGGCTCCCTTGCTTGCTCTCTTGTCTGGCTCGCTCTCTAATCTGGCTCGCTCTCATATCTGGCTCACTCACTTGCTCTCATATCTGGCTCGCTCTCTTGCTCTCTTGTCTGGCTCGCTCTCTTATCTGGCTCGCTCGCTCGCATATCTGGCTTGCTCGCTCTCATATCTTGCTCGCTTGCTCTCATGTCTGGCTCGCTCTCTCATATCTGGCTCGCTCGCTTGCTCTCATGTCTGGCTCGCTCGCTCTCACATCTGGCTCCCTCGCTTGCTCTCTTGTCTGGCTCGCTCTCTAATTTGGCTCGCTCTCATATCTTGCTTGCTCGCTTGCTCTCATGTTAGGCTCGCTCAAATATCTGGCTCGCTCGATTTCTCTCTTGTCTGGCTCGCTCTCTAATCTGGCTCGCTCTCATATCTGGCTTGTTTGCTTGCTCTCATATCTGGCTCGCTCGCTTGCTCTCATGTCTGGCTTGCTCGCACTCATATCTGGCTCGCTCGCTTTCTCTCATGTCTGTCTCGCTCGCTCTCATATCTGGCTCGCTCCCTTGCGCTCTTGTCTGGACCGCTCTCTTATCTGGCTCACTCTCATATCTGGCTTGCTCGCTTGCTCTCATATCTGGCTCGCTCGCTTGCTCTCATGTCTGGCTCGCTCGCTCTCATATCTGGCTCGCTCACTTGCTCTCATATCTGGCTCGCTCGCTTGCTCTCTGGTCTGGCTCGCTCGCTCTCATATCTGGCTCGCTCGCTTGCTCTCATGTCTGGCTCGCTCGCTCTCATATCTGGCTCGCTCGCTTGCGCTCTTGTCTGGTTCGCTCTCTTAGCTGGTTCGCTCTCATATCTGGCTTGCTCGCTTGCTCTCATATCTGGCTCGCTCGCTTGCTCTCTTGTCTGGCTCGCTCTCTTATCTGGCTCGCTCACTCGAATATCTGGCTCGCTCGCTTG
Source organism: Hyla sarda (assembly GCF_029499605.1). Lineage (NCBI taxonomy): Eukaryota > Metazoa > Chordata > Amphibia > Anura > Hylidae > Hyla > Hyla sarda. Next base: position 66,800,410 of record NC_079199.1, read on the forward strand.
CTCTCTTGTCTGGCTCGCTCTCTTATCTGGCACGCTCGCTCGCATATCTGGCTAGCTCACTCTCATATCTGGCGCTCCTGTCTGGCTTGCTCGCTCTCATATCTGGCTCGCTCGCTTGCTCTCATGTCTGGCTCACTCGCTTGCTCTCTTATATGGCTCGCTCGCTTGCTCTCTTGTCTGGCTCTCACTCTTATATGGCTCGCTCGCATATCTGACTCGCTCGCTCTCACATCTGACTCCCTCGCTCTCACATCTGGCTCGCTCGCTTGCTCTCATATCTGGCTAGCTTGCTTGCTCTCTTGTCTGGCTCGCTCTCTTATCTGGTTTGCTCTCACATCAGGCTCGCTTGCTTGCTCTCATATCTGGCTCGCTCGCTGGCTCTCTTGTCTGGCTCGCTCTTTTATCTGGCTCGCTCGCTCTCATGTCTGGCTCGCTCGCTCTCATATCTGGTTCACTCGCTTGCTCTCTTATCTGGCTCGCTCTCTTTTCTGGCTCGCTCTCACATCTGGCTCGCTCGCTTGCTCTCATATCTGGCTCGCTCTCTTGCTCTCTTGTCTGGCTCGCTCTCTTATCTGGCTCGCTCGCTCGCATATCTGGCTTGCTCGCTCTCATTTCTTGCTCGCGTGCTCTCATGTCTGTCTCTCTTTCATATCTGGCTTGCTCGCTTGCTCTCATGTCTGGCTCGCTCGCTCTCATATCTGGTTCACTCGCTTGCTCTCTTGTCTGGCTCGCTCTCTTTTCTGGCTCGCTCTCACATCTGGCTCGCTCGCTTGCTCTCATATCTGGCTCGCTCTCTTGTCTGGCTCGCTCTCTTATCTGGCTCGCTCGCTCGCATATCTGGCTTGCTCGCTCTCATTTCTTGCTCGCGTGCTCTCATGTCTGTCTCTCTTTCATATCTGGCTTGCTCGCTTGCTCTCATGTCTGGCTCGCTCGCTCTCATATCTGGTTCACTCGCTTGCTCTCTTGTCTGGCTCGCTCTCTTTTCTGGCTCGCTCTCACATCTGGCTCGCTCGCTTGCTCTCATATCTGGCTCGCTCTCTTGTCTGGCTCGCTCTCTTATCTGGCTCGCTCGCTCGCATATCTTGCTTGCTCGCTCTCATATCTTGCTCGCTTGCTCTCATGTCTGGCTCGCTCTCTCTCATATCTGGCTTGATCGCTTGCTCTCATGTCTGGCTCGCTCGCTCTCACATCTGGCTCCCTCGCTTGCTCTCTTGTCTGGCTCGCTCTCTAATCTGGCTCGCTCTCATATCTTGCTTGCTCGCTTGCTCTCATGTTAGGCTCGCTCGCTCTCATATCTGGCTCGCTCGATTTTTCTCTTGTCTGGCTCGCTCTCTTTTCTGGCTCGCTCTCACATCTGGCTTGCTCGCTTGCTCTCATATCTTGCTCGCTCTCTTGCTCTCTTGTCTGGCTCTCTCTCTTATCTGGCTCGCTCGCTCGCATATCTGGCTTGCTCGCTCTGATATCTTGCTCGCTTGCTCTCATGTCTGGCTCTCTCTCTCTCATATCTGGCTCGCTCGCTTGCTCTCATGTGTGGCTCGCTCGCTCTCACATCTGGCTCCCTCGCTTGCTCTGTTGTCTGGCTCGCTCTCTAATCTGGCTCGCTCTCATATCTTGCTTGCTCGCTTGCTCTCATGTTATGCTCGCTTGCTCTCATATCTGGCTCGCTCGCTTGCTCTCATGTCTGGCTCGCTCGCACTCATATCTGGCTCGCTCACTTTCTCTCATGTCTGTCTCGCTCTCTCTCATATCTGGCTCGCTTCATAGTTACATAGTTAGTATGGTCGAAAAAAGACATATGTCCATCAAGTTCAACCAGGGAATTAAGGGGTAGGGGTGTGGCGCGATATTGGGGAAGGGATGAGATTTTATATTTCCTCATAAGCATTAATGTTATTTTGTTCCAGGAATGTATTTAATCCTGTTTTAAAGCTGTAAATTGTTCCAGCTGTGACCTGAGGTAGACCGTTCCATATATTCACAGTCCTCACGGTAAAAAAGGCGTGTCGCCCCTTGAGACTAAACTTTTTCTCCTCCAGACGGAGGGAGTGCCCCCTCGTCCTTTGGGGGGGTTTAACCTGGAACAGTTTTTCTCCATATTTTTTGTATGGGCCATTAATATACTTATATACGTTTATCATATCCCCCCTTAAACGTCTCTTCTCAAGACTAAACAATTGTAACTCCTTTAATCGCTCCTCATAGCTAAGATGTTCCATGCCCCATATTAGTTTAGTCGCGCGTCTCTGCACCCTTTCCAACTCCGCAGTGTCCCTTTTATGGGAGCGCTTCCTTGCGCTCTTGTCTGGTTCGCTCTCTTATCTGGCTCGCTCTCATATCTGGCTTGCTCGCTTGCTCTCATATCTGGCTCGCTCGCTTGCTCTCTGGTCTGGCTCGCTTTCTTATCTGGCTCGCTCGCTCTCATATCTGGCTCGCTCGCTTGCTCTCATGTCTGGCTCGCTCGCTCTCATATCTTGCTCACTTGCTTGCTCTCATGTCTGGCTCGCTCGCTCTCACATCAGGATAGCTTGCTTGCTCTCTTGTCTGGCTCGCTCTCTTGTCTGGCTCGCTCGCATATTTGGCTCGCTCGCTCTCATATCTGGCTCGCTCGCTTGCTCTCATGTCTGACTCGCTCGCTCTCATGTCTGGCTCGCTCGCTCTCATATCTGGCTCGCTCTCAAATCTGGCTAGCTTGCTTGCTCTCTTGTCTGGCTTGCTTTCTTATCTGGCTCGCTGTCATGTCTGGCTCGCTCGCTTGCTTTCTTTACTGGCTCGCTCTCTTTTCTGGCTCGCTCTCACATCTGGCTCGCTCGCTTGCTCTCATATCTGGCTCGCTCTCTTGCTCTCTTGTCTGGCTCGCTCTCTTATCTGGCTCGCTCGCTCGCATATCTGGCTTGCTCGCTCTCATATCTTGCTCGCTTGCTCTCATGCCTGGCTCGCTCGCTCTCATATTTGGCTCGCTCGCATATCTGGCTCACTCGCTTGCTCTCATATCTGGCTCGCTCGCTTGCTCTCTTGGCTAGCTTGCTCTCTTATCTGGCTCGCTCGCTCACATATCTGGCTCGCTCGCTCTCATCTCTTGCTCGCTCGCTTGCTCTCATGTCTGGCTCGTTCGCTTGCTCTCATGTCTGGCTCGCTCGCTCTCATATCTGTCTCGCTCGCTTACTCTCTTTTCTGGCTTGCTCTCTTTTCTGGCTCGCTCTCATATCTGGCTTGCTCGCTTGCTCTCATATCTGGCTTGCTCGCTTGCTCTCATGTCTGGCTCGCTCGCTCTCATATATGTCTCGCTCGCTTACTCTCTTTTCTGGCTTGCTCTCTTTTCTGGCTCGCTCTCATATCTGGCTTGCTCGCTTGCTCTCATATCTGGCTTGCTCGCTTGCTCTCATGTCTGGCTCGCTCGCTCTCATATCTGGCTCGCTCGCTTGCTCTCACATCTGGCTCGCTCGCTTGCTCTCTTGTCTGGCTCGCTCACTTCTCTGGCTCGCTCTCTCGAATATCTGGCTTGCTCGCTCTCATATCTGGCGCGCTCGCTTGCGCTCCTGTCTGGCTCTCTCGCTCTCATATCTGGCTCGCTCGCTTGCTCTCATGTCTGGCTCGCTCGCTGTCATATATGGCTCGCTTGCTTGCTCTCATGTCTGGCTTGCTCGCTCTCATATCTGGCTCGCTCGCTTGCTCTCATATCTGGCTCGCTCGCTGGCTCTGTTGTCTGGCTCGCTCTCTTTTCTGGCTCGCTCGCATATCTGGCTCGCTCGCTCTCACATCTGGCTCGCTCGCTTGCTCTCTTATCTGGCTCGCTCGCTTGCTCTCTTGTCTGGCTTGCTCTCTAATCTGGCTCGCTCTCATATCTGGCTTGCTCGCTTGCTCTCATATCTGGATCGCTCGCTTGCTCTCTTGTCTGTCCCGCTCTCTTATATGGCTCGCTCTCATATCTGGCTCTCTCGCTCTCACATCTGACTAGCTCACTTGCCCTTTTGTCTGGCTCGCTCTCTTGTGTGTCTCGCTCGCTCGCATATCTGGCTCGCTCGCTCTCATATCTGGCTCGCTCGCTTGCTCTCATGTCTGGCTCGCTCGCTCTCATATGTGGCTCGCTCGCTTGCTTTCATGTCTGGCTCGCTCACTCTCGCATCTGGTTCTCTCACTTGCTCTCTTGTCTGACTCGCTCTCTTATATGGTTAGCTCACTCGCATATCTGGCTCACTCCCTTGCTCTCATATCTGGAGCGGTTCGCTTGCTCTCATGTCTGGCTCGCTCGCTCTCATATCTAGCTAGCTCGCTCTCCTATCTGGCTTGCTCGCTTGCTCTCATATCTGGCTCGCTTGCTCTCTTGTCTGGCTCTCTCTCTTGTCTGGCTCGCTCGCTCTCACATCTGGCTTCCTCGCTTGCTCTCTTGTCTGGCTCGCTCTCTAATCTGGCTCGCTCTCATATCTGGCTTGCTCGCTTGCTCTCATATCTGGCTCGCTTGCTCTCATATCTGGCTCGCTCGCTTGCTCTCATGTCTGGCTCGCTCGCTCTCATATCTGGCTCGCTCGCTTGCTTTCTTGTCTGGTTCGCTCGCTCACATATCTGGCTCGCTCACTCTCAAATCTTGCTTGCTTGCTTGCTCTCATGTCTGGCTCGCTCGCTCGCTCTCATATCTGGCTTGCTCGCATGCTCTCATATCTGGCTCGCTCGCTTGCTCTCTTGTCTGGCTCACTTTCTTATCTGGCTCGCTCTCATATCTGGCTTGCTCGCTTGCTCGCATATCTGGCTCGCTCGCTTGCTCTCATATCTAGCTCGCTCGCTTGCTCTCTTGTCTGGCTCGTTCTCTTATCTGGCTCGCTCGCTCTCATATCTTGCTCGCTCGCTTCCTCTCATGTCTGGCTCGCTCGCTCTCATATCTGTCTCGCTCGCTTGCTCTCATGTCTGGCTCGCTCGCTCTCATATCTGTCTCGCTCGCTTACTCTTTTGTCTGGTTCGCTCTCTTATTTGGCTCGCTCTCCTATCTGGATTGCTCGCTTGCTCTCATATCTGGCTCGCTCGCTTGCTCTCATATCTGGCTGGCTCGCTTCCTCTCATATCTGGCTCGCTCGCTTGCTCTCTTGTCTGGCTCGCTCTCTTATCTAGCTCGCTCGCATATCTGGCGCGCTCGCTTGCGCTCTTGTCTGGTTCGCTCTCTTATCTGGCTCGCTCTCATATCTGGCTTGCTCGCTTGCTCTCATATCTGGCTCGCTCGCTTGCTCTCATGTCTGGCTCGCTCGCTCTCATATCTGGCTCGCTCGCTTGCTCACTGGTCTTGCTCGCTCTCTTATCTGGCTCACTCACTTGAATATCTGGCTCGCTCGCTTGCTCTCTTGTCTGGCTCGCTCTCATATCTGGCTCGCTCGCTCGCATATCTGGCTCGCTCGCTCTCATGTCTGGCTCACTCGCTCTCATATTTGGCTCGCTCGCTTGCTCTCTTGTCTGGTTCGCTCGCTTGCTCTTGTCTTGATCTCTCTCTTATCTGGCTCGCTCGCATATCTGGCTCGCTCGCTCTCATATCTGGCTCGCTCGCTTGCTCTCATATCTGGCTCGCTCGCTTGCTCTCTTGTCTGGCTCGCTCTCTTATCTGGTTTGCTCTCACATCTGGCTCGCTCGCTCGCTCTCATATCTGGCTCACTCGCTTGCTCTTGCCTAGCTCGCTCTCTTTTCTGGCTCGCTCTCACATCTGGCTCGCTCGTTTGCTCTCTTGTCTGGCTCGCTCTCTTATCTGGCTCGCTCGAATATCTGGCTCTCTCGCTTGCTCTCTTGTCTGGCTTGCTCTCCTATCTGGTTCGCTCGCTCGCATATCTGGCTCGCTCGCTCTCATATCTTGCTCGATCGTTTGCTCTCATGTCTGGCTCGCTAGCTCTCATATATGGCTCGCTTGCTTGCTCTCATGTCTGGCTTGCTCGCTCTCATATCTGGCTCGCTCGCTTGCTCTCATATCTGGCTCGCTCGCTGGCTCTGTTGTCTGGCTCGCTCTCTTATCTGGCTCGCTCGCATATCTGGCTCGCTCGCTCTCACATCTGGCTCGCTCGCTTGCTCTCTTATCTGGCTCGCTCGCATATCTGGCTCGCTCGCTCTCACATCTGGCTCGCTCGCTTGCTCTCTTGTCTGGCTTGCTCTCTAATCTGGCTCGCTCTCATATCTGGCTTGCTCGCTTGCTCTCACATCTGGCTCGCTCGCTTGCTCTCTTGTCTGTCCCGCTCTCTTATATGGCTCGCTCTCATATCTGGCTCGCTCGCTCTCACATCTGACTAGCTCACTTGCCCTTTTGTCTGGCTCGCTCTCTTGTGTGGCTCGCTCGCTCGCATATCTGGCTCGCTCGCTCTCATATCTGGCTCGCTCGCTTGCTCTAATGTCTGGCTCGCTCACTCTCGTATCTGGTTCTCTCACTTGCTTTCTTGTCTGACTCGCTCTCTTATATGGTTAGCTCACTCGCATATTTGGCTCACTCGCTTGCTCTCATATCTGGCGCGGGTCGCTTGCTCTCATGTCTGGCTCGCTCGCTCTCATATCTAGCTCGCTCGCTCTCATATCTGGCTCGCTCGCTCTCATATCTGTCTCGCTCGCTTGCTCTCTTGTCTGGTTCGCTCTCTTATCTGGCTCGCTCTCCTATCTGGCTTGCTCGCTTGCTCTCATATCTGGCTCGCTCGCTTGCTCTCATATCTGGCTCGCTCGCTTGCTCTCTTGTCTGGCTCTCTCTCTTGTCTGGCTCGCTCGCATATCTGGCTTGCTCGCTTGCTCGCATATCTGGCTCGCTCGCTTGCTCTCATATCTAGCTCGCTCGCTTGCTCTCTTGTCTGGCTCGTTCTCTTATCTGGCTCGCTCGCTCTCATATCTTGCTCGCTCGCTTCCTCTCATGTCTGGCTCGCTCGCTCTCATATCTGTCTCGCTCGCTTGCTCTCATGTCTGGCTCGCTCGCTCTCATATCTGTCTCGCTCGCTTACTCTTTTGTCTGGTTCGCTCTCTTATTTGGCTCGCTCTCCTATCTGGATTGCTCGCTTGCTCTCATATCTGGCTCGCTCGCTTGCTCTCATATCTGGCTGGCTCGCTTCCTCTCATATCTGGCACGCTCGCTTGCTCTCTTGTCTGGCTCGCTCTCTTATCTAGCTCGCTCGCATATCTGGCGCGCTCGCTTGCGCTCTTGTCTGGTTCGCTCTCTTATCTGGCTCGCTCTCATATCTGGCTTGCTCGCTTGCTCTCATATCTGGCTCGCTCGCTCGCTTGCTCTCATGTCTGGCTCGCTCGCTCTCATATCTGGCTCGCTCGCTTGCTCACTGGTCTTGCTCGCTCTCTTATCTGGCTCACTCACTTGAATATCTGGCTCGCTCGCTTGCTCTCTTGTCTGGCTCGCTCTCATATCTGGCTCGCTCGCTCGCATATCTGGCTCGCTCGCTCTCATGTCTGGCTCACTCGCTCTCATATTTGGCTCGCTCGCTTGCTCTCTTGTCTGGTTCGCTCGCTTGCTCTTGTCTTGATCTCTCTCTTATCTGGCTCGCTCGCATATCTGGCTCGCTCGCTCTCATATCTGGCTCGCTCGCTTGCTCTCATATCTGGCTCGCTCGCTTGCTCTCTTGTCTGGCTCGCTCTCTTATCTGGTTTGCTCTCACATCTGGCTCGCTCGCTCGCTCTCATATCTGGCTCACTCGCTTGCTCTTGCCTAGCTCGCTCTCTTTTCTGGCTCGCTCTCACATCTGGCTCGCTCGTTTGCTCTCTTGTCTGGCTAGCTCTCTTATCTGGCTCGCTCGAATATCTGGCTCTCTCGCTTGCTCTCTTGTCTGGCTTGCTCTCCTATCTGGTTCGCTCGCTCGCATATCTGGCTCGCTCGCTCTCATATCTTGCTCGATCGTTTGCTCTCATGTCTGGCTCGCTAGCTCTCATATATGGCTCGCTTGCTTGCTCTCATGTCTGGCTTGCTCGCTCTCATATCTGGCTCGCTCGCTTGCTCTCATATCTGGCTCGCTCGCTGGCTCTGTTGTCTGGCTCGCTCTCTTATCTGGCTCGCTCGCATATCTGGCTCGCTCGCTCTCACATCTGGCTCGCTCGCTTGCTCTCTTATCTGGCTCGCTCGCATATCTGGCTCGCTCGCTCTCACATCTGGCTCGCTCGCTTGCTCTCTTGTCTGGCTTGCTCTCTAATCTGGCTCGCTCTCATATCTGGCTTGCTCGCTTGCTCTCACATCTGGCTCGCTCGCTTGCTCTCTTGTCTGTCCCGCTCTCTTATATGGCTCGCTCTCATATCTGGCTCGCTCGCTCTCACATCTGACTAGCTCACTTGCCCTTTTGTCTGGCTCGCTCTCTTGTGTGGCTCGCTCGCTCGCATATCTGGCTCGCTCGCTCTCATATCTGGCTCGCTCGCTTGCTCTAATGTCTGGCTCGCTCACTCTCGTATCTGGTTCTCTCACTTGCTTTCTTGTCTGACTCGCTCTCTTATATGGTTAGCTCACTCGCATATTTGGCTCACTCGCTTGCTCTCATATCTGGCGCGGGTCGCTTGCTCTCATGTCTGGCTCGCTCGCTCTCATATCTAGCTCGCTCGCTCTCATATCTGGCTCGCTCGCTCTCATATCTGTCTCGCTCGCTTGCTCTCTTGTCTGGTTCGCTCTCTTATCTGGCTCGCTCTCCTATCTGGCTTGCTCGCTTGCTCTCATATCTGGCTCGCTCGCTTGCTCTCATATCTGGCTCGCTCGCTTGCTCTCTTGTCTGGCTCTCTCTCTTGTCTGGCTCGCTCGCATATCTGGCTCGCTCGCTCTCACATCTGGCTTCCTCGCTTGCTCTCTTGTCTGGCTCGCTCTCTAATCTGGCTCGCTCTCATATCTAGCTTGCTCGCTTGCTCTCATATCTGGCTCGCTTGCTCTCATATCTGTCTCGCTCGCTTGCTCTCATGTCTGGCTCGCTCGCTCTCATATCTGGCTCGCTCGCTTGCTCTCTTGTCTGGTTCGCTCGCTCACATATCTGGCTCGCTCGCTCTCAAATCTTGCTTGCTCGCTTGCTCTCATGTCTGGCTCGTTCGCTCTCATCTGGTTCGCTCGCTTGCGCTCTTGTCTGGTTCGCTCTCTTATCTGGCTCGCTCTCATATCTGGCTTGCTCGCTTGCTCTCATATCTGGCTCGCTCGCTTGCTCTCATGTCTGGCTCGCTCGCTCGCTCTCATATCTGGCTTGCTCGCATGCTCTCATATCTGGCTCGCTCGCTTGCTCTCTTGTCTGGCTCACTTTCTTATCTGGCTCGCTCTCATATCTGGCTTGCTCGCTTGCTCGCATATCTGGCTCGCTCGCTCTCATATCTGGGTCGCTCGCTTGCTCTCTTGTCTGGCTCGCTCTCTTATCTGGCTCGCTCGCTCTCTTATCTTGCTTGCTCGCTTGCTCTCAAGTCTGGCTCGCTCGCTCTCATATCTGTCTTGCTCGCTTGCTCTCATGTCTGGCTCGCTCGCTCTCATATCTGTCTCGCTCGCTTGCTCTCTTGTCTGGATCGCTCTCTTATCTGGCTCGCTCTCCTATCTGGCTTGCTCTCATATCTGGCTCGCTCGCTTGCTCTCATATCTGGCTCGCTCGCTTCCTCTCATACCTTGCTCGCTCACTTGCTCGCATATCTGGCTCGCACGCTTGAGCTCTTGTCTGGTTCGCTCTCTTATTTGGCTCGCTCTCATATCTGGCTTGCTCGCTTGCTCTCATATCTGGCTCACTCGTTTGCTCTCATGTCTGGCTCGCTCGCTCTCATATCTGGATCGCTCGCTTGCTCACTGGTCTGGCTCGCTCTCTTATCTGGCTCGCTCACTTGAATATCTGGCTCGCTCGCTTGCTCTCTTGTCTGGCTCGCTCTCATATCTGGCTCGCTCGCATATCTGGCTCGCTCCCTCTCATATCTGGCTCGCTCGCTTGCGCTCATGTATGGCTCGCTCTCATATCTGACTCGCTCGCTTGCTCTCATGTCTGGCTCGCTCGCTCTCATACCTGGTTCGCTCACTTGCTCTCTTGTCTGGCTCGCTCTCTTATATGGCTCGCTCGCTCGCATATCTGTCTCACTCGCTTGTTCTCATATCTGGCTCGCTCGCTTACTCTCATGTCTGGCTCGCTCGCTCTCATATTTGGCTTGCTCGCTTGCTCTCTTGTCTGGTTCGCTCGCTTCCTCTTGTCTTGCTCTCTCTCTTATCTGGCTCGCTCGCATATCTGGCTCGCTCGCTCTCACATCTGGCTTGCTCGCTTGCTCTCATATCTTGCTCGCTCGCTTGCTCTCATATCTGGCTCGCTCTTTTGCTCTCTTGTCTGGCTCGCTCTCTTATCTGGCTCGCTTGCTCGCATATCTGGCTCGCCCGCTCTTATATCATGCTCGCTCGCTTGCTCTCATATCTGGCTCGCTCTCTTTTCTGGCTCGCTCTCACATCTGGCTCGCTCGCTTGCTCTCATGTCTGGCTCGCTCGCTCTCATATCTGGCTCGCTCTCTTTTCTGGCTCGCTCTCACATCTGGCTCGCTCGCTTGCTCTCTTGTCTGGTTCGCTCTCTTTTCTGGCTCGCTCTCTTTTCTGGCTTGCTCGCTTGCTCTCTTGTCTGGCTCGCTCTCTTATCTGGTTCGCTCGCTCGAATATCTGGCTCTCTCGCTTGCTCTCTTGTCTGGCTCACTCTCCTATCTGGTTCACTCGCTCGCATATCTGGCTCGCTCGCTCTCATATCTTGCTCGATCGCTTGCTCTCATGTCTGGCTCGCTCGCTCTCATATATGGCTCGCTCGCTTGCTCTCATGTCTGGCTCGCTCGCTCTCATATCTGTCTCGCTCGCTTGCTCTCATGTCTGGCTTGCTCGCTCTCATATCTGGCTCGCTTGCTCTATTGTCTGGTTCGCTCTCTTATCTGGCTCGCTCTCATATCTGGCTTGCTCTCATATCTGGCTCGCTCGCTTGCTCTCATATCTGGCTCGCTCGCTGGCTCTGTTGTCTGGCTCGCTCTCTTATCTGGCTCGCTCGCATATCTGGCTCGCTCGCTCTCACATCTGGCTCGCTCGCTTGCTCTCTTATCTGGCTCGCTCGCTTGCTCTCTTCTCTGGCTTGCTCTCTAATCTGGCTCGCTCTCATATCTGGCTTGCTCGCTTTCTCTCATATCTGGCTCGCTCGCTTGCTCTCTTGTCTGTCTCGCTCTCTTATATGGCTCGCTCACATATCTGGCTCGCTCGCTCTCATATCCGGCTCGCTCGCTTGCTCTCATGTCTGGCTCGCTCACTCTCGTATCTGGTTCTCTCACTTGCTCTCTTGTCTGGCTCGCTCTCTTATATGGCTAGCTCACTCGCATATCTGGCTAACTCGCTTGCTCTCATATCTGGCTCGGTCGCTTGCTCTCATGTCTGGCTCGCTCGCTCTCATATTTAGCTCGCTCGCTCTCATATCTGGCTCGCTCGCTTGCTCTCATGTCTGGTTCGCTCTCTTATCTGGCTCGCTCTCATATCTGGCTTGCTCGCTTGCTCTCATATCTGGCTCGCTCGCTTGCTCTCATGTCTGGCTCGCTCGCTCTCATCTGGTTCGCTCGCTTGCGCTCTTGTCTGGTTCGCTCTCTTATCTGGCTCACTCTCTTATCTGGCTTGCTCGCTTGCTCTCATATCTGACCCACTCGCTTGCTCTCATGTCTGTCTCGCTCGCTCGCTCTCATATCTGGCTTGCTCGCATGCTCTCATATTTGGCTCGCTCGCTTGCTCTCTTGTCTGGCTCACTCTCTTATCTGGCTCACTCTCATATCTGGCTTGCTCGCTTGCTCTCATATCTGGCTCGCTCGCTTGCTCTCATATTTGGCTCGCGCGCTTGCTCTCTTGTCTGGCTCGCTCTCTTATCTGGCTCGCTCGCTCTCATATCTTGCTCGCTCGCTTGCTCTCATGTCTGGCTCGCTCGCTCTCATATCTGTCTCGCTCGCTTGCTCTCATGTCTGGCTCGCTCGCTCTCATATCTGTCTCGCTCGCTTGCTCTCTTGTCTGGTTCGCTCTCTTATCTGGCTCGCTCTCCTATCTGGCTTGCTCGCTTGCTCTCATATCTGGCTCGCTCGCTTGCTCTCATATCTGGCTCGCTCGCTTGCTCTCTTGTCTGGCTCGCTCTCTTATCTGGCTCGCTCGCTCTCATATCTTGCTCGCTCGCTTGCTCTCATGTCTGGCTCGCTCGCTCTCATATCTGGCTCGCTCGCTTGCTCTCGTATCTGGCTCGCTCGCTTGCTCTCATGTCTGGCTCGCTCACTCTCATATCTGGTTCGCTCGCTTGCTCTCTAGTCTGGCTCGCTCTCTTATATGGCTCGCTCGCATATCTGGCTCACTCGCTTGCTCTCATATCTATCTCGCTCGCTTGCGCTCTTGTCTGGTTCGCTCTCTTATCTGGCTCGCTCTCATATCTGGCTTGCTCGCTTGCTCTCATATCTGGCTCGCTCGCTTGCTCTCATGTCTGGCTCGCTCGCTCTCATATCTGGCTTGCTCGCATGCTCTCATATTTGGCTCGCTCGCTTGCTCTCTTGTCTGGCTCACTCTCTTATCTGGCTCACTCTCATATCTGGCTTGCTCGCTTGCTCTCATATCTGGCTCGCTCGCTTGCTCTCATATCTGGCTCGCTCGCTTGCTCTCTTGTCTGGCTCGCTCTCTTATCTGGCTCGCTCACTCTCATATCTGTCTAGCTTGCTTGCTCTCATATCTGGCTCGCTCGCTTGCTCTCATATATAGCTCGCTCGCTTGCTCTCTTGTCTGGTTCGCTCTCTTATCTGGCTCGCTCACTCTCATATCTGGCTCGCTCGCTTGCTCTCATATCTGGCTCGCTCGCTCGCTTGCTCTCGTATCTGGCTCGCTCGCTTGCTCTCATGTCTGGCTCGCTCACTCTCATATCTGGTTTGCTCGCTTGCTCTCTAGTCTGGCTCGCTCTCTTATATGGCTCGCTCGCATATCTGGCTCACTCGCTTGCTTTCATATCTATCTCGCTCGCTTGCGCTCTTGTCTGTCTCGCTCTCTTGTGTGGCTCGCTCGCATATCTGGCTCGCTCGCTTGCTCTCATGTCTGGCTCGCTCGCTCTCATATCTGGCTTGCTCGCATGCTCTCATATTTGGCTCGCTCGCTTGCTCTCTTGTCTGTCTCACTCTCTTATCTGGCTCACTCTCATATCTGGCTTGCTCGCTTGCTCTCATATCTGGCTCGCTCGCTTGCTCTCATATCTGGCTCGCTCGCTTGCTCTCTTGTCTGGCTCGCTCTCTTATCTGGCTCGCTCACTCTCATATCTGTCTAGCTTGCTTGCTCTCATATCTGGCTCGCTCGCTTGCTCTCATATCTGGCTCGCTCGCTTGCTCTCTTGTCTGGTTCGCTCTCTTATCTGGCTCGCTTGCTCTCATATCTGGCTCGCTCGCTTGCTCTCATATCTGGCTCGCTCGCTCGCTTGCTCTCGTATCTGGCTCGCTCGCTTGCTCTCATGTCTGGCTCACTCGCTCGCATATCTGGCTCACTCGCTTGCTTTCATATCTATCTCGCTCGCTTCCGCTCTTGTCTGTCTCGCTCTCTTGTGTGGCTCGCTCGCATATCTGGCTTGCTCGCTTGCTCTCATATCTGGCTCGCTCGCTTGCTCTCATGTCTGGCTCGCTCGCTCTCATATCTGGCTTGCTCGCTTGCTCTCATATCTGGCTTGCTCGCTTGCTCTCATATCTGGCTTGCTCGCTTGCTCTCATTTCTGGCTCGCTCGCTTGCTCTCTTGTCTGGCTCGCTCTCTTATCTGGCTCGCTCGCTCTCATATCTGTCTAGCTCGCTTGCTCTCATATCTGGCTCGCTCGCTTGCTCTCATATCTGGCTCGCTCGCTTGCTCTCTTGTCTGGTTCGCTCTCTTATCTGGCTAGCTCGCTCTCATATCTGGCTCGCTCGCTTGCTCTCATATCTGGCTCGCTCGCTTGCTCTCATATCTGGCTCGCTCGCTCGCTTGCTCTCGTATCTGGCTCGCTCGCTTGCTCTCATGTCTGGCTCGCTCACTCTCATATCTGGTTCGCTCGCTTGCTCTCTAGTCTGGCTCGCTCTCTTATATGGCTCGCTCGCATATCTGGCTCACTCGCTTGCTTTCATATCTATCTCGCTCGCTTGCGCTCTTGTCTGTCTCGCTCTCTTGTGTGGCTCGCTCACATATCTGGCTCGCTCGCTCTCATGTGTAACTAGCTCGCTCTCATATCCGGCTCGCTCGCTTGCTCTCATGTCTGGCTCGCTCACTCTCGTATCTGGTTCACTCACTTGCTCTCTTGTCTGGCTCGCTCTCTTATATGGCTAGCTCACTCGCATATCTGGCTCACTCGCTTGCTCTCATATCTGGCTCGGTCGCTTGCTCTCATGTCTGGCTCGCTCGCTCTCATATCTGTCTCCCTCGCTCTCATATCTGGCTCGCTCGCTTGCTCTCATGTCTGGCTCGCTCGCTCTCATATCTTTCCCGCTCGCTTGCTCTCTTGTCTGGTTCGCTCTCTTATCTGGCTCGCTCTCCTATCTGGCTTGCTCGCTTGCTCTCATATCTGGCTCGCTCGCTTGCTCTCATATCTGGCTCGCTCGCTTGCTCTCTTGTTTGGCTCTCTCTCTTATGTGGCTCGCTCGCATATCTGGCTCGCTCGCTCTCACATCTGGCTTCCTCGCCTGCTCTGTTGTCTGGCTCGCTCTCTAATCTGGCTCGCTCTCATATCTGGCTTGCTCGCTTGCTCTCATATCTGGCTTGCTCGCTCTCATATCTGGCTCGCTCGCTTGCTCTCATGTCTGGCTCGCTCACTCTCATATCTGGCTCGCTCGCTTGCTCTCTTGTCTGGTTCGCTCTCTTATCTGGCTTGCTCGCATATCTGGCTCACTCGCTTGCTCTCATATCTGGCTCGCTCGCTTGCTCTCATATCTTGCTCGCTCGCTTGCTCTCTTGTCTGGCTCGCTCTCTTATCTGGCTCGCTCGCTCTCATATCTTGCTCGCTCGCTTGCTCTCATGTCTGGCTCGCTCTCATATCTGGCTCGCTGGCTTGCTCTCATGCCTGGCTCGCTCGCTTGCTCTCATGTCTGGCTAGCTCACTCTCATATCTGGCTCACTCGCTTGCTCTCATATCTGGCTTGCTCGCTTGCTCTCATATCTGGCTTGCTCGCTTGCTCTCATTTCTGGCTCGCTCGCTTGCTCTCTTGTCTGGCTCGCTCTCTTATCTGGCTCGCTCGCTCTCATATCTGTCTAGCTCGCTTGCTCTCATATCTGGCTCGCTCGCTTGCTCTCATATCTGGCTCGCTCGCTTGCTCTCTTGTCTGGTTCGCTCTCTTATCTGGCTAGCTCGCTCTCATATCTGGCTCGCTCGCTTGCTCTCATATCTGGCTCGCTCGCTTGCTCTCATATCTGGCTCGCTCGCTCGCTTGCTCTCGTATCTGGCTCGCTCGCTTGCTCTCATGTCTGGCTCGCTCACTCTCATATCTGGTTCGCTCGCTTGCTCTCTAGTCTGGCTCGCTCTCTTATATGGCTCGCTCGCATATCTGGCTCACTCGCTTGCTTTCATATCTATCTCGCTCGCTTGCGCTCTTGTCTGTCTCGCTCTCTTGTGTGGCTCGCTCACATATCTGGCTCGCTCGCTCTCATGTGTAGCTAGCTCGCTCTCATATCTGGCTCGCTCGCTTGCTCTCATGTCTGGCTCGCTCACTCTCGTATCTGGTTCGCTCACTTGCTCTCTTGTCTGGCTCGCTCTCTTATATGGCTAGCTCACTCGCATATCTGGCTCACTCGCTTGCTCTCATATCTGGCTCGGTCGCTTGCTCTCATGTCTGGCTCGCTCGCTCTCATATCTGTGTCCCTCGCTCTCATATCTGGCTCGCTCGCTTGCTCTCATGTCTGGCTCGCTCGCTCTCATATCTTTCCCGCTCGCTTGCTCTCTTGTCTGGTTCGCTCTCTTATCTGGCTCGCTCTCCTATCTGGCTTGCTCGCTTGCTCTCATATCTGGCTCGCTCGCTTGCTCTCACATCTGGCTCGCTCGCTTGCTCTCTTATCTGGCTCTCTCTCTTATGTGGCTCGCTCGCATATCTGGCTCGCTCGCTCTCACATCTGGCTTCCTCGCCTGCTCTGTTGTCTGGCTCGCTCTCTAATCTGGCTCGCTCTCATATCTGGCTTGCTCGCTTGCTCTCATATCTGGCTTGCTCGCTCTCATATCTGGCTCGCTCGCTTGCTCTCATGTCTGGCTCGCTCACTCTCATATCTGGCTCGCTCGCTTGCTCTCTTGTCTGGTTCGCTCTCTTATCTGGCTTGCTCGCATATCTGGCTCACTCGCTTGCTCTCATATCTGGCTCGCTCGCTTGCTCTCATATCTTGCTCGCTCGCTTGCTCTCTTGTCTGGCTCGCTCTCTTATCTGGCTCGCTCGCTCTCATATCTTGCTCGCTCGCTTGCTCTCATGTCTGGCTCGCTCTCATATCTGGCTCACTCGCTTGCTCTCATATCTATCTTGCTCGCTTGCGCTCTTGTCTGGCTCGCTCTCTTATATGGCTCGCTCGCTCGCATGTCTGGCTTTCTCGCTTGCTCTCATATGTATCTCGCTCGCTTGCGCTCTTGTCTGGCTCGCTCTTTTATCTGGCTCGATCGCATATCTGGCTAGCTCGCTCTCATATCTGGCTCGCTCGCTTGCTCTCATGTCTGGTTCGCTCGTTCTTATATCTGGCTCGCTCGCTCTGATATATGGCTCGCTCGCTTGCTCTCATGTCTGTCTCGCTCGCTCTCATATCTGTCTCGCTCGCTTGCTCTCTTGTCTGGTTTGCTCTCTTATCTGGCTCACTCTCATATCTGGCTTGCTCCCTTGCTCTCATATCTGGCTTGCTCGCTTGCTCTCATGTCTGGCTCGCTTGCTCTCCTGTCTGGCTCGCTTGCTCTCATATCTGGCTCGCACGCTTGCTCTCTTGTCTGGTTCTCTCTCTTATCTGGCTTGCTCTCATATCTGGCTCGCTCGCTTGCTCTCATGTCTGGCTCGCTTGCTCTCATATCTGGCCCGCACGCTTGCTCTCTTGTCTGGTTCTCTCTCTTATCTGGCTCGCTCTTATATCTGGCTTGCTCGCTTGCTAACACATCTGGCTCGCTCGCTTGCTCTCATATCTGGCTTGCTCGCTTGCTCTCATGTCTGGCTCGCTCGCTCTCATATCTGGTTCGCTCGCTTGCTCTCATGTCTGGCTCACTCGCTCTCATATCTGGCTTGCTCGCTTGCTCTCTTGTCTGGCTCGCTCTCTTATATGGCTCGCTCGCATATCTGGCTCACTTGCTTGCTCTCATATCTATCTCGCTTGCTTGCGCTCTTGTCTGGCTCGCTCTTTTATCTGGCTCGCTCGCATATCTGGCTAGCTCGCTCTCATATCTGGCTCGCTCGCTTGCTCTCATGTCTGGCTCGCTCGGTCTCATATCTGGCTCGCTCGCTCTGATATATGGCTCGCTCGCTTGCTCTCATGTCTGGCTCGCTCGCTCTCATATCTGTCTCGCTCGCTTGCTCTCTTGTCTGGTTTGCTCTCTTATCTGGCTCGCTCTCATATCTGGCTTGCTTGCTTTCTCTCATATCTGGCTTGCTCGCTTGCTCGCATATCTGGCTCGCTCGCTCTCACATCTGGCTATCTTGCTTGCTCTCTGGTCTGGTTCACTCTCTTATCTGGCTCGCTCTCATATCTGGCTTGCTCGCTTGCTCTCATATCTGGCTCGCTCGCTTGATCTCATATCTGGCTCGCTCGCTCTCATATCTGGCTCGCTCGCTTGCTCTCATGTCTGGCTCGCTTGCTCTCATATCTGGCTCGCACGCTTGCTCTCTTGTCTGGTTCTCTCTCTTATCTGGCTAGCTCTCATATCTGGCTTGCTCGCTTGATAACACATCTGGCTCGCTCGCTTGCTCTCACATCTGGCTCGCTCTCTTGCTCTCATATCTGGGTCGCTAACTTGCTCTCTTGTCTGGCTCGCTCACTCTCATATCTGGTTCGCTCGCTTGCTCTCTTGTCTGGCTCGCTCTCTTATTTGGCTCGCTCGCTCGCATATCTGGCTCACTTGCTTGCTCTCATATCTATCTCGCTCGCTTGCGCTCTTGTCTGGCTCGCTCTCTTATCTGGCTCGCTCGCTCGCATATCTGGCTAGCTCGCTCTCATATCTGGCTCGCTCGCTTGCTCTCATGTCTGGCTCGCTCGCTCTCATATCTGGCTCGCTCGCTTGCTCTCTTGTATGGTTCGCTCACTTATCTGGCTCGCTGTCATATATGGCTTGCTCGCTTGCTCTCATATCTGGCTGGCTCGTTTGCTCTCAAATCTGGCTAGCTCGTTTGCTCTCTTGTTTGGCTCTCTCTTATCTGGCTCTCTCTCTTATCTGGCTCGCTCGCATATCTGGCTCGCTCGCTCTCACATGTGGCTCGCTCGCTTGCTCTCATATCTGGCTATCTTGCTTGCTCTCTTGTCTGGTTCGCTCTCTTATCTGGCTCGCTCTAATATCTGGCTTGCTCACTTGCTCTCATATCTGGCTTTCCTGCTTGCTCTCTTGTCTGTCTTGCTCTCTTGCTCTCATATCTGGCTTGGTCGCTTGCTCTCTTGTCTGGCTCTCACTCTTATATGGCTTGCTCGCATATCTGACTCGCTCGCTCTCACATCTGACTCGCTTGCTCTCACATCTGGCTCGCTCGATTGCTCTCATATCTGGCTCGCTCGCTTGCTCTCTTGTCTGGCTCGCTCTTTTATCTGGCTCGATCGCTCGCATATCTGGCTTGCTTGCTCTTTTGTCTGGCTCGCTCTTTTATCTGGCTCGCTCGCTTGCATATCTGGCTCGCTCGCTTGCTCTCATATCTGGCTCGCTCGCTTGCTCTCATATCTGGCTCGCCCACTTGCTCTCTTGTCTGGCTCGCTCTCTTATCTCGCTCGCTCTCATATCTGTCTCGCTCACTTGCTCTCATATCTGGCTCGCTCGCTTGCTCTCTTGTCTGGCTCGCTCTCTTATTTGGCTCGCTCGCATATCTGGCTCGCTCGATCTCATATCTTGCTCGCTCGCTTGCTCTCATGTCTGGCTCACTCGCTCTCATATCTTGCTCGCTCGCTTGCTCTGATGTCTGGCTCGCTCGCTCTCATATCTGGCTCGCTCGCTTGCTCTCATGTCTGGCTCGCTCTAATATCTGGCTCGCTCGCTCGCTCTCTTGTCTGGCTCACTCGCTCGCATATATGGCTCGCTTGCTTGCTCACTTGTCTGGCTCGCTCTCTTATCTGGCTCGCTCGCTTGCATATCTGGCTCGCTCGCTCTCATATCTTGCTCGCTCGCTTGCTCTCATGTCTGGATCGCTCGCTCTCATATCTGGCTTGCTCACCTGCTCTCATATCTGGCTCGCTCTCTTGCTCTCATTTCTGGCTCGCTCGCTAGCTCTCTTGTCTGGCTCGCTCTCTTTTCTGGCTCGCTCACTCGCATATCTGGCTCGCTTGCTCTCATGTCTGGC
This sequence comes from Hyla sarda, assembly GCF_029499605.1. Taxonomy (NCBI): domain Eukaryota; kingdom Metazoa; phylum Chordata; class Amphibia; order Anura; family Hylidae; genus Hyla; species Hyla sarda. The sequence continues at coordinate 66,819,809 of NC_079199.1, forward strand.
TCGCTCGCTCTCATGTCTGGCTCGCTCGCTCTCATATCTGGCTCGCTCGCTTGCTCTCTTGTCTGGCTCGCTCGCTCGCATATATGGCTCGCTTGCTTGCTCTCTTGTCTGGCTCGCTCTCTTGTCTGGCTCGCTCGCTTGCATATCTGGCTCGCTCGCTCTCATATCTTGCTCGCTCGCTTGCTCTCATGTCTGGATCGCTCGCTCTCATATCTGGCTTGCTCACCTGCTCTCATATCTGGCTCGCTCTCTTGCTCTCATATCTGGTTCGCTCGCTAGCTCTCTTGTCTGACTCGCTCTCTTTTCTGGCTCGCTCACTCACATATCTGGCTCGCTCTCATATCTTGCTCGCTCGCTCTCATTTCTGGCTCGCTTGCTCTCATATCTGGCTCGCTCGCTTGCTCTCATGTCTGGCTCGCTCGCTCTCATATCTGGCTCACTCGCTTGCTCTCTTGTCTGGTTCGCTCTCTTATCTGGCTCGCTCTCATATCTTGCTCGCTCGCTTGCTCTCATGTCTGGCTCGCTTGCTCTCATATCTGGCTCGCTCACTTGCTCTCATGTCTGGCTCGCTTGCTTTCATGTCTGTCTCGCTCGCTTTCACTCTTGTCTGGTTCGATCTCTTATCTGGCTTGCTCTTATATCTGGCTTGCTCACTTGCTCTCATATCTGGCTCGCTCGCTTGCTCTCTTGTCTGGCTCTCTCTCTTATCTGGCTCGCTCGCATATCTGGTTTGCCCGCTCTCATATCTGGCTCGCTCGCTTGCTCTCATATCAAGCTAGCTTGCTTGCTCACTTGTCTGGCTCGCTCTCTTATCTGGCTCGCTCTCTAATCTGGCTCGCTCGCATTTCTGGCTCGCTCGCATATCTGGCTCGCTCGCTTGCTCTGATGTCTGGCTCGCTCGCTCTCATATCTGGCTCGCTCGCTTGCTCTCATATCTGGCTCGCTCGCTTGCTCTCATATCTGGCTCGCTCGCTTGCTCTTATATCTGGCTCGCTCGCTTGCTCTCTTGTCTGGCTCGCTCTCTTATCTGGCTCGCTCGCTCGCATATCTGACTCGCTCGCTTGCTCTCTTGTCTGGCTCACTCTCTTATCTGGCTCGTTCGCTCGCATATCTGGCTCGCTCGCTTGCTCTCATGTCTGGCTCGCTCGCTCTCATATCTGGCTCGCTAGCTTGCTCTCATGTCTGGCTCGCTCGCTCTCATATCTGGCTCGCTCTCTTATCTGGCTTGCTCTCTTATCTGGCTCGCTCGCTCGCATATCTGGTTCGCTCGCAAATCTGGCTCGCTCGCTCTCATATCTTGCTCGCTCGCTTTCTCTCATGTCTAGCTCGCTCGCTCTCATATTTGGCTCGCTCGCTTGCTCTCTTGTCTGGCTCGCTCTCTTATCTGGGTCGCTTCGCTTGCATATATGGCTCGCTTGCTTGCTCTCATATCTGGCTCGCTCGCTTGCTCTCTTGTCTGGCTCGCTCTCTTATCTGGCTCGCTCGCTCGCATATCTGGCTCGCTCGATCTCATATCTTGCTCGCTCGCTTGCTCTCATGTCTGGCTCACTCACTCTCATATCTGGCTTGCTTGCTCTCTTGTCTGGCTCTCTCACTCTCATATCTGGCTCGCTCGCTTGCTCTCATGTCTGGCTCGCTCACTCTCATATCTGGCTCGCTCGCTTGCTCTCTTGTCTGGCTCGCTAGCTCTCATATCTGGCTCTCTCACTCTAATATCTGGCTCGCTCGCTTGCTCTCTTGTCTGGATCGCTCTCTTATCTGGCTCGCTCTCATATCTGGCTCGCTCGCTTGCTCTCATGTCTGGCTCGCTCGCTCTCATATCTGACTCGCTCGCTTGCTCTCATGTCTGGCTCACTCGCTCTCATATCTGGCTCGCTCACTTGCTCTCATGTCTGGCTCGCTTGCTCTCATGTCTGGCTCGCTTGCTCTCATATCTGGCTCGCTCGCTTGCTCTCATGTCTGGCTCGCTCGCTCTCATATCTGGCTCGCTCACTTGCTCTCATGTCTGGCTCGCTTACTCTCATATCTGGCTCGCTCGCTTGCTCTCTTGTTTGGCTCGCTCTCTTATCTGGCTTGCTCGCTCGCATATCTGGCTCGCTCGCTTCCTCTCTTGTCTGGCTCGCTCTCTTATCTGGCTCGGTCGCATATCTGGCTCGCTCGCTTGCTCTCTTGTCTGGCTCGCTCTCTTATCTGGCTCGCTCCCATATCTGGCTCACTCGCTCTCATATCTTGCTCGCTCGCTTGCTCTCATGTCTGGGTCGCTCGCTCTCATTTCTGGCTCGCGCGCTTGCTCTCATGTCTGGCTCGCTCGCTCTCATATCTGGCTCGCTCGCTTGCTCTCATGTCTGGCTTGCTTGCTCTCATATCTGGCTCGCTCGCTTGCTCTCATGTCTGGCTCGCTCGCTCTCATATCTGGCTCGCTCGCTTGCTCTCTTGTTAGGCTTGTTCTCTTATCTGGCTCGCTTGGTCGCATATCTGGCTCGCTCGCTAGCTCTCTTGTCTGGCTCGCTCTCTTATCTGGCTCACTCGCGTATCTGGCTCGCTCGCTTGCTCTCATATCTGGCTCGCTCACTTGCTCTCATAATTTGCTCGCTCGCTTGCTCTCTTGTCTGTCTTTCTCTCTTATCTGTCTTGCTCGCATATCTGGCTCGCTTGCTCTCTCATCTGGCTCGCTCGCTTGCTCTCATATCTGGCTAGCTTGCTTGCTCTCTTGTCTTGCTCGTTCTCTTATCTGGCTTGCTCTATTATCTGTCACGCTTGCTCGTATATCTGGCTCGCTCACATATCTGGCTCGCTCGCTTGCTCTCTTGTCTGGCTCGCTCTCTTATCTTGCTTGCTCGCTCGCATATCTGGCTCGCTCGCTTGCTCTCTTGTCTGGCTCGCTCTCTTATCTGGCTTGCTCTCATATATGGCTTGCTCGCTTGCTCTCATATCTGGCTCGCTCGCTTGCTCTCATATCTTGCTCGCTCGCTTGCTCTCATGTTTGGCTCTCTTTCTTATCTGTCTCGCTCGCATATCTGGCTCGCTCGCTCTCACATCTGGTTCGCTCGCTTGCTCTCATATCTGGCTAGCTTGCTTGCTCTCTTGTCTTGCTCGTTCTCTTATCTGGCCTGCTCTCTTATCTGTCTCGCTCGCTCGCATATCTGGCTCGCTCACATATCCGGCTCGCTCGCTTGCTCTCTTGTCTGGTTCACTCTCTTATCTGGCTTGCTCGTTCGCATATCTGGCTCGCTCGCTCTCATATCTTGTTCGCTCGCTTGCTCTCATGTCTGGCTCGCTCGCTCTCATATCTGGCTCCCTAGCTTTCTTGTCTGGCTCGCTCTCCTATCTGGCTCGCTCTCACATCTGGCTCGCTCGCTTGCTCTTATATTTGGCTCGCTCGCTTGCTCTCTTGTCTGGGTTGCTCTCTTATCTGGCTCGCTCGCTCGCATATCTGGCTCGCTCGCTTGATCTCTTGTCTGGCTCGCTCTCTTATCTGGCTCGCTTGCTCGCATATCTGGCTCGCTCGCTCTCATATCTTGCTCGCTCGCTTGCTCTCAAGTCTGGCTCGCTCGCTCTCATATCTGGCTCGCTCGCTTGCTCTCATGTCTGGCTCGCTCGCTCGCATATCTGGCTCGCTCGCTCTCAAATCTTGCTCGCTCGCTTGCTCTCATGTTTGGCTCGCTCGCTCTCTTGTCTGGCTCGCTCTCTTATCTGGCTCGCTTGCATATCTGGCTCGCTCACTTGCTCTCATGTCTGGCTCGCTCGCTCTCATATCTGGTTCGCTCACTTGCTCTCTTGTCTGGCTCGCTCTCTTATATGGCTCGCTCGCCCGCATATCTGGCTCACTCGCTTGCTCTCATATAAGGCTCGCTCGCTTGCTCTCATGTCTGGCTCGCTCGCTCTCATATCTGGCTCGATCGCTTGCTCTCATATCTGGCTAGCTTGCTTGCTCTCATGTCTGGCTCGCTCTCTTATCTTGCTTGTTCTCTTATCTGGCTCGCTCTCTTATCTGGCTCGCTCTCTTATCTGGCTCGCTCACATATCTGGCTCGCTCACATATCTGGCTCGCTCGCTCTCAAATCTTGCTTGCTCGCTTGCTCTCATGTCTGGCTCCCTAGCTCTCATATCTGGCTCGCTCGCTTGCTCTCATATCTGGCTCGCTCGCTTGCTCTCATATCTGTCTCGCTTGCTTGCTCTCTTGTCTGGCTCGCTCTCTTATCTGGCTCGCTCTCACATCTGGCTCGCTCGCTTGCTCTTATATCTGGCTTGCTCGCTTGCTCTCATGTCTGGCTCGCTCTCTTATCTGGTTTGCTCGCATATCTGGCTCGCTCGCTTGCTCTCTTGTCTGGCTCGCTCTCTTATCTGGCTCGCTCGCTCGCATATCTGGCTTGCTCGCTCTCTTTTCTGGCTCGCTCTCTTTTCTGGCTCGCTCGCTCGCATATCTGGCTCGCTCGCTCTCATATCTTGCTGGCTCGCTTGCTCTCATGTCTGGCTCGCTCGATCTCATATCTGGCTCGCTTGCTTGTTCTCATGTCTGGCTCGCTCGCTTTCATATCTGGCTCGCTCGCTTGCTCTCATATCTGGCTAGCTTGCTTGTTCTCTTCTCTGGCTCGCTCTCTTATCTGGCTCGCTCTCTTATCTGGCTCGCTCGCATATCTGGCTCGCTCGCTCTCATATCTTGCTCGCTCGCTTGAACTCATGTCTGGCTCGCTCGCTCTCATATCTGGCTCGACTGCTTGCTCTCTTGTCTGGCTCGCTCTCTTATCTGGCTCGCTCGCATATCTGGCTCGCTTGCTTGCTTTCTTGTCTGGCTCGCTCTCTTATCTGGCTTGCTCGCTTGCATATCTGGCTCGCTCTCATATCTTGCTCGCTCTCATGCTCTCAAGTCTGGCTCGCTCGCTGTCATATCTGGCTCGCTCGCTTGCTCTCATATCTGGTTCGCTCGCTTGCTCTCTTATCTGGCTCGCTCTCACATCTGCCTCGCTCGCTTGCTCTTATATCTGGCTCGCTCCCTTGCTCTCTTGTCTGGCTCGCTCGCTCTCATATTTGGCTCGCTCGCTTGCTCTCATGTCTGGCTCGCTCGCTTGCTCTCTAGTCTGGCTCGCTCGCTCTCTTATCTGGCTCGCTCGCTTGCTCTCTTGTCTGGTTCGCTCTCTTATCTGGCTCGCTCTCATATCTGGCTTGCTCGCTTGCTCTCATATCTGGCTCGCTCACTTGCTCTCATGTATGGCTCACTCGCTCTCATATCTGGCTCGCTTGCTCTCATATCTGGCTCGGTCGCTTGCTCTCTTGTCTGGATCTCACTCTTATCTGGCTCGATCGCATATCTGGCTCGCTCGCTCTCACATCTGGCTCGCTCGCTTGCTCTCATATCTGATTAGCTTGCTTGCTCTCCTGTTTGGCTCGCTGTCTTATCTGGTTTGCTCTCACATCAGGCTCGCTCGCTTGCTCTCATATCTGGCTCGCTCGCTGGCTCTCTTGTCTGGCTCGCTCTCACATCTGGCTCGCTTGCTTGCTCTCATATCTGGCTCGCTCGCTGGCTCTCTTGTCTGGCTCGCTCTCTTATCTGGCTCGCTTGCTCTCAAGTCTGGCTCGCTAGCTCTCATATCTGGCTCACTCGCTTGCTCTCTTGTCTGGCTCGCTCTCTTTTCTGGCTCGCTCTCACATCTGGCTTGCTCGCTTGATCTCATGTCTGGCTCGCTCGCTCTCATATCTGGCTTGCTCGCTTTATCTCATGTCTGGCTCGCTCGCTCTCATATTTGGCTTGCTCGCTTGCTCTCATATCTGGCTCGTTCGCTCGCTCATATCTGGCTCGCATGCTCTCTTGTTTGGCTCGCTCTCTTATCTGGCTCGCTCTCACATCTGGCTCCCTCGCTCTCACATCTGGCTCCCTCGCTTGCTCTCTTGGCTGGCTCGCTCTCTAATCTGGCTCGCTCTCATATCTGGCTTGCTCGCTTGCTCTCATATATGGCTCGCTCGCTCTCATATCTGGCTCGCTCCCTTGCTCCCCTGTCTGGCTCACTCGCTTTCATATCTGGCTCGCTCGATTGCTCTCTTGTCTGGTTCGCTCTCTTTTCTGGCTCGCTCTCATATCTGGCTTGCTCACTTGCTCTCATATCTGGCTCGCTCGCTTGCTCTCATGTCTGGCTCGCTCGCTCTCATATCCGGCTCGCTCGCTTTCTCTCATATCTGGCTCGCTCGCTTGCACTCATGTCTGGCTCGCTCGCTCTCATATCTGGCTCGCTCGCTTGCTCTCATGTCTGGCTAGCTCGCTCTCATATCTGGTTCGCTCACTTGCTCTCTTGTCTGGCTCGCTCTCTTATATGGCTCGCTCGGTCGCATATCTGGCTCACTCGCTTGCTCTCACATATGGCTCGCTCGCTTGCTCTCATGTCTGGCTCGCTCGCTCTCATATCTGTCTCGCTCGCTTGCTCTCTTGTCTGGTTCGCTCGCTTGCTCTCTTATCTGTCTCGCTCACATATCTGGCTCGCTCGCTCTCATATCTGGCTAGCTTGCTTGCTCTCTTGTCTGGCTCGCTCTCTTTTCTGGTTTGCTCTCACATCTGGCTCGCTCGCTTGCTCTCATATCTGGCTCGCTCGCTGGCTCTCTTGTCTGACTCGCTCTCTTATCTGGCTCGCTCGCTCGCATATCTGGCTCGCTCGCTTTCATATCTTGTGCGATCGCTTGCTCTCATGTCTGGCTCGCTCGCTCTCATATCTGGCTCGCTCGCTTGCTCTCATGTCTGGCTCGCTCGCTGTCATATCTGGTTCGCTCACTTGCTCTCTTGTCTGGCTCGCTCTTTTATTTGGGTAGCTAACTCGCATATCTGGCTCACTCGCTTGCTCTCATATCTGGCTCGGTCGCTTGCTCTCATGTCTGGCTCGCTCGCTCTCATATCTGGCTCGCTCGCTTGCTCTCATGTCTGGCTCGCTCGCTCTCATATCTGGCTCGCTCGCTCTCCTATCTGGCTTGCCTGCTTGCTCTTATATCTGTCTCGCTCGCTTGCTCTGATATCTGGCTCGTTCGCTTGCTCTCTTGTCTGGCTCTCTCTCTTATCTGGCTCACTCGCATATCTGGCTCGCTCGCTCTCACATCTGGCTCCCTCGCTTGCTCTCTTGTTTGGCTCGCTCTCTAATCTGGCTCGCTCTCTAATCTGGCTCGCTCTCATATCTGGCTTGCTCGCTTGCTCTCATATCTGGCTCGCTCGCTCTCATATCTGGCTCGCTCGCTTGCTCTCATGTCTGTCTCGCTCGCTCTCATATCTGGCCCGCTCGCTTGCGCTTTTGTCTGGTTCGCTCTCTTATCTGGCTCGCTCTCATATCTGGCTTGCTCGCTTGCTCTCATATCTGGCTCGCTCTCTTGCTCTCATGTCTGGCTCGCTCGCTCTCATATCTGGCTCGCTCGCTTGCTCTAATATCTGGCTCGCTCGCTTGCTCTCTTGTCTGGCTTGCTCTCTTAACTGGCTCGCTCGCTCGCTCTCTTATCTGGCTCGCTCGCTTGCTCTCTTGTCTAGCTCGCTCTCTTATCTGGCTCGCTCGCTCTCATATCTGGCTCGCTCGCTTGCGCTCATGTCTGGCTCGCTCGCTCTCATATCTGGTTCGCTTACTTGCTCTCTTGTCTGGCTCGCTCTCTTATATGGCTTGCTCGCTCGCATATCTGGCTCACTTGCTTGCTCTCATATCTGGCTCGCTCGCTTGCTCTCATGTCTGGCTCGCTCACTCTCATATATGGCTCGCTCGCTCTTATATCTGGCTCGCTCTCTTGTTCTCATGTCTGGCTCGCTCGCTCTCATATCTGTCTCGCTCGCATACTATCTTGTCTGGTTCGCTCGCTTGCTCTCTTGTCTGGCTCTTTCTTTTATCTGGCTCGCTCGCATATCTGGCACGCTCGCTCTCACATCTGGCTCGCTCGCTTGCTCTCATATCTGGCTAGCTTGCTTGCTCTCTTGTCTGGCTCGCTCTCTTATCAGGTTTGCTCTCACTTTTGGCTCGCTCGCTTGCTCTCATATCTGGCTCGCTCGCTGGCTCTCTTGTCTGGCTCACTCTTTTATCTGGCTCGCTCGCATATCTGGCTCGCTCGCTCTCATATCTTGCTCGCTCACTTGCTCTCATGTCTGGCTCGCTCGCTCTCACATCTGGCTCCCTCGCTTGCTCTCTTGTTTGGCTCGCTCTCTAATCTGGCTCGCTCTCATGTCTGGCTTGCCCGCTTGCTCTCATATCTGGCTCGCTCGCTCTCATATCTGGCTCACTCGCTTGCTCTCATATCTGGCTCGGTCGCTTGCTCTCATGTCTGGCTCGCTCGCTCTCATATCTGGCTCGCTCGCTTGCTCTCATGTCTGGCTCGCTCGCTCTCATATCTGGCTCGCTCGCTCTCCTATCTGGCTTGCCTGCTTGCTCTTATATCTGTCTCGCTCGCTTGCTCTCATATCTGGTTCGTTCGCTTGCTCTCTTGTCTGGCTCTCTCTCTTATCTGGCTCACTCGCATATCTGGCTCGCTCGCTCTCACATCTGGCTCCCTCGCTTGCTCTCTTGTTTGGCTCGCTCTCTAATCTGGCTCGCTCTCATATCTGGCTTGCTCGCTTGCTCTCATATCTGGCTCGCTCGCTCTCATATCTGGCTCGCTCGCTTGCTCTCATGTCTGTCTCGCTCGCTCTCATATCTGGCCCGCTCGCTTGCGCTTTTGTCTGGTTCGCTCTCTTATCTGGCTCGCTCTCATATCTGGCTTGCTCGCTTGCTCTCATATCTGGCTCGCTCTCTTGCTCTCATGTCTGGCTCGCTCGCTCTCATATCTGGCTCGCTCGCTTGCTCTAATATCTGGCTCGCTCGCTTGCTCTCTTGTCTGGCTTGCTCTCTTAACTGGCTCGCTCGCTCGCTCTCTTATCTGGCTCGCTCGCTTGCTCTCTTGTCTAGCTCGCTCTCTTATCTGGCTCGCTCGCTCTCATATCTGGCTCGCTCGCTTGCGCTCATGTCTGGCTCGCTCGCTCTCATATCTGGTTCGCTCACTTGCTCTCTTGTCTGGCTTGCTCTCTTATATGGCTTGCTCGCTCGCATATCTGGCTCACTTGCTTGCGCTCATATCTGGCTCGCTCGCTTGCTCTCATGTCTGGCTCGCTCACTCTCATATATGGCTCGCTCGCTCTTATATCTGGCTCGCTCTCTTGTTCTCATGTCTGGCTCGCTCGCTCTCATATCTGTCTCGCTCGCATACTATCTTGTCTGGTTCGCTCGCTTGCTCTCTTGTCTGGCTCTTTCTTTTATCTGGCTCGCTCGCATATCTGGCACGCTCGCTCTCACATCTGGCTCGCTCGCTTGCTCTCATATCTGGCTAGCTTGCTTGCTCTCTTGTCTGGCTCGCTCTCTTATCAGGTTTGCTCTCACTTTTGGCTCGCTCGCTTGCTCTCATATCTGGCTCGCTCGCTGGCTCTCTTGTCTGGCTCACTCTTTTATCTGGCTCGCTCGCATATCTGGCTCGCTCGCTCTCATATCTTGCTCGCTCACTTGCTCTCATGTCTGGCTCGCTCGCTCTCACATCTGGCTCCCTCGCTTGCTCTCTTGTTTGGCTCGCTCTCTAATCTGGCTCGCTCTCATATCTGGCTTGCTCGCTTGCTCTCATATCTGGCTCGCTTGCTCTCATATCTGGCTCACTCGCTTGCTCTCATATCTGGCTCGGTCGCTTGCTCTCATGTCTGGCTCGCTCGCTCTCATATCTGGCTCGCTCGCTTGCTCTCATGTCTGGCTCGCTCGCTCTCATATCTGGCTCGCTCGCTCTCCTATCTGGCTTGCCTGCTTGCTCTTATATCTGTCTCGCTCGCTTGCTCTCATATCTGGCTCGTTCGCTTGCTCTCTTGTCTGGCTCTCTCTCTTATCTGGCTCACTCGCATATCTGGCTCGCTCGCTCTCACATCTGGCTCCCTCGCTTGCTCTCTTGTTTGGCTCGCTCTCTAATCTGGCTCGCTCTCATATCTGGCTTGCTCGCTTGCTCTCATATCTGGCTCGCTCGCTCTCATATCTGGCTTGCTCGCTTGCTCTCATGTCTGTCTCGCTCGCTCTCATATCTGGCCCGCTCGCTTGCGCTTTTGTCTGGTTCGCTCTCTTATCTGGCTCGCTCTCTTATCTGGCTCGCTCGCATATCTGACTCGCTCGCTTGCTCTCATGTCTGGCTTGCTTGCTCTCATATCTGGCTCGCTCGCTCGCATATCTTGCTCGCTCGCTTGCTCTCATGTCTGGCTCGCTCGCTCTCATATCTGGCTTGCTCGCTTGCTCTCATGTCTGGCTCGCTCGCTCTCATATCTGGCTCGATTGCTCTCATATCTTGCTCGCTCGCTTGCTCTCTTATCTGGCTCGCTCGGTCTCATATCTGGCTTGCTCGCTTGCTCTCATATCTGGCTCGCTCGCTTGCTCTCTTGTCGTGCTCGCTCTCTTATCTGGCTTGCTCGCCTATCTGGCTCGCTCGCTTGCTCTCTTGTCTGGCTCGCTTTCTTATCTGGCTCGCTCTCTCTCATGTCTGGCTCGCTCGCTTGCTCTCTTGTCTGGCTCGCTCTCTTATCTGGCTCGCTACCATATCTGGCTCGCTCGCTTGCTCTCTTGTCTGGCTCGCTCTCTTATCTGGCTCGCTCGCTCACATAGCTGGCTCGCTCGCTTGCTCTCATGTCTGGCTCGCTCGCTCTCATATCTGGCTCGCTCGCATTACTGGCTCGCTCGCTTGCTCTCTCATGTCTGGCTCGCTCGCTCTCATATCTGGCACTCTCGCTTGCTCTCATGTCTGGCTCGCTCGCTCTCATATCTGGTTCGCTCGCTTGCTCTCATGTCTGGCTCACTCGCTCTCATATCTGTCTCGCTCGCTTGCTCTCTTGTCTGGTTCGCTCTCTTATCTGGCTCGCTCTCATATCTGGCTTGCTCGCTCGCTCTCACATCTGGCTCGCTCGCTTGGTCTCTTGTCTGTCTCGCTCTCTTATATGGTTCGCTCTCATATTTGGCTCGCCCGCTCTCACATCTGGCTCTTTCGCTTGCTCTCTTGTCTGGCTCGCTCTCTTTTCTGGCTCGCTCGCTTGCTCTCTTGTCTGTCTCGCTCTCTTATATGGTTCACTCTCATATTTGGCTCTCCCGCTCTCACATCTGGCTCTCTCGCTTGCTCTCATGTCTGGCTCTCTCTCATATTTGGCTCACTCGCTTGCTCTCCTGTCTGGCTTGCTCGCTCTCATATCTGGTTCGCTCACTTGCTTTCTTGTGTGGCTCGCTCTCTTATATGGCTCGCTCGCTCGCATATCTGGCTCACTCGCTTGCTCACATATCTGGCTCGCTCGCTTGCGCTCATGTCTAGCTCGCTTGCGTTCTTGTCTGGCTCGCTCGCTCTCATATCTGGCTCGCTCTCTCTCATATCTGGCTCGCTCGCTCTCATATCTGGCTCGCTCGCTTTCTCTCATATCTGGCTCGCTCGCTCTCATGTCTGGCTCGCTCGCTCTCATATCTGGATCGCTCGCTTGCTCTCATATCTGGCTCGCTTGCTTGCTTCCTTGTCTGGCTCGATCTCTTATCTGCCTTGCTCTCTATCACATCTTGCTTGCTCGCTTGCTCTCATATCTGGCTCGCTCGCTTGCTCTCCTGTTTGGCTCGCTCTCTTATCTGGCTCGCTCACATATCTGGCTCGCTCGCTCTCTCATCTGGCTCGCTCGCTTGCTTTCATATCTGGCTCGCTCGCTTGCTCTCTTGTCTGGATCGCTCTCTTATCTGTCTCGCTCTCACATCTGGCTCGCTCGCTTGCTCTCAAATCTGGCTCGCTCGCTTGCTCTCTTGTCTGGCTAGCTCTCTTATCTGGCTCACTCGCTCGCATATCTGGCTCGCTTGCTTTCATGTCTGGCTCGCTCTCATATTTGGCTCGCTCGCTTGCTCTCATGTCTGGCTCGCTCTCATATCTGGTTCGCTCACTTGCTTTCTTGTGTGGCTCTCTCTCTTATATGGCTCGCTCGCATATCTGGCTCACTCGCTTGCTCACATATCTGGCTCGCTCGCTTGCGCTCATGTCTAGCTCGCTTGTGCATTTGTCTGGCTCGCTCGTTCTCATATCTGGCTCGCTCGCTTTCTCTCATATATGGCTCGCTCGCTCGCTCTCATGTCTGGCTCACTCGCTCGCTCTCGTATCTGGATCGCACGCTTGCTCTCATATCTGGCTCGCTCGCTTGCTCTCATGTCTGGCTCGCTCGCTCTCATATCAGGATCGCTCGCTTGCTCTCATGTCTGGCTCGCTCGCTCTCATATCTGGCTCGCTCGCTTGCTCTCTTGTCTGGCTCGCTCTCTTATCTGGCTTGCTCACATATCTGGCTCGTTCGCTCTCTCATCTGGCTCGCTCGCTTGCTTTCATATCTGGCTCGCTGGCTTGCTCTCTTGTCTGGCTCGCTCTCTTATCTGTCTCGCTCTCACATCTGGCTCGCTCGCTTGCTCTCATATCTGGCTCGCTCGCTTGCTCTCTTGTCTGGCTCGCTCTCTTATCTGTCTCGCTCGCTAGCATATCTGGCTCGCATGCTTGCTCTCTTGTCTGGCTCGCTCTCTTATCTGTCTCGCTCGCTAGCATATCTGGCTCGCATGCTTGCTCTCTTGTCTGGCTCGCTCTCTTATCTGGCTCGCTCGCTCGCTCGCATATCTGGCTCGCTCGCTTGCTCTCATGTCTGGCTCGCTCTCATATTTGGCTCGCTCGCCTGCTCTCATGTCTGGTTTGCTCGCTCTCATATCTGGTTCGCTCACTTGCTTTCTTGTGTGGCTCGCTCTCTTATATGGCTCGCTCGCTCGCATATCTGGCTCACTCGCTTGCTCATATATCTGGCTCGCTCACTTGCGCTCATGTCTGGCTCGCTTGCGCTCTTGTCTGGCTCGCTCGCTCTCATATCTGGCTCTCTCGCTCTCATATCTGGCTCGCTCGCTTTCTCTCATATCGGGCTCGCTCGCTCTCATGTCTGGCTCGCTCGCTCTCATATCTGGATCGCTCGCTTGCTCTCATATGTGGCTCGCTTACTTGCTTCCTTGTCTGGCTCGCTCTCTTATCTGCCTCGCTCTCTATCACATCTTGCTTGCTCGCTTGCTCTCATATCTGGCTCGCTTGCTCTCTTGTCTGGCTCGCTCTCTTATCTGGCTCGCTCACATATCTGGCTCACTCGCTCTCACATCTGGCTCGCTCGCTTGCTCTCATATCTGGCTCGCTCGCTTGCTCTCTTGTCTGGCTCGCTCTCTTTTCTGGCTCGCTCGCTCGAATATCTGGCTCGCTCGCTTGCTCTCTTGTGTCGTTCGCTCTCTTATCTGGCTCGCTCTCATATCTGGCTTGCTCGCTTGCTCTCATATTTGGCTTACTCGCTCGCTGTTATATCTGTATTGTTCGCTTGCTCTCATGTCTGGCTCGATCGCTCTCACATGTGGCTCACTCGCTTGCTCTCATATCTGGCTCGCTTGCTTGCTCTCTTGTCTGGCTCGTTCTCTTCTCTGGCACGCTCGCATATCTGGCTCGCTCGCTCTCATATCTTGCTCGCTCGCTTGCTCTCATGTCTGGCTCGCTCGCTCTCATATATGGCTCGCTCGCTTGCTCTCATGTCTGGCTCGCTCGCTCTCATATCTGGCTCGCTCGCTTGCTCTCATGTCTGGCTCGCTCGCTCTCATATCTGGCTCGCTTGCTCTATTGTCTGGTTCGGTCTCTTATCTGGCTCGCTCTCATATCTGGCTTGCTCTCATATCTGGCTCGCTCGCTTGCTCTCATATCTGGCTCGCTCGCTTGCTCTCTTGTCTGGCTCGCTCTCTTATCTGGCTTGCTTGCATTTCTGGCTCGCTCGCTTGCTCTCTTGTCTGGCTCACTCTCTTATCTGGCTCGCTCGCTCTCATATCTTGCTCGCTCGCTTGCTCTCTTGTCTGGTTTGCTCTCTTATCTGGCTCGCTCTCATATCTGGCTTGCTCGCTTGCTCTCATATCTGGCTTACTCGCTCGATCTCATATCTGTCTTGTTCGCTTTCTCTCATGTCTGGCTCGCTCGCTCTCACATCTGGCTCGCTCGCTTGCTCTCATATCTGTCTCGCTCGCTTGCTCTCATGTCTGGCTCGCTCGCTCTCATATCTGGCTTGCTCGCTTGCTCTCTTGTCTGGTTCGCTCTCTTATCTGGCTCGCTCTCATATCTGACTTGCTCGCTTGCTCTCATACCTGGCTCGCTCGCTTGCTCTCATATCTGGCTCGCTCGCTTGCTCTCTTGTCTTGCTCGCTCTCTTATCTGGCTCGCTCTCTTATCTGGCTCACTCGCATATCTGGCTCGTTGGCTTGCTCTCTTGTCTAGCTCGCTCTCTTATCTGGCTCGCTCGCTCTCATATCTTGCTCGCTCGCTTGCTCCCTTGTCTGGCTCACTCTCTTATTTGGCTCGCTCGCTCGCATATCTGGTTCGCTCGCTCTCATATCTGGCTCGCTCGCTTGCTCTCATGTCTGGCTCGCTCACTCTCATATCTGGCTCGCTCGCTTGCTCTCATGTCTGGCTCGTTCGCTCTCATATCATGTTCGCTCACTTGCTTTCTTGTCTGGCTCACTCTCTTATATGGCTCGCTCGCTCGCATGTCTGGCTCACTCGCTCGCTCTCATATGCTCACTCGCTTGCTCTCATGTCTGGCTCGCTCGCTCTCATATCTGTCTCGCTCGCTTGCTCTCGTCTGGCTCTCTCTCTCTTATCTGGCTCGCTCTCTTATCTGCCTCGCTCTCTATCTCATCTGGCTCGCTCGCTTGCTCTCATATCTGGCTTGCTCGCTTGCTCTCTTGTCTGGCTCGCTCTCTTATCTGGCTCGCTCACATATCTGGCTCGCTCGCTCTCACATCTGGCTCGCTCGCTTGCTCTCATATCTGGCTCGCTCGCTTGCTCTCTTGTCTGGCTCGCTCTCTTATCTGTCTCGCTCGCTAGCATATCTGGCTCGCTCGCTTGCTCTCTTGTCTGGCTCGCTCTCTTATCTGGCTCGCTCGCTCGAATATCTGGCTCGCTCGCTTGCTCTCTTGTCTAGTTCGCTCTCTTATCTGGCTCGCTCTCATATCTGGCTTGCTCGCTTGCTCTCATATTTGGCTTACTCGCTCGCTCTCATATCTGTATTGTTCGCTTGCTCTCATGTCTGGCTCGCTCGCTCTCACATCTGGCTCACTCGCTTGCTCTCATTTCTGGCTCGCTCGCTTGCTCTCTTGTCTGGCTCGTTCTCTTCTCTGGCTCGCTCGCATATCTGGCTCGCTCGTTCTCATATCTTGCTCGCTCGCTTGCTCTCATGTCTGGCTCGCTCGCTCTCATATCTGGCTTGCTCGCTTGCTCTCTTGTCTGGTTCGCTCTCTAATCTTGCACGCTCTCATATCTGGCTTGCTTGCTTACTCTCATATCTGGCTCGCTCGCTTGCTCTCATTTCTGGCTCGCTCGCTTGCTCTCTTGTCTGGCACGCTCTCTTATCTGGCTTGCTCGCATATCTGGCTCGCTCGCTTGCTCTCTTGTCTGGCTCACTCTCTTATCTGGCTCGCTCGCTCTCATATCTTGCTCGCTCGCTTGCTCTCTTGTCTGGTTCGCTCTCTTATCTGGCTCGCTCTCATATCTGGCTTGCTTGCTTGCTCTCATATCTGGCTTACTCGCTCGATCTCATATCTGTCTTGTTCGTTTTCTCTCATGTCTGGCTCGCTCTCACATCTGGCTCGCTCGCTTGCTCTCATATCTGTCTCGCTCGCTTGCTCTCATGTCTGGCTCGCTCGCTCTAATATCTGGCTTGCTCGCTTGCTCTCTTGTCTGGTTCGCTCTCTTATCTGGCTCCCTCTCATATCTGGCTTGCTCGCTTGCTCTCATACCTGGCTCGCTCGCTTGCTCTCATATCTGTCTCGCTCGCTTGCTCTCTTGTCTTGCTCGCTCTCTTATCTGGCTCGCTCGCATATCTGGCTAGTTGGCTTGCTCTCTTGTCTGGCTCGCTCTCTTATCTGGCTCGCTCGCTCTCATATCTTGCTCGCTCGCTTGCACCCTTGTCTGGCAAACTCTCTTATTTGGCTCGCATGCTCGCATATCTGGCTCGCTCGCTCGCTCTCATATCTGGCTCGCTCGCTTGCTCTCATGTCTGGCTCGCTCACTCTCATATCTGGCTCGCTCGCTTGCTCTCATGTCTGGCTCGTTCGCTCTCATATCATGTTCGCTCACTTGCTCTCTTGTCTGGTTCACTCTCTTATATGGCTCGCTCGCTCGCATGTCTGGCTCACTCGCTCGCTCTCATATGCTCACTCGCTTGCTCTCATGTCTGGCTCGCTCGCTCTCATATCTGTCTCGCTCGCTTGCTCTCGTCTGGCTCTCTCTCTTATCTGGCTCGCTCGCATATCTGGCTCGCTCGCTCTCACATCTGGCTCGCTCGCTTGCTCTCATAGCTGGCTAGCTTGCTTGCTCCTTTGTCTGG
This sequence comes from Hyla sarda, assembly GCF_029499605.1. Taxonomy (NCBI): domain Eukaryota; kingdom Metazoa; phylum Chordata; class Amphibia; order Anura; family Hylidae; genus Hyla; species Hyla sarda. The sequence continues at coordinate 66,836,202 of NC_079199.1, forward strand.
CTCGCTCTCTTATCTGGTTTGCTCTCACATCTGGCTCGCTCGCTTGCTCTCATATCTGGCTCGCTCGCTTGCTCTCTTGTCTGGCTCGCTCTCTTATCTGGCTCGCTCGCATATCTTGCTCGCTCGCTTGCTCTCATGTCTGGCTCGCTCGCTCTCATATCTGGCTTGCTCGCTTGCTCTCTTGTCTGGTTCACTCTCTAATCTGGCTCGCTCTCATATGTGGCTTGCTCGCTTGCTCTCATATCTGGCTCGCTTGCTCTCTTGTCTTGCTCGCTCTCTTATCTGGCTCGCTTGCATATCTGGCTCGCTCTCTTATCTGGCTCGCTCGCATATCTGGCTCGCTCGCTTGCTCTCTTGTCTGGCTCGCTCTCGTATTTGGCTCGCCCTCTTATCTGGCTCGCTCGCTCTCATGTCTTGCTCGCTCGCTTGCTCTCTTGTCTGGCTCGCTCTCTTATCTGGCTCGCTAGCATATCTAGCTCGCTCGCTTGCTCTCTTGTCTTGCTCGCTCTCTTATCTGGCTCGCTCGCTCGCATAGCTGGCTCGCTCGCTTGCTCTCATGTCTGGCTCGCTCGCTCTCATATCTGGCTCGCTCGCTTGCTCTCTCATGTCTGGCTCGCTCGCTCTCATATCTGACACTCTCGCTTGCACTCATGTCTGGTTCGCTCGCTTGCTCTCATGTCTGGCTCGCTCGCTTGCTCTCTTGTCTGGCTCGCTCTCTTCTCTGGCTCGCTCGCATATCTGGCTCGCTCGTTCTCATATCTTGCTCGCTCGCTTGCTCTCATGTCTGGCTCCCTCGCTCTCATATCTGGCTTGCTCGCTTGCTCTCTTGTCTGGTTCGCTCTCTAATCTTGCAAGCTCTCATATCTGGCTTGCTTGCTTACTCTCATATCTGGCTCGCTCGCTTGCTCTCATATCTGGCTCGCTCGCTTGCTCTCTTGTCTGGCTCGCTCTCTTATCTGGCTTGCTCGCATATCTGGCTCGCTCGCTTGCTCTCTTGTCTGGCTCGCTCGCTCTCATATCTGGCTCGCTCGCTTGCTCTCTCATGTCTGGCTCGCTCGCTCTCATATCTGGCACTCTCGCTTGCACTCATGTCTGGTTCGCTCGCTTGCTCTCATGTCTGGCTGACTCGCTCTCATATCTGTCTCGCTCGCTTGCGCTCTTGTCTGGTTCGCTCTCTAATCTGGCTCGCTCTCATATCTGGCTTGCTCGCTCGCTCTCAAATTTGTCTCGCTCGCTTGCTCTCTTGTCTGTCTCGCTCTCTTGTATGGTTCGCTCTCATATCTGGCTCGCCCGCTCTCACATCTGGCTCTCTCGCTTGCTCTCTTGTCTGGCTCGCTCTCTTATCTGGCTCGCTCGCTCGCATATCTGGCTCGCTCGCTCGCTCTCATATCTGGCTGGCTCGCTTGCTCTCATTTCTGGCTCGCTCGCTTGCTCTCTTGTCTGGCTCGTTCTCTTCTCTGGCTCGCTCGCATATCTGGCTCGCTCGTTCTCATATCTTGCTCGCTCGCTTGCTCTCATGTCTGGCTCGCTCGCTCTCATATCTGGCTTGCTCGCTTGCTCTCTTGTCTGGTTCGCTCTCTAATCTTGCACGCTCTCATATCTGGCTTGCTTGCTTACTCTCATATCTGGCTCGCTCGCTTGCTCTCTTGTCTGGCTCGCTCTCTTATTTGGCTTGCTCGCATATCTGGCTCGCTCGCTTGCTCTCTTGTCTGGCTCACTCTCTTATCTGGCTCGCTCGCTCTCATATCTTGCTCGCTCGCTTGCTCTCTTGTCTGGTTCGCTCTCTTATCTGGCTCGCTCTCATATCTGGCTTGCTTGCTTGCTCTCATATCTGGCTTACTCGCTCGATCTCATATCTGTCTTGTTCGTTTTCTCTCATGTCTGGCTCGCTCTCACATCTGGCTCGCTCGCTTGCTCTCATATCTGTCTCGCTCGCTTGCTCTCATGTCTGGCTCGCTCGCTCTTATATCTGGCTTGCTCGCTTGCTCTCTTGTCTGGTTCGCTCTCTTATCTGGCTCCCTCTCATATCTGGCTTGCTCGCTTGCTCTCATACCTGGCTCGCTCGCTTGCTCTCATATCTGTCTCGCTCGCTTGCTCTCTTGTCTTGCTCGCTCTCTTATCTGGCTCGCTCGCATATCTGGCTGGTTGGCTTGCTCTCTTGTCTGGCTCGCTCTCTTATCTGGCTCGCTCGCTCTCATATCTTGCTCGCTCGCTTGCACCCTTGTCTGGCAAACTCTCTTATTTGGCTCACATGCTCGCATATCTGGCTCGCTCGCTCGCTCTCATATCTGGCTCGCTCGCTTGCTCTCATGTCTGGCTCGCTCACTCTCATATCATGTTCGCTCACTTGCTCTCTTGTCTGGTTCACTCTCTTATATGGCTCGCTCGCTCGCATGTCTGGCTCACTCGCTCGCTCTCATATGCTCACTCGCTTGCTCTCATGTCTGGCTCGCTCGCTCTCATATCTGTCTCGCTCGCTTGCTCTCGTCTGGCTCTCTCTCTTATCTGGCTCGCTCGCATATCTGGCTCGCTCGCTCTCACATCTGGCTCGCTCGCTTGCTCTCATAGCTGGCTAGCTTGCTTGCTCCTTTGTCTGGCTCGCTCTCTTATCTGGTTTGCTCTCACATCTGGCTCGCTCGCTTGCTCTCATATCTGGCTCGCTCGCTTGCTCTCTTGTCTGGCTCGCTCTCTTATCTGGCTCGCTCGCATATCTTGCTCGCTCGCTTGCTCTCATGTCTGGCTCGCTCGCTCTCATATCTGGCTTGCTCGCTTGCTCTCTTGTCTGGTTCACTCTCTAATCTGGCTCGCTCTCATATGTGGCTTGCTCGCTTGCTCTCATATCTGGCTCGCTTGCTCTCTTGTCTTGCTCGCTCTCTTATCTGGCTCGCTCGCATATCTGGCTGGTTGGCTTGCTCTCTTGTCTGGCTCGCTCTCTTATCTGGCTCGCTCGCTCTCATATCTTGCTCGCTCGCTTGCACCCTTGTCTGGCAAACTCTCTTATTTGGCTCGCATGCTCGCATATCTGGCTCGCTCGCTCGCTCTCATATCTGGCTCGCTCGCTTGCTCTCATGTCTGGCTCGCTCACTCTCATATCTGGCTCGCTCGCTTGCTCTCATGTCTGGCTCGTTCGCTCTCATATCATGTTCGCTCACTTGCTCTCTTGTCTGGTTCACTCTCTTATATGGCTCGCTCGCTCGCATGTCTGGCTCACTCGCTCGCTCTCATATGCTCACTCGCTTGCTCTCATGTCTGGCTCGCTCGCTCTCATATCTGTCTCGCTCGCTTGCTCTCGTCTGGCTCTCTCTCTTATCTGGCTCGCTCGCATATCTGGCTCGCTCGCTTGATCTCTTGTCTGGCTCGCTCTCTTATCTGGCTCGCTCGCTCGCATATCTGGCTCGCTCGCTCTCATATCTTGCTCGCTCGCTTGCTCTCAAGTCTGGCTCGCTCGCTCTCATATCTGGCTCGCTCGCTTGCTCTCATGTCTGGCTCGCTCGCTCGCATATCTGGCTCGCTCGCTCTCAAATCTTGCTCGCTCGCTTGCTCTCATGTTTGGCTCGCTCGCTCTCTTGTCTGGCTCGCTCTCTTATCTGGCTCGCTTGCATATCTGGCTCGCTCACTTGCTCTCATGTCTGGCTCGCTCGCTCTCATATCTGGTTCGCTCACTTGCTCTCTTGTCTGGCTCGCTCTCTTATATGGCTCGCTCGCCCGCATATCTGGCTCACTCGCTTGCTCTCATATAAGGCTCGCTCGCTTGCTCTCATGTCTGGCTCGCTCGCTCTCATATCTGGCTCGATCGCTTGCTCTCATATCTGGCTAGCTTGCTTGCTCTCATGTCTGGCTCGCTCTCTTATCTTGCTTGTTCTCTTATCTGGCTCGCTCTCTTATCTGGCTCGCTCTCTTATCTGGCTCGCTCACATATCTGGCTCGCTCACATATCTGGCTCGCTCGCTCTCAAATCTTGCTTGCTCGCTTGCTCTCATGTCTGGCTCCCTAGCTCTCATATCTGGCTCGCTCGCTTGCTCTCATATCTGGCTCGCTCGCTTGCTCTCATATCTGTCTCGCTTGCTTGCTCTCTTGTCTGGCTCGCTCTCTTATCTGGCTCGCTCTCACATCTGGCTCGCTCGCTTGCTCTTATATCTGGCTTGCTCGCTTGCTCTCATGTCTGGCTCGCTCTCTTATCTGGTTTGCTCGCATATCTGGCTCGCTCGCTTGCTCTCTTGTCTGGCTCGCTCTCTTATCTGGCTCGCTCGCTCGCATATCTGGCTTGCTCGCTCTCTTTTCTGGCTCGCTCTCTTTTCTGGCTCGCTCGCTCGCATATCTGGCTAGCTCGCTCTCATATCTTGCTGGCTCGCTTGCTCTCATGTCTGGCTCGCTCGATCTCATATCTGGCTCGCTTGCTTGTTCTCATGTCTGGCTCGCTCGCTTTCATATCTGGCTCTCTCGCTTGCTCTCATATCTGGCTAGCTTGCTTGTTCTCTTCTCTGGCTCGCTCTCTTATCTGGCTCGCTCTCTTATCTGGCTCGCTCGCATATCTGGCTCGCTCGCTCTCATATCTTGCTCGCTCGCTTGAACTCATGTCTGGCTCGCTCGCTCTCATATCTGGCTCGACTGCTTGCTCTCTTGTCTGGCTCGCTCTCTTATCTGGCTCGCTCGCATATCTGGCTCGCTTGCTTGCTTTCTTGTCTGGCTCGCTCTCTTATCTGGCTTGCTCGCTTGCATATCTGGCTCGCTCTCATATCTTGCTCGCTCTCATGCTCCCAAGTCTGGCTCGCTCGCTGTCATATCTGGCTCGCTCGCTTGCTCTCATATCTGGTTCGCTCGCTTGCTCTCTTATCTGGCTCGCTCTCACATCTGCCTCGCTCGCTTGCTCTTATATCTGGCTCGCTCCCTTGCTCTCTTGTCTGGCTCGCTCGCTCTCATATTTGGCTCGCTCGCTTGCTCTCATGTCTGGCTCGCTCGCTTGCTCTCTTGTCTGGCTCGCTGGCTCTCTTATCTGGCTCGCTCGCTTGCTCTCTTGTCTGGTTCGCTCTCTTATCTGGCTCGCTCTCATATCTGGCTTGCTCGCTTGCTCTCATATCTGGCTCGCTCACTTGCTCTCATGTATGGCTCACTCGCTCTCATATCTGGCTCGCTTGCTCTCATATCTGGCTCGGTCGCTTGCTCTCTTGTCTGGATCTCACTCTTATCTGGCTCGCTCGCATATCTGGCTCGCTCGCTCTCACATCTGGCTCGCTCGCTTGCTCTCATATCTGATTAGCTTGCTTGCTCTCCTGTTTGGCTCGCTCTCTTATCTGGTTTGCTCTCACATCAGGCTCGCTCGCTTGCTCTCATATCTGGCTCGCTCGCTGGCTCTCTTGTCTGGCTCGCTCTCACATCTGGCTCGCTTGCTTGCTCTCATATCTGGCTCGCTCGCTGGCTCTCTTGTCTGGCTCGCTCTCTTATCTGGCTCGCTTGCTCTCATGTCTGGCTCGCTAGCTCTCATATCTGGCTCACTCGCTTGCTCTCTTGTCTGGCTCGCTCTCTTTTCTGGCTCGCTCTCACATCTGGCTTGCTCGCTTGATCTCATGTCTGGCTCGCTCGCTCTCATATCTGGCTTGCTCGCTTTATCTCATGTCTGGCTCGCTCGCTCTCATATTTGGCTTGCTCGCTTGCTCTCATATCTGGCTCGTTCGCTCGCTCATATCTGGCTCGCATGCTCTCTTGTTTGGCTCGCTCTCTTATTTGGCTCGCTCTCACATCTGGCTCCCTCGCTCTCACATCTGGCTCCCTCGCTTGCTCTCTTGGCTGGCTCGCTCTCTAATCTGGCTCGCTCTCATATCTGGCTTGCTCGCTTGCTCTCATATATGGCTCGCTCGCTCTCATATCTGGCTCGCTCCCTTGCTCCCCTGTCTGGCTCACTCGCTTTCATATCTGGCTCGCTCGATTGCTCTCTTGTCTGGTTCGCTCTCTTTTCTGGCTCGCTCTCATATCTGGCTTGCTCACTTGCTCTCATATCTGGCTCGCTCGCTTGCTCTCATGTCTGGCTCGCTCGCTCTCATATCCGGCTCGCTCGCTTTCTCTCATATCTGGCTCGCTCGCTTGCACTCATGTCTGGCTCGCTCGCTCTCATATCTGGCTCGCTCGCTTGCTCTCATGTCTGGCTAGCTCGCTCTCATATCTGGTTCGCTCACTTGCTCTCTTGTCTGGCTCGCTCTCTTATATGGCTCGCTCGGTCGCATATCTGGCTCACTCGCTTGCTCTCACATATGGCTCGCTCGCTTGCTCTCATGTCTGGCTCGCTCGCTCTCATATCTGTCTCGCTCGCTTGCTCTCTTGTCTGGTTCGCTCGCTTGCTCTCTTATCTGTCTCGCTCACATATCTGGCTCGCTCGCTCTCATATCTGGCTAGCTTGCTTGCTCTCTTGTCTGGCTCGCTCTCTTTTCTGGTTTGCTCTCACATCTGGCTCGCTCGCTTGCTCTCATATCTGGCTCGCTCGCTGGCTCTCTTGTCTGACTCGCTCTCTTATCTGGCTCGCTCGCTCGCATATCTGGCTCGCTCGCTTTCATATCTTGTGCGATCGCTTGCTCTCATGTCTGGCTCGCTCGCTCTCATATCTGGCTCGCTCGCTTGCTCTCATGTCTGGCTCGCTCGCTCTCATATCTGGCTCGCTCGCTCTCCTATCTGGCTTGCCTGCTTGCTCTTATATCTGTCTCGCTCGCTTGCTCTGATATCTGGCTCGTTCGCTTGCTCTCTTGTCTGGCTCTCTCTCTTATCTGGCTCACTCGCATATCTGGCTCGCTCGCTCTCACATCTGGCTCCCTCGCTTGCTCTCTTGTTTGGCTCGCTCTCTAATCTGGCTCGCTCTCTAATCTGGCTCGCTCTCATATCTGGCTTGCTCGCTTGCTCTCATATCTGGCTCGCTCGCTCTCATATCTGGCTCGCTCGCTTGCTCTCATGTCTGTCTCGCTCGCTCTCATATCTGGCCCGCTCGCTTGCGCTTTTGTCTGGTTCGCTCTCTTATCTGGCTCGCTCTCTAATCTGGCTCGCTCTCATATCTGGCTTGCTCGCTTGCTCTCATATCTGGCTCGCTCGCTCTCACATCTGGCTCGCTCGCTTGCTCTCATATCTGGCTAGCTTGCTTGCTCTCTTGTCTGGCTCGCTCTCTTATCAGGTTTGCTCTCACTTTTGGCTCGCTCGCTTGCTCTCATATCTGGCTCGCTCGCTGGCTCTCTTGTCTGGCTCACTCTTTTATCTGGCTCGCTCGCATATCTGGCTCGCTCGCTCTCATATCTTGCTCGCTCACTTGCTCTCATGTCTGGCTCGCTCGCTCTCACATCTGGCTCCCTCGCTTGCTCTCTTGTTTGGCTCGCTCTCTAATCTGGCTCGCTCTCATATCTGGCTTGCCCGCTTGCTCTCATATCTGGCTCGCTCGCTCTCATATCTGGCTCACTCGCTTGCTCTCATATCTGGCTCGGTCGCTTGCTCTCATGTCTGGCTCGCTCGCTCTCATATCTGGCTCGCTCGCTTGCTCTCATGTCTGGCTCGCTCGCTCTCATATCTGGCTCGCTCGCTCTCCTATCTGGCTTGCCTGCTTGCTCTTATATCTGTCTCGCTCGCTTGCTCTCATATCTGGTTCGTTCGCTTGCTCTCTTGTCTGGCTCTCTCTCTTATCTGGCTCACTCGCATATCTGGCTCGCTCGCTCTCACATCTGGCTCCCTCGCTTGCTCTCTTGTTTGGCTCGCTCTTTAATCTGGCTCGCTCTCATATCTGGCTTGCTCGCTTGCTCTCATATCTGGCTCGCTCGCTCTCATATCTGGCTCGCTCGCTTGCTCTCATGTCTGTCTCGCTCGCTCTCATATCTGGCCCGCTCGCTTGCGCTTTTGTCTGGTTCGCTCTCTTATCTGGCTCGCTCTCATATCTGGCTTGCTCGCTTGCTCTCATATCTGGCTCGCTCTCTTGCTCTCATGTCTGGCTCGCTCGCTCTCATATCTGGCTCGCTCGCTTGCTCTAATATCTGGCTCGCTCGCTTGCTCTCTTGTCTGGCTTGCTCTCTTAACTGGCTCGCTCGCTCGCTCTCTTATCTGGCTCGCTCGCTTGCTCTCTTGTCTAGCTCGCTCTCTTATCTGGCTCGCTCGCTCTCATATCTGGCTCGCTCGCTTGCGCTCATGTCTGGCTCGCTCGCTCTCATATCTGGTTCGCTCACTTGCTCTCTTGTCTGGCTTGCTCTCTTATATGGCTTGCTCGCTCGCATATCTGGCTCACTTGCTTGCGCTCATATCTGGCTCGCTCGCTTGCTCTCATGTCTGGCTCGCTCACTCTCATATATGGCTCGCTCGCTCTTATATCTGGCTCGCTCTCTTGTTCTCATGTCTGGCTCGCTCGCTCTCATATCTGTCTCGCTCGCATACTATCTTGTCTGGTTCGCTCGCTTGCTCTCTTGTCTGGCTCTTTCTTTTATCTGGCTCGCTCGCATATCTGGCACGCTCGCTCTCACATCTGGCTCGCTCGCTTGCTCTCATATCTGGCTAGCTTGCTTGCTCTCTTGTCTGGCTCGCTCTCTTATCAGGTTTGCTCTCACTTTTGGCTCGCTCGCTTGCTCTCATATCTGGCTCGCTCGCTGGCTCTCTTGTCTGGCTCACTCTTTTATCTGGCTCGCTCGCATATCTGGCTCGCTCGCTCTCATATCTTGCTCGCTCACTTGCTCTCATGTCTGGCTCGCTCGCTCTCACATCTGGCTCCCTCGCTTGCTCTCTTGTTTGGCTCGCTCTCTAATCTGGCTCGCTCTCATATCTGGCTTGCTCGCTTGCTCTCATATCTGGCTCGCTTGCTCTCATATCTGGCTCACTCGCTTGCTCTCATATCTGGCTCGGTCGCTTGCTCTCATGTCTGGCTCGCTCGCTCTCATATCTGGCTCGCTCGCTTGCTCTCATGTCTGGCTCGCTCGCTCTCATATCTGGCTCGCTCGCTCTCCTATCTGGCTTGCCTGCTTGCTCTTATATCTGTCTCGCTCGCTAGCTCTCATATCTGGCTCGTTCGCTTGCTCTCTTGTCTGGCTCTCTCTCTTATCTGGCTCACTCGCATATCTGGCTCGCTCGCTCTCACATCTGGCTCCCTCGCTTGCTCTCTTGTTTGGCTCGCTCTCTAATCTGGCTCGCTCTCATATCTGGCTTGCTCGCTTGCTCTCATATCTGGCTCGCTCGCTCTCATATCTGGCTCGCTCGCTTGCTCTCATGTCTGTCTCGCTCGCTCTCATATCTGGCCCGCTCGCTTGCGCTTTTGTCTGGTTCGCTCTCTTATCTGGCTCGCTCTCTTATCTGGCTCGCTCGCATATCTGACTCGCTCGCTTGCTCTCATGTCTGGCTTGCTTGCTCTCATATCTGGCTCGCTCGCTCGCATATCTTGCTCGCTCGCTTGCTCTCATGTCTGGCTCGCTCGCTTGCTCTCTTGTCTGGTTCGCTCTCTTATCTGGCTCGCTCTCATATCTGGCTTGCTTGCATGCTCTCATATCTGGCTTACTCGCTTGATCTCATATCTGTCTTGTTCGTTTTCTCTCATGTCTGGCTCGCTCTCACATCTGGCTCGCTCGCTTGCTCTCATATCTGTCTCGCTCGCTTGCTCTCATGTCTGGCTCGCTCGCTCTAATATCTGGCTTGCTCGCTTGCTCTCTTGTCTGGTTCGCTCTCTTATCTGGCTCCCTCTCATATCTGGCTTGCTCGCTTGCTCTCATACCTGGCTCGCTCGCTTGCTCTCATATCTGTCTCGCTCGCTTGCTCTCTTGTCTTGCTCGCTCTCTTATCTGGCTCGCTCGCATATCTGGCTGGTTGGCTTGCTCTCTTGTCTGGCTCGCTCTCTTATCTGGCTCGCTCGCTCTCATATCTTGCTCGCTCGCTTGCACCCTTGTCTGGCAAACTCTCTTATTTGGTTCGCATGCTCGCATATCTGGCTCGCTCGCTCGCTCTCATATCTGGCTCGCTCGCTTGCTCTCATGTCTGGCTCGCTCACTCTCATATCTGGCTCGCTCGCTTGCTCTCATGTCTGGCTCGTTCGCTCTCATATCATGTTCGCTCACTTGCTCTCTTGTCTGGTTCACTCTCTTATATGGCTCGCTCGCTCGCATGTCTGGCTCACTCGCTCGCTCTCATATGCTCACTCGCTTGCTCTCATGTCTGGCTCTCTCTCTTATCTGGCTCGCTCGCATATCTGGCTCGCTCGCTCTCACATCTGGCTCGCTCGCTTGCTCTCATAGCTGGCTAGCTTGCTTGCTCCTTTGTCTGGCTCGCTCTCTTATCTGGTTTGCTCTCACATCTGGCTCGCTCGCTTGCTCTCATATCTGGCTCGCTCGCTTGCTCTCTTGTCTGGCTCGCTCTCTTATCTGGCTCGCTCGCATATCTTGCTCGCTCGCTTGCTCTCATGTCTGGCTCGCTCGCTCTCATATCTGGCTTGCTCGCTTGCTCTCTTGTCTGGTTCACTCTCTAATCTGGCTCGCTCTCATATGTGGCTTGCTCGCTTGCTCTCATATCTGGCTCGCTTGCTCTCTTGTCTTGCTCGCTCTCTTATCTGGCTCGCTCGCATATCTGGCTCGCTCTCTTATCTGGCTCTCTCGCATATCTGGCTCGCTCGCTTGCTCTCTTGTCTGGCTCGCTCTCGTATTTGGCTCGCCCTCTTATCTGGCTCGCTCGCTCTCATGTCTTGCTCGCTCGCTTGCTCTCTTGTGTGGCTCGCTCTCTTATCTGGCTCGCTAGCATATCTAGCTCGCTCGCTTGCTCTCTTGTCTTGCTCGCTCTCTTATCTGGCTCGCTCGCTCGCATAGCTGGCTCGCTCGCTTGCTCTCATGTCTGGCTCGCTCGCTCTCATATCTGGCTCGCTCGCTTGCTCTCTCATGTCTGGCTCGCTCGCTCTCATATCTGGCACTCTCGCTTGCACTCATGTCTGGTTCGCTCGCTTGCTCTCATGTCTGGCTGACTCGCTCTCATATCTGTCTCGCTCGCTTGCGCTCTTGTCTGGTTCGCTCTCTAATCTGGCTCGCTCTCATATCTGGCTTGCTCGCTCGCTCTCAAATTTGTCTCGCTCGCTTGCTCTCTTGTCTGTCTCGCTCTCTTGTATGGTTCGCTCTCATATCTGGCTCGCCCGCTCTCACATCTGGCTCTCTCGCTTGCTCTCTTGTCTGGCTCGCTCTCTTATCTGGCTCGCTCGCTCGCATATCTGGCTCGCTCGCTCGCTCTCATATCTGGCTCGCTCGCTTGCTCTCATGTCTGGCTCGCTCACTCTCGTATCTGGCTCACTCACTTGCTCTCATGTCTGGCTCGTTCGCTCTCATATCTGGTTCGCTCACTTGCTCTCTTGTCTAGCTCACTTTCTTATATGGCTAGCTCACTCGCATATCTGGCTCACTCGCTCGCTCTCATATCTGGCTCGCTCGCTTGCTCTCTTGTCTGGCTCTCTCTCTTATCTGGCTCGCTCGCATATCTGGCTCGCTCGCTCTCACATCTGGCTCGCTCGTTTGCTCTCATATCTGGCTCGCTCGCTTGCTCTCTTGTCTGACTCGCTCTTTTATCTGGCTCGCTCGCATATCTGGCTCGCTCGCTCTCATATCTTGCTCGCTCCCTTGCTCTCATGTCTGGCTCGCTCGCTCTCATATCTGGCTTGCTCGCTTGCTCTCTTGTCTGGTTCGCTCTCTTATCTGGCTCGCTCTCATATCTGGCTTGCTCGCTTGCTCTCATATCTGGCCTGCTCGCTTGCTCTTATATCTGGCTCGCTCGCTTGCTCTCTTGTCTTGCTCGCTCTTTTATCTGGCTCGCTCGCATATCTGGCTCGCTTGCTTGCTCTCTTGTCTGGCTCGCTCTCTTATCTGGCTCGCTCGCTCTCATGTCTTGCTCGCTCGCTTGCTCTCTTGTCTGGCTCGCTCTCTTATCTGGCTTGCTCGCAGTTCTGGCTCGCTCGCTTGCTCTCTTGTCTGGCTCGCTCTCTTATCTGGCTCGCTCGCTCTCATATCTGGCTCGCTCGCTCTCATGTCTGGCTCGCTCGCTTGCTCTCATGTCTGGCTCGCTCGCTTGCTCTCTTATCTGGCTCGCTCTCTTATCTGGCTAGCTCGCTCTCATATCTTGCTCGCTCTCATATCTGGCTCGCTCGCTTGCTCTCATGCCTGGCTCGCTCGTTCTCATATCTGGCTCGCTCGCTTGCTCTCTTGTCTTGCTCTCTCTCTTATCTGGCTCGCTCGCATATCTGGCTCGCTTGCTTGCTCTCTTGTCTGGCTCGCTCTCTTATCTGGCTTGCTCGCAGATCTGGCTCGCTCGCTTGCTCTCTTGTCTGGCTCGCTCTCTTATCTGGCTCGCTCGCTCTCATATCTGGCTCGCTCGCTCTCATGTCTGGCTCGCTCGCTTGCTCTCATGTCTGGCTCGCTCGCTTGCTCTCATGTCTGGCTCGCTCGCTTGCTCTCTTATTTGGCTCGCTCTCTTATCTGGCTAGCTCGCTCTTATATCTTGCTCGCTCTCATATCTGGCTCGCTCGCTTGCTCTCTTGTCTGGCTCGCTCTCTTATCTGGCTCGCTCGCTCTCATATCTTGCTCGCTCGCTTGCTCTCATGCCTGGCTCGCTAGTTCTCATATCTGGCTCGCTCGCTTGCTCTCATACCTGGCTTGCTCGCTTCCTTCCTTGTTTGGCTCGCTCTCTTATCTGCCTCGCTCCCTATCACATCTGGCTTGCTCGCTTGCTCTCATATCTGGCTCGCTCGCTTGCTCTCTTGTTTGGCTAGCTCTCTTATCTGGCTAGCTCGGATATCTGGCTCGCTCGCTCTCACATCTGGCTCGTTCGCTTGCTCTCATATCTGGCTAGATCGCTTGCTCTCTTGTCTGGCTCGCTCTCTTATCTGGCTCGCTTGCTCGCATATCTGGCTAGCTTGCTCTCATACCTGGCTCGCTCGCTTGCTCTCTTGTCTGGCTCGCTCTCTTATCTGGCTAGCTCGCTGTCATATCTTGCTCGCTCTCATATCTGGCTCGCTCGCTTGCTCTCATGCCTGGCTCGCTCGTTCTCATATCTGGCTCGCTCGCTTGCTCTCTTGTCTGGCTCGCTCTCTTATCTGGCTCGCTCGCTCTCATATCTTGCTCGCTCGCTTGCTCTCATGCCTGGCTCGCTCGCTCTCATATCTGGCTCGCTCGCTTGCTCTCATATCTGGCTTGCTCGCTTGCTTCCTTGTTTGGCTCGCTCTCTTATCTGCCTCGCTCCCTATCACATCTGGCTTGCTCGCTTGCTCTCATATCTGGCTCACTCGCTTGCTCTCTTGTTTGGCTAGCTCTCTTATCTGGCTAGCTCGGATATCTGGCTCGCTCGCTCTCACATCTGGCTCTCTCGCTTGCTCTCTTGTCTGGCTCGCTCTCTTATCTGGCTCGCTCGCTCTCATATCTGGCTCGCTCGCTCTCATGTCTGGCTCGCTCGCTTGCTCTCATGTCTGGCTCGCTCGCTTGCTCTCATGTCTGGCTCGCTCGCTTGCTCTCTTATTTGGCTCGCTCTCTTATCTGGCTAGCTCGCTCTCATATCTTGCTCGCTCTCATATCTGGCTCGCTCGCTTGCTCTCTTGTCTGGCTCGCTCTCTTATCTGGCTCGCTCGCTCTCATATCTTGCTCGCTCGCTTGCTCTCATGCCTGGCTCGCTAGTTCTCATATCTGGCTCGCTCGCTTGCTCTCATACCTGGCTTGCTCGCTTCCTTCCTTGTTTGGCTCGCTCTCTTATCTGCCTCGCTCCCTATCACATCTGGCTTGCTCGCTTGCTCTCATATCTGGCTCGCTCGCTTGCTCTCTTGTTTGGCTAGCTCTCTTATCTGGCTAGCTCGGATATCTGGCTCGCTCGCTCTCACATCTGGCTCGTTCGCTTGCTCTCATATCTGGCTAGATCGCTTGCTCTCTTGTCTGGCTCGCTCTCTTATCTGGCTCGCTTGCTCTCATATCTGTCTCGCTCGCTTGCTCTCATGTCTGGCTCGCTCGCTCTAATATCTGGCTTGCTCGCTTGCTCTCTTGTCTGGTTCGCTCTCTTATCTGGCTCCCTCTCATATCTGGCTTGCTCGCTTGCTCTCATATCTGGCTCGCTCGCTTGCTCTCTTGTTTGGCTAGCTCTCTTATCTGGCTAGCTCGGATATCTGGCTCGCTCGCTCTCACATCTGGCTCGTTCGCTTGCTCTCATATCTGGCTAGATCGCTTGCTCTCTTGTCTGGCTCGCTCTCTTATCTGGCTCGCTTGCTCGCATATCTGGCTAGCTTGCTCTCATACCTGGCTCGCTCGCTTGCTCTCTTGTCTGGCTCGCTCTCTTATCTGGCTAGCTCGCTGTCATATCTTGCTCGCTCTCATATCTGGCTCGCTCGCTTGCTCTCATGCCTGGCTCGCTCGTTCTCATATCTGGCTCGCTCGCTTGCTCTCTTGTCTGGCTCGCTCTCTTATCTGGCTCGCTCGCTCTCATATCTTGCTCGCTCGCTTGCTCTCATGCCTGGCTCGCTCGCTCTCATATCTGGCTCGCTCGCTTGCTCTCATATCTGGCTTGCTCGCTTGCTTCCTTGTTTGGCTCGCTCTCTTATCTGCCTCGCTCCCTATCACATCTGGCTTGCTCGCTTGCTCTCATATCTGGCTCACTCGCTTGCTCTCTTGTTTGGCTAGCTCTCTTATCTGGCTAGCTCGGATATCTGGCTCGCTCGCTCTCACATCTGGCTCTCTCGCTTGCTCTCTTGTCTGGCTCGCTCTCTTATCTGGCTCGCTCGCTCTCATATCTGGCTCGCTCGCTCTCATGTCTGGCTCGCTCGCTTGCTCTCATGTCTGGCTCGCTCGCTTGCTCTCATGTCTGGCTCGCTCGCTTGCTCTCTTATTTGGCTCGCTCTCTTATCTGGCTAGCTCGCTCTCATATCTTGCTCGCTCTCATATCTGGCTCGCTCGCTTGCTCTCTTGTCTGGCTCGCTCTCTTATCTGGCTCGCTCGCTCTCATATCTTGCTCGCTCGCTTGCTCTCATGCCTGGCTCGCTAGTTCTCATATCTGGCTCGCTCGCTTGCTCTCATACCTGGCTTGCTCGCTTCCTTCCTTGTTTGGCTCGCTCTCTTATCTGCCTCGCTCCCTATCACATCTGGCTTGCTCGCTTGCTCTCATATCTGGCTCGCTCGCTTGCTCTCTTGTTTGGCTAGCTCTCTTATCTGGCTAGCTCGGATATCTGGCTCGCTCGCTCTCACATCTGGCTCGTTCGCTTGCTCTCATATCTGGCTAGATCGCTTGCTCTCTTGTCTGGCTCGCTCTCTTATCTGGCTCGCTTGCTCTCATATCTGTCTCGCTCGCTTGCTCTCATGTCTGGCTCGCTCGCTCTAATATCTGGCTTGCTCGCTTGCTCTCTTGTCTGGTTCGCTCTCTTATCTGGCTCCCTCTCATATCTGGCTTGCTCGCTTGCTCTCATACCTGGCTCGCTCGCTTGCTCTCATATCTGTCTCGCTCGCTTGCTCTCTTGTCTTGCTCGCTCTCTTATCTGGCTCGCTCGCATATCTGGCTGGTTGGCTTGCTCTCTTGTCTGGCTCGCTCTCTTATCTGGCTCGCTCGCTCTCATATCTTGCTCGCTCGCTTGCACCCTTGTCTGGCAAACTCTCTTATTTGGCTCGCATGCTCGCATATCTGGCTCGCTCGCTCGCTCTCATATCTGGCTCGCTCGCTTGCTCTCATGTCTGGCTCGCTCACTCTCATATCTGGCTCGCTCGCTTGCTCTCATGTCTGGCTCGTTCGCTCTCATATCATGTTCGCTCACTTGCTCTCTTGTCTGGTTCACTCTCTTATATGGCTCGCTCGCTCGCATGTCTGGCTCACTCGCTCGCTCTCATATGCTCACTCGCTTGCTCTCATGTCTGGCTCTCTCTCTTATCTGGCTCGCTCGCATATCTGGCTCGCTCGCTCTCACATCTGGCTCGCTCGCTTGCTCTCATAGCTGGCTAGCTTGCTTGCTCCTTTGTCTGGCTCGCTCTCTTATCTGGTTTGCTCTCACATCTGGCTCGCTCGCTTGCTCTCATATCTGGCTCGCTCGCTTGCTCTCTTGTCTGGCTCGCTCTCTTATCTGGCTCGCTCGCATATCTTGCTCGCTCGCTTGCTCTCATGTCTGGCTCGCTCGCTCTCATATCTGGCTTGCTCGCTTGCTCTCTTGTCTGGTTCACTCTCTAATCTGGCTCGCTCTCATATGTGGCTTGCTCGCTTGCTCTCATATCTGGCTCGCTTGCTCTCTTGTCTTGCTCGCTCTCTTATCTGGCTCGCTCGCATATCTGGCTCGCTCTCTTATCTGGCTCGCTCGCATATCTGGCTCGCTCGCTTGCTCTCTTGTCTGGCTCGCTCTCGTATTTGGCTCGCCCTCTTATCTGGCTCGCTCGCTCTCATGTCTTGCTCGCTCGCTTGCTCTCTTGTCTGGCTTGCTCTCTTATCTGGCTCGCTAGCATATCTAGCTCGCTCGCTTGCTCTCTTGTCTTGCTCGCTCTCTTATCTGGCTCGCTCGCTCGCATAGCTGGCTCGCTCGCTTGCTCTCATGTCTGGCTCGCTCGCTCTCATATCTGGCTCGCTCGTTTGCTCTCTCATGTCTGGCTCGCTCGCTCTCATATCTGGCACTCTCGCTTGCACTCATGTCTGGTTCGCTCGCTTGCTCTCATGTCTGGCTGACTCGCTCTCATATCTGTCTCGCTCGCTTGCGCTCTTGTCTGGTTCGCTCTCTAATCTGTCTCGCTCTCATATCTGGCTTGCTCGCTCGCTCTCAAATTTGTCTCGCTCGCTTGCTCTCTTGTCTGTCTCGCTCTCTTGTATGGTTCGCTCTCATATCTGGCTCGCCCGCTCTCACATCTGGCTCTCTCGCTTGCTCTCTTGTCTGGCTCGCTCTCTTATCTGGCTCGCTCGCTCGCATATCTGGCTCGCTCGCTCGCTCTCATATCTGGCTCGCTCGCTTGCTCTCATGTCTGGCTCGCTCGCTCTCATATCTGGCTCGCTCGCTTGCTCTCATATCTGGCTTGCTCGCTTGCTTCCTTGTTTGGCTCGCTCTCTTATCTGCCTCGCTCCCTATCACATCTGGCTTGCTCACTTGCTCTCATATCTGGCTCACTCGCTTGCTCTCTTGTTTGGCTAGCTCTCTTATCTGGCTAGCTCGGATATCTGGCTCGCTCGCTCTCACATCTGGCTCTCTCGCTTGCTCTCTTGTCTGGCTCGCTCTCTTATCTGGCTCGCTCGCTCGCATATCTGGCTCGCTCGCTCGCTCTCATATCTGGCTCGCTCGCTTGCTCTCATGTCTGGCTCGCTCACTCTCGTATCTGGCTCACTCACTTGCTCTCATGTCTGGCTCGTTCGCTCTCATATCTGGTTCGCTCACTTGCTCTCTTGTCTAGCTCACTTTCTTATATGGCTAGCTCGCTCGCATATCTGGCTCACTCGCTCGCTCTCATATCTGGCTCGCTCGCTTGCTCTCATGTCTGGCTCGCTCTCTCTCATATCTGTCTCGCTCGCTTGCTCTCTTGTCTGGCTCTCTCTCTTATCTGGCTCGCTCGCATATCTGGCTCGCTCGCTCTCACATCTGGCTCGCTCGTTTGCTCTCATATCTGGCTCGCTCGCTTGCTCTCTTGTCTGACTCGCTCTTTTATCTGGCTCGCTCGCATATCTGGCTCGCTCGCTCTCATATCTTGCTCGCTCCCTTGCTCTCATGTCTGGCTCGCTCGCTCTCATATCTGGCTTGCTCGCTTGCTCTCTTGTCTGGTTCGCTCTCTTATCTGGCTCGCTCTCATATCTGGCTTGCTCGCTTGCTCTCATATCTGGCCTGCTCGCTTGCTCTTATATCTGGCTCGCTCGCTTGCTCTCTTGTCTTGCTCGCTCTTTTATCTGGCTCGCTCGCATATCTGGCTCGCTTGCTTGCTCTCTTGTCTGGCTCGCTCTCTTATCTGGCTCGCTCGCTCTCATGTCTTGCTCGCTCGCTTGCTCTCTTGTCTGGCTCGCTCTCTTATCTGGCTTGCTCGCAGTTCTGGCTCGCTCGCTTGCTCTCTTGTCTGGCTCGCTCTCTTATCTGGCTCGCTCGCTCTCATATCTGGCTCGCTCGCTCTCATGTCTGGCTCGCTCGCTTGCTCTCATGTCTGGCTCGCTCGCTTGCTCTCTTATCTGGCTCGCTCTCTTATCTGGCTAGCTCGCTCTCATATCTTGCTCGCTCTCATATCTGGCTCGCTCGCTTGCTCTCATGCCTGGCTCGCTCGTTCTCATATCTGGCTCGCTCGCTTGCTCTCTTGTCTTGCTCTCTCTCTTATCTGGCTCGCTCGCATATCTGGCTCGCTTGCTTGCTCTCTTGTCTGGCTCGCTCTCTTATCTGGCTTGCTCGCAGATCTGGCTCGCTCGCTTGCTCTCTTGTCTGGCTCGCTCTCTTATCTGGCTCGCTCGCTCTCATATCTGGCTCGCTCGCTCTCATGTCTGGCTCGCTCGCTTGCTCTCATGTCTGGCTTGCTCGCTTGCTCTCATGTCTGGCTCGCTCGCTTGCTCTCTTATTTGGCTCGCTCTCTTATCTGGCTAGCTCGCTCTCATATCTTGCTCGCTCTCATATCTGGCTCGCTCGCTTGCTCTCTTGTCTGGCTCGCTCTCTTATCTGGCTCGCTCGCTCTCATATCTTGCTCGCTCGCTTGCTCTCATGCCTGGCTCGCTAGTTCTCATATCTGGCTCGCTCGCTTGCTCTCATACCTGGCTTGCTCGCTTCCTTCCTTGTTTGGCTCGCTCTCTTATCTGCCTCGCTCCCTATCACATCTGGCTTGCTCGCTTGCTCTCATATCTGGCTCGCTCGCTTGCTCTCTTGTTTGGCTAGCTCTCTTATCTGGCTAGCTCGGATATCTGGCTCGCTCGCTCTCACATCTGGCTCGTTCGCTTGCTCTCATATCTGGCTAGATCGCTTGCTCTCTTGTCTGGCTCGCTCTCTTATCTGGCTCGCTTGCTCGCATATCTGGCTAGCTCGCTCTCATACCTGGCTCGCTCGCTTGCTCTCTTGTCTGGCTCGCTCTCTTATCTGGCTAGCTCGCTGTCATATCTTGCTCGCTCTCATATCTGGCTCGCTCGCTTGCTCTCATGCCTGGCTCGCTCGTTCTCATATCTGGCTCGCTCGCTTGCTCTCTTGTCTGGCTCGCTCTCTTATCTGGCTCGCTCGCTCTCATATCTTGCTCGCTCGCTTGCTCTCATGCCTGGCTCGCTCGCTCTCATATCTGGCTCGCTCGCTTGCTCTCATATCTGGCTTGCTCGCTTGCTTCCTTGTTTGGCTCGCTCTCTTATCTGCCTCGCTCCCTATCACATCTGGCTTGCTCGCTTGCTCTCATATCTGGCTCACTCGCTTGCTCTCTTGTTTGGCTAGCTCTCTTATCTGGCTAGCTCGGATATCTGGCTCGCTCGCTCTCACATCTGGCTCGTTCGCTTGCTCTCATATCTGGCTAGCTCGCTTGCTCTCATGTCTGGCTCGCTCTCTTATCTGGCTCGTTTGCTCGCATATCTGGCTAGCTCGCTCTCATACCTGGCTCGCTCGCTTGCTCTCATGTCTGGCTCGCTCGTTCTCACATCTTGCTCGCTCGCTTTCTTTCATATCTGGCTCACTCGCTTGCTCTCATATCTGGCTCGCTAGCTCGCTCTCATATCTGTCTTGCTCGCTTGCTCTCATATCTGGCTCGCTCGCTTGCTCTCAAATCTGGCTCGCTCGCTCTCATATCTGTCTCGCTCGCTTGCTCTCTTGTCCGGTCCTCTCTCTTCTCTGGCTCGCTCTCATATCTGGCTTGCTCGCTTGCTCTCATATCTGACTCGCTCACTTGCTCTCATATCTGGCTTGCACTCTTGTCTGGCTCTCTCTCTTATCTGGCTTGCTCTCATATTTGGCTCGCTCGCTTGCTTCCTGGTCTGGCTTGCTTTCTTATCTGCCTCCCTCTCTATCACATCTGGCTTGCTCGCTTGCTCTCATATCTTGCTCGCTTGCTCTCTTGTCTGTCTCGCTCTCTTATCTGGCTCGCTCGCATATCTGGCTCGCTCGCTCTCACATCTGGCTCGCTCGCTTGCTCTCACATCTGGCTCGCTTGCTCTCTTGTCTGGCTCGCTCTCTTATCTGGCTCGCTCGCATATCTGGCTCGCTCGCTTTCTCTCTTGTCTGGCTCGCTCTCTTATCTGGCTCGCTCGCTCGCATTTCTGGCTAGCTCGTTCTCATATCTGGCTCGCTCGCTTGCTCTCATGTCTGGCTCGCTCGCTCTCATATCAGGATCGCTCGCTTGCTCTCTTATCTGGCTCGCTCTCATATCTGGCTCAGTCGCTTGCTTTCATATCTTGCTCGCTCGCTTGCTCTCTTGTCTGGCTCGCTCTCTTATATGGCTCGCTCGCATATCTGGCTCGCTCGCTCTCACATCTGGCTCGATCGCTTGCTCTCATATCGGGCTTGCTCGCTTGCTCTCATGTCTGGCTCGCTCGCTCTCATATCTGGCTCGCTCGCTTGCGCTCAAGTCTGGCTTGCTCGCTCTCATATCTGGTTCGCTCGCTGGCTCTCATGTCTGGATCACTCGCTGTCATATCTGGCTCGCTCGCTTGCTCTTTTGTCTGGCTCGCTCTCTTATATGGCTCGCTCGCATATCTGGCTCGCTCGCTCTCACATCTGGCTCGCTCGCTTGCTCTCATATCGGGCTTGTTTGCTTGCTCTCATGTCTGGCTCGCTTGCTCTCATATCTGGTTCGCTCAATTTGCTCTCTTGTCTGGCTCGCTCTCTTATATGGTTCGCTCTCACATCTGGCTTGCTCGCTTGCTCTCATATCTGGCTCGCTCGCTTGCTCTCATATCTGGCTCGCTCGCTTGCTCTCTTGTTTGGCTCTCTCTCTTTTATCTGGCTTGCTCGCATATATGGCTCGCTCGCTCTCACATCTGGCTCGCTCGCTTGCTCTCATATCTGGCTAGCTCGCTTGCTCTCTTGTCTGGCTCGCTTTCTTATCTGGCTCGCTCGCTAGCATATCTGGCTCACTCGCTTGCTCTCTTGTCTGGCTTGCTCTCTTATCTGGCTCGCTCGCTCTCATATCTTGCTCGCTCGCTCTCATATCTGGCTCGATCGCTTGCTCTAATGCCTGGCTCGCTCGCTCTCATATCTGGCTCGCTCGCTTGCTCTCTTGTCTGGTTCGCTCTCATATCTGGCTCGCTCGCTCGCATATCTTGCTCGCTCGCTTGCTCTCATATCTGGCTCGCTCGCTTGCTCTCATGTCTGGCTCGCTCGCTCTCATATCTGGCTCGCTCGCTTGCTCTCTTGTCTGGTTCGCTCTCTTATCTGGCTCGTTCTCATATCTGGCTCGCTTGCGCTCATGTCTGGCTCGCTCGCTCTCATATATGGCTCGCTCGCTTGCTCTCATGTCTGGCTCGCTCGCTCTCACATCTGGCTCGCTCGCTTGCGCTCAAGTCTGGCTTGCTCGCTCTCATATCTGGTTCGCTCGCTTGCTCTCATGTCTGAATCACTCGCTCTCATATCTGGCTCGCTCGCTTGCTCTTTTGTCTGGCTCGCTCTCTTATATGGCTCGCTCGCATATCTGGCTCACTCGCTCTCACATCTGGCTCGCTCGCTTGTTCTCATATCGGGCTTGCTCGCTTGCTCTCATGTCTGGCTCGCTTGCTCTCATATCTGGTTCGCTCAATTTGCTCTCTTGTCTGGCTCGCTCTCTTATATGGTTCGCTCTCATATCTGGCTTGCTCGCTTGCTCTCATATCTGGCTCGCTCGCTTGCTCTCATATCTGGCTCGCTCGCTTGCTCTCTTGTCTGGCTCTCTCTCTTTTATCTGGCTTGCTCGCATATATGGCTCGCTCGCTCTCACATCTGGCTCGCTCGCTTGCTCTCATATCTGGCTAGCTCGCTTGCTCTCTTGTCTGGCTCGCTCTCTTATCTGGCTCGATCGCTCGCATATCTGGCTAGCTCGCTCTCATATATGGCTCGCTTGCTCTCATGTCTGGCTCTCTCGCTCTCATATCTTGCTCGCTCGCTTGCTCTCATGTCTGGCTCGCTCGCTCTCATATCTGGATCGCTCGCTTGCTCTCTTGTCTGGTTCTCTCTCTTATCTGGCTCGCTCTCATATCTGGCTTGCTCGCTTGCTCTCTTGTCTGGTTCTCTCTCTTATCTGGCTCGCTCTCATATTTGGCTTGCTCGCTTGCTCTCATATCTGGCTAGCTCGCTTGCTCTCTTGTCTGGCTCGCTCTCTTCTCTGGCTCGATCGCTCGCATATCTGGCTAGCTCGCTCTCATATCTGGCTCGCTTGCTCTCATGTCTGGCTCTCTTGCTCTCATATCTTGCTCGCTCGCTTGCTCTCATGTCTGGCTCGCTCGCTCTCACATCTGGCTCACTCGCTTGCTCTCTTGTCTGGCTCGCTCTCTTATCTGGCTCGCTCGCATATCTAGCTCGCTCGCTCTCACATCTGGCTCGCTCGCTTGCTCTCATATCTGGCTCGCTCGCTTGCTCTCTTGTCTGGCTCGCTCTCTTATCTGTCTGGCTCTCACATCTGGCTCACTCGCTTGCTCTCATATCTGGCTCGCTCGCTTGCTCTCTTGTCTGGCTCGCTCTCTTATCTGGCTCGCTCGCTAGCATATCTGGCTCGCTCGCTCGCTCTCTTGTCTGGCTCGCTTTCTTATCTGGCTCGCTCGCTCTCAACTCACTGTAAACCCCCGTCCGTGTGAACGTACCCTAAAAACACTACACTAACCGTAAATGAAGAGTAAAAAACTACATATACACTACACCCCTACACCCTTACACTGTCTCCGACCCCCCCCCCCCCCCCCAAATAAAAATAAAAAACGCCTTGTACGGCAGTTTTTCAAAAATGGAGCCTCCAGCTTCCAGTATTCCCGGACTGCCATTGACTGTCCAGGCATATTGGGAGTTTTGCAACAGCTGGAGGCACCCTGTTTGGGGGAAACTGGCGTACAGTATTTTTGGTGGAGTAGGCAAGTGAAACGCTTGCATCCTGGTACACCCTTATGAAAATCCCTAATCCAGGACTCAATTGCGCATGGCGCTCTCTCACTACAGATCCGTCGTATTTCAGGGAAACAGTTTACGTCCACATATGGAGTATCTCCCTACTCGGAAGAAATTGCGCTACAAATTTTCCCCTTATGAAATGGTAAAGTTGGGGTCTACACCTGTATGTTAGCGCAAATTATTAGTTTTTTTTTTTTTTTTACACTAACATGCTGGTGTTGCCCCATACTTTTCATTTTCATAAGAGGTAAAAGGAAATAAAGACTCCCAAAATTTGTAACACAATTTCTCCCAAGTACGGAAATACCCCATACGTGGGCGTAAAATGCTCTGTGGGCGCACAACAAGGCTCAGGAATGAGAGCACCATGTACATTTGAGACCTAAACTGGTGATTTGCACAGGGGTGGCTGCTGGTCACAGTGGTTCTGACATAAATGCAAAAAAAAAAAAAAGAAATACCAGCATGTGACCCCATTTTGGAAACTACACCCCTCACGGAACGTAACAAGGGGTATAGTGAGCCTGAACACCCCACAGGTGATTTTTGAAACAGTGGTCCGTGAAAATGAAAAACTGTATTTTTCATTTGCACAGCCCACTGTTACATAGTTACATAGTTACATAGTTAGTACGGTCGAAAAAAGACATATGTCCATCAAGTTCAACCAGGGAATTAAGGGGTAGGGGTGTGGCGCGATATTGGGGAAGGGATGGGATTTTATATTTCTTCATAAGCATTAATGTTATTTTGTTCCAGGAATGTATCTAATCCTGTTTTAAAGCTGTTAATTGTTCCTGCTGTGACCAGTTCCTGAGGTAGACCGTTCCATAAATTCACAGTCCTCACGGTAAAGAAGGCGTGTCGCCCCTTGAGACTAAACTTTTTCTTCTCCAGACGGAGGGAGTGCCCCCTCGTCCTTTGGGGGGGGTTTAACCTGGAACAGTTTTTCTCCATATTTTTTGTATGGGCCATTAATATACTTATATACGTTTATCATATCCCCCCTTAAACGTCTCTTCTCAAGACTAAACAATTGTAACTCCTTTAATCGCTCCTCATAGCTAAGATGATCCATGCCCCATATTAGTTTAGTCGCGCGTCTCTGCACCCTTTCCAACTCCGCAGTGTCCCTTTTATGGACAGGTGCCCAAAACTGAACAGCATATTCCAGGTGAGGCCGTACCAATGCTTTATAAAGGGGGAGTATTATGTCCCTGTCCCTTGAGTCCATGCCTCTTTTGATACATGACAATATCCTGCCGGCTTTGGAAGCAGCAGCCTGACATTGCATGCTATTCTGTCAAACTCCAGTGGGGTGTAAATGATCACTGTACCCCTTTTTACATTCCTTGAGGGGTGTAGTTTCCAAAATAGTGTGCCATGTGGGGTGTTTTTCGCTGTTCTGGCACCATGGGGGCTTCCTAAATGTGACATGCCCTGCAAAAACCATTTCAGCAAAATTCGCTTTCCAAAAGCCCAATGTCGCTGCTTCCCTTCTGAGCCCTCTAGTGCACCCCCAGATCAATTTACATGCACATTTGAGGTATTTCCTTACTTGAGAGAAATGGGGTTTAAAATTTTGGGGGACAGTTTCCCCTATTACCCCTTGTGAAAATGAAAAATTTGGGGTAACATCAGCATTTTAGTAAAAAAAATTAAAAAAAATTCACGTCCAACTTCAACGTCCAACAAACACACATACACAGTCCCTATACACATCCCTCCCACACACACACACATACACAGCCCCCCCCACACACACATACACAGCCCACATATACACACACAGCCCCCACAAACACATACACAGCCCCCATATACACATACACAGCCCCCATATACACATACACAGCCCCCTATACACATACACAACCCCCATATACACATACACAACCCCCATATACACATACACAACCCGCATATACACATACACAGCCCCCACACACACATCCCCCATATTCACATACACAGCCCCCACACACATACACAGCCCACATATACACATACACAACCCCATATACTCATACACAACCCCCATATACTCATACACAACCCCCATATACACATACACAGCCCACACACACACATACACAGCCCCCATATACACATACACAGCCCCCGTATTCACATACACAGCCCCCATATTCACATACACAGCCCCCATATTCACATACACAGCCCCCACACACATACACAGCCCCCACACACATACACAGCCCCCACACACATACACAGCCCCCACACACACATACGCAGCCCCCACACACACATACGCAGCCCCCACACACACATACGCAGCCCCCACACACACATACGCAGCCCCCACACACACATACACAGCCCCCACACACACATACACAGCCCCATATACTCATAAACAGCCCCATATACTCATACACAGCCCTATATACTCAAACACAACCCCCATATACACATACACAGCCCCCACACACACATACACAGCCCCCATACACACATACACAGCCCCCATATTCACATACACAGCTCCCACACACACATACACAGCCCCCATATACACAGCCCCCACACACACATAGACAGCCCCATACACATATACACTGCCCCATACATATATACACTGCCCCATACACATACACTGCCCCATACACATACACTGCCCCCATACACATACACTGCCATACCAGAACAGAACAAAACCCCATACCGTGACTGAATAAAAATGCCATACCAGAACAGAAACATACCACCATACCGTGACTGAATAACACTGCCATACCAAAACAGAACAATATCGCCATACCGTGACTAAATAACAATGCCATACCAAAACACAACAATACTGCCATACTTTGACTAACACTGCAATAACACATACCGTGACTGAAGATGCAGTAGATATTTCTCACACATGCACGTTTTATATATATATATATATATATATATATATATATATATATATATTTGTGGTCGTAGCTCCTGCTCGGGAAGCGTGCCTACCTAACCTACTGAATACCAACCCCTACCTAGCCAGCAGTCTGAGGTGTGCCATAACTGCAGCGTATAGAATATGCCTGGAAAAAGAGGGCATACCCTGTGACTGAATAAATGAACCTTAGGGGAGGGTGGGTGGGGATCGAAGAACCCGCGGCGCTTGGATGTGACGCCGCCGTGGGTTCTTAAAGCAGCCCGCTCCTCCCACAAACTCAGGCCAGCTGCGCAGGCCTAAACACTTGTGGTCGTAGCTC
Organism: Hyla sarda; assembly: GCF_029499605.1. Classification (NCBI taxonomy): domain Eukaryota; kingdom Metazoa; phylum Chordata; class Amphibia; order Anura; family Hylidae; genus Hyla; species Hyla sarda. The sequence continues at coordinate 66,862,389 of NC_079199.1, forward strand.
CTGCTCGGGAAGCGTGCCTACCTAACCTACTGAATACCAACCCCTACCTAGCCAGCAGTCTGAGGTGTGCCATAACTGCAGCGTATAGAATATGCCTGGAAAAAGAGGGCAAAACCCAATAATTGCATGAAGTACGTTTATTACAGAAAGTTACAAAACCAACGATTCAAAAGTACTAGCCATCTCTGAACGAGGGTTAAGGATGTATTGCATGTAACATCCCGATTTCCAGCGCCCCAATTTCTTTATGACGTGAGCTGGAATTCCGTTTTTCGATGCGGCAGTGGCAGCGCCGATTCTGAGTGAATGGCCAGTCAAAGCAGATGGATCTCCACCAAGAGACCTAATGAGAATGCGAAGATATTTAATGAATTGAGAAGTGGTTAGCACATCATGCTTGAAACTTAACAGAGGACTCTCTGGAGAAGAACTAACACAATTACTAAGTAGAGTATTGAATACGGCAACCGGGCACCACTTGTGGGTGGTAGGGAAATACCGAACTATGGTTACCTGACCGGGTAGGGAGGTTTTAGTGTTAAGCAAGGACAGCTCATAATGGTCTATAACAAACCTAAGTTGGTTGACTTTGAGACACTGACTCTTGGTAGATCTAGACGTAAATTCACCTGGCCTTAGGAACCCATAAAACCCAAGATATAAGGCTGCCTTTAAGATTAAACTATCTCGAAACCCAAATGGAGAGGTATCAAGAATGTCTGACAATTTCCTGAACCATTCCCCTGAAATAGGTTGCCTTACCGGAATGTTGGGAACCTCATTTCTCTGGATGCCCTTCAGGGCCGACTTGACTAGACGAGAAGAAAAGAGAGAATGACTATAGGGATTGGTTAAGGACAAATGGAACTGTATGCCCGCTAGATAGCTTTTGATTGTATTAAATGAGAGATGCAGAGATAAGTGGCAAAACCCTATATAAGCTAAAATGAACGGAACAGAGTCAACTGTACTTTCATTGTGCATGGCTTTGAATCTTGTAAACGAGTTCCAACCCGCATCATAGATTCTTTGAGTGTTGGTAGAAAGTGATTGATTGATCAATTGTTGTGCTGCTTGAAAATGTAGGTTCAGTTCAGGATTAGTAAATGGTAAGGCGGGACCTGGGCCCCTAGGACATCTGCTTCTGGTATTATCTGAAAGAAGCGGGAGAGATTATTTCTAGATAAGGCATCCGCTGCCATGTTCTGAACACCGCTAATGTGGGCGCAAGTGAAGTTAAATGCATGATGCAGAGACAACCAAACTAACCGCCTTGCTAAAGCCATGATAAGAGGACAACTAGATCGGCATTTCAACAAAATATCCACTGTAGCTGCGTTGTCTGACACAAACACAACTGTGGATTTCCTCCAAGCGTGACCCCACACCTGGGCTGCCGCCACTATGGGGTAGAGCTCAAAGGCTGCTGAGTTGCTTGCGAAACCGTCCAGCTGAGCAATCTCGGTAGGCCAAGACGCAGCGAACCAGTGAGTGCCCCAGATTGCTGCGAAACCCAAAGTGGAAGCCGCGTCAGAAAAAATCATGGGGGACTGATTATCTACTGTCGGTATGAAAAAAGATATGCCATTCCAACCAGTCAAGAATGCTTCCCACATGGCCAGGTCGGCCAGCGCTTGTTGGTCTAAGTATATGATGCTATTCTGCTGGGGCGCAGAGGAAAGCAGGCTCAAAAGACGGGAAATGAAGGTGCGACCTTGCGGGATGATCCGCATGGCGAAATTGAGCATCCCCAAGATAGACTGCAGTTCTACCTTGGGTATATGGGGGTTGTCTCTGAAATTGCGGATGGCAGTTCTAATTCTAAGTAGTTTAGTTTCAGGGAGCCTGGCTTCCATCTTTTGCGAATCGAGCACCAGTCCGAGGAAGGTAATGACTGTTGAAGGGCCTTCGGTCTTTGTCGGTGACACGGGCACTTTTAGCTGATGGAATACAGCTCTTAGGATGTCTAAGTCCCTAGGAATGGAATTGGGTGGCTCGATTAGCGAAAAATCATCCAGGTAGTGTATAACGTGCCTACAATCGAACCTGTTTTCAAGTAGCCAATGTAAAGCCGAAGCGAAACGGTTGAATAGCCATGGACTGCTTCGAGCACCGAACGTCAGCTTGGTGGCAAAATAATACTGACTCTGCCAACGAATGCCATGCCATCTCCATTGTTGTGGCATAATGGGGAGGAGCTTAAAGGCGTCCATGATGTCAGCCTTAGACAACCATGCTCCCTGCCCCATGGAGAGAATGATGGCGATGGCCTCGTCGACAGAGGAGTATTTTAAAGCGACTTAATCCGCAGGAATTAAAGAGTTAATACTCGGGACAGAGGAAGAATACGGGGCAGACAGATCATATATTAGCCGCTTTTTATTGTTAAATTTGCCAGTAACAAGGCCAACAGGACTGACTCTCCAGGAGTCGTATGGGGAATGGGAAAATGGACCAATCACAAAACCTTTGTCTACTTCAACTTGAATAAGGGACGATACGGTGACAGGATCAGCCAGAGCTGACTTTAGGTTCCTGCATTTATAGGTCATATCAGGCAGAGCCACAAGACCCGTGTGGAAACCAGACTGGAATCCAGATAATAAGTGCTGCACAAATTGCTGATCTGGATGGCCCTGCAAAAACTGACCCAGGAAGACAGTATCAACCACAGCTAGTCAGGATTTTTCAATTTTTTGACCACATGCGGTTTTAGGGTGGGCTCTATAGCAGATGAAGCAAATATGTAAGAGTCTACATTGGCTGTAAGAGCAAGACATGTAATTGAAATTATTACATATTTGCGACTTTCCTAAATACCGGATTGGCCTACCCAACTTATCTGTTAAACCTGAAGTTTTGGGACCCTTGGCCTGGCTAGCAGCTGAAGTGCTAGGAGGAGTTTCTTCGTTCACCGAGGCACACCACTCTGTGGTGTGGGAGGATGAATGACAGTTGGCGCAAACCGGGGCCTTGAGTCCCGCGAAATGATTGCAGTACAACTCAGTGTCCACAATTGCCCAGTTGACATTGTAATTGAACTGACTGAGGGCGGCCGCGGCTTTGGCCGCAAAGGATTTGTGATACTCATAAAAGGAATACCCTCCAAATTTATGGTATAGCTCTGTGATTTTGTACAGGTATAGATCCAGTTCCTCCCTTCTTTCAGGTTTCACCGTGCATATGATATCACGGTATATGCTGAAAGCCATTATGAATTCTGACAGGGTTAACTTCCTATTCAACCTGACGTCTTTGGACTTCAATACGACAGATACATCACCAGAGGCTATAGTTTTGTTTTCGCTCAGGTCGTGCGTGGCTATCAATAACAAAGCTAAATTGACCTCTTTTCCTTCTAGTATATCCTTTTTATGTGAGCCGGTATGAAGTGGGCTGGCGCGATGTGAGGGATGGCAGAGGCAATACCTGAGGTGCTAGCTTGAGGCTGGAATGGTGGAGGGAGGGTTATAGCCGGCGGTGAAGTAGCTGTGGCATCCCTGTTCTCCATAGCGTCCATCCTATTTTGCATTTCAGACATGTTAGACGTGAGATTATTAATCATGGCATGTAGCTGCGTGAGAGAAGTCTGCAAGGTGGACATAGAAACTTCCTCAGGGTTAAGCCCTGCAGCCTCATTTGTCAAGATTCTATATAATTCTGCCTTACGGGCAGAGGCCGGGAAGGGTATACCCCTCTTGACCAACTCAGCAGTGAGTTTCGGCACAGTCCATGTTCTTAAGGAGGGAAGACTGGCATGCTCAGAAGTTCTAGCTGCGTTTTCCAGCACCGAAGCGGAGTCCTCTATGTCGGAGGCGTGAGACATTCTGAAATGATCAAAACCAAACTGCAGTGAATCTCTGAGCCTAGACTGAACTGCTACCAACACCACAACTCACTTCACCTATTCACTTATCCACCCAAAACAACCTATAAAGGGTGACAGAACATGCGAGGGCGTGTCAGACAATGGTTCGTATGCGTAGGGGGCTTATCAAACATGCGTTAGTGATGAGTGAAAACGACTACCGCTCAACCAATACACTCTGTACTATTTACTACTACGTGACTTATGACTTGAAATAGGTGCACCAAAAACATTTTAAGTAGCCACAACCTGAAGGCGTGTCAGGTTCATGAGGTGACTACTTAATCTGAGCGACTGGTATTCTTACCCGAGATTGATGTCTTGATGCAACCTTAGAACTGAACATAACACGCAACATCATGCAGGCCCAGAACAGACCTGATAAACTCAGTGCCAGGCTATACTAGCCATAGACCACTCTGCCACCAACACCATGACTTATCTCACCTACTCATCTATTAGCCAGTAACACTAAAAGGGGGCAAAACATCCGAAGACGTGTCGGATACCGGACTGATGCGTAAGGGGCCTAACAACTATGTTAGTGACACGTGCACTAAATGGATCAACCAGAAGTTCACCAACGACACCCTGTACTATGAAGTACGTGACTAGTGAAGTGGATTAAGTGCACCGAAGGAAATAAGTAATCACAACCTGAAGGCGTGTCAGGTTCATGAGGTGGTTACTTAATATGAAATTGAAACACTCTTACCGGAGGCAGGTCTTGGCACAACCTGGAATAAACATGACATGCGGCTTCACCTTAACCCAGAATATAAGAGGAACCTACTAGAGAAATCTGAATTGACATACCTTAAGCCTGCGCAACCTATCAGGAAAGGATACGAGAAATGCTGAGTGGTGACCCGATGCAATGACAACCGATGAGACAAGATACTTGAGAACCCAGACACTCCAAAACGCTGGGTCAGAAGCTGAAACAGAGACCAGGTATAAGCTACAACAAAGAGCACCAGGCTAAACCTACCTAACTCACGTACCTGACCTTAAGATGGTAGAAGGATGAGAGAGAGCAGGACCGGAACTTGGTGTTTGTTCAGGACACAACCGGATCTACGCAGAAATGTCCGTATTAACTATGTACAAACCACCAAGAAACCAAAGAACGGAGCATACCTGGACCTTATAGGAATCTTGAACCGAGTAAGACCAGACAATGCAACCTGTAACAGAAAGTATTCCTAACTATGAACAGAAAAAGGAGGCCCCAGCTAACAAAAGCACTAGAACATACCTGAATATAACCACTTGCCAATTAACGATCTCTGACCAAAGACACTGACTGAAGACACTGGTTGACACAGACCTGTGAACTAAATTGACATGTTGTAGTGACTGAAACCCCCGACAACATTCCTGTGAGTGAAGTACTAACCCTAATATTGGTAAGTTGCTATGAAGATCTCAGAAGCAGACAACGAACATGACCTATGATAAACAAAAGAGTGTCGTGTGACTGACGTGCACAGCTTCGTACTGAAACTACCTACTGTTAGAACTATGCGACTTGTGAAACAAGACTGGAATGCTTGTATGCGCAAAATGAAAATGAACGTACAAGATCGTTTGTGCAATAGAGGTTACCCCTGCCGCGGTTATACCGAGCAACACCGCAAGTAAGACAGTGATTCACGTGTGTAACACCTATCCATGCATACTGCTGTTATGATACAATACTTTTTTTTTTTTTATTTATTTTTTTTTTTTTTTATGATATGTATAAATATATACATATACATGCATAAATACATACACATATACGACCTGTATGTGCACACATGCACACCCATACACATACCTACCCCCTATCTTTATTTATAAATTTTATATTCAATCATTTATTTATTTGTTTTTTAAATAAACGCATGGATGTGTGAAAAGGGTGCGTAAAGATATGTGATCCTGCCTATGTGTGACCGAGGCAAGGCCATGGGATTTGACACGATATGAGACTATTTGTCCTGGATATAGTTAGAAAAAATGACCAGTATTAAAATAAACCACACATCGCATGGTAGACACTATGCCATAAACATAATGATAAGACAGTAGTCGCCACCCTGCATCGTTAGGAATGAATGATTGAGATATGGGCAGATGAGGTTACGGAGCCAGGTGCGTGTAGGACAGCAATTACTGCGACAGAGAGTGACGTATCATAACATTAAGTGCCTGCTTTGTTTGTGAGCAGTGGGGCGCGGTGATACAGGATAGCGTACCCACCGGGACAATGCAGCCCTGTGGCAGGTGAGCTACCCCTGCCCTGAACACACGAACATGACATCCCAGGGCCGACATGCAGGCCAGGAGTCCGCTGTACCCCGCTTATCAGGGCGGTAGGTTAGCGTGACTAGCGGCCCGGCATGGCTGCAAAATGGTAACATACCCGCAATTGAGTATCACAAAGCATATGCTGGGTGAGTCGGGAGGTTGCCGGGCTAACCATATGGTGCAACGGAAACCAGGCGGCCCGACAACGCGACTCCCGGCGTCCCCAGCCACTCACCACCCGAAGCGCTGCTCCGTGCACACGTGTAGATGCCGACTTCCGGTCGGGAATCAGCTGACACCCGGAACTGAAGGATCGAAGAACCCGCGGCGCTTGGATGTGACGCCGCCGTGGGTTCTTAAAGCAGCCCGCTCCTCCCACAAACTCAGGCCAGCTGCGCAGGCCTAAACACATATATACACACACATCAGCGTTTTCCAACCAGGGTGCCTCCAGCTGTTGCAAATCTACAACTCCCAGCATGCCCAATTGCAGTTTTACAACAGCTAAAGGCACCCTGAGAAACATTGGTCTATGTGTGTGTAAATATCAGTGTTTCCCAACCAGTGTGCCTCCAGCTGTTGCAAAACTACAACTCCCAGCATGCCCAATTGCAGTTTTGCAACTGCTTGAGGCACCCTGGGAAACACTGGTGTGTATATATATATATATATATATAAGAATCACCGTGAAAATTCTAGCACAGGACGGCTTCTAGTGCGCTGCAAAGTGTCCCCCAGTATGCCACACTGGATCCCCACAAAACTTCCTCCTCTAGGAAACAGCACCCAACACGAAGTCCAGGTATTATGCAGGCGACAAGGTCTTTATTTGCATCAGAGCATAAAGTGCGACATTTCGTCTAGCAAGCCTTTTTCAAGCAATGCTTGAAAAAGGCTTGCTAGCCGAAACGTCGCACTTTATGCTCTGATGCAAATAAAGACCTTGCAGTCTGCATAATACCTGGACTTCGTGTTGGGTGCTGTTTCCTAGAGGAGGAAGTTTTATGTGTGTGTGTATATATATATATATATATATATATATATATATATATACATACATACATACACAGAAAATCTGCAGCACTCCAGGCCCAATAATTAAGATTCTACCATATGTGACTGAACTTGCATCTCGATCACAAAGAGGCAACGCCACAGAAGATCACAACTTTTTTCCTGCATTTTTCTCATAGTGAGGAAGAATACACAATGACATCAGTGACTACAGGTGACGTTTTCTCTATAGTCTTCCCTTATCTAATTCAGATGGTACATACCACTGGGTCCAGCTAAATCTCTCTGCAGAACTTGACGGTCAGATGGCATTGGTTCATTACTTTGTCAGCAGAGTCTGATCCTCTATATGAAAATGATAATTAATATAATGCTGCCAAACACTGACTTCTCTGAAAATAATACTACCACACACTTTATCCTCTGAATAGAATACAATCGCACACTGTATCCTCAAGATATATAATACTACTACACACTGTGCTCTCTGAATATAATAATACTGCACACTGCGCTCTCTGAATATAAACCTGGCACACACTGTACTCTCTGAATATAATACTACTGCACACTGTGCTCTCTGAATATAAACCTGGCACACACTGTACTCTCTGAATATAATACTACTGCACACTGCGCTCTCTGAATACAATCCTACTGCACACTGCGCTCTCTGAATATAATACTACTGCACACTGCGTCTCTGAATATAAACCTGCCACACACTGTACTCTCTGAATATAATACTACTGCACACTGCACTCTCTGAATATGATACTACTGCACACTGCACTCTCTGAATATGATACTACTGCACACTCTGCTCTCTGAATATAAACCTGCCACACACTGCACTCTCTGAATATGATACTACTGTACATTGTACCCTCTGAATATGATACTACTGCACACTGCACTCTCTGAATATGATACTACTGCACACTCTGCTCTCTGAATATGATACTACTGCACACTGCGCTCTCTGAATATGATACTACTGCACATTGTACCCTCTGAATATGATACTACTGCACACTGCGCTCTCTGAATATGATACTACTGCACACTGCGCTCTCTGAATATGATACTACTGCACACTGCACTCTCTGAATATGATACTACTGCACACTCTGCGCTCTCTGAATATGATACTACTGCACACTGTGCTCTCTGAATATGATACCACTGCACATTGTACCCTCTGAATATGATACTACTGCACACTGCGCTCTCTGAATATGATACTACTGCACACTGCGCTCTCTGAATATAATACTACTGCACACTGCGTCTCTGAATATAAACCTGCCACACACTGCACTCTCTGAATATGATACTACTGTACATTGTACCCTCTGAATATGATACTACTGCACACTGCACTCTCTGAATATGATACTACTGCACACTCTGCTCTCTGAATATGATACTACTGCACACTGCGCTCTCTGAATATGATACTACTGCACATTGTACCCTCTGAATATGATACTACTGCACACTGCGCTCTCTGAATATGATACTACTGCACACTGCGCTCTCTGAATATGATACTACTGCACATTGCGCTCTCTGAATATGATACTACTGCACATTGTACCCTCTGAATATGATACTACCACACAATGTTCCTTTGGAATATAATAATACCACACACTATACCCTTTGAGTATAATACTGCCACAGATTGTATCCTCTATATATAACACTACAACACACTGCGCCTCTGAATATAACCTTGTCATACATTAAACCTTATATGATACACCATACCTCACCCTCACATATAGTGATAATGCCTGCTGACCTGTGCAGGGGTAATACGCACAGTGATGTCACAGTACAGCGATGAAACACCCAATAATGTCACAATACAGGGATAATATATACAGTGATGTCACAATACAGGGGTAATACACACAGTGATGTCACAGTACAGCGATGAAACACCCAATAATGTCACAATACAGGGATAATATATACAGTGATGTCACAATACAGGGGTAATACACACAGTGATGTCAAAGTACAGGGATTATACACACAGTGATGTCACAGTGCAGGGATAATACACACAGTGATGTCACAGTGCAAGGATAATACACACAGTGATGTCACCGTACAGAGATAATACACACATTGAGGTCACAGTACAGGGATAATACACACGATGATGTCACAGTAGAGGGATAATACACACAGTGATGTCACAGTACAGTGATAATGCACACAGTGATGTCACAGTACAGTGATAATGCACACAATGATGTCACAGTACAGGGATAATACACACAGTACAGAGATAATACACACATTGGGGGAGATTTATCAAAACCTGTGCAAAGGAAAAGTTGACCAGTTGCCCATAGCAACCAATCAGATCGCTTCTTTCATTTTGCAGAGGCCTTGTTAAAAATGAAAGAAGCAATCTGATTGGTTGTTATTAGCAACTGGGCAACTTTTCCTCTGCACAGGTTTTGATAAATCTCCCCCATTGAGGTCACAGTACAGAGATAATACACATGATGATGTCACAGTAGAGGGATAATACTCACAGTGATGTCACAGTACAGGGAAACTGCACACAGTGATGTCACAGTACATGGATAATACACACAGTGATGTCACCCTACAGAGATAATACACACAGTGATGTCATAGTAGAGGGATATACACAGTACAGGGTTAGAACTCACAATGGGGTGAGGATTGGCAGGGGTCAGGGCACAGTATTTATAGTGTTACCTATGTAACCTGCCTGTCACGCCATCATCCACTGTTCACCTGCACTCTGGTCCTTCCTCTGACCCCAGCAGGCCTCCGTATGAGTCTATGATCACATGACCAGCAGGGGAGGAGCTGAGCTGGAGGTTGAGATCGATGTGTGTATGGCATTGTTTCCCAAGCAGGTGCATACAGATATAGCAAAACTACAACTCCCAGCATGTCCAGACAGTCCTGAAGCCGCCTGCCACCGCGGTGCCTGTCACAGTAGGGGGGGGGGGGGTGTTCAGCGGTCGGGATTGCTGCCCCCATGAAAAGTTCCTTATAGGAAAAACCTGCCCTGGCTGCAGCGCAGTGGACCGGTGGGGCTAAAGGGCTAGCTGCTTTGGGCCCCCAGGAATGCCCCATACACATACACTGCCCCAGGGGTCAAGTCCTGGAAAAAAAAGTGTAGGAAGTCACCCAAGATTTCTAATACACCCCCGCCCCTCGCAAGGTCACGTTCCGCCGTCAAGCCCCCTACCATAGACTTGCATTTAGGGGACGGGCCATGACATCACATGAACCAAAGCTGTGAAGTCATGATACTCCGGCCCCTGTATCGCCAGTCATTAAGCACAGAGCGAGCTTGCTCTGTGCAGTGATGACAGCGGGGGGGGGGGGGGGGGGGGCACAGCCGAGATCGCAGGGGTCCCCAATGGCTGGACCCCTGCGATCAGACATCTTATCCCATATCCTTTGGATAGAGGATAAGATGTCTAGAGGAGGAGTACCCTTTTAAAGGAGTACTCTGGTGCAGAGTATTCCTGCTCCGTCCTATCCGGGCTGCAAAAAAAAAGAAAATAAACCATCTCTCACCTTCCTGGGTTCCCACGGAGCACCACTACAGCTGATCGGTCCTCCGGTCCATCCTCTTCATACTTCCGGGTGTAAAGAAGCGTCACATGGCGCTCAGCCTATCGCCGGCCACCGCGATGTTCTGCCTCGGCCCATAATAGGCTGAGCGCCATGTGACGATTCGTTCACACTGAAGTATGAATAAGATGGACCGGAGGACCCATCAGCTGTAGTGGCGCTCCGCGGGAACCCAGGAAGGTGAGAGATGGTTTATTTTCATTTTTTTTGCAGGACGGAGCAGGAAAACTCTGCACCAGAGTACTCCTTTAAGTACCAGGGCACCAAGATGTATATTTACATCCAATGGGGGAGATTTATTAAAACCTGTGCAGAGGATAAGTTGACCAGTTGCCCATAGCAACCAATCAGATCACTTGTTTATTTTTTAAAGGCCTCTGAAAATGAAAGCAGCAATCTGATTGGTTGCTATGGGCAACTGCTCCACTTTTCCTCTGCACAGGTCTTTATATATCTCCCCCAATGTTCTTAAGGAGGTTATCATTCTGATAATACACTGTAACAAAACCCTCATTATGTCCCTATCATCATGATAACACACTGTAAGAAACCTCCTCATGTAATCTTCTTAGAATTGGGGTGACACACTGTAACAAACCTCCTCCTATGTAATCTCCTTACTACTGGGGTGACACACTGTAACAAACCTCCTCATCATGTAATTACCTTACTACTGGGGTGACACACTGTAACAAACCCCCACCTCATGTAATCTCCTTACTACTGGGGTGACACACTGTGACAAATCTCCTCCTCATGTAATCTCCTTACTACTGGGGTAACACACTGTAACAAACCTCCTCCTCATGTAATTACCTTACTACTGGGGTGACACACTGTAACCAACCTCCTCCTCATGTAATCTCCTTACTACTGGGGTGACACACTGTAACAAACCTCCTCCTCATGTAATCTCCTTACTACTGGGGTGACACACTGTAACAAACCTCCTCATCATGTAATTACCTTACTACTGGGGTGACACACTGTAACAAACCTCCTCCTCATGTAATCACCTTACTACTGGGGTGACACACTGTAACAAACCTCATCATCATGTAATCTTACTACTGGGGTGACACACTGTAACAAACCTCCTCCACATGTAATCACTTTACTACTGGGGTGACACACTGTAACAAATCTTCCATGTAATTACCTTACTGGGGTTACATGTCTCCTCCAGCTCCGCCCCGCCTCCTCCACAGCATCACACAGGTCCTTCAACCACGATCTTCCCTCTCCACCACAGCTAAGCTCCGCCCCAACATGCGATGGTGACATCATCACAGGTCCTACATCTCCAGCATCTAGCAGTCTGGGCCAGAAGAGGAGACGGAGGGAGGGTAAGAACAGAAAGGTCGGTCCTGCAGGACTATTGTAAGGAACGGCATTCCTCCTGTGGAAAATGCAAAGGAACGCTGTTCCTGCAGGTCTTGAGCCCTGCACTACCCCCATACACATACACTGCCCCATACCATACACACTGCCCCCATACACAGCCCCATACCATACACTGCCACATACACATACACTGCCCCATACACATACTCTGCCCCATACCATACACACTGCACCATACACATACACTGCCCCATACACATACACTGCCCCATACCATACACACTGCACCATACACATACACTGCCACATACACTGCCCCATACACTGCACCCATACACATACACTGCCCCATACCATACAATGCCCCCATACACATACACTGCCCCCATACACATACACTGCCCCATACGCATACACTGCACCCATACACAGACACTTCCCCCATACACAGACACTGCCCCCATACTCATACACTGCCCCATACCATACACTCTGCCCCATACACATACACTGCCCCCATACACATACACTGCCCCATACACATACACTGCCCACATACACATACACTGCCCTATACACATACACTGCCCCCATACACATACACTGCCCCATACACATACACTGACGACATACACTGTCCCATACACATACACTGCCCCCATACCTTACACACAGCCCCATACACATACACTGCCCCATACACATACACTGCCCCTATAAACACACACGTACACAACCCCATACACACATACACTGCCCCATACACTGCACCCATACACATACACTGCCCCATACCATACAATGCCTCCATACACATACAATGCCCCCATACACATACACTGCCCCCATACACATACACTGCCCCCATACTCATACACTGCCCCATACCATATACTCTACCCCATACACATACACTGCCCCCATACACATACACTGCCCCATACACATACACTGCCCACATACACATACACTGCCCCATACACATACACTGCCCACATACACTGCCCCCATACACATACACTGCCCCATACACATACACTGACGACATACACTGTCCCATACACATACACTGCCCCCATACCTTACACACAGCCCCATACACATGCACTGCCCCATACACATACATTGCCCCTATATACACACACGTACACAACCCCATACACACATACACTGCCCCTATAAACACACATGTACACAACCCCATACACACATACACTGCCCCATACACTGCACCCATACACATACACTGCCCCATACCATACAATACCTCCATACACATACAATGCCCCCATACACATACACTGCCCCCAATCACATACACTGCCCCCATACACAGACACTTCCCCCATACACAGACACTGCCCCATACTCATACACTGCCCCATACCATACACTCTGCCCCATACACTGCCCCCATACACATACACTGCCCCCATACTCATACACTACCCCATACCATACACTCTGCCCCATACATATACACTGCCCCCATACACATACACTGCCCCATACACATACACTTCCCCATACACATACACTGCCCCCATACACGTACACTGCCCCATACACATACACTGACGACATACACTGTCCCATACACATACACTGCCCCCATACCTTACACACAGCCCCATACACATGCACTGCCCCATACACATACACTGCCCCTATATACACACACGTACACAACCCCATACACACATACACTGCCCCTATAAACACACACGTACACAACCCCATACACACATACACAGTCCCATACCATATAAACTGCCCCATACACATGCACTGCCCCATGCACATGCACTGCCCCATACACATACACTGCCCACATACACAGCCACCATATACACACATATACAGCCCCCATACACAAAAACAGCCCCATACCATATACACTGCCCCCTATATGTTTATTTTTTAAAGGCCTCTGAAAATGAAAGCAGCAATCTGATTGGTTGCTATGGGCAACTGCTCCACTTTTCCTCTGCACAGGTCTTTATATATCTCCCCCAATGTTCTTAAGGAGGTTATCATTCTGATAATACACTGTAACAAAACCCTCATTATGTCCCTATCATCATGATAACACACTGTAAGAAACCTCCTCATGTAATCTTCTTAGAATTGGGGTGACACACTGTAACAAACCTCCTCCTATGTAATCTCCTTACTACTGGGGTGACACACTGTAACAAACCTCCTCATCATGTAATTACCTTACTACTGGGGTGACACACTGTAACAAACCCCCACCTCATGTAATCTCCTTACTACTGGGGTGACACACTGTGACAAATCTCCTCCTCATGTAATCTCCTTACTACTGGGGTAACACACTGTAACAAACCTCCTCCTCATGTAATTACCTTACTACTGGGGTGACACACTGTAACCAACCTCCTCCTCATGTAATCTCCTTACTACTGGGGTGACACACTGTAACAAACCTCCTCCTCATGTAATCTCCTTACTACTGGGGTGACACACTGTAACAAACCTCCTCATCATGTAATTACCTTACTACTGGGGTGACACACTGTAACAAACCTCCTCCTCATGTAATCACCTTACTACTGGGGTGACACACTGTAACAAACCTCATCATCATGTAATCTTACTACTGGGGTGACACACTGTAACAAACCTCCTCCACATGTAATCACTTTACTACTGGGGTGACACACTGTAACAAATCTTCCATGTAATTACCTTACTGGGGTTACATGTCTCCTCCAGCTCCGCCCCGCCTCCTCCACAGCATCACACAGGTCCTTCAACCACGATCTTCCCTCTCCACCACAGCTAAGCTCCGCCCCAACATGCGATGGTGACATCATCACAGGTCCTACATCTCCAGCATCTAGCAGTCTGGGCCAGAAGAGGAGACGGAGGGAGGGTAAGAACAGAAAGGTCGGTCCTGCAGGACTATTGTAAGGAACGGCATTCCTCCTGTGGAAAATGCAAAGGAACGCTGTTCCTGCAGGTCTTGAGCCCTGCACTACCCCCATACACATACACTGCCCCATACCATACACACTGCCCCCATACACAGCCCCATACCATACACTGCCACATACACATACACTGCCCCATACACATACTCTGCCCCATACCATACACACTGCACCATACACATACACTGCCCCATACACATACACTGCCCCATACCATACACACTGCACCATACACATACACTGCCACATACACTGCCCCATACACTGCACCCATACACATACACTGCCCCATACCATACAATGCCCCCATACACATACACTGCCCCCATACACATACACTGCCCCATACGCATACACTGCACCCATACACAGACACTTCCCCCATACACAGACACTGCCCCCATACTCATACACTGCCCCATACCATACACTCTGCCCCATACACATACACTGCCCCCATACACATACACTGCCCCATACACATACACTGCCCACATACACATACACTGCCCTATACACATACACTGCCCCCATACACATACACTGCCCCATACACATACACTGACGACATACACTGTCCCATACACATACACTGCCCCCATACCTTACACACAGCCCCATACACATACACTGCCCCATACACATACACTGCCCCTATAAACACACACGTACACAACCCCATACACACATACACTGCCCCATACACTGCACCCATACACATACACTGCCCCATACCATACAATGCCTCCATACACATACAATGCCCCCATACACATACACTGCCCCCATACACATACACTGCCCCCATACTCATACACTGCCCCATACCATATACTCTACCCCATACACATACACTGCCCCCATACACATACACTGCCCCATACACATACACTGCCCACATACACATACACTGCCCCATACACATACACTGCCCACATACACTGCCCCCATACACATACACTGCCCCATACACATACACTGACGACATACACTGTCCCATACACATACACTGCCCCCATACCTTACACACAGCCCCATACACATGCACTGCCCCATACACATACATTGCCCCTATATACACACACGTACACAACCCCATACACACATACACTGCCCCTATAAACACACATGTACACAACCCCATACACACATACACTGCCCCATACACTGCACCCATACACATACACTGCCCCATACCATACAATACCTCCATACACATACAATGCCCCCATACACATACACTGCCCCCAATCACATACACTGCCCCCATACACAGACACTTCCCCCATACACAGACACTGCCCCATACTCATACACTGCCCCATACCATACACTCTGCCCCATACACTGCCCCCATACACATACACTGCCCCCATACTCATACACTACCCCATACCATACACTCTGCCCCATACATATACACTGCCCCCATACACATACACTGCCCCATACACATACACTTCCCCATACACATACACTGCCCACATACACTGCCCCCATACACGTACACTGCCCCATACACATACACTGACGACATACACTGTCCCATACACATACACTGCCCCCATACCTTACACACAGCCCCATACACATGCACTGCCCCATACACATACACTGCCCCTATATACACACACGTACACAACCCCATACACACATACACTGCCCCTATAAACACACACGTACACAACCCCATACACACATACACAGTCCCATACCATATAAACTGCCCCATACACATGCACTGCCCCATGCACATGCACTGCCCCATACACATACACTGCCCACATACACAGCCACCATATACACACATATACAGCCCCCATACACAAAAACAGCCCCATACCATATACACTGCCCCTATATACACACATAGACACAGCCCCCACACACAGTCCACCATACACACAAACACAGCCCCCCCACACACATACAGCCCTGTACCATATACACTGCCCCATACACATACACTGCCCCCATACACATACACTGCCCCATACCATACACACTGCCCCATACACTTACACATACACCCATACAAATACACAGCCCCCATATACTCGCATACACAGCCCCCATATACTCACATACACTGCCCCAAGCACTGCGCCCATACACATACACAGCCCCCATATACACACATACACAGTCCCATACAAAATACACTGCCCCATACACATACACTGCCCCCATCTACACACACATACACAGCCCCCATATACACTGCCCCATACACATGTACTGCCCCCATATACATACACTGCCCCATACACATACACTGCCCCCATACACAGACACTTCCTCCATACACAGACACTGCCCCCATACTCATACACTGCCCCATACCATACACTCTGCCCCATACACATACACTGCCCCCATACACATACACTGCCCCATACACATACACTGCCCACATACACATACACTGCCCTATACACATACACTGCCCCCATACACATACACTGCCCCATACACATACACTGACGACATACACTGTCCCATACACATACACTGCCCCCATACCTTACACACAGCCCCATACACATGCACTGCCCCATACACATACACTGCCCCTATAAACACACACGTACACAACCCCATACACACATACACTGCCCCATACACTGCACCCATACACATACACTGCCCCATACCATACAATGCCTCCATACACATACAATGCCCCCATACACATACACTGCCCCCATACACATACACTGCCCCCATACACAGACACTTCCCCCATACTCATACACTGCCCCATACCATACACTCTGCCCCATACACATACACTGCCCCCATACACATACACTGCCCCATACACATACACTGCCCACATACACTGCCCCATACACATACATACAGCCCTGTACCATATACACTGCCCCATACACATACACTGCCCCCATCTACACACACATACACAGCCCCCATATACACTGCCCCATACACATGTACTGCCCCCATATACATACACTGCCCCATACACATACACTGCCCCCATACACAGACACTGACGACATACACTGTCCCATACACATACACTGCCCCCATACCTTACACACAGCCCCATACACATGCACTGCCCCATACACATACACTGCCCCTATATACACACGTACACAACCCCATACACACATACACTGCCCCTATAAACACACATGTACACAACCCCATACACACATACACTGCCCCATACACTGCACCCATACACTGCCCCATACCACACAATGCCTCCATACACATACAATGCCCCCATACACATACACTGCCCCCAATCACATACACTGCCCCCATACACAGACACTTCCCCCATACACAGACACTGCCCCATACTCATACACTGCCCCATACCATACACTCTGCCCCATACACATACACTGCCCCCATACACATACACTGCCCCCATACTCATACACTACCCCATACCATACACTCTGCCCCATACATATACACTGCCCCCATACACATACACTGCCCCATACACATACACTGCCCCATACACATACACTGCCCACATACACTGCCCCCATACACGTACACTGCCCCATACACATACACTGACGACATACACTGTCCCATACACATACACTGCCCCCATACCTTACACACAGCCCCATACACATGCACTGCCCCATACACATACACTGCCCCTATATACACACACGTACACAACCCCATACACACATACACTGCCCCTATAAACACACACGTACACAACCCCATACACACATACACAGTCCCATACCATATAAACTGCCCCATACACATGCACTGCCCCATGCAAATGCACTGCCCCATACACATACACTGCCCACATACACAGCCACCATATACACACATATACAGCCCCCATACACAAAAACAGCCCCATACCATATACACTGCCCCTATATACACACATAGACACAGCCCCCACACACAGTCCACCATACACACAAACACAGCCCCCCCCCACACACATACAGCCCTGTACCATATACACTGCCCCATACACATACACTGCCCCCATACACATACACTGCCCCATACACATACACTGCCCCCATACACAGACACTGCCCAAATACACTGCCCCATACCATACACACTGCCCCATACACTTACACATACACCCATACAAATACACAGCCCCCATATACTCGCATACACAGCCCCCATATACTCACATACACTGCCCCATGCACTGCGCCCATACACATACACAGCCCCCATATACACACATACACAGTCCCATACAAAATACACTGCCCCATACACATACACTGCCCCCATCTACACACACATACACAGCCCCCATATACACTGCCCCATACACATGTACTGCCCCCATATACTCACACTGCCCCTATGTGCACACACATACACTGCCCACATATACACTGCCTCATACACATACACTGCACCATACACATATAATGCCCCTATGTACACACATACACAGCCCCATACCATATACATAGCCTCATACACATACACTGCCCCTATATATACACACACAGCCATACACATACACTCAGGACCAGTTTTAGATTTAATGTGGCGCTGGGCAAAATTAAAAGTGGGGCCGCAAAAGCCAAACAAGTTAGATTTTATTGTGAAACGACTGATGTCATTACAAAGTAAAATTGGTAGCGAATAAAACAAGCCCTTGTAAGGGTCTGTAGATGGAAAACTGAAAGCGTTATGGTTTTTAGAAGGTGGGGAGGAAAAAACAAAAGTGCTGAGTCCTGAAAGGGTTAAAAGATCAGGAGCACAAGCCACAAAGCATATGTGCCTGTAAACACACAATATTTGCTAGACACACAATATCGCTATATTGTTCCAAATTAAAAACCACGATAAAAAGACCAATATTCTGACATACAATAACATATACTGTAGTGGTAGATACCAGCTATACGCTGGCACCCTGCAGATCGAATGAGGCCGGGTTCACATATATCAGGCGTGCACTGGAGGGAAACTGATTTCTAGAACTGATACCATTTATTTGAAAGGGACAGTTCACAATCATCCAGCGTCTTAATTTTGACGCCGGATTGTTGGACACACAGGAGAGAGAAGTTTGGATTACACCCCCTGAAAAACACTACTGTGCGTGTCTGTGTGTTTGTGTGTATATATATATATATATATATATATATATATATATATATATATACCGTATTTATCGGCGCATAACACGCACTTTTTAGGCAAAAATTTTTAGCCTAAAGTCTGTGTGCGTGTTATACGCCGATACACCCCCAGGAAAGGCAGGGGGAGAGAGGCCGTCGCTGCCCGCTTCTCTCCCCCTGCCTTTCCTGGGGTCTAGAGCGCTGCTGTCGGCCCTTTTCACCCCCTGGTTATCGGCGCCGCTGCCCGTTCTGTCCCCCTGACTATCGGTGCCGGCGCCGATAGCCAGGGAGAGAGAAGCGGCGCCGACAGCCAGGGGAGAGAAGGGGCAGCGGCACCCATTGCCGGCGCCGCTGCCCCATTGCCTCCCCCCATCCCCGGTGGCATAATTACCTGAGTCGGGTTCGCGCTGCTCCAGGCCTCCGTCGTGCGTCCCCGGCGTCATTGCTATGCGCTGAACGGCGCGGCGCATGACGTCAGAGCGCTGCGCCGTGCATAGCAACGACGCTGGGGACGCACGACGGAGGCCTGGAGCAGCGCGGACCCGACTCAGGTAATTATGCCACCGGGGATGGGGGGAGGCAACGGGGCAGCGGCGCCGGCAATGGGTGCACCTGCCCCTTCTCTCCCCCTGGCTGTCGGCGCCGCTTCTCTCCCCCTGGCTATCGGCGCCGGCACCGATAGTCAGGGGGACAGAAAGGGCAGCGGCGTCGATAACCAGGGGGTGAAAAGGGCCGACAGCAGTGCTCTAGACCCCAGGAAAGGCAGGGGGAGAGAAGCGGGCAGCGATGGCCTCTCTCCCCCTGCCTTTCCTGGGGGTATATCGGGGTATACACGCCCACACACGCACCCTCATTTTATCATGGATATTTGGGTAAAAAACTTTTTTTACCCAAATATCCTTGGTAAAATGAGGATGCGTGTTATAGGCCGGTACGTGGTATACCCCGATAAATACGGTATATATCATAGGAAAGAAAAAGAATTATATATATATATATATATATATATATATATATATTTCCTAACCAGAGTGTAGGCACCCTGGTTGGGAAACACTGTTAACTATATATATATATACATATATATATATATATATATATACATATGTGGTCATGGCTCGAAAGGCCGTAAGAGCAATATACGAGAAAAGGAGAACAAGAGTACTTACCGTCCTGAGCCTTGGAACCCCGGGAGACCTAGTACAGAATTATGAAATACAAACAGCGGATGAGGTGTGCCCAATAACCGCGACCGTGGGCACGCCTATAGAGGGCATGCCCTTGTATGGATTATGACAGAAAAGGGGAGGGTTGGGTGGGTGACGCCCACGAGTCATACGCCCCTACCTGTGGGAGAGGGGAGGTTATATACCCCACGCCACTCCCACAAATGCAGCCAATTAGGCTTTTTACTTGTGGTCATGGCTCGAAAGGCCGTAAGAGCAATATACGAGAAAAGGAGAACAAGAGTACTTACCGTCCTGAGCCTTGGAACCCCGGGAGACCTAGTACAGAATTATGAAATACAAACAGCGGATGAGGTGTGCCCAATAACCGCGACCGTGGGCACGCCTATAGAGGGCAAAGAGTCAAGAGTAGGGTGTAACTCTATTTTATTTGTATCACAACACCAAAACTTTAAACACATTAGCCATTTCGGTAGAGGGATCCGGAATGTACCGGTCAAAACAGCTGGAGTTCCAGCGGCCTAACTTCTTAATGATGTGAGCTGGGACATCATGTTTGGAGGCTGCGGAGGCCGCCCCGATCCTGAATGAGTGTCCTGAGATGACAGCGGGATCATGACCTAGCATAGTGACTAGGGAGCGGACATATCTGATGAACTGGGAGGAAAACAGAGCATGCCCAGCCACCAGGAGGAGCGGACTGTCCGCTGCTTGCCCGGACAGCATTGAAAGGAGGTCGGTGAGAGACGAAACTGGGCACCACTGATGTGAGGTAGGGAAATGTCTGATAGATGCTCCCCATCTGCAGGTTTTGGTGGATGGTAGAATGAAGGTGAAACCTAGCCTGTCGGACGATAGCTGGCTCAGGGTTGGCCCGGGTGCTCTGCAGCCAGTGCGCGTGAACTCCCCCGGTCTAAGGAAGCCGTAAAAAGCAAGGTGTATGGCAGCTTTGACGACCGTGCTGAGGTGAAAACCAAAAGGGTGCGTGTCCAGTAAGGAAGACATAGCCCGGAAAAGATCCCCCGTGACCGGTGCGCGAGAAAGAGATTTGGG
The DNA here is from genome assembly GCF_029499605.1 of Hyla sarda. Lineage (NCBI taxonomy): Eukaryota > Metazoa > Chordata > Amphibia > Anura > Hylidae > Hyla > Hyla sarda. The sequence goes on from NC_079199.1 coordinate 66,884,866, forward strand.
GTGTGACAAGACTGAAATACCTTTGAGTGCTGCTTTGATCGGATGAGCAGAGAGTAGAGAAGAGGCGTGAGGGTACGAGAGCGACCTATGGTGTTGAAAAATCTGTAGAGAAAAAAAAAGAAAGGACCGACGGACGGCGCCTCGTGTATTACCCTCAATAGATCGGGTGGTGGGTGGGGGGGCAACCCCACGGGGCTTATAGATGGCCGCTCACCTTGAGATCTATAAAAAAAAAAAAGCATATCACCCACGATATAATCTGGGTACTGTAGTGCGAGTCGCTGCTATGCCGATGGGTTGCAGGAGAAAACAAGTCGTCCTGGGAGTCAATATTAGAAGTAGAGCAGGAAAAAACCCTGAGGTATGGCGCTGCAGACTCTTGTAGACAGATGAGGCGGATGCCAAAGGTAATAGGAAAGTCCTCAGCAGGACATTTTATTTAAAAAAACACAATAAAATGGACAAGATTACGCGTTTAGGGAGGATCCCTCCCTTCCTCAGATCCTGATCTGAGGAAGGGAGGGATCCTCCCTAAATGCGTAATCTTGTCCATTTTATTGTTTTTTTAAATAAAATGTCCTGCTGAGGACTTTCCTATTACCTTTGGCATCCGCCTCATCTGTCTACAAGAGTCTGCAGCGCCATACCTCAGGGTTTTTTCCTGCTCTACTTCTAATACTGTGGTGTTGAAGACCTGTTAAGTGAAGTTTGACGGTGTTCTGGGATAAGTGTAAAGAAGAATGGCAAAAACCAACAAAAGCTAGGGCAGAGTGTAAAGTGATTGTGGGGGAAAGCCCTAAGCCATGCATGAAGGAGGTGAAAACCACCAAGGCGGTATCATAAGCCCGGATCGTGCTGGGAGCTAAAGACTTCCTGATTAGAGTGTTGGCAATGGAGACGTATCTGGCTAGTCCGTCAGCAGTTGTTGGAACGGAGGCACCGGGACTCCAACCCGGTCTGCGTCTGGTTGTACCTGAAAAAACACACTGAATTTAGCCCGAGAGAGTGCATCAGCCGCCAAGTTCTTCCTACCTTCTATGTGTTCGGCCAAAAAATGGAAATTGTGCTGGAGAGACAATAAAACGAACCTCCTGACAAAGCGCATTATGTGGGGAGACCTAGAGCGTCCTTTGTTGAGAATGTCGACTGTAGCGGAATTGTCGCACAAAAATCGAACTGTGGAGTTGGCCCAGGAATTTCCCCAGACAGCAGCGGCGGCTACGATGGGGAATGTTTCAAACAGGGCTGAAGTTACTCTAAAGTCAGGAATGTTGAGGATCTCAGCTGGCCAGGGGCCGGCTATCCACTTGTTCCCGAGAATGGCTGCAAAGCCAACCGATGAGGCATCGGACACTATTGCCGGGGACCCGTCTGATAAGGGGGGAACGAAGAAGGAGACACCGTTCCAGCTCTCCAGGAAGTGATCCCACATGAGTAGGTCAGCCATCGCCTCGTTGTTGATGTGAATAACATGCCTTTGACCCGATACTGAGGGGAGAAGGTCCAAAAGTCTGGATATGAAGGCTCTCCCCTGTGGGATGATCCTCATGGCGAAAGCCATCATGCCCAGGAGGCTCTGGAGTTCGACCCTGGTTACTGTGCCACTCCTGGATAGGTTGTGTATCATCTCCCGGGTTCTGGCTAGTTTCTCCTGGGGAAGCCTAGCCTGCATGCTCACCGTGTCTAGGATGATGCCTAAGAACACCAGCTGCCTGACGGGGCCCTCCGTCTTGTGTGGTGCCACTGGGACCCCGATTTCCTTGAACAGAGACAGTATTGAAGTGAGGTCGAGAGGAGAGAGACTGGGACGTTCGAGTAGTAAGAAGTCATCCAGATAGTGTATGACGTGCTGGCAGTTGGCCACGTTCTGGAGTGCCCAATGCAGTGCTGTGGCTAGTTGGTCAAAGAGCCAGGGGCTGCTCTTTGCCCCGAACGTGAGCTTAACTGCGAAATAATACTTGTCCAGCCACCTGACACCGTGCCATTGCCAGAGGTCTTGTCTGATCGGGAGTAGTTTGAAAGCGTCAGTTATGTCCGCCTTGGACAACCAAGTGTTCCTCCCTAACTGTAGGATGATCTGTATGGCTCGGTCAATAGTAGCATATTTCATGGAGAACTCGTCGGAGGGGATTAAAGCATTGATGCTGGGAATGACGGAGGAATAAGGCGCTGAGAGATCATAAATTAATCTTCTTTTATTGGAATATTTGCCTGTGGCAAGCCCCAGAGGGCTGACTCTCCAACATGAAAAGGGGGGCACCTCAAAAGGACCTATCATGAAACCTTTAGCCAGTTCCAGCTGGATTAACCCGGACACAATCTCTGGCTCGGAAAGGGCTGATGACAGGTTGCCACATTCATGCGTGCATTGCGGCAAAGCGACCAAACCTGTGTGGAACCCATCGCAGAAGCCCGCCACCAGCCATCTCACCCAGTCGGGCTCAGGATGACCAGCTAGGACCCGGGCGAGGACCTGGACCTGTACCACGCCTAGTCATGTCTGAGGGCCCTTCTGGGAGCAGATAGAGCTGGGTGAGCCCTGAAACAAATGAAACACACATGCAGTAGTCTGCAATTGCTGTACGCGCAGGAGGAAAGATTGAAGTTATTGCAAATCTGGGTCTTGCCCAGGTACCTCACTGGTCTACCGAGCCTATCTAAAGCGGCCACGTTCCTAGGAGCTGGAGGGGTGAAGGTGTTCAGGCTCCTACTGGTGCTGGGTTCCCCTAGGTTGCTGAGCTGCGGGCACCAGCTGGAAGAATGCGTGGTCACCCCGCACGCGGTGCAGGAGGGGGCTTTACAATCAGCGAAATGTTCGCAGTATAACTCTGTGTCTATGGTCCCCCAGTTGGTGATGTAGCCAAACTGAGCGTATGCGGCTGCTGCTTTGGCTGCAAAAGATTTGTGGTACTCGTAGAACGTGGTACCCCCGTATTTGTGCGCCATCTGCACCACCCTGTGTAAATACAGATCCAACTCCTCCCTGCGGCCAGGGCTGACTGAACAGAGTACGTCCCTGAAAAGCCCAAATGCCAGCACAAACTCAGTGACACTTAACTTCCTGCTGAGCCTAGCGTCCTTGCTTTTGAACGTGACCGCTAGCTCCCCGCAGGCAACGGTTTTTGTATCATGTAAGTCCGTGGTGGCAATTAGCAGAGAGGCGAGGTTGACCTCTTTTCCCTCAAGGATGTCCTTTTTTATGGCTGCCGGGATGAAATGTGCGGGCGTGATGATTGGTGGAGGATGTGGCATAACTGAAGGCATGGCCTGAGAGGTAGAAACCGTGGGTGACGCTGCGGTCGGGACTGCTTCGTCGCTCCTGAAGAGTTCCATTAGGTCTAGCCTAGCCTTGAAGCCTGACACCGTCGTAAGCACCTCAGTCATCATTGTGTGAAGCTGAGACAAGGAGGCGCTTGAGACTTGGTCCTGCGCCGCTACCTGACTTCCCCGGGGGGCTTGGTCAGCATTCAGCAAGTTGAATAACTTGCCCTTCCTAGCTGAGGCCGGAAAGGGGACACCCCTCCTTCTCAACTCTTCCATTAGCCTGGGGATGGTCCAAGACCTGTACGAGGGCAAGCTACCTCGGTCCGAGGCCCTGGCGGGAGTCTCAGGAACCGAGAGTGCCTCCTCGATATCCGCTGGCTGAGACATGCTGCTGGCAACTTGTCCGGGCCATAGAAGGGTGCCGGCAGAGAGAATAAGAGGAGAGAGAGAACAATCAAAAATGACTAGTGAAAAATACCCTCCCTATGTGTATATATATATATATATATATATATATATATATATATATATATATCTATATATAGGATTTTTCTTTTTATTATTTTTTTTTTTTTTTTTTTGCAGTTCGCCTGGCTACAGGAGGGAACTGACCTGCTGAATTTCCTGAAAAGCTTCTGACACCGGGAGTACTGACCGCACGGCAACGGCTTCCAGCTGTGGATATTTATGGAAAGATTAATTACACATGAATGTGAATGACCGAAGGGTGTGATGGAGGAAGGTGTGATACTGAAACTGAGGCTAAGTGTATGCTGTTGCGCTGAAGAAGAGTCAGAACAGCATACGCAGAGGACCCCACTGAAGATGAGTCAGATGCAGGTGATCCTCTGCCTATGAGTGGTGTTGAGTTGTTCTGAAGAAGAGTCAGAAACAACCATGTCGTCAAGCCCCAACTGAAGTTGAGTCAGGCTGGGGCCGATTGACGTGAGTGTGGTGACGCACGTGGCTCTGAAGGCGTGTCAGTAGCAGCGTCCTGACCGGTGGCGGGACTGCCCGTGACTGCGTAAATGTACGAGATGAGCATGGAGTGATAGATGGAGGGAGAACATACAGTTTCCCTCTCAATTATTAATTCTGGTAAGTACCTCAACTGAAAGCTGTATGAGATGTTTCGGGAACACGGACACAATCCGACCACCTGGCACCCTGTGGAGCAAGCAAACGTGATGAGGCAGGAAGCAACCTGACTGACAGTAACTGCCAACGCTGATGAGCAACTGGCCGTCATGCTACATACATAGTATACAGTGACATCACGCAACAAGTTCAGTGCAGTAGTGGTGACAAGCAGCTCATAACCCTGCTCCCTTGAAACCCCCTCCCCCTCCCTCTGGCAACCAGGACTGGCTGGGCCTTGCGTCTCCTGCCATGTGACCACCTTAGCATGTGAACAAGACAAAGGGGGGGCAGTGGTGGGAAGGGGCTGTTGTCACCTGAGAGAATCCGGCGTGATCAGGAGGTCCTGCGTGCCCTGGAATGTAGCTGCGGCTGCCGTGCGTGAGGCTCCAAACGAAAACTGAAGCGACCCCACCCCCACCCCCAGCTGAGCGGCGAAGGGGAGCGGGACTGTGTGGTGGGTCCCGGGAAACCCATCCCTTTGGCCGGGGCAGTTGGAGGGAGGCCGTCAGCAGCAGCGCCCTCCGGCTGAGCCACGGCAGCGCCGCTGCGCCGGACGATGACGTCACTTCCCCCCGGGCCAGAAGCCCCGCCCAGCCAGCGCACGAGGCAGGAGCCGGCGAGGAAGCGGGGCACCAGACCCGGACGGAGCGGCGGGACCGCCGGAGCGATGGCGGCGTGGCTGAACCGGGGAGGTCCCACACCCAGAAACGCAGCACCGGGGAGAATGCCGCAGTGCAGGGCCCGACAACCCGGTCCCCCCCGGCCGGCCGAGCATCGTTAACGGCCGGCAGGAGAGGACGGGCCGCGCGACCCGCAGGAGCGGCGCTCCCCCAGACCGGGCAACGAGCAGGTAACAGGCGGGAAACCGGGACAGGGGCCTGGGGCTGCGGCAGGAGTGAAACTCAACGACCTGGGCAGCAACACGAAAATAACTGCAAACCAACTGCAACGACTAACACCTCCGAGACGTACGCCCTAACACGGTATTCTGCAAGAGAGATACCGCCCACGAGTCATACGCCCCTACCTGTGGGAGAGGGGAGGTTATATACCCCACGCCACTCCCACAAATGCAGCCAATTAGGCTTTATATATATATATATATATATATATATATATATATATATATATATATACATACAAAGTCCCGAAATCACAGCACCAGTCAGGTCATGGATCTTGAAATACTGGATTATTTTATTCTTCCCCACAGCAAATGCAACGTTTTGGCAGTAGTAGCCTTTATCAAGCATAATACAAATACAAAAAGTGCATATATATATATATATATCACAGATACATTTCATTGGCTACAACTCATGTGATACAAATGTATAATTATCTAAAAATACACCTCTTTTGAAATTTAATTGGAGCAATGCTCTGTTAATCACAGTGATGTCAAGTTGACATAGCAACCGTCTATATACAATACAATCAATACACATATAAAGTGCCCTGTGCCATATGACATACGGTGCTTTATAGTGTTATATAGGTACCTTCAGTGTCAGCCAAATAAATAACTCGATCTCACCCAGAACATGCCGATCGCTGCCATCTCCGTTCTCATTCTTGTTTGTATACAAAGCGACTGCGCATGCATTGGAAAAGTTCCGACGTATCAGCGCATCACTTCCGCTCCTGATCGCTCACAGTAATGTGTACTGATCAGGTGCGCGTAATGCCCTTACCCACACTAGTCACCATTTGTGTTCTGCGGCTGCGCAAACGGGTCCGGCGATCACATTATCACACTGGACATATCGCGATCCAGCCGGCCGGCTGTGCATGCGCATTGTAACCAAACACTTGTAACCTAGCAAATCATGTTTGAATAGTACAACAGTAAATGCTGACATCAAATTATCATGCAATTGATATTTTATTTCTAGATGACATGAATGAGGGCATATATTAGAAAAAATAATAATATATAACAGGATGGCTGCAATAGCTGCGATCTTGGCTGTAGTGAAGGTCCCCACGCATTTGCTGTGGGGAAGAATAAAATAATCCAGTATTTCAAGATCCATGACCTGACTGGTGCTGTGATTTCGGGACTATATATATATATTCTTTTATTTTATTGAAGAGCTGAGGTATGTGCTCTCAAGTCACCCAAGTGCAAGTATTCACACAAAATACTGTGCACAAGGATGCAGTCTATCGCAAGCCCTTTTTTTACACTTGATCTTAGCCAAAAGGCCCAGAGGTGATAACCGGTAAAGGGGTGGAACTAACCATGCCCCCTTCATGAGCACTCACACTACTTATAGGGAAGAAAGGAAGGCTGGCAGGCGGCCTCCCATGCATAAGAAGGGAGGGAGGCAGGCAGTCTCCCATACACTCTCTGGGTGGGTGGCAGTCAGCCACCCGTACATACAGCACAGGCTAAATCCACATCATTGCTTAACAGAAGTACAGGAGTCCATTCCACTCTGATGGAGCATTTAGCAATGCAATCCATACCCTGGCTTTTACAGGAACCCCCATCACTCCTCCTCCCTGCATGTGAGACCATGTTTAACACCTTAAGGACTGAGCCCTTTTTCACCTTAAGGACTGAGCCCTTTTTTGCAATTCTGACCACTGTCACTTTATGCATTGATAACTCTGGTATGCTTTTACCGATTATTCTGTTTCCGAGATAGTTTTTTCGTGACATACTACTTGGGGAAATAAATTCCCTCAGGATTAACCCTGACTAAAGATCCCCTAAAAATGTACTTTTATTAATGCTTCTTTAAAATATTTCTTGACTTGTGTAATTCACATTTCTTGCCACAAGATGGCAGTGGTGTTTTGAAATCTTGAACACTGTGCACAGCTAACTCCATACTATTGAAATTGCTCAGTGTCTGTCAGACAGACTGGTATTTAGACTCTTCTATCTAGTTAGTTCCGGTGCCCTGCTGCAGCTCGGGCACGGGAGTTACTACCTAAGCTGGGACACTCGCACAGCATTACTATTAGGATTGCGTTTTATGTCATGAAAAACTATTTCGGAAACTATCTCGTAGTTAGCTGTTCACAGCGTTCAATATTTTAAAACACCACTGCCATCTTGTGGCAAGAAATGTGAATTGCACAAGTCAAGAAATATTTTAAAGAAGCATTAATAAAAGTACATTTTTAGGGGATCTTTAGTCAGGGTTAATCCTGAGGGGATTTATTTCCCCAAGTAGGTTGTTCATTAATAAGTCGGCCCAGAGATCCCTAGGGGATTTAGCTTGTGTAGGTTTTCATGACATATTCTACTTTAACATAGCGGTAAATTTGTGTCGTTACTTGCATCCTTTCTTGGTGAAAAATCACAAAATGTCATGAAAATTTTAAAAATTTTGCATTTTTCTAACTTTGAAACTCTCTGCTTGTAAGGAAAATAGATATTCCAAATACATTTTATATTGAATCACAAACACAATATGTCTAATTTATGTTGGCATCATAAAATTTACCTATTTTTTTACTTTTTGAAGACATTAGAGGGCTTCAAAGTATAGCAGCAATTTTCTAAATTTTCATGAAAATTTTAAAATCTGATTTTTTCAAGGACCAGTTAAGTTTGAACTGGATTTGAGGGGCCTTTCTGTGAGAAATACCCCATAAATGACCCCATTATAGAAACTTCACCCCTCACAGTTTTCAAAATGACATTCAAAAAGAGTGTTAACCCTTTAGTTCTTTCACAAGAATTGCAGCAAAGTGGAGGAGAAAAATCAAAATCTGCATTTTTTACACTAATATGTTCTTGTAGCCCCATTTTTTTTTTCATTTTTAAAAGTGGTAAAAGGAGAAAGAGCCCCCCAAAATTTGTAGCCCAATTTCTCTCGAGTACGTAAATACTTCATATGTTGACATAAAGTGCTTTGTGGGCTCACAACATGGCTCAAGAGGGAAAGAGCAACTGTAGGATTTTTTAAAACATATTTTGCTGTCATGGTTTTTGGAGCCATGTTGCATTTAGGAAGCCCCCATGGTGCCAGAACAGCAAAAAAAAAAAACATATGACATACTATTTTGGAAACTATACCCCTCAAGGAATGTAACAAGGGGTATAGTGAGCCTCAATACCCCACAGGTGTTTGGTGACTTTGCATTGAAGTTGGGCGTAAAAATGGAAAATTAGATTTTCTCTATCAGCTCCATTGGGGGACACAGACCATGGGTGTATGCTGCTGTCTCTAGGAGGTATGACACTATGGCAACAAAAAAAGGCGGCTCCTACCAGCAGGATATACCCGCCTCCAGGCCCTGAGCTAATCAGTTTTAGCTTAGTGTCTGAAGGAGGTGGACATGGTCTGGAATTCTCCAGACCAGGTCTTCTGTTTATTATTTTTCCTAGTTATGAAAGAAAACGGAATAAAAAACTAACACATTCCCTGTTTTCAGGTGGGTACTCAGGAACTGCGGCTCACTGTTTCCCCATTGTGATTGAGGGGGCACAGACATTGCGTATATGCGCTGTTCACCCCCTCTCGCCAATGGTCAGCGCCTGGGGTTGTACCTCATGGGTCCGGGTCCCCCGATTTCCTGCTCGCCTTGCTCGCACATGGTAGCTCAGCGTGATGCAGGTGACAGAAAGCTGACTGAAGACCTCACAGAAGACTCCATTAGGTAAGTACTTCTGACTGAGGTGAGTATATATTTTTCTCCCTTTAGGTGCTGACTTGCAATCTCTGGAGACCCTAATTTTTTGGCCCACCTTTCAGGGTCCAAGGGGCTGGCCTGTGTTAGGGGCTCTATCTTTTATTCTAAAAAAAAGGGGCGAGCAATGGCATATTGGGAATGAATGGTTTATTTTATTATTATGCACATGTGTTTGTGTGTGTTATAGTAGCCGCAGCGCTTTTACTGTTCGGGCACATCAAGCGGCAACTTACTTTCGCTTTCGGCAGCAGACGGCTGTTGACGGATATGTGTATCGCCCGCTCACTTCCCTGTGGGCGCATATGCGGCTGACATGTGCGCCTGGGGCAAGGAGCGGGCGCCATTACTATTGCTCTTCTCGGCGGCCGGGGTGCTATAGCTCCGCCCACAGGGCCGCCGGAGCTTACTGGAGGAGCGAATTGTTCTCCATTCAGCACCGTGCACGCGTTTTCGGTGGCAGAGGCCAATAAGACAGTGCCCCTGCTCCAGGCACGCCCCTCTCTGGCTATTGGCTGGCCTGTTTCTCCCTCTCTATCTACACAGAGCGGAGTTCTCCTCACAGCAGCCGCCGCAGGGGACACAGACTTGAGTGAGATAGTTCTTTTTTCATTATGTCCGTACCCAGAACTGTTCCTCCCTCTAAACAGGCAACTGGAGCGTTAGTTTCCTATTTTGTCTGTAAGAACTGTAATTCCAAAATGCCTGGTTCTGCTGAACCCACTTGCTTTGCCTGCTCCTCTGCTGCCCCAGACCCCCTGGTACACCCGTATGCTCTTTCAGTTCTGGTGGATTCGGCCGCCCCTCCAGCCTGGGTTTCTTCCCTATCCCAGTATATGGCTGACTTGACTCAAGTCTCCCGTTCGGTGGCTGAGGCTTCCCGTGACGTGGTGTCTGCCTTGAAGAGGTCTGCCCTGTGCCGACCCTCTAAAGGGCCCCGCTCCTTTTCTCCACATACTTCACGCTCTCACAAGCGTACTGGGGGTGTATCTTCTGACTCTTCCATTGAGTCTCCAGGTAGACGTGGGTTCTCCCCTCATATGTCACGCCCCCCCGTGTCATCTGGTCACAAACGTCGCTCCTCCAGAGGACGTTCCCGGAATCGCCACTCTGCCTCGCCAGAGCCGCGTACCCGGTCAGGGTCGCCCCCCTCCAGGGCTGCCTCCACTTGTTCACATTCTCCTGGTGAACTGGTGGATGAGGCTTTCGAATAGGCATCTGACTCGGAGGACCGCTCGGATACAGTTGAAACGGTGAACTTTGGTAGCGGTCATAAGAGACACCTTTCACTTAGAGGACCCAGGATCTTCGGATGTGACTTCTGAAGTATCCTTTCATCGTGCTAAACTGGCACCTCAAAGGTTCAGCTCTCACGCTGAATTTGACACCCTTCTGGAATCTGCATGGAAACATCCGGACAAGAGGCTCCCGGGAATGAAGAAGGTTCAGGTGCGTTACCCATTCAACAAGGACCTTGTCTCTAAGGTGGTTTCCCCTCCCTCGGTGGATCCACCAATTTCCCGCCTCTCTAAGGCTACTACACTGCCGCTAACAGATGGGGCTGCTTTCAAGGATTCGACAGACAAGAAGGTGGAGTCCTTAGCGAAGTTTGCCTCTGAAGCAGCAGGCTCTTCTCTGCTTCCCACCTTCGGCTTGGGTGTCCAAGGCCCTATCGGTGTGGTGCTCAAAACTCCATCAGGGTATCCAGGCGGGATCCCCCCCAGAGGATCTGTCTGCTTTGGTTCTCCAATCTCTAAAGCTGGGGACTTTCTGTGCACAGCTTCCATGCAGTCAGCCCATGTGCTGCCTTTGCTGTGGGTCACCTGGCGGCCCTCCGCCGTTCCATGTGGCTTAAGGCTTGGGATGCGGATGCCACTTCCAAAAGGTCTCTCACCGAGCTTCCTTTTACTGGTGCCCGTCTTTTTGGCAAGCGCCTTGACGAGATTATCTCTGAGGCGACGGGGGGCAAGAGTTCCTTGTTGCCTCAAAATAAGGCTTGCTCTACTTTCCAGAGGAAGTCCTCTTCCTTTCGGTCCTTTCGGACTTTTAGCCCTAATAAGGGGTCTGGGCAGGCACCTTCGCGGGACAAGACGGCTCCCTCATTTCGGGCGCGCCCGTCTTGGAAGTCGGACACCAACCGTTCCGGCCGTTTTTCGGCCAAATCGGGCAAACACAAACCCACTTCTGCATGAAGTGATGCCCCCACCCGCAGATTTTTTTCGGGTGGGAGGTCGTCTCTTACTTTTTCGAGACATCTGGACCACACACATTCAGGACTCTTTGGTCAGGGATGTGGTGTCCAACGGATACCGAATCGAATTTGACTCCCTCCCAAGGGATCGTTTTTTTCAGTCCCGGGCCCCCCGGTCTCCTTCTCTGGCGAAGCAGTTTCGGGAGGCTCTCCGGTCCCTGCTTCTCCAGGGAGTTATTGTCCCCGTTCCTCCAAGGGAAAGTTTTCGGGGTTTCTATTCCAATCTTTTTGTGGTCCCCAAGAAGGGCGGTTCTGTGCGGCCAATCCTGGACCTCAAGCGTCTCAACCTTCATCGTCTCATCTGCCACTTCCGATTGGAATCCCTCCGTTCGGTAGTGGCATCCATTGAACAAGGGGAATTTCTTTCTTCAGTGGACATCAAAGATGCCTACCTCCATGTTCCAATTTTACCGGCCATCAACGGTACTTCCGCTTTGCGGCTCCGGAGGGGCATTTTCAATTTGTAGCCCTCCCCTTTGGTCTGGCCACTGCTCCTCGGGTCTTTACCAAGATCCTTGCGCCAGCGATAGCCCTGTTGCGGTCGAGAGGAGTCTCAGTGATCCCTTACCTGGACGACCTTCTCATCAAGGCTCCGACCAGAGTCCAGACCCTGGAGAATGTGGATCTCACCCTCCAGACCCTGAATCGCTTCTGGTGGATGGTCAACCGGGACAAGTCTGTCCTTTCTCCCACCCAGTCTCTGATCTTCCTGGGACTTCAATTCAACACGGCTTCTGCCCGGGTTTGCCTTCCGCCGGACAAATGTCTGACTCTCCTGTCAGGAGTCCGCTCCCTTCGGGCCCAGGTCCCAGTCTCCATCCTCGTTTGCATGGAAGTCTTGGGTCGGATGGTAGCGGCCATGGAGGCCGTACCCTTTGCCCAGTTTCATTACCGCCCCCTTCAACTGGCGATTCTCTCTCGATGGGACAGATCTCCTCTGTTTCGATCGCAAGATTGCTCTCCCTCGTCGGATCCGTCAGTCTCTGCTCTGGTGGCTCCGCTCCCCCCTTCTTCTTCAGGGGCATTCATTTCTTCCCCTCCATTGGCAGGTTGTTACAACGGATGCCAGTCTGTCAGGCTGGGGCGGTGTGTTCAGGGACTGGACGGTTCAAGGCCTCTGGTCTCCCCAGGAAGCCCTTCTTCCATTAAACATCTTGGAACTGAGGGCAATTCTTCTTTGCCTTGTTCATTGGGAGTCCCTGCTTCAGTCCCGCCCTGTCCACGTCCAGTCGGACAACGCCACGGCCGTGGCATACATAAATCGGCAAGGCTGCACTTGTGGCTCAGCAGCCATGGCCGAGGTGCCGAAGATTCTCATCTGGGCGGAAAACAAGGTTCCGGCCATTTCGGCGATTCACATTCCGGGTGTGCTCAACTGGGAAGCGGACTTCCTCAGCCGGTCCTCAGCCGACCCCGGCGAGTGGTCCCTACATCCAGAGGTCTTTGCGCAGATCTGCGACCTCTGGGGTATTCCAGACGTGGACCTCTTCGCGTCTCGGCACCATCAGAAGATCCTTCCATTTGTGGCGAAGTCCCGGGACCCCCTGGTGCTAGCTGTGGATGCCCTAGTGATTCCTTGGGCGGAGTTTGCGCTGCCCTATCTGTTTTCTCCCCTTCCGCTCCTTCCCAGGGTTCTGAGGAAGCTCAAAGCAGAGGACGTTCCCGCCATACTGATAGCTCCGGATTGGCCCCGAAGGTCGTGGTACGCTGATGTGGTCAGGCTCCTGGACGACACTCCACTGCGCCTTCCACTTTGTTCGGACCTGCTGTCTCATGGTCCTCTTTGCCACCCCAATTTACAGTGGCTGCATTTGACGGCGTGGCGGTTGTTGAGAGCCCGCGGTTTCTCTTCCCAAGTCATTCGCACAATGCTCAGGGCTTGTAAGCCCTCCACCGTACCTGGTGGTCTTATTTTCGTTGGTGTGAAGCTCAGGTCTTGTCTCCTGTAACTTTTTCTATTCCCCGTCTTCTCTCTTTCTTGCAGTCGGGATTGGAACTGGGGTTGACTCTCAGTTCCCTTTAGGGTCAGGTTTCGGCCCTTTCTATTCTTTTCCAGCATCCTATGGCTTCTGATTCTCATGTGCGGACCTTCCTTCAAGGAATGGCGCATGCTGCCCCTCCTTATCAGTCACCTTCTCCCCCTTGGGACTTGAATCTGGTTCTGGGGGTCCTCCAAGGTGAACTTTTGAACCCCTTAGGGAGGTGTCCCTGCGCCTCCTTTCTTGAAAAGTGGCGTTTCTTGTTGCTATCACCTTCATTCGGAGAGTGTCTGAATTGCCAGCTCTCTCCTGCCATTCTCCGTTTCTGGTGCTTCACCAGGACAAGGTTGTTGTGAGACTCACCGAAGGTAGCTGGTGGTGGATCCACTGAGCCCACGTAGAAGGTGTAGAGAGCCGTACCAGGGAGCGGAATCTAAGACGCCTCGGGTCTTCACCAGAGCCCACCGCAAAGCAGGATAGATTTGCTGCGGCAGGCGACGTCCAGGTCGCAACCTCTGGCACGACTCGTCCACGCGGGTAGCCGAGGTGTTACTTCGCAGGCGGCCAGACAGAGGAGATAACTCGGAGTCAGGAGAAGCCGTAGATCAGGGGCAGGCGGCACAGATTCGTAGTCAGGACTAGCAGTAGGTCAGGGGCAAGTGGCACTGATTCGCAGTCAGGAAACGTAGCTAAGGTCTGGTACACAGGTAGGTCAGGAACTGTAACTAAGGGTACGCTTTCTATAAGGCTAAGCGCACAAAGATCCAGCAGGGAACCATGGGAAGTGACTTCCTTTAATAGAGGTGGAGAAAACTGGGACCAATGGAAAAAGGGCACTGTCCCTTTAAATCAGGTGAGTGACGCGCGCGCGCCCTAAGGGGAGGATGCACGGGAGGTGCGCAGGGAACTCTGCAGGGATGCAGCTCCCACACCGGCAGGAAGAGGAAGCCGCAGACAGGGGAAGCCCCGGGGAGCGACACCGGAGACCTGAGGTGAGCAGCGGGGAGGAGACCGCTGACTCACCGGCACGGGGAAGCGGGGGAGAAGCCGCAGGCAGCCCCGTGCAGGGCAACAGGACACGGTGCGGGCCGTAACAGTACCCCTTTGGCCCCTTCTTCTTTTTGAGACGTAGGAACTTCAGAATCAAGTAATTTTCCAGGATGTTCTCTTCGGGTTCCCAGGACCTCTCCTCCGGACCAAACCCCTTGCAGTCGACCAGAAAAAATCGTCTTCCCTTGGAGTGTTTGGAGGCAAGGATTTGTTGTACCTCAAAAACGTCAGAGGCACCAGAAACCGGAGATGGAGAAACAGGCTTGGTGGAAAAACGATTTAGGACCAAAGGTTTAAGGAGAGAGACATGAAAGGTGTTAGGGATCCGAAGAGAACGAGGCAGGAGCAACTTGTAAGCCACTGGGTTGACACGATGTAGGACTTTGAAGGGACCCAAGAAACGAGGTCCAAGTTTGTAACTAGGCTGTTTAAGACGGACGTATTTAGCGGAGAGCCACACCTTGTCGCCTGGAAGAAAAACTGGCGGAGGTCTTCTCTTCTTATCTGCCTGATGTTTCATACGAGAGGAGGCACGGGCCAGAGCTTGTTGAGCGTCCTTACAAATGGTTTGGAAATCACGAACCAGAGAGTCAACTGCAGGAACCTCGGAGAGGGCAGGCAGAGGAAGAGGCGGGTGGGGACGTTGTCCATAGACAATGAAGAAAGGAGAGCAGCCGGTGGAAGTTGAGTCATGATGGTTATAGGAAAATTCGGCCCAGGGTAGGAGAGAGGACCAATCATCTTGTCGAGCAGAGACAAAATGGCGAAGATAGGTTCCAAGGACCTGGTTCACCCGTTCCGCTTGACCGTTGGTTTGTGGGTGGTAAGCGGAAGAGAAATCCAGCATGACCATTAGACGGGTACACCAGAGGGCACGCCAGAACTTGGAGACAAATTGGACCCCCCTATCAGACACAATATGAAGGGGGAGACCATGGAGCCGGAAGATGTGATGAAAGAAGAGGCCAGCCAACTGGGGAGCAGACGGTAAACAAGACAGAGGGACAAAGTGAGCCATTTTTGAGAACCAGTCCACAACGACCCAGATTACTGTGCAGTAAGAAGAAGGAAGTAAGTCTGTGATAAAATCCATGGCTATATGGGTCCAAGGAGATTCCGGAATAGGGAGGGGTTGCAGTAGACTAGCGGGCTTCAGGCGAGATGTTTTGTCCCGGGCACAGATCACACAAGAACGAACAAAATCGGAGACATCATGGGCTAGACTGGGCCACCAATAATGACGGGAGATGAGAGTGGTGGATTTTTTGATTCCCGGATGACCGGCTAAGAGGGAAGAGTGACCCCATTTCAAGATCTTGGTTCTCAGGTGAGGGGGCACAAAAGTCTTTCCTGTGGGTACCTGAAGGAGAGAAGCCGGTGCTGCTGGAATTAGGCGATCAGGAGGGATGATATGTTGAGGCTGCGAGTCTTGACCAGTCACGTCAGAGACTCTGGAGAGAGCATCGGCTCTGAGATTCTTGTGGGTTCGACGGAAACGGATTTTAAAGTTAAATCGGCAGAAGAACAAGGACCATCTGGCTTGCCGTGGGTTCAACCGTTGTGCAGATTGTAGATACAGAAGATTTTTGTGATCAGTATAGATAGTAATAGGGTGAACAGTCCATTCCAACCAGTGCCGCCACTTTTCCAACGCTAATTTAATAGTCAAGAGTTCCCGGTCCTCAATGGTATAGTTCTTCTCAGCAGGAGAAAAGGTTTTCGAGAAGAAACCGCAAGTGAACGTTTTGCCCTTGGGGGACTGTTGTGTCAGTACTGCTCCAGCTCCAACGGAGGAGGCATCCACTTCCAGGGAAAATGGCTTGTCCGGGTCGGGTCAGGACCGACGCAGAGGCAAAGGCAGACTTGAGATGGGAGAAGGCTTCCATAGCAGGAGGCGACCAAGACTTGGAGTCCGCCCCCTTTTTGGTTAAAGCCACAAGAGGTGCCACCAGAGTAGAAAAGTGCGGGATGAACTGACGATAATAGTTTGCAAAGCCTAAGAAGCATTGGATGGCCTTAAGTCCAGAAGGTTGTGGCCAGTTCAGAACCGCAGACAACTTATTAGGGTCCATACAAAGTTCTTGGCTAGAGACGATGTAACCAAGAAAGGCTGGTTTTCTCGTAGAGGCATTTCTCGAGCTTGGCATAAAGATGGTTGCTTCTGAGACGACGTAGCACTTGGCGTACTTGGGCCCGATGAACCTCCAGACTGGGTGAAAAGGTTAGGATATCATCCAGATAGACAACGACACAAGAATACAGAAGGTCCCGAAAAATGTCGTTGACGAATTCCTGGAAGACTGCCGGGGCGTTGCACAGACCAAACGGCATTACTAGGTACTCATAGTGTCCATCTCGGGTGTTAAAAGCAGTCTTCCATTCGTCGCCTTTTCTGATCCTAATCAAATTATAGGCTCCGCGGAGATCTATCTTGGAAAAGATCTTGGCTCCACGCAACCGATCAAATAGCTCAGAAATGAGAGGAAGAGGGTACCGATACTTGATGGTAATTTTGTTTAAGCCACGGTAGTCGATGCATGGCCGAAGTGACCCATCCTTCTTTTCCACAAAGAAAAAAAAAGCTCCGGCTGGAGAAGAGGATTTTCGGATAAAACCGCTCTGCAAGTTCTCCCGGATGTATTCCGACATGGCTTTGGTCTCGGGAGAGGACAAGGGGTAAATCCTTCCCCTAGGGGGGAGGTGCCCGGCAGAAGATCAATGGGACAGTCATAGGGACGGTGAGGAGGAAGGCATTCGGCTTGTCACTCACAGAACACATCAGCAAACTCATGATATGGGGCAGGAAGACCAGATAGAGTAGGACTAGGAGACGGGAAACTGGGTTGAACCGGCTTCAGGCTATGGGTCTGACAGTCCGGACCCCAAAGCGTGACTTCTCCGGAGCACCAATCCAGGTGTGGGGCATGAAGTTGCAGCCAAGGAAGTCCCAGGAGAATACGAGAGGTGCAGCGTGGTAACACGTAGAAAACGATATTCTCCTTATAAAGGGCTCCTATTGGGCATCACGAGAGGTGCGGTAACTTCCTGTACAGCGGAATTCAGGTAGTCCCCGTTTATGGAAGAAATGAAGAGAGGCTTAGGGAGTCGAGAGGCAGGCAAGCGGAACTTGGTGACCAAGTGAGCGTCAAGAAAATTGCCAGCCCACCCGGAGTCCACAAGAGCAGGAACGGTGAAGGTATCCCCCAGAGGGGAGGTGAGTCGGACCGGTATATTTAGACGGGGAGAGGAGTTTTTCACACCTAGGGTCGCCTCTCCAACGTCCCCTAGGTGCGAGCGTTTCCCTGACGTGAGGGACGGAGAGGACACTGACTTAGAAAGTGTTCCGGACTGGCACAGTAGAGGCAAAGATTCTCTTCCCTGCGGCGAGTTCTTTCTTGAGAAGTAAGTCGAGCCCGGTCCACTTGCATGGGCTCGTCAGCAGCTGGTGGAGAAGAAGCCTCCGGTGGGTGTTGAAGAACTGGAGCAAGCCTAGGGAAGCGACGAGGCCTCGGCGGATGTCAATCCGAGTCGCCAAATGGATTAAGTCCTGGAGGGAAGTAGGAGGATCACGGGTTGCCAGGGCATCCTTGACTCTACTTGACAACCCCTTCTTAAAAGTGGCACACAGTGCTGTTTCGTTCTAGTCTAGTTCAGATGCTAGGGTTCGAAACTGGATAGCATAGTCCCCTACTGTGGACTCCCTCTGGTGAAGATTCAGGGGAGCAGACTCGGCAGAGGAGGCTCGGGCTGGTTCCTCGAAGACGCCCCGGAATTCGGCAAAGAAGGCCTGCAGATCGGACGTAATAGGATCGCACTTGTCCCAGAGAGGTGTGGCCCAGGCCAAGGCTTTGCCAGAAAGAAGACTGAGGACAAAGGCCACCTTGGCTCGTTCGGAGCGGAACTGGTCTGCCATCAGTTCAATGTGCAAGGAGCACTGGGACACAAAACCCCTGCACGCTTTGGGGTCTCCCTCAAATTTGTTAGGCAAGGAGAGGCGCAGCTTCGGACCAAGAGCGGAGACAGGAGGAACTGGATCCGGAGAGGGCTCGGGCACAGGTTGCCGTGGTTGCTGATGCTGCTGCATAGAAAGGAGTTGTTCCATCATGGCGGACAATTGATTTAATTGCTGAGCCAACTGCCGGGACTGCTGAGCCACGACGGTAGAAAGATCAGCTATGCTAGGCAGAGGCACCTTGGCGGGATCCATGGCCGGATCTTGCTGTGAGACTCACCAAAGGTAGCTGGTGGTGGATCCGCTGAGCCCACGTGGAAGGTGTAGAGAGCCGTACCAGGGAGCGGAATCTAAGACGCCGCTGGTCTTCACCAGAGCCCGCCACAAAGCAGGATGGATTTGCTGCACATCCAGGTCGCAACCTCTGGCACGACTCGTCCATGCGGGTAGCCGAGATGTTACTTGGCACGGAGGTGAGGAATGCAGGTAGCGAGCAGGTGGCCAGATAGAGGAGATAACTCGGAGTCAGGAGAAGCCGTAGATCAGGGGCAGGCGGCACAGATTCGTAGTCAGGACTAGCAGTAGGTCAGGGGCAGGCGGCACAGATTCACAGTCAGGAAACGTAGCTAAGGTCTGGTACACAGGTAGGTCAGGAACAGTAACTAAGGGTACGCTTTCTCTAAGGCTAAGGGAACAAAGATCCGGCAGGGAACCATGGGAAGTGACTTCCTTTAATAGAGGTGGAGAAAACTGGGACCAATGGAAAAAGGGCACTGTCCCTTTAAATCAGGTGAGTGATGCGCGCGCGCCCTAAGGGGAGGACGTGCGCGCATCAGTGGAGGACGCACGGGAGGTGCGCAGGGAACTTTGCAGGGATGCAGCTCCCAAACCGGCAGGAAGAGGAAGCCGCAGACAGGGGAAGCCCCGGGGAGCGACATCGGAGACCCGAGGTGAGCAGCGGGGAGGAGACCGCCGATTCACCGGCACGGGGAAGCGGGGGAGAAGCCACAGTCGGCCCCGTGCAGGGCAGAGGGACGCGGCGCGGGCCGTAACAGTTGTCTTCCGGACAGATCCTTCCTTTTTGCCTAAGGTTGTTTCGGCTTTTCATCTCAATGAGGACATTGTTCTTCCGTCCTTTTGTCCCGCTCCTTCTCATCCTAAGGAGCATTTACTCCACAAACTGGATGTGGTTCGGGCTGTTAGGTCTTACCTCTATCACTTCTTCCTTACGGAAGGTTGTCGCAAGGGACAACCTGCTTCCAAGGCCACCATTTCTCGGTGGATCCGGTCTGCCATTTCAGATGCCTATTGCTGTAGGGGGAAGGTTCCTCCCTTCAGGGTTGTGGCTCATTCTACCCGTTCTGTTGGGGCATCCTGGGCTCTCCAGAACAAGGCCTCGTCCTCGCAGATTTGCAAGGCGGCTACTTGCTCGTCTTTGCACACTTTCTCGAGGTTCTACCAGGTTCATACCTTCGCATCGGCTGCTAGTCTTGGCTAATGTGCTGCAGGCGGCAGTGGAACAGCCGTCTGCCTGACTGATTATCTGCCCATCCAAGGGACGGCTTTGGTACGTCCCATGGTCTGTGTCCCCCAATGGAGCCAATAGAGAAAAGGAGATTGTTTAACACTTACCGTAAAATCTCTTTCTCAAAGGATCCATTGGGGGACACAGCTCTCGCCCTTTTGGGTTCCTCTTTGGTTCTCTATCCGAGGGTGTGTTCAGTTATATTTTTTCTTCTGGTCCTCGGACAGTTCGTGTTTTTTCCTTGACCTGTCGGTCCTCTCCTATTTCTCTGGTACTAAAACTGATTAGCTCAGGGCCTGGAGGCGGGTATATCCTGCTGGGAGGAGCTGACTTTTTTTGTTGCCATAGTGTCATACCTCCTAGAGACAGCAGCATACACCCATGGTCTGTTTCCCCCAATGGATCCTTCAAGAAAGAGATTTTACGTTAAGTGTTAAAAAAATCTCCTTTTTAACACTAAAATGATGGTGTTACCCCAAACTTTTCTTTTTCACAAGGGATAATAGGAGAAAATGGACCCCAAAATTTGAAGCCCAATTTCTCCTGATTAAGAAAACGCCCCATATGTGGACGTGAAGTGCTCTGCTGGCGCACTACAATGCTTAGAAGAGAAGGAGCTAAATTTGGCTTTTTGAAAGAGAATTTTGCTGAAATGGTTTTTGGGGGGCATGTTGCATTTAGAAAGTCCCCAGGGTGCTAGAACAGCAAAGATTCCCCCACATGGCATACTATTTTGGAAATTACACCCCTCAAGGAACGTAACAAGGGTATAGTGAACCTTAACACCTCACAGGTGTTTGACGACTTTGCGTTGAAGTTGGACGTGAAAATGGAAAATTAGATTTTTAACACTAAAATGATGGTGTTATTCCAGATTTTTCATTTTCACATGGTGTAATAGGAGAAAATGGACCCCACAATTTGTAGCCCAATTTCTCCCGGTTAAGAAAACGCCCCATAAGTGCTCTTCTGGCGCAGTACAGGTCTCAAAACAGAAGGAGTGCCATTGGACTTTTGGAGATAGAATTTTGCTGGAATTGAAGTCGGGGGCCATATACAGTTGCAAACCTCCCATGGTGCCAGAACAGTGGAACCCCCCACATGTGACCCCATTTTGGAAACTACACCCCTCACAGAATTTAATAAAGGGTGCAGTGAGCATTTACACCCCACTGGAGTTTGACAGATCTTTGGAACAGTGGGCTGTGCAAATGAAAAATTTAATTTTTCATTTTCACGGACCACTGTTCAAAAAATATGTCAGACACCTGTGGGGTGTAAATGCTTACTGCACACCTTATTAAATTCTGTGATGGGTTTAGTTTCCAAAATGGGGTCACATGTGGGGGGGTTCCACTGTTCTGGCACCATGGGAGCTTTGTAAATGTACATGGCCTTCAATTCCAGACACATTCTCTCTCCAAAAGCCCAATGGCTCTCCTTCTCTTCTGAGCATTGTAGGGCGCCCGCAGAGCACTTTACGTCCACACATGGGGTATTTATATACGGGGTTACAAATTTGGGGGGGCTTTTTTTCCTATTACCCCTTGTGAAAATGAAACATTTGGGATAACACCAGCATTTTAGTGAAGAAAAAAATTTTTTTCTTTTTCACGTCCGTCCAACTTTAATGAAAATTTGTCAAACACCTGTGGGGTGTTAAAGCTCACTATACCCCTTCATACATTCTGTGAGGGGTGTAGTTTCCAAAATGGGGTCACATGTGGGTATTTATTGTTTTGCGTTTATGTCAGAACCGCTGTAAAAGGAGAAAAAGCCCCCCAAAATTTGTTGGGCAATTTTTACCGAGTACGGTAAAGTGAGAGAGCGCCATGCGCATTTGAGGCCTAAATTAGATATTTGCATAGGGACGGATGCAAGAGTTAGACTTTCCTCGGATACCAAAATTACCCTACGGCAGTGTTTCGCAAACAGAGTGCCTCCAGCTGTTGCAAAACTCCCAGCATGCCTGTACAGTCAATGGCTGTCTGGCAATACTGGGAGTTGCTGTTTTGCAACAGCTGGAGGCTGCGTTTTAGAAACCGTGCCATACCAGAGGTTTCTCATTTTTATTGGGGGGGTTGTGTAGGGGTATGTTTATAGGTAGGGTTTTTAGGGTACATTCAGACTGCCGGGGGATTACAGCGAGTTTCCTGCTGGGAGTTTGAGCTGCAGCAGAAAATTTCCAGCATCTCTAGCTTGCAGCGAGAGACTAACTGTAAACCCCCGCCCGTGTGAATGTACCCTGTACATTCGCATGTGGGGGCAAACCTCCAGCTGTTGAAAAACTACAGCTCCCAGCATGCCCTTTGGCTGTCCGTGCATGCTGAGGGTTGTGGTTATGCAACAGCTGGAGGCACACTGGTTGCAAAACATTGAGTTAGGTTGAGAAACATTATCTGTTTCCTAACTCAGAGTTTCCCAACCAGTGTTCCTCCAGCTGTTGCAAAACTACAACCCCCAGCATGCATGGTCTGTCAGTGCATGCTGGGAGTTATTGTTTTGCAACAGCTGGAGGCACACTGGTTGGGAAGCACTGAGTTAGGAAACAGACAATGTTTCCCAACCAGTGTGCCGCCAGTTGTTCAAAACTACAGCTCCCAGCATGCCCAGAGTGCTGACGGACATGCTGGGAGTTGTAGTTTTGCAACATCTGGAAGAGCACAGTTTGGAGACCACTATACAGTGGTGCCCAAACGGTAGCGCTCCAGATGTTGCAAAACTACAACTCCAAGCATGCCAAGGCATGCTGGGAGTTGTAGTTCTGTAACATCTGTCCCTTCAGATGTTGCAGTACTACAACTCCCAGCATGCCTGGAGAGTCTCAGCATGCAGGGAGTTGTAGTTTTGCAACATCTGGAGGCCTATAGCTTAGAGACCACTGTATAGTGGTCTCCAAACTGTGCTCTTCCAGATGTTGCAAAACTACAACTCCCAGCATGCTGAGACTATCCAGGCATGCTGGGAGTTGTAGCAATGCAACATCTGAAGGGACAGATGTTACAGAACTACAACTCCCAGCATGCCTGGGCAGTCTGGGCATGCTGGGAGTTGCAGTTTGGCAACCCTTAGAAGGAAGCAGTAAAGATCGCTTTACTGCTACCTTCATTGCTGCTCCGTGCCGTCGCCTCCCTATCTCCGCCACTGATCTCCGCTGATGCCACCGATGATCCCCGGTCCCCGCCGCAAGTCCCCAGGTACCACCACCATCTTCTCCCCCCCTCTCTGCCTGACATCCAGGGGCGGGCAGAGCGGGAAATTTCCATGGTAACCCCCCTGCCTTCAACTGCCATTGGTCAGTAGTCATTACTAATGGCAGGGGATAGGGGGGGATGGTACCACTGCCACCTCGCTCCTATCCCTTAGGATGATCAGGGCTGTCACTGACAAATCCTTTCATCCCTATTTTCCGGGCAATCGGGTCATCAGAGACCCGATCAGCCCGGAATTGCCACAAACGTCGATTTGCTGCGATGGCCGACATGGGGGGTTCTCAGGACCCCCCTAGGCATTTGCACAGGATGCTGATGCTGACAGTGAATGATTTCAGCAGGCATCTCGGTCCGGTCCCCGACCGGCTAGCGTCGGGGACCGAAATTCCCACGGGCGTATCCATACACCCTCAGTCCTTAAGGACTTTGAAACGGGGGCGTATGGACACACCTTCCATCCTTAAGGGATTAAGATCTGCATATGAAAACAACACGCCTACCTTTGTTGCCTGTAGCCGCCTCCCTGGCTGTCCGGACACGGAATCAAACCACCTGTAACGAGAAACTGAAAATAAACAGTATACACCTGCATCCTTTTGGACTCTTTGCTGAATCAGGGTAATCTGACAACCCATGGTGGTGCTGTTGGTGCTTCTGGTTCTTCTGCTGTTTACACCTGGCAGTGGCATTGAATGATATTTAACAGTACTAAAGGTCCTGGGTGCAACAATCCTCCCATGAGGACCAGCCTCAACAGCTTTGTAGATTGCACTCATGTTTGCAACTCCATATACATTTTCTTTTCTTCATACTTCTTTCTTCATACTTTTTTCTTTCTGTCATTCAGACTTTCATTCATTCTCACTCACTCACTCACTCACTCGCTTGCTTTAATTCATTTGTTCTCTCTCTCACTCACTCAATTACTCACTCAATCACTCACTCATTCCCTCTCACTCACTCACTCTCTCTCTTACTCACTCAGTCAGTCTCTCTCTCTTTCTTTCTTTCTTTCTTTCTTTTTTTTTTTTTTTTCCATCTTCTTCTTCTTCAGACCCCATCATAGCACTAATGCTTATCCATTACCACCAGCAGATGGAGACACTCCATTGCAACATTGGTTGTGAGCAGCAGTTTCTAAAAACAAATGCCTCATGGCTGATTTCCCATCAATCAATGGATGGCAAATTTTGTTTTTATCATTCACTGACCAAAGAACCAATGCATGGTCAAGCAACAGCAATGACGCACCCTTGTGAATAACCATGAGACCCTCACGTCATTTAACAGGATTCAGCACCACTTGCAAGACAGCTACGTATCATGTCATGTCAAACCTGCACAGGTGTGCTAGATTAGTATTATTATTAGTTTTTTATTTTTTATGACATCAATCAGTGTGACATCAATCAAACATAGTCAGTAAGACGCCAAATGGATAGAAGTTCATAAACCAGTGCAACTCATTATTGTGGTCTCTAATTCTGGAATTCTTTTTTTTTTTTTGTTTTTGTTTTTTTGTGAGTATACGTGTGCTAGATGAGCTTATCCAATTAAGGAGGCCATTCAGCAGTACTGTGTCTGGACAGCAGCGGCACCTTCTGCAGCCAGACTGACTGACATGACATGGCAGGCAACAGCCGCAGCAGCACCCACAGAGGGTTAAATAAGAATCTGTATTTTTTAACACTGGAATGGGGTGGTGCACTGTACCCGAAGATACTGCCATATCGGGTCAATGCATAGGGTGACGGAAGCAAGTTTCCAAATCTCAAATCCCATTCTCAAAAATTCATTTAATTTATGGTCCCCAGAGAGGGGACGTATCAGATATTAAACTGATAAGAACAGATTTTTGATAGAAAAAACCTTTATTACCAATCAAATGTCAGTCACTTACACAATAAATAATACATTCACCATAACAGAACCGACTTTTATATATATATATATATATATATATATATATATATATATATATATACATTATTTTATTGAAGAGCTGAGGTATGTGCTCTTAAGTCACCCAAGTGCAAGTATTTACACAAAACACTGTGCATGAGGATGTGGTCTATTACAAGCCCTTTTTTTTTATTTTTTATTTGGCTACCCCTGAGGGGTATCTTTATTAAAAAATTCATAAAATTAAGAAAGTGCATATGATTGTAAAAGACATTGTTTTTACAATAAAAACTAATTTTTCATAATAAAAGTCACATAAATAGTAGTAAATGTTTACATAAATACACTCATATTACACTTAAAATGTTCATTTGGTTGCTTTACAAAATGGCGTTCCATTCATTAAAATATAATTTTCTAGCTCATAAAGGATAGTATTTCCTGTCTAATAAAAGGTACTGGTTGTTACGCCGAGCGCTCCGGGTCCCCGCTCCACCCCGGAGCGCTCATGGCGTTCTCCTGTTCGCAGCGCCCCGGTCAGACCCGCTGACCGGGTGCGCTGCGATTATGTCCCCAGCCTGGATGCGATTCGCAATGCGGGACGCGCCCGCTCGCGGTGCGCATCCCGACCCGCTTACCAGACTCGTTCCCCGTCTGTGCTGTCCCGGCGCGCGCAGCCCCGCTCCCTAGGGCGCACGCACGCCGGGTCTTTGCGATTTAAAGGGCCGGTGCGCCACTGATTGGCGCATGGGTTTTAATCAGTATCTTCACCTGTGCACTTCCCTATAATACCTCACTTCCCCTGCACTTCCTTGCCGGATCTTGTTGCCATTGTGCCAGTGAACGAGTTTCCTTGTGTGTTCCTAGCCTGTGTTCCAGACCTCCTGCCGTTGCCCCTGACTACGATCCTTGCTGCCTGCCCTGAACTTCTGCTACGTCCGACTCTGCTCTTGTCTACTCCCTTGTATCGCGCCTATCTCAGCAGTTAGAGAGGTTGAGCCGTTGCCGGTGGATACGACCTGGTTGCTACCGCCGCTGCAAGTCCATCCCGCTTTGCGGCGGGCTCTGGTGAAAACCAGTAGCAACTTAGAACCGGTCCACCGACACGGTCCACGCCAATCCCTCTCTGACACAGAAGATCCACCTACAGCCTGCCGAATCCTGACAGTAGATCCGGCCATGGATCCCGCTGAGGTCCAGCTGCCAGTTGTCGCTGACCTTACCACGGTGGTCGCCCAGCAGTCGCAACAGAGGCCACCAGCTGTCTCAACTGACTGTGATGCTACAGCAGCTTCTACCACAGCTTCAGCAACCATCTCCTCCTCCAGCTCCTGCACCTCCTCCGCAGCGAGTGGCCGCATCCACCCTCCGTTTATCATTGCCGGACAAGTTTGATGGGGACTCTAAACTTTGCCGTGGTTTTCTCTCGCAATGTTCCCTGCATTTGGAGATGATGTCGGACCAGTTTCCAACTGAAAGGACAAAGGTGGCTTTCGTGGTCAGCCTTCTGTCTGGGAAAGCCCTGTCATGGGCCACACCGCTCTGGTACCGCAATGATCCTGTCACTGCCTCAGTACACTCCTTCTTCATGGAGATTCAAAGTGTCTTCGAGGAACCAGCCCGAGCCTCTTCTGCCGAGACTGCCCCGCTGAACCTGGTCCAGGGTAATTCTTCTGTTGGCGAGTACGCCATCCAATTCCGTACTCTCGCCTCCGAATTATCCTGGAATAACGAGGCCCTCTGAGCGACCTTCAAAAAAGGCCTATCCAGTAACATCAAAGATGTGCTGGCCGCACGAGAAATCCCTGCTAACCTGCATGAACTTATTCATCTGGCCACCCGCATTGACGTGCGTTTTTCCGAAAGGCGTCGGGAGCTCCGCCAGGATATGGACTTTGTTCGCACGAGGCGGTTTCTCTCCCCGGCTCCTCTCTTCTCTGGTCCGCTGCAATCCGTTCCTGTGCCTTCCGCCGTGGAGGCTATGCAAGTAGACCGGTCTCGCCTGACACCTCAAGAGAGGACACGCCACCGCATTGAGAACCTATGCCTGTACTGTGCCAGTACCGAACACTTCTTGAAGGATTGTCCTATCCGACCTCCACGTCAGGAAAGACGCACTCCGACTCCGCACAAAGGTGAGACAGCTCTAGGTGTGAACTCTGCTTCTCCACGTCTTACTGTGCCTGTGCGGATTTCTTCTTCTACCTTCTCCATCTCAGCTGTGGCCTTCTTGGATTCCGGATCTGCAGGAAATTTTATTTTGGCCTCTTTCGTTAGCAGGTTCAACATCTCAGTGACCAGTCTCGCCAGACCCCTCTACATCGCATCTGTTAATGGTGAAAGATTGGACTGTACTGTGCGTTACCGCACGGAACCCCTCTTAATGTGCATTCGACCCCATCATGAAAAAATTTAATTTCTGGTCCTCTCTAACTGCACTTCTGAAATTCTTCTTGGACTACCTTGGCTGCAACGTCATTCCCCTACCCTCGATTGGACCACCGGGGAGATCAAGAACTGGGGTACTACTTGCCACAAAAAGTGTCTTATGTCTGCTCCCAGTCAAAACCCCTATGGCTCCTCCGATACCTGGTCTCCCCAAGGCCTATCTGGACTATGCTGATGTTTTTTGCAAAAAACAAGCTGAGACTTTGCCTCCTCACAGGCCTTATGACTGTCCTATTGATCTTCTCCCTGGTACTACTCCACCCCGGGGCAGAATCTATCCCCTGTCTGCTCCAGAAACACAAGCTATGACGGAGTACATCCAAGAAAATTTAAAAAGGGGATTTATCCGCAAGTTACATAGTTACATAGTTAGTACGGTCGAAAAAAGACATGTGTCCATCAAGTTCAACCAGGGAATTAAGGGGTAGGGGTGTGGCGCGATATTGGGGAAGGGATGAGATTTTATATTTCTTCATAAGCATTAATCTTATTTTGTTCCAGGAATGTATCTAATCCTGTTTTAAAGCTGTTAATTGTTCCTGCTGTGACCAGTTCCTGAGGTAGACCGTTCCATAAATTCACAGTCCTCACGGTAAAGAAGGCGTGTCGCCCCTTGAGACTAAACTTTTTCTTCTCCAGACGGAGGGAGTGCCCCCTCGTCCTTTGGGGGGGTTTAACCTGGAACAGTTTTTCTCCATATTTTTTGTATGGGCCATTAATATACTTATATACGTTTATCATATCCCCCCTTAAACGTCTCTTCTCAAGACTAAACAATTGTAACTCCTTTAATCGCTCCTCATAGCTAAGATGTTCCATGCCCCATATTAGTTTAGTCGCGCGTCTCTGCACCCTTTCCAACTCCGCAGTGTCCCTTTTAAGTCT
The DNA here is from genome assembly GCF_029499605.1 of Hyla sarda. Taxonomy (NCBI): domain Eukaryota; kingdom Metazoa; phylum Chordata; class Amphibia; order Anura; family Hylidae; genus Hyla; species Hyla sarda. The sequence continues at coordinate 66,913,124 of NC_079199.1, forward strand.
TCCTCTCCTGCTGGAGCTGGATTCTTCTTCGTCTCCAAAAAAGACGGCTCCTTACGACCATGCATTGATTACCGCGGTCTTAATAAAATCACTATAAAAAAACGCTATCCCCTACCTCTTATCTCGGAACTCTTTGACCGCCTACGTGGCGCTAACATCTTTACTAAATTGGATTTAAGAGGTGCATATAATCTCATCCACATCAGGGAGGGGGACGAGTGGAAGACCGCATTTAACACCAGAGATGGACACTTTGAATAATTGGTTATGCCTTTTGGGCTTTGCAACGCCCCTGCCGTCTTCCAGGACTTTGTAAATGAAATTTTTCGTGATCTATTATATACCTGTGTTGTGGTCTACCTGGACGATATTTAGATTTTTTCTTCCAACCTAGAAGAACACTGCCAGCATGTCCGCATGGTTCTTCAGAGACTTCGGGACAATCAGTTATATGCCAAAATGGAAAAATGTCTCTTTGAATGTCAATCTCTCCCCTTCCTAGGATATTTAGTCTCTGGCCAGGGACTCCAAATGGACCCGGACAAACTATCAGCCGTATTGAATTGGCCACGCCCCTCCGGACTCCGAGCTATACAACCTTTCTTGGGGTTTGCCAATTACTACAGACAGTTTATTCCACATTTTTCCACTATTGTGGCCCCAATTGTGGCTCTAACCAAGAAAAACGCCAACCCTAAGTCCTGGCCTCCTTAAGCGGAAGAGGCGTTCAACCATCGTAAAACTGCTTTTTCTTCTGCTCCCGTACTCTCTAGACCTGATCCATCTAAACCCTTCTCACTGGAGGTAGACGCCTCCTCGGTCGGAGCTGGAGCTGTACTCCTACAGAAAAATTCTTCCGGACATGCTGTTACTTGTGGTTTCTTTTCTAGGACCTTCTCTCCGGCGGAGAAAAACTACTCCATTGGTGATCGAGAACTACTGGCCATAAAACTGGCTCTCGAGGAATGGAGGCACCTGCTGGAGGGTTCCAAATACCCAGTTATTATATACACCGATCACAAGAATCTCTCTTATCTTCAGTCTGCCCAACGGCTGAACCCTCGCCAGGCTAGGTGGTCGTTGTTCTTTGCCCGTTTTAACTTTGAGATTCATTTTCGCCCTGCTGACAAGAACATTAGGGCTGACGCTCTCTCTCGTTCCTCGGATGCCTCTGAAATGGAAGCCTCCCCGCAACACATTATTCCTCCTGTCTGATCTCCGCTTCTCCAGCTTCCATCAGACAAACTCCTCCAGGAAATACCTTCGTCACTCCACGCCAGCGCCTCAGGATTCTCAGGTGGGGACACTCCTCTCACCTCGCCGGCCATGCTGGCATCAAGAAATCCGTCCAGCTCATCTCTCATTTTTATTGGTGGCCTACCCTGGAAACAGATGTCGCTGATTTTGTTCAGGCTTGTAGAGTCTGTGCCCGGGACAAGACTCCTCGCCAGAAGCCTGCCGGTCTCCTCCATCCTCTGCCTGTTCCTAAGCGACCATGGTCTCAGATTGCTATGGACTTTCTTACAGACTTACCTTTATCCCATGGCAACACAGTTATTTGGGTGGTCGTTGATCGTTTTTCTAAGATGGCACATTTTATTCCTCTCCCAGGTCTTCCTTCTGCGCCTCAGTTGGCGAAAAAATTTTTGTACACATTTTTCGCCTTCACAGGCTTCCTACGCATATCGTCTCGGATAGAGGCGTTCAATTTGTGTCAAAATTCTGGAGGGCCCTCTGTAATCAGCTTAAAATCAAATTAAACGTCTCGTCTTCTTATCATCCCCAATCCAATGGGCAAGTGGAAAGAGTTAATCAGGTTCTTGGTGACTATTTGCGACATTTTGTTTCATCACGCCAGGATGACTGGGCCGATCTCCTACCATGGGCCGAATTCTCGTACAACTTCAAAGTCTGTGAGTCTTCCGCTAAATCCCCATTCTTCGTGGTGTACGGCCGTCACCCTCTTCCCCCCCTCCCCACTCCCATGCCTTCTGGTTTGCCCGCTGTTGATGAGGTGACTCGGGACTTCTCCACCATCTGGAAAGAGACTCAAAAATCTCTTCTACAGGCCTCATCCCGGATGAAGAAACATGCAGACAAAAAAAGAACTCCTCCTGTATTTTTTCCTGGAGACAAAGTGTGGCTCTCCGCCAAGTATGTCCGCTTTCGTGTCCCCAGTTATAAACTGGGACCACGTTATCTTGGTCCTTTTAAAGTCAAATGCCAAATCAACCCTGTCTCCTACAAACTCCTTCTTCCTCCTTCTCTCCGTATTCCTAATGCTTTTCATGTCTCTCTCCTTAAACCACTCATCCTTAACCGCTTTTCTCCTAAGGTTGTTGCTCCTACTCCTGTCTTCGGGTCCTCTGACATCTTCTCGGTTAAAGAAATTCTGGCATCCAAGATGGTCAGAGGTAAAAAAAAAATTCTTGTAGATTGGGAGAATTGCGGCCCGAAGGAGAGGTCATGGGAACCCGAGGACAACATCCTTGACAAGGACCTTATCCACAAGCTCTCGGGTTCTAAAAAGAGAGGGGGGGTACTGTTACGCCTAGCGCTCCGGGTCCCCGCTCCTCCCCGGAGCGCTCACGGCGTTCTCCTGTTCGCAGCGCCCCGGTCAGACCCACTGACCGGGTGCGCATGCGATTATGTCCCCAGCCGGGATGCGATTCGCGATGCGGGACGCGCCCGCTCGCGGTGCGCATCCCGACCCGCTTACCAGACTCGTTCCCCATCTGTGCTGTCCCGGCGCGCGCGGCCCCGCTCCCTAGGGCGCGCACGCGCCGAGTCTTTGCGATTTAAAGGGCCGGTGCGCCACTGATTGGCGCATGGGTTTTAATCAGTATCTTCACCTGTGCACTTCCCTATAATACCTCACTTCCCCTGCACTTCCTTGCCGGATCTTGTTGCCATCGTGCCAGTGAAAGCGTTTCCTTGTGTGTTCCTAGCCTGTGTTCCAGACCTCCTGCCGTTGCCCCTGACTACGATCCTTGCTGCCTGCCCTGACCTTCTGCTACGTCCGACTCTGCTCTTGTCTACTCCCTTGTAGCGCGCCTATCTCAGCAGTCAGAGAGGTTGAGCCGTTGCCGGTGGATACGACCTGGTTGCTACCGCCGCTGCAAGTCCATCCCGCTTTGCGGCGGGCTCTGGTGAAAACCAGTAGCAACTTAGAACCGGTCCACCGACACGGTCCACGCCAATCCCTCTCTGACACAGAGGATCCACCTCCAGCCAGCCGAATCCTGACAATATGCCAATTATTTTCCCAGAATGATGACCCAGAGTACAGCCAAAAGTAAAAATGATGCCCGCCCCAAACCCTATTCTCTGAATCATCATTCTGGGAAGGGGATGTGTGGGGCCGTCCCTATTCTTTTACCTCAAATGTGCAACCCGCTCAGGTGGGAAGAGAGAGCGTTGCGCATTTGAGGCAACTGCAAACCTCCAATGCTGTTGACTCTGTGTCCCATGACCCATTTTTTAGGGGGAAGAAGAAAAAAAAGATATTGGGGGTATTGAGAAAAAGGTTTTGTTTTTATTTTTTTTTTGGGGGGGGGGGGGGGGGGGTTTGATATAAAATTTGGAAGACAATGTACCCTGGACTGGTACATTGGAGTCGAATTGTGGGGAAAGAAAATTAGGGCAAAGGACAGAAAATTTAGTACTCCATGGAAGTGTGATACTCTCTGAAGCAGCCTATTCAGAGGCCCGGATGATCGGGGCGAGTGTCGCATTGAGTGGTGGTGACCTTCCAAATCCCCCACTTGCGACACACTCTGCAGTTCTTCTGAGATCGTCCCTTCTTTCCAGTGTGGGGGATCACACCTTGAAAGTGTTGGCCGGGGACGATCCGGGGACCTGAAGTTCCAGAGGTGCTCTGACCCGCTCTTTGGCGGTCGCCATAGATGAGGGCCTTTAGAACTTCCTCTTGGAACTCCAGGTATGTCCCTGTGTTGCCAGCATTCTTGTACAGTACAAAAGCGTTGTACATGGCAACATGTACCATGTAGACCGCAACTTTTTTGTACCATATCTTTGTTTTCCGCATGGCATTATATGGCTTGAGGACTTGATCAGAAAGATCAACTCCCCCCATATACCGATTGTAGTCCAGAATACAATCGGGCTTGAGGACCGTTCCCACGGTACCTCACACAGGGACAGGGGTGCTGCCATTCCCATGAATTGTGGTTCTCATGGGAAAAGGCACGGGACTCACCCCGGGGGATAGGAGTCTGCAGGGGATAGGAAGGAAGGCCTCTTTGATTCTTCCGGACTGTCCCACAAGCGAGCGTGGATCTGGTGGTGAGGGATGTGAAGAGAGGGATACTAGTATAAAAGTTATCCACGTAAAGGTGGTAACCTTTATCTAGCAATGGGTGCAAAAGGCCCCAAATGATTTTCCCGCTAACACCCAGAGTGGGGAAACAATCTGGGGGTTCAATGCGGGAATCTCGTCCCTCATACACCATAAACTTGCAAGTGTACCCGGAGGTACTCTCGCAAAGTTTATACATCTTCACGCCATACCGCGCTCGCTTGGTAGGGATGTATTGCCGGAAGCTGAGTCTCCCCTTAAAGCTGATGAGCGACTCATCAATAGCGACCTCCCTTCCAGGGACATAGGCCTCCCAAAATCTGGCCCCGAAGTGATTGATGACCGGCCTGATTTTATACAGGTGGTCATACGCGGGATCAGTTCAGGGGGGGACATGCCGCATTATCAGCATAATGCAAACATCTCCGAATGGCTTTGAACCGGGAACGTGCCATGGCCATACATAGTACGGTCGAAAAAAGACATATGTCCATCAAGTTCAACCAGGGAATTAGGGGTAGGGATGTGGCGCGATATTGGGGAAGGGATGAGATTTTATATTTCTTCATAAGCATTAATCTTATTTTGTTCCAGGAATGTATCTAATCCTGTTTTAAAGCTGTTAATTGTTCCTGCTGTGACCAGTTCCTGAGGTAGACCGTTCCATAAATTCACAGTCCTCACGGTAAAGAAGGCGTGTCGCCCCTTGAGACTAAACTTTTTCTTCTCCAGATGGAGGGAGTGCCCCCTCGTCCTTTGGGGGGTTTTAACCTGGAACAGATTTTCTCCATATTTTTTGTATGGGCCATTAATATACTTATATACGTTTATCATATCCCCCCTTAAACGTCTCTTCTCAAGATTAAACAATTGTAACTCCTTTAATCGCTCCTCATAGCTAAGATGTTCCATGCCCCATATTAGTTTAGTCGTGCGTCTCTGCACCCTTTCCAACTCCGCAGTGTCCCTTTTATGGACAGGTGACCAAAACTGAACAGCATATTCCAGGTGAGGCCGTACCAATGCTTTATAAAGGGGGAGTATTATGTCCCTGTCCCTTGAGTCCATGCCTCTTTTGATACATGACAATATCCTGCCGGCTTTGGAAGCAGCAGCCTGACATTGCATGCTCTTCTGTAGTCTGTGATCTACAAGTACACCCAGATCCTTCTCTACCAGTGACTCTGCCAGTTTAATCCCCCCTAAGACATACGATGCATGCAGGTTATTAGTACCCAGATGCATAACTTTACATTTATCCACATTGAACCTCATTTGCCAAGTGGATGCCCAGACACTTAGTCTATCCAAGTCATCTTGTAACTTATGCACATCCTCTATAGACTGTACCGTGCTACAAAGCTTGGTGTCATCTGCAAAGATAGAAACAGAGCTGTTAATACCATCCTCTATATCATTGATAAATAAATTAAACAACAGCGGGCCCAGTACTGAACCTTGGGGTACACCACTAATAACCGGGGACCAATCAGAGTACGAATCATTGACCACCACTCTCTGGGTACGATCCATGAGCCATTGTTCAATCCAGTTACAAACTAAAATTTCCAAACCCAAAGACCTTAACTTACCTGTCAGACGTCTATGAGGGACAGTATCAAACGCTTTAGCAAAATCCATAAACACTATATCCACAGCCATTCCTCTGTCAAGGCTTCTACTCACCTCTTCATAAAAGCAAATTAGATTGGTTTGACAACTTCTATCCTTAGTAAACCCATGCTGGCTATCACTTATAATACAATTATCCCCTATGTATTCCTGTATGTAATCCCTTATAAGTCCTTCAAACAATTTACCCACAATGCACGTTAAACTTACCGGTCTATAGTTTCCTGGGGAAGACCTAGAGCCCTTTTTGAAGATTGGCACCACATTCGCCTTGCGCCAGTCCCTTGGCACAATACCAGACACCAGAGAATCTCTAAATATCATGAACAGGGGTACAGATATTACTGAACTTACCTCTCTAAGAACTCTTGGGTGTAGTCCATCCGGTCCTGGGGATTTGCTTACATTTATATCACTTAACTTACCTTGTACCATCTCTACATTAAGCCAGTTCAGTACATTACATGATGTGTTACCAGCACTGACCTGGCCAATGTCAGCTCCTTTTTCCATAGTGTATACAGAACTAAAGAACCCATTCAGTAGCTCCGCCTTCTCTTGATTGCCTGTGACAACCTCCCCATTATCATTATTAAGGGGTCCTACATGCTCTGTCCTTGGTTTTTTTGCATTTATATATCTAAAAAAATATTTAGGATTAGTTTTGCTTTCTTTGGCCACCTGTCTCTCATTTTGAATTTTTGCTGTTTTTATTACATTTTTACAGATTTTATTAAGCTCCTTGTACTGTTTAAATGTTATAGCTGACCCATCAGATTTGTATTTTTTGAACGCAATTTTTTTGTTGTTTATTGCTCTTTTAACATCATGTGTCAGCCATGTAGGATTTAGTTTTAATCGTTTATATTTGTTCCCCTTTGGTATATATTTAGCTGTATAGTTATTTAGAGTTGATTTAAAGATGTCCCATTTACCTTCTGTATCAGTATTTGAGAACCCCTCCCCCCAGTCTATGTTCTGTAGTGCAGCCCTCAGCCCAGGGAAATTTGCCTTTTTAAAGTTATATGTTTTTGCCTTCCCCGCCATACTGTAGAGGGGTGTCTGGTAAAAGACGTCCCCACTCCAATATTGCCTGACACTGGTTTTTTTAACTAGACCCATATGCAGCACAAGGCCCCAAAAGGTCCTCATTTCGGCTGCATCGACTGGAGTCCAGCCGCCGGGTCTAGCTAAAAGTGAGCCCGGGTTAGCGGCGACGAACTGTTGGGCGTACAGATTCGTCTGTGTAACCATTAGATTAACAAGGTCGTCACTGAAAAAATGACCAAAAAAGTCCTTTTCAGTGAACCCGGCGATGTTAATCTTGATTCCTGAGTCGCCAACAAACTGAGGAATCACGGGCTCGAGGTCCGCTGGCTCGGCCCAGTCAAGTTCTCCGGTACGAGGTACCAGTGACCTTGGCTGGGGGCCTTCACTAGTATGAGCTCCAGGGGGACTCATACTAGCATGGGGCACAGGGTCAAGGGCAGAGGAGGTTTGCGGCACCGCACGGCGGCGTCTCCGCCGCCCTGGTGGCTCATCATCTGAACTAGATGATAAGGAGGATGATGAAATAAGGAACGTGGGGTCTTCATCGTCCTCTTAGCCGCTCTCGGTGTCGGAGGCAATTATGGCATATGCCTCCTCCACCGAAAACGCTCTGCGGGCCATTTCCCTACTCTAATGGGGATACGGGTGTGTGTGTGTGGGGGAAAACTTTATTGGTGTGTGTGCTGCGTGTGGTGTGGTGCGATACTACCTCCCTAACCCGCCCTAGCCTAACCTAACTAAACTAACCCGCCCTAACAGAAAAAAATATAAAATAAAAAGGGGACTTTTAAAAAAAATAAAAGGGGGACTTCTAACGCAAAAAAAAACCTGCGCCAAAATATTAAGTGTTTATCTAATCAGTGGTGTGCGCACTGATTAGCGCTTGTGGCGGCAGGGGGCGCAGAAGTTAGAGGGGGGTCCGGCCACTCAGCCCAGAACAGTGGCTGGTGGCTTGTACACAGACCCCCACACAAAAAACCCGAAAAAAAAAATAAAAAAAACGCTTAACCCCGAAAAAAATGCACCCGCCTGAACCAAAAAAAAAAACGCTGATCAGTGATAAATCACCGACAGCGGTGGGACAGGCTGCACACACAAGTACGGTCCGTCCACACAGTACACGCCTGCTACTGGTGGCACGGACCGCCTATGGGTGCAAAAAAAAAATATGCGTTAATCGAAAAAAGTGCCTTTACCACAAAAAAAAAACGCTGATCAGTGATAAATCACTGACAGCGGTGAGGCACGCCGCACACACAGGTAAGGTCCGGCCACACAGTACACGCCTGCTACTGGTGGCACGGACCGCCTATGGGTGCAAAAAAAATGCTAGAAAAAGTCATAAAAAAGCGCCGGCACCACAAAAAAAAAACGCTGATCAGTACTACGGGACTGATCAGCGGCGGGTGGGCTTTAACAAACGGTGGCGGATCGCTCTTTTATGACTAAGAGGGTCCGCACACACGCTTAGGGAAAAAAAACAAGATCTGCGCCAAAAAAAAAGGGCTGGCGGCAGACCGCAGCGACCCAGCAGGGCCGGGGTCACGCAGCTAAAGGTGCTACGGACCCACGGACACCCACTGAGGTACGCCGAAAAAAAAAACTTTTTTTTTTTAACCCTAACCTGTCCCTACCTAAATCTAAAGCTATCCCTGGAGATTTCTGTGCCAAGGGGCCACAGAAAGGGGGCAAGGGGCACTTTTTTTTACTGAGGGGATGGTGGGCAGCACGGGGCTCAGTCCTGCACACCAGATCTGAGTGGAATGGCGGGCAGAACGGAGCAACGTGTTCCTAGCCCCCACCATCCCCTCCCATTACACTGTGATTGGTGTGGCCACTTTGGCCACCCAATCACAACTGTACTAAGGGGGGTGGCCACAATGCCAGCCCCCAGTACAGCAAGGATGGTGAGTGGTGGTGTATACTACACCACCAGTCACCATCTACATCCGGGTCACAGGGTCACACGTGACCCGGAGCCGCTGCAGAACGCCGGTTAGTAGTTACCGGCGTCCTGCAGCGATCGCCGGTATAGGAGGTCCTCCGGACCTCCTCCGGCACACTGCCGGGATGTCTGCTGATAGAAATCAGCAGACATCCGGCTCCGATCCCCGCCCGGCGAGCGGCGGGGAACGGAATTGCAGCGCATCGCTCATCTGAATTGATGAGCGATGTGCTGCGATCGCCGACATGGGGGCCTTGATGACCCCCCTGGGCGATATGTCGGGATGCCTGCTGAACGATTTCAGCAGGCATCTGGCTCCGGTCCCCAACCGGCTAGCGGTGGGGGCCGGATTTCCCACGGTCGTATGAATACGCCCACGGTCTTTAAGGACTCGGAATGCAGGGCGTATCCATATGCCCTATGTCCTGAAGAGGTTAAAAACTCAAATGGGTTTTTGGGTTCAAAATGTGTATTTTTCCCTTATGCTGCTATCCTTTTATAATCCATAACTTTGGGGCCAGGTTGTCCGATAACTTGGCAAAGTGAGAACAGTAGGAGGGTATGATGGTTTTGGAACATAGGTGTTGAAGCACAATTCGATGAAAGGATGGCCGCATATGGCAACTTTACTGTTTGATTTTTTTCAATGCAGTGGAGGAGCTTATAATTATTAAAAAGGGTATTTTTGGAGATGGACAGGCAGGCTGAAGGGGAGGAGGTAGGCCTGTATTCTGAACTTAAAAACTCAAATGGGTTTTTGGGTTCAAAATGTGTATTTTTCCCTTATGCTGCTATCCTTTTATAATCCATAATTTTGGGGCCAGGTTGTCCGATAACTTGGCAAAGTGAAAACAGTATGAGTGTATGATGGTTTGGGAACATAAGTGTAGAAGCACAAATCAATGAAAGGATAGCAGCATATGGCAACTTAACTGTTTGTTAGTTTTTCCAAAGAAAAAGAAGAGCGTATAATTGTTAAAAAAGGTATTTTTGGAGATGGACAGGCAGGCTGAAGGGGAGGAGGTAGGCCTGTATTTTGAACTTAAAAACTCAAATGGGTTTTTCGGTTCAAAATGTGTACCGTGTTTATCGGCGTATAACACGCATTTTTTAGGCTAAAATTTTTTGCCTAAAGTCTATCTGCGTGTTATACGCCGACAAGCCGCTGCAGTTCAGTGATTTAAAGCGGGCGCTTTAAATCAATGAACTGCAGCGGCTTTTGCAGGTGCAGAGACCTTCCGTCGCTGACGGCTTCTCTACCCCTGCTATCGGCACTGCTGCCCCTTCTCTCCCCCTGGCTATCAGTGCCGCTGCCCCATTGCTGGCGCCGATAGCCAGGGGGAGAGAAGCGGCGCCGGCAATGGGGCAGCGGCGCCGACAGACGGGAAAAGAAGGGGCAGCGCCACCCATTGCCGGCGCCGCTGCCCCGTTGCCTCCCCCATCCCCGGTTGTATAATTACCTGTTGCTGGGGTCGGGTCAGCGCTGCTTCAGGCCTCCGGTGTGCATCCCCTGCGTCGTTGCTATGCGCTGCATGGCGCGGCGCAATGACGAGTGACGTCACTCGTCATTGCGTCTCGCAGGGCATAGCAATGATGCAGGGGTATACACTGAAGGGGAGGACGTAGGCCTGTATTTTGAATGGGTTTTTGGGTTAAAAATGTGTATTTTTTCCCTTATGCTGCTATCCTTTTAAAATTCATAATTTTGAGGCTAGCTACTCCGATAACTTGGCAAAGTGAGAACAGTATGAGTGTATGTTGGTTTTGGAACATAGGTGTTGAAGCACAATTCGATGAAAGGATGGCCGCATGTGGCTAGTTTACTCTTTGATTTTTTTCAATGCAGTGGAGGAGCTTATAATTATTAAAAATGGTATTTTTGGAGGTGGACAGGCAGGCTGTAGGGGAGGAGGTAGGCCTGTATTTTGAACTTAAAAACTCAAATGGGTTTTTGGGTTCAAAATGTGTATTTTTCCCTTATGCTGCTATCCTTTCATAATCCATAATTTTGGTGCCAGGTTGTCCGATAACTTGGCAAAGTGAAAACAGTATGAGTGTATGATGGTTTTTTAACATAGGTGTGGGAGCACAATTCGATGAAAGGATGGCCGCATATGGCAAGTTTACTGTTTGATTTTTTTCAATGCAGTGGAGGAGCTTATAATTATTAAAAAGGGTATTTTTGGAGGTGGACAGGCAGGCTGAAGGGGAGGAGGTAGGCCTGTATTTTGAACTTAAAAACTCAAATGGGTTTTTGGGTTCAAAATTTGTATTTTTCACTTATGCTGCTATCCTTTTATAATCCATAATTTTTGGGCCAGGTAGTCTAATAACTTGGCGACATAATAACAGTATGAGTGCATGGTTTGGGAAAATAGGTGCAGAAGGACAAATGGATGAAAGGATGGCCGCATCTGGCAACTTTACGGTTTGCTTTTTTCAATGCAAAGGAGGAGCGTATAATTATTAAAAAGGGTATTTTTGGAGATGGACAGGCAGGCAGAAGGGGAGGAGGTAGGCCTGTATTTTGAACTTAAAAACTCAAATGGGTTTTTGGGTTCAAAATGTGTATTTTTCCCTTATGCTGCTATGCTTTTATAATCCATAATTTTGGAGCCAGGTTGTCCGATAACTTGGCAAAGTGAAAACAGTATGAGTGTATGATGGTTTGGGAATAATTTTTTTAGATATATAAATACAAAAAAACCAAGGACAGAGCATGTAGGACCCCTTAATAATGATAATGGGGAGGTTGTCACGGGCGATCAAGAGAAGGCGGAGCTACTGAATGGGTTCTTTAGTTCTGTATATACTATGGAAGAAGGAGCTGACATTGGACAGGTCAGTGCTGGTAACACATCATGTAATGTACTGAACTGGCTTAATGTAGAGATGGTACAAGGTAAGTTAAGTTAAGTAAAGTAAAATAAATGTAAGCAAATCTCCAGGACCGGATGGACTACACCCAAGAGTTCTTAGAGAGGTAAGTTCAGTAATATCTGTACCCTTGTTCATGATATTTAGAGATTCTCTGGTGTCTGGTATTGTGCCAAGGGACTGGCGCAAGGCGAATGTGGTACCAATCTTCAAGAAGGGCTCTAGGTCTTCGCCAGGCAATTATAGACCGGTAAGTTTAACGTGCATTGTGGGTAAATTGTTTGAAGGACTTATACGGGATTACATACAGGAATACATAGGGGATAATTGTATTATAAGTGATAGCCAGCATGGGTTTACTAAGGATAGAAGTTGTCAAACCAATCTAATTGGCTTTTATGAAGAGGTGAGTAGAAGCCTTGACGGAGGAATGGCTGTGGATATAGGGTTTCTGGATTTTGCAAAAGCGTTTGATACCGTCCCTCATAGACGTCTGAAAGGTAAGTTAAGGTCTTTGGGCTTGGAAACTTTAGTTTGTAACTGGATTAAACACTGGCTCATGGATCGTACCCAGAGAGTGGTGGTCAATGATTCGTACTCTGATTGGTCCCCGGTTATTAGTGGTGTACCCCAAGGTTCAGTACTGGGCCCGCTGTTGTTTAATTTATTTATCAATGATATAGAGGATGGCATTAACAGCTCTGTTTCTATCTTTGCAGATGACACCAAGCTTTGTAGCACAGTACAGTCTATAGAGGATGTGCATAAGTTACAAGATGACTTGGATAGACTAAGTGTCTGGGCATCCATTTGGCAAATGAGGTTCAATGTGGATAAATGTAAAGTTATGCATCTGGGTACTAATAACATGCATGCGTCGTATGTCTTAGGGGGGATTAAACTGGCAGAGTCACTGGTAGAGAAGGATCTGGGTGTACTTGTAGATCACAGACTACAGAATAGCATGCAATGTCAGGCTGCTGCTTCCAAAGCCAGCAGGCTATTGTCATGTATAAAAAGAGGCATGGACTCAAGGGACAGGGACATAATACTCCCCCTTTATAAAGCATTGGTACGGCCTCACCTGGAATATGCTGTTCAGTTTTGGTCGCTTGTTCATAAAAGGGACACTGTGGAGCTGAAGAGGGTGCAGAGACGTGCTACTAAACTAATATGGGGCATGGAACATCTTAGCTATGAGGAACGATTAAACAAGTTACAATTGTTTAGTCTTGAGAAGAGACGTTTAAGGGGAGATATGATAAACGTATATAAGTATATAAATGGCCCATACAAAATATATGGAGAAAAACTGTTCCAGGTTAAACCCCCCCCCCCCCCCCCAAAGGACGAGGGGGCACTCCCTCCGTCTGGAGAAGAAAAGGTTTAGTCTAAAGGGGAGACACGCCTTCTTTACCGTGAGGACTGTGAATTTATGGAACAGTCTACCTCAGGAACTGGTCACAGCAGGAACAATTAACAGCTTTAAAACAGGGTTAGATACATTCCTGGAACAAAATAACATTAATGCTTAGGCAGAATTATAAAACTACATCCCTTCCCCTTATCCCCTTACACCCTTCCCTTCAATTCCCTGGTTGGACTTGATGGACGTATGTCTTTTTTCAACCATACTATGTAACTATGTAACATAGGTGTAGAAGCACAAATCAATGAAAGGATAGCAGTATATGGCAACTTAACTGTTTGTTTTTCCAAAGCAAACGAAGAGTGTATAATTATTAAAAAAGGTATTTTTGGAGATGGACAGGTAGGCTTAAGGGGAGGAGGTAGGCCTGTATTTTGAACTTAAAAACTAAAATGGGTTTTTGGGTTCAAAATGTGTATTTTTCCTTTATGCTGCTATCCTTTTATAATCCATAATTTTGGAGCCAGGTTGTCCGATAACTTGGCAAAGTGAAAACAGTATGAGTGTATGATGGTTTGGGAACATAGGTGTAGAAGCACAGATCGATGAAAGGATAGCAGTATTTGGCAACTTAACTGTTTGTTTTTCCAAAGCAAATGAAGAGCGCATAATTATTAAAAAAGGTATTTTTGGAGATGCCTGTAGACTTTTGACACGCAGAGAACAAGAGAGGCTATAAGGGCGGGTCCCTGTACCCAGACAGGGCACGCCGTCCTTGGGCACAAAATCGGAGATGCGGACCCCTCAGCGTCCAGGAGCAAAAGCCTTCCGTTTTCTCCCTTGGTATTTTCCAGGGGGATTGGGCTGGTTCATGTACCTGACTCAGGGCTGGGCGGTCCCCGGGCGAAGCCTCCGGAACGGTCCCCTAACAGGCTTCCATGCCTGTAGACCTTTGACACGCAGATAACCAGAGAGGCTATAAGGGCGGGAGGCGCGAGTCCATGTACCTAGGCAGGGCGCGCCGTCCTTGGGAACAGGTTCTGTAACGCGGACCCCCGGCAGGGGGGGCAGAAGCGTCGGGCGAGTCAATAAACATTGGTTTGTCCAATTCCCGGTCCGCTGAGGCGCTTGGGCCCTCCGGAGGCGAAATGAAAAATGACGAAGTCCAGGTTGTCGGCTAGGGGGAGATGCGAGTCCCTATGCCCAGGATGGTCAACCGAACAAGAGCAAGGCCTCTGAAAGGGTCTTCCACGCCTGTAGACTTTTGACACGCGGAGAACCAGAGAGGCTATAAGGGCAGGAGGTGCGGATCCCTGTACTCAGGAAGGGCGCGCCGTCCTTGGGCACAGGATCGGTGACGCGGACCCCCCGGTGGCGGGGAGCAGAAGCGTCGGCCGAATCGGCAAACATCGGCGGGCGGTCCGCCGAGGAGGTTCATCCCCAGGGGAGCCCGTACTCAGCCGCTCTCTCAGGGTACGCCAGGGCCCAGCGCGGACTCCCCTGGGGACAAACCTTTAGGTTTCTCCCTTGGTATTTTCCAGGCGGAATAGGCTGGTTCATGTACCCGACCCGGGGCTCTGAAACAGTCCCCTGACAGGCTTCCATGCCTGTAGACCTTTGACATGCAGAGAACCAGAGAGGCTATAAGAGTGGGAGGCGCAGGTCCCTTTACCCAGGCAGGGCACACCGTCCTTGGGCACAGGATCGGTGACGCGAACACCCCGGCAGCGGTCAATAAACATCGGGGTGCGGTCCACTGAGGCGCCTCGGCCCCCCAGAGTCGAAATGAAAAATGACAAAGTCCAGGTTGTCGGCCGGGGGGAGATGCGAGTCCCTATGCCCAGGATGGTCAACCGAACATGGCAAGGCTTCTGGAAAGTTCTTCCATGCATGTAGACTTTTGACATGCAGAGAACCAGAGAGGCTATAAGGGCGGGAGGCGCGGGTTCCTGCACCCAGACAGGGCGCAATGTCCTTGGGCACAGGCTCGGTGATGCGGACCCCCGCCCGTCCGCGAGAAGCAGAAGCGTCGGGCGAGTAAAAATACATCAGAGGGCCGTCCGCCGAGGAGGTTTGCCCGCCAGGGGAGCCCACACTTGGCCGCTCTCTCAGGGTACGCTAGGGCCGAGTGCGGGCTCCCCTGGGGACGAACCTTCCGGTTTCTCCCTTGATATTTTCCAGGGGGAATGGGCTGGTTCAGGTACAGTCCCCGGGCAAAGCCTCCGGAACAGTCCCCTGGCAGGCTTCCATGCCTGTAGACCTTTGACACGCAGAGAACCAGAGAGGCTATAATGGCGGGAGGAGCGGGTCCCTGTACCCAGGCAGGGCGCCCCGTCCTTAGGCACAGGATCGGTGATGTGAACCCCATTAGCGGAGAGCGGAAGCATCGGGCGAGTAAGAATACATCGGCGGGTGGTCCACCGAGGAGGTTCGTACCCAGGGGAGTCCGTAATCAGCCGCTTTCTCAGGGTAGGCCAGGGCCGAGTACAGGCTCTCCTGGGGACGGACTTTCCGGTTTCTCCCTTGGTATTTTCCAGGTAGATTGAGCTGGTTCATGTACCCGACCCGGGGCTGGGCGGTCCCCGGGCAAAGCCTCTGAAACAGTCCCCTGAATGGCTTCCATGCCTGTAGACCTTTAACACGTAGAGAACCAGAGAGGATATACGGGTGTGAGGCGCAGGTCCGTGTACCCAGGCAGGGAACTCCGTCCTTGGGCACAGGATCGGTGACGCGGACATCCCGGCAGTGGGGAGCAGAAGCGTCGGGCGAGTCAACAAACATCGGCGTGCGGTCCGCTGAAACACCTCGGCCCTCCAGAGGCGAAATGAAAAATTACAAAGTCCAGGTTGTTGGCCAGAAGGAGATGCGAGTCCCTATGCCCACGATGGTCAACCGAACATGGCAAGGCCTCTGGAAGGATCTTCCATGCCTGTAGACTTTTGACATGCAGAGAACAAGAGAGGCTATAAGGGCGGAAGGCGTGGGTCCCTGTACCCAGACAGGGCGCGCCGTCCTTGGGCATAGGATCAGTGACTTGGACCAACTGGCGGTGGGGAGCAGAAGCGTTGGGCAAGTCAACAAACATCGGGGAGCAGTTCGATGAGGTGCCCCGGCCCTACGGAGGTGAAATGAAATATTTCAAAGTTCAGGTTGTCGGCCAGGGCGAGGTGCGTGTCCCTATGTCCAGGAGTGTCAACCGGAGGAGGCCTCTGGAAGGGTTTTCCATGCCTGTAACTTTTGACACGCAGAGAACCAGAGAAGCTATAAGTGCGGGAGTTGCAAGTCCCTGTACCCAGGCAGGGCGCGCCGTCCTTGGGCACAGGATCAGTGATGCGGACCCCTTGGCAGCGGAAGTGTCGGCGAGTCGGCAAACATCGGCGGGTGGTTCGCTGAGGCGCCCCCGGCCTCCGGAGGCGAAATTAAAAAATTCAACGTCCCGCTTGTCAGCCAGGGGGAGTTGTGGATCCCTGTGCCCAAGAGGGTCACCCGAACATGGGCAATGCC
This sequence comes from Hyla sarda, assembly GCF_029499605.1. NCBI lineage: Eukaryota > Metazoa > Chordata > Amphibia > Anura > Hylidae > Hyla > Hyla sarda. The sequence continues at coordinate 66,929,819 of NC_079199.1, forward strand.
TCTTGAAGGGTCTTCCATGCCTGTAGAATTTTGACAAGCAAAGAACCAGAGAGTTTCTAAGGGCGGGAGGCGCGGGTCCCTGTAAACAGGCAGAGCGTGCCGTCCTTGGGCACAGGATTGGTGACACGGACCCCCAGCGGCGGGGAGCGGAAGCGTCGGGCGAGTAAGAATACATCGGAGGGCGGTCTGCCGAGGAGCTTTGCCCCCCAGGGGAGCCCGCACTCGGCTGCTCTCTCAGGGTACGCCAGGGCCGAGCGCGGGCTCCCCTGGGGACGAAACTTCTGGTTTCTCCCTTGGTATTTTCCAGGGGGATTGGGTTCATGTACCCTACCTGGGGCTGGGCGGTCCCCGGGCGAAGCCTCCAGAACGGTCCCCTGACAGGCTTCCATGCCTGTAGACCTTTGAAATGCAGAGAACCAGAGAGGCTAAATGGGCCCTCCGGAGGCGAAATAAAAAAATACAAAGTCCAGTCTTTCGGCCAGGGGGAGATGCGAGTCCCTCTGCCCAGGATGGTCAACCGAACACGGGCAAGGCCTCTGAAAGGGTCTATCATGCTTTTAGACTTTTGACATGCAGAGAACAAGAGAGGCTATAAGGGCGGGAGGCACGGGTCCCTGTACCCACGCACGGCGCGCCGTCCTTGGGCACAGGATCTGTGATGCGGACCCCCCGGCAGCAGGGAGCAGAAGCGTCAGGTGAGTCAACAAACATCGGCGGGCGGTCCGCTGAGGCGTCTCAGCCCCCCGGAGGCGAAATGAAAAATTACAAAGTCCAGGTTGTCGGCCAGGGGGAGATGCGTGGAGGGTAAACCGATCACAGGCAAGGCTTCTGGAAGGGTCTTCCATGCCTGTAGACTTTTGAAACGCAGAGAACCAGAGACGCTATAAGGGCGGGAGGCGCGGGTCCCTGTATCAAGGCAGGGTTTGCCATCCTTGGGCACAGGATTGGTGACGCGGACCCCCCGGCAGCAGGTTGCAAAAGCGTCGGGCGAGTCGGCAAACATCGGTGGGGTGGTTTGGCTAGGCGCCCCGGCCCTCTGGAGGCGAAATTAAAAATATCAAAGTCCCGGTTGGCCAGGTGGATGTACGGGTCCCTTTGCCCAGGAGGGTCACTGGAGGTGACTCACTGTAACAAACCACCTCCTCATATATTCTCCCTACTACTGGGGTGACACACTGTAACAAACCTGTTTCTCAAGTAATCTCCTTACTACTTGGGTGACAAACTGTAAGGAACTCATGTAATCTCCTTACTACTGGGGTGACATACTTTAACAAACCCCATCCTCATGTTATTAATTTATTGCTGGGGTGACATACTGTAACAAACCTCCTCCTCATGTAATCTTCTTAATACTGGGCTGACACACTGTAACATACCTCCTTTCTAATGTAATCTCATTACTATTTGGGTTACAGACTGTAACAAACCTCCTCCTCATGTTATTAACCTACTGATGGGGTGACACACTGTAACAAACCTCTTTTCCATGTAATCTCTTTACTACTGGGGTGACACACTGTAACAAACCTCCTGCTCACATAATCTCCTTACTACTGGGGTGACACAATGTAATAAACCGCCTCCTCATGTAATCTCTTTACTACTAGGATGACACACTGTAAAAAATAAAAAATCCTCATATTATTAACTTACTACTGGGGTGACACACTGTAATAAACCTCCTCCTCATGTTATTAACTTACTTATGGGGTGACACACTGTAACAAACCTTCTTTCCATGTAATCTCTTTACTACTGGGGTGACACACTGTAACAAACCTCCTGCTCACATAATCTCCTTACTACTGGGATGACACAATGTAACAAACCGCCTCCTCATGTAATCTCCTTACTACTGGGGTGACACTCTGTAACAAACCCCCTACTCGTGTAATCTCCTTACTACTGGGGTGACACCCTATAACAAACCTCCTCCTTATGTTATCTTACTACTGGGGTGACACACTGTAACAAACCTTCTCCCCATGTATTCTCCTTACTACTGGGGTGACACACTGTAACAACACCCTTCTCATGTAATTCCCTTACTACTGGGGTGACACAATGCAACAAACCCCATCCTCATGTTACTAACTTGCTACTGGGGTGGCACATTGTAACAAACCTCTTCCTCATGTAATCTCCTTACTATTGGGGTGAAAAACTGTAGCAAACCTCCTCCCCATGTATTATCCTTACTACTGTGGTGACACACTGTAACAAATCTCCTCCTCATGTAATGTCCTTACTACGGGGTGACACACTGTAACAAACCCATCCTCAAGTAATCTCCTTACTACTGGGATGACACACTGTAACAAACCCCCTCCTCAGGTAATCTCCTTACTACTGGGGAAACAAAATGTAACAAATCTCCTCCTCAAGTAATCTCCTTACTACTGGGGTGACACACTTTAACAAACCCCTTCCTCATGATATCAATTTACTGCTGGGGTGACACACTGTAACAAACCTCCTCCTCATGAAATCTTCTTACTACTGGGGTGACACACTGTAACAAACCTCCTCATCATGTAATCTTCTTACTACAGGGGTGACACAATGTAACAAACCTACTCCTTGTGTAATCTCCTTACTACTTGGGTGACACCCTGTAACGAACTCATCTAATCTCCTTACTACTGGGTTGACACACTTTAACAAACCCCATCCTCAAGTTATTAATTTACTGCTGGGGTGACACACTGTAACAAACCTCCTCCACATGTAATCTTCTTACTACTTGGGAGACACCTGTAAAAAATAAACCCTCCTCATGTAATCTTCTTACTACTGGGGTGACACACTGTAACAAACCTCCTCCTCATGAAATCTTCTTACTACTGGGGTGACACACTGTAACAAACCCCATTTTCATGTAATCTTCTTACAACTGGGGTGACACAATGTAACAAACCTCCTCATCATGTAATCTACTCACTACTGGGGTGGCACACTGTAACAAACCCCATCATCATGTAATCATCTTACTACTAGGGTGACACACTGTAACCAACCTCCTCCTAATGTAATCTCTTGACTACTGAGATGACACACTGTAACAAACCCCCTCCTCATGTAATCTCCTTTCTACTTGGGTGACACACTGTAACAAACCTTCTCCTCATGTAAACTCCTTACTACTGGGATGACAAACTGTAACAAACCTCCTCTTGTAATATCCTTTCTAATGGGGTGACACACTGTAACAAACCTCATCCTCATGTAATCTTCCTACTACTGGGCTGACACACTGTAACAAACCTCCTCCACATGTTATTGACTTACTACTGGGGTTACACACTGTAACAAACCCATCTTCATTTTATTAACTTACTCCTGGGGTGACACACTGTAACAAAACCCCTCCTCATGTAATCTCCTTACTACTGGGGTGACACACTATGAAAAACCCCATCTTCATGGTATTAACTTACTACTGGGGTGACACACTGTAGCAAACCTCCTCATCATGTTATCTCCTTACTACTGTGGTGACAATCTGTAATAAACCTCCTCCTTCTCTGATTCTCCTAACTGCTGGGGTGACAAACTGTAATAAACCTCCTCATTAGTTCTCCTAACTACTGGGGTGACACACTGTAACAAACCTCATCCTCATGTTATTAACTTACTACTGGATTGACACACTGTAACAAACCTACTCCTCATGTAATCGCCTTACTACTGGGGTGACACACTGTAACAAACCCCTCCTCATGTAATATCTTCACGACTAGGGTGACACACTTAAAAAAAAACTCCTCGTGTAATCTCCTTACTACTGGGATGACACACAGTAATAAACGCCATCCTAATATTATTAACTTACTACTGGGGTGACACACTGTAACAAACCCAATCCTCATGTAATCTCCTTACTACTGGGGTGACACACTGTAACAAACCCAATCCTCGTGTAATCTCCTTACTACTGGGATGACACACAGTAATAAACGCCATCCTAATATTATTAACTTACTACTGGGGTGACACACTGTAACAAACCCAATCCTCATGTAATCTCCTTACTACTGGGGTGACACACTGTAATAAACCTACTCCTCATGTAATCTCCTTACAACTGGAGTGACACACTGTAACAAACCTCCTCATGTTATTAACTTATTACTGGGGTGACACACTGTAAAAAACCTCTTCATGTAATCCCCTTACTACTGGTTTGACACATTGTAACAAACCTTATCCTCGTGTAATCTTCTTACTACTGGGCTGACACACTGTAACAAACCTCCTCCACATGTTATTGATTTTCTACTGGGATGACACTCTGGAACAAACCTCCTCCTCTTGGATTCTCCTAACTAGTGGCGTGACACACTGTAACAAACCTCCGCCTTATTGTTTCTCCTAACTACTGGGGTGACACACTGTAACAAACCACATCCTCATGTAATCTGCTTTGTACTGGGGTGAAACACTGTAACAAACCTCATCCTCATGTAAACTCCTTATGACTGGGATGACACACTGTAATAAAACCAATCCTCATATTATTAACTTACAACTGGGGTGACACACTGTAACAAACCTCCTCATCATGTAATCTCCTCACTACTGGGGTGACACACTGTAACAAACCCCCTTCCCATGCAATCTCCTCACTACTGGGGTGACACACTGTAACAAACCCAATCCTCATGTAATCTCCTTACTACTGGGGTGACACACTGTAACAAACCCAATCCTCGTGTAATCTCCTTACTACTGGGATGACACACAGTAATAAACGCCATCCTAATATTATTAACTTACTACTGGGGTGACACACTGTAACAAACCCAATCCTCATGTAATCTCCTTACTACTGGGGTGACACACTGTAATAAACCTACTCCTCATGTAATCTCCTTACAACTGGAGTGACACACTGTAACAAACCTCCTCATGTTATTAACTTATTACTGGGGTGACACACTGTAAAAAACCTCTTCATGTAATCCCCTTACTACTGGTTTGACACATTGTAACAAACCTTATCCTCGTGTAATCTTCTTACTACTGGGCTGACACACTGTAACAAACCTCCTCCACATGTTATTGATTTTCTACTGGGATGACACTCTGGAACAAACCTCCTCCTCTTGGATTCTCCTAACTAGTGGCGTGACACACTGTAACAAACCTCCGCCTTATTGTTTCTCCTAACTACTGGGGTGACACACTGTAACAAACCACATCCTCATGTAATCTGCTTTGTACTGGGGTGAAACACTGTAACAAACCTCATCCTCATGTAAACTCCTTATGACTGGGATGACACACTGTAATAAAACCAATCCTCATATTATTAACTTACAACTGGGGTGACACACTGTAACAAACCTCCTCATCATGTAATCTCCTCACTACTGGGGTGACACACTGTAACAAACCCCCTTCCCATGCAATCTCCTTACGACTGGGGTGACACATTGTAACAAACCTCCTCATGTAATCTCCTTACTACTGGGGTGACACACAGTAACAAACCTTCTCATCTAATCTCCTTACTACTGGGGTGATACACTGTAACAAACCTTCTCCTCATGTAATCTCCTTACTAATGGGGTGACACACTGTAAAAAAAAACTCCTATTTATGTTATCTTCTTACTACTGGGCTGACACACTGTAACAAACCCCCTCCACATGTTATTGACTTACTACTGGGGTGACACGCTGTAACAAACCTCCTCCCAATGTAATCTTCTTACTACTGGGGTGACACACTGTAACAAATCCCATCCTCTATTATTAACTTACTTTTGGGCTGACACACTGTAACAAACCCCCTCCACATGTTATTGACTTACTACTGGGGTGACACACTGTAACAAACCTCATCCTCATGTAATCTTCTTACTACTGGGCTGACACACTGTAACAAACCTCCTCCACATGTTATTGACTTACTACTGGGGTGACACACTGTAACAAACTTCCTCCCCATGTAATCTTCTTACTACTGGGGTAACTCACTGTAACAAACCCTTTCCTCATGTAATCTCCTTACTACTGGGGTGACTAACTGTAACAAACCTCCTACTCATGTATCCTTTTTACTACTGGCGTGACTCACTGTAACAAGCATCCTCCTCATGTCATCTCCTTACTACTGGGGTGACACACTATAACAAACCCCCTGCTCATGTAATCTCCTTACTACTAGGGTGACATACTGTAACAAACCTCCTCCACATGTAATCTTATTACTACTGGGGTGACACACTGTAACAAACCTCCTCCACATGTTATTAACTTACTACTGGGGTGACACACTGTAACAAAACTTCTCCTCATGTAATCTCCTTTCTACTAACACTGTAACAAACCTCCTCCTCAAGTAATCTCCTTACTACTGGAATGAAACACTGTAACAAACCCCTCCTCATGTAATCTCCTTACTACTGGGTTTACACACTGTAACAAACCTCCTACTCATGTCATCTCCTTACTACTGGGGGTGACACACTGTAACAAAACTTCTCCTCATGTAATCTTGTTTCTATTGGGGTGACACACTATAACAAATCTCCTCCACATGTTATTAACTTACTACTTTGGTGACACACTGTAAAAAACCTCCTCCTCCTCATTTTTCTCCTAACTACCAAGGTGACACACTCTACCAAACTAATCCTCATGTAATCTCCCTTACTACTGGGGTGACACACTGTAACAAACTTCCACCACATGTAATCTTATTACTACTGAGGTGACACACTATAACAAACCTTTTCCTCATGTAATCTCCTTTTCAACTAGGGTGACACACTGTAACAAAACTCCTTATGTAATCTCCTTTCTACTGGGGTGACACACTGTAACAACCCTCCCCCTCATTTTTTCTCCTAACTACTGGGGTGACACACTGTAACAAACCCCATCCTCATATTATTAACTTACTACTGGGGTGACACACTGTAACAAACCCCCTCCTCATGTAATTCCCTTACTCCTGGGGTGACACACTGTAACACACCTCTTCCTCATGTAATCTCCTTACTACTGGGTGACACACTGTAACAAACCTCCTCTTAATGCAATCTCCTAACTACTGGGGTGACACACTGTAACAAACCTCCTCCTCATGTAATCTCCTTACTACTGGGGTGACACACTGTAACAAATCTACTCCTCATGTAATCTTCTTACTACTGGGGTGACTCACTGTAACAAACCTCCTCCTCAAGTAATCTCCTTACTACTGGGGTGACACACTTTAACAAACCCCATCGTCATAGTTACATAGTTAGTATGGTTGAAAAAAGACATACGTCCATCAAGTCCAACCAGGGAATTAATTTACTGCTGGGGTGACACACAATAACAATCCTCCTCCTCATGTAATCTTCTTACTACTGAGGAGACACACTGTAAAAAAAATAAACCCTTCTCATGTAATCTTCTTACTACTGGGGTGACACACTGTAACAAACCTCCAGCTCATGAAATCTTCTTGCTACTGGGGTGACACACTGTAAAAAACTTCCCCCCCCCCATGCATTCTCCTTACTACTGAGGTGACACACTGTAACAAAACTCCTCCTCGTGTTATTAACTTTCTACTGGGGTGACACACTGTAAGAAACCCCCTCCTCATGTAATCTCCTTACGACTGGGGTGACACACTGTAACTTACCTTCTCCTGATGTAATATCCTTTCTACTGGGGTGACACACTGTAACAAACATTCTCATCATGTAATCTCATTACTACTGGGGTGACAGACTATAACAAACCTCCTCATCATGTAATCTCCTTTCTACTGGGGTGACTCACTGTAACAAACCTCCTCATCATGTAATCTAATTACTACTGGGGTGACACACTGTAACAAACTTCCTCCTCATGTAATCTCCTTACTACTGGGGTGACACACCATAACAAACCCCATCCTCATGTAATCTCTTTACTACTGGGATGACACACTGTAACAAACCTTCTCCTCATATAATCTCCTTTCTACTGGGGTGACACACTGTAACAAACTTCTCCTCATGTAATCTCCTTTCTACTGGGGTGACACACTGTAACAAACCTCCTCATGTTATTAACTTATTACTGAGGTGACACACTGTAACAAACCTTCTCATCATGTAATCTACTTACTACTGGGGTGACACGCTGTAGCATAACTTCTCCCCATAAAATCTCCTTTCTACTGGGGTAACTCACAGTAACAAACCTTTTTCTCATGTAATCTCCTTACTACTTGGGTGATACACTGTAACAAACCTCCTACTCATGTAATCTCCTTACTACTGGGGTGACACACTGTAAAAAACCTCCTGCCCATGTATCCTTTTTACTACTGGTGTGACTCACTGTAACAAACATCCTCCTCATGTCATCTCCTTACTACTGGGGTGACACACTATAACAAACCCCCTGCTCATGTAATCTCCTTACTACTAGGGTGACCCACTGTAACACACCTCCTCCACATGTAATCTTATTATTACTGGGGTGACACACTGTAACAAACCTTTTCTCCATGTAATCTCCTTTCTACTGGGGTGACACACTGTAGCAAAACTTCTCCTCATGTAATCTCCTTACTACTGGGGGGGCACACTGTAACAAACCTCCTAATTTTTTCTCCTAATTACTGGGGTGACACTCTCTAACAAACCTCATTCTCATGTAATCTCCCATACTACTGGAATGACACACTGTAACAAACCCCATCCTCATATTATTAACTTACTACTGGGGTGACACACTGTAACAAACCCCCTCCTCATGTAATCTCATTACTACTGGGGTGACACACTGTAACAACCCCCTCCTCATATAATCTTCTTACTACTGGGGTGACACACTGTAACAAACCCCATCCACTATTATTAACTTACTACTGGGGTGACACACTGTAACCAACTGCCTCCTCATGTAATCTCTTTACTACTGGGGTGACACACTGTAACAAACCTCCCCCTCATTTAATCCCTTTACTACTGCGGTGACACACTGTAACAAACCTCCTCCTCATATATACATCTTACTACTGGGGTGACACACTGTGACAAACCTCCTGCCCATGTTTTTAACTTACTACTGGAGTGACACACTGTAACAAACCCCCTCCTCCTCTAATCTCCTTTATTCTGTGGTCACACACTGTTACAAACCTCCTCATCATGTAATCTCCTTACTACTGGGGTGACACTCTGTAACAAACCTCCTCCTCATGGATTCTCCTTACATCTGGGGTGACACAATGTAACAAATCTCCTCATCATGTAATCCCCGAAATTAAAAATGTCAATTTCCCAGTTGTAGGCCAGGAGGAGGTGTGGGTCCATGTGCCCAGGAAGGTCAACCTTACCTGGGCAAGTCCTCCTGAAGGGTCCCCTGACTGACTTCCATACGTGACAATAATTGAAAAACTGAGAACCGGTATGAGATCGGATATGAAAGCTGAATCCAGGTCACAGTTCCACGAGCTGGTCATGTCCGAGTGTTACGCGTTCATAAAACTGTATCGCAGCATCGCGAGTAAGTACCTTAGAACGGCCACCTGCCTCAGAATAGCAGGAGAGCAAGCCGTCCGGCTGCTTTCTCAGGGTACGCCAGGGCCGAGCGCGGGCTCCCCTGGGGTCGAACCTCTGGTTTCTCCCTTGGTATTTTCCAAGAGGATCGGGATGGTTCACGTACCCAAACGGGGGCAGGGTTGTCCCTGGGTGAATCCTCTGGAAGGGTCCCCTGAAAGGCTTCCATGCCTGTAGACTTTTGACATGCAGAGAACCAGAGACTCTATAAGGGTGGGAGGCACGAGTCCCTGTACCCAGGCAGGGCGTGCCGTCCTTGGGCACAGGATCGGTGATGCGGACCCCCCGGCATCGGGGGGCAGAAGCGTTGGGCGAGTCGGCAAACATTGGCGAGCGGTCCACCAAGGCACCCCGGCCCTCCGGAGGCAAAAAGAAAAATTACAAAGTGCGGGTTGTAGGCCAGGGGGAGATGCGAGTCCAAATGCCCAGGAGGGTCAACAGAACACGGGCAAGGCCTCTGGAAGGGTCTTCCATGACTGTAGACTTTTGACATGCAGAGAACAAGAGAGGCTATAAGGGCGGGAGGCGCGGGTCCCTGTACCCAGGCAGGGCGCGCCATCCTTGGGCACAGGATCGGTGACGCGGACCCCCCGGCATCGGGGAGCAGAAGCATCAGGAGAGTAAGTGTCAGGATTCGGCAGACTGGAGGTGGATCCTCTGTGTCAGAGAGGGATTGGCGTGGACCGTACCGGTGGACCGGTTCTAAGTTGCTACTGGTATTCACCAGAGCCCGCCGCAAAGTGGGATGGTCTTGCAGCGGCGGTAGCAACCAGGTCGTATCCACCGGTAACGGCTCAACCTCTCTGACTGCTGAGATAGGCGCGGCACAAGGGATTAGGCAAGAGCAAGGTCGGACGTAGCAGAAGGTCAGGGCAGGCAGCAAGGATCGTAGTCAGGGGCAACGGCAAGAGGTCTGGAACACTGGCTTGGGATACACAAGGAACGCTTTCACTGGCACAATGGCAACAAGATGCGGCAAGGAAGTGAAGGGGAAGTGAGGTAATATAGGGAAGTGCACAGGTGAATACCCTAATTAGAACCAGGCGCCAATCAGCGGCGCACTGGCCCTTTAAACCGCAGAGAGCCGGCGCGCGAGCGCCCTAGGGAGCGGGGCCGCGCGCGCCGGGACAGTACAGATGGGGAACGAGTCTGGTTAGCGGGCCGGGATGCGAATCGCGAGTGGGCGCGTCCCGCATCGCGGATCGCATCCCGGCTAGGGACATTATCGCAGCGCTCCCGGTCAGCGGGTCTGACCAGGGCGCTACGAACAGGAAAACGCTGCGAGCGCTCCGGGGAGGAGCAGGGACCCGGAGTGCTCGGCGTAACAGTAAGAATACATCGGAGGGCGGTCCGCCAAGGCACACGGCCCTCCAGAGGCAAAATGATACATTTCTCAGTCCAGGTTGTCGGCCAGGGGGAGGTGCGGGTCCCTGTGCCCAGGAGTGTCAACCGAACACGGGCAAGGCCTCTGGAGAAGGATCTTCCATGACTGTAGACATTTGACACGCAGAGAACAAGAGAGGCTATAAGGGCGGGAGGCGAGGGTCCCTGTACCCAGGCAGAGCGCGCCATCCTTGGGCACAGGATCGGTGACGCAGACCCCCCGGTGGCGGGGAGCGGAAGCGTCGGGCGAGTCAGAATACATCATAGGGCGGTCTATCGAGGAGGTTCGTCCCCAGGGGAGCCTGCACTCAGCCACACTCTCAGGGTACGCCAGGGAGGAGTGCGGGCTCCCCTGGGGATGAACCTTCCAGTTCCTCCCTTGGTATTTTCCAGAGGGATTGAACTGGTTCACGTACCCAACCTGGGGCTGGGCGGTCTCAGGGGTGAAGCCTCCGAAAGGGTCACCTGACAGGATTCCATGCCTGTAGACTTTTGACATGCAGAGAACCAGAGAGGCTATAAGGGCGGGAGGCGTGGGTCCCTGGACCCAGACAGGGCGCAGCGTCCTTGGGCACAGGATCGGTGACGCGGACATCCCGGCAGCGGGGAGCAGAAGCGTCGGGCGAGTCAACAAACATCGGCGGGCGGTCCGATGAGGTGCCCCGGCCCTACGGAGGCAAAATTAAATATTTCAAAGTCCAGGTTGTCAGCCAGTGCTAGGTGTGGGTCACTATGCCCAGGAGGGTCAATCGGACACGTGCAAGGCCTCTGGAAGGGTCTTCCATGCCTGTAACTTTTGACACGCAGAGAACCAGAGAATCAGAGAGGCTATAAGGGCAGCAGGTGCGGGTCCCTGTACCCAGGCAGGGCGCGGCGTCCTTGGGCAAAAGATCGGTGTTGCGGATCCCCTGGCGGCAGGGAGCGGAAATGTAGGCGAGTCGGCAAACATTGGCGGTCGGTCAGCTGAGGCGCCCCGGCCCTCCGGAGGCGAAATAAAAAAATTCAAAGTCCCGGTTGTCGGCCAGGGGGAGGTGCAGGTCCCTGTGCCCAAGAGGGTCAACCAAACACAGGCAATGCCTCTGGAAGGGTCTTCCATGCCTGTAGACTTTTGACAAGCAAAGAACCAGAGAGGCTATAAGGGCGGGAGGCGTGGGTCCTTGTACCCAGACAGGGCACGCCGTCCTTGGGCACAGGATCGGTGACACGGACCCCCAGCGTCAGAGAGCAGAAGCATCGGGAGAGTCAACAAACTTCAGAGGGAGGTAAACTGATGCGTTTGGGCCCTCCGGAGGCGAAATGAAAAATTACAAAGTCCATGTTGTCGGTCAGGCGGAGATGCGGGTCCCTATGCCCAGGTGGGTCAACCTAACATGGGCAAGGCCTCTGGAAGGGTCTTCCATGCCTGTAAACTATTGACATGCAGAGAAGAAGATAGACTATAAGGGTGGGAGGCGCGGGTCCCTGTACCCAGACAGGGCACGCTGTCCTTGGGCACTTGATCGGTGTTACGCCGAGCGCTCCGGGTCCCCGCTCCTCCCCGAAGCGCTCGCAGCGTTCTCTTATTCGCAGCGCTCCGGTCAGACCTGCTGACCGGGTGCGCTGCGATATTGCTCCCAGACGGGATGCGATTCGCGATGCGGGACGCGCCCGCTCGCGATGCGCATCTCGGCTCCCGTACCTGACCCGTTCCCCGTCTGTGTTGTCCCTGTGCGCGCGGCCCCGCCCCTTAGGGCGCGCGCGCCGGGTCTCTGCGATTTAAAGGGCCAGTGCACCAATGTTGGTGCCTGGCCCAATCTCCCTGATTAGTTTCCACCTGTGCACTCCCTATTTATACCTCACTTCCCCTGCACTCCCTTGCCGGATCTTGTTGCCCTTGTGCCAGAGAAAGCCTTTCCTTGAGTGTTCCTAGCCTGTGTTCCAGACCTCCTGCTGTTGCCCCTGACTACGATCCTTGCTGCCTGCCCTGACCTTCTGCTACGTCCGACCTTGCTCTTGCCTTATCCCTTGTACCATGCCTATCTCAGCAGTCAGAGAGGTTGAGCCGTTGCCGGTGGATACGACCTGGTTGCTACCGCCGCTGCAAGACCATCCCGCTTTGCGGCGGGCTCTGGTGAAAACCAGTAGCAACTTAGAACCGGTCCACCGACGCGTTCCACGCCAATCCCTCTCTGACACAGAGGATCCACTATCAGCTTGCCAAATCGTGACAGTAGATCCGGCCATGGATTCCGCTGAGGTGCCGCTGTCAAGTCTTGCCGACATTTCCACGGTGATCGCCCAGCAATCCCTAATGATCACCCAACGAAATCACCAGCTGTCATACTTGACCACCGTGACACAGCAACTTCACTCACAGATACAGCAGCTGCTGCTGCAGATACAGCAACTTCAGTCACAGACACAGCAGCTGCAACAGCAACAACCATCTCCTCCGCCGGCTCCTGCAACTCCTCCGCAGCGACCGGCCGCTCCTAACCCCCGCTTGTCCCTGCCGGACAAATTTGATGGGGACTCTAGACTCTGCCGTGGTCTCCTGCCTGGGAAGGCCCTGCCATGGGCCACACCGCTCGGAGCACCTCTCTCACAGTATCCTTTGCAATCTACCCCTGTGCCTCCCGCCGAGGAGGCTATGCAAGTGGATCGGTGTCGCCTGACCCCTGAAGAGAGGACTCGCCGCAGAAAGAAAGATTTACGTCTATACTGCACTGTGCGTTACCGCACAGATCCCCTGCTCATGAGCATGGAACTGCATCTCGAAAAAATTGAACTTTTTGTTTTGCCAAAATGCTCCTCTGAAGTCCTCCTCGGTCTTCCATGGCTCCAACCTCACTCCTCTACCCTTGTCTGGACCACCGGGGAGATCAAGAGCTGGGGTGCTTCTTGCCACAGAAAATGCCTCACGTCTGCTCCCAGTCCCGTCAGTCAAACCTCTGTGTCTCCTCCTTTACCTGGTCTCCCCAAGGCCTATCTGGACTATGCTGTGTCTCCTCCTCACAGCCCCCGTCCTGTTAACACTCTGCCCCGTGCCAAGCTTTACCCTCTTCCCTCCCTTCCCACTCCCACGCCTTCTTGTGTGCCCGCTGTTGATGAGTTTTCCCGGGGCTTCGCCACCGTCTGGAAAAAGACTCTAAAATCCCTCATACTAGCCTCATCCCGGGTGAAGAAGCTTGCCGGAAAAAAAAAGAAGAACTCCTCCTGTTTTTGTGTGGCTCTCCACCAAGTATATCCGCTTCCGTGTCCCCAGTTTTAATCTGGGACCACGTTATCTTGGACCCTTTGTAGTTAAGTGCCCAGAGGAGAGATCTTGGGAACCTGAGGACAACATCCTGGACAAAAGTCTTATCCTCTGGTTCTCAGGCTCCAAGAAGAGGGGGAGACCCAAGGGGGGGGGGTACTGTTACGCCGAGCGCTCCGGGTCCCTGCTCCTCCCCGAAGCGCTCGCAGCGTTCTCTTATTCGCAGCGCTCCGGTCAGACCTGCTGACCGGGTGCGCTGCGATATTGCTCCCAGCTGGGATGCGATTCGCGATGCGGGATGCGCCCGCTTGCCATGCGCATCTCGGCTCCCGTACCTGACCCGTTCCCCGTCTGTGTTGTCCCTGTGCGCGCGGCCCCGCTCCTTAGGGCGCGCGCGCGCCGGGTCTCTGCGATTTAAAGTGCCAGTGCACCAATGTTGGTGCCTGGCCCAATCTCCCTGATTAGTTTCCACCTGTGCACTCCCTATTTATACCTCACTTCCCCTGCACTCCCTTGCCGGATCTTGTTGCCCTTGTGCCAGAGAAAGCCTTTCCTTGAGTGTTCCTAGCCTGTGTTCCAGACCTCCTGCCCTGACCTTCTGCTACGTCCGACCTTGCTCTTGCCTTATCCCTTGTACCATGCCTATCTCAGCAGTCAGAGAGGTTGAGCCGTTGCCGGTGGATACGACCTGGTTGCTACCGCCGCTGCAAGTCCATCCCGCTTTGCGGCGGGCTCTGGTGAAAACCAGTAGCAACTTAGAACCGGTCCACCGACACGGTCCACGCCAATCCCTCTCTGACACAGAGGATCCACTATCAGCTTGCCGAATCGTGACAATCAGTGATGCGGACCCCCCAGTGTCGGGAAGCAGAAGCGTCGGGCGACTTGGCAAACATCGGCGGGCGGTCTGCCAAGGAAGTTTGTCCCCAGGGGAGCCCGTACTCAGCCACTCTCTCAGGGTACACCAGGGCCGAGCGCGGGCTCCCCTGGGGACGAACCTTCAGGT
Organism: Hyla sarda; assembly: GCF_029499605.1. Classification (NCBI taxonomy): domain Eukaryota; kingdom Metazoa; phylum Chordata; class Amphibia; order Anura; family Hylidae; genus Hyla; species Hyla sarda. Next base: position 66,945,002 of record NC_079199.1, read on the forward strand.
TTCTCAATTGGTATTTTCCAGGGGGAATGGGCTTATTCACGTACCCGACCAGGGATGGGCGGTCCCCGGGCCATGCCTCAGGAACGGTCCCTGACAGGCTTCCATGCCTGTAGACCTTTGACACGCAAAGAACCAGAAAGGCTATAAGGGTGGGAGGTGCGGGTCCCTGTAACCAGGCAGGGCGCGCCGTCCTTGGGCAAAGGGTCGGAGTAAGAATACATCGGAGGACGGTCCGCCAAGGAGGTTCGCCACCCAAGGGAGCCCGCACTCGGCCGCTCTCTCCTTGTACGCCAGGGTCGAGCGCGGGCTCCCCTGGGGACGAACCTTCCGTTTTCTCCCTTGGTATTTTCCAGGGGGATTGGGCAGGTTCAAGTACCCGACCCGGGGTTGGGCGGTCCCCAGGTGAAGCCTCCAGAACGGTTCCCTGACAGGCTATCATGCCTGTAGACCTTTGACACGCAGAGAACCAGAGAGGCTATAAAGGGCGGGTGGCGCAGGTCCCTGTACCCAGGCAGGGCGCGCCATCCTTGGGCACAGGATCGGTGATGCGAGCACCACGCAGCTGGGAGCAAAATCGTTGGGCGGGTCAACAAACATCGGTGTGCGGTCTGCTGAGGCGTCTCGGCCCTCCAAAGGCGAAATTAAAAATTACAAAATCCAGGTTGTCGGCCAGGGGGAGATGCGAGTCCCTATGCCAAGGATGGTCAACCGAACATTGCAAGGCCTCTGGAAGGATCTTCCATGCCTGTAGACTTTTGATACACAGAGAACAAGAGAGGCTATGAGGACGGGAGGCGCGGGTCCCTGTAAACAGACAGGGTGCGCCGTCTTTGGGCACAGGAGCGGTGACGCGGACCCCCTGGCGGCAGGGAGTGGAAGCATCAGGCGAGTAAGAATACATCGGAGGGCGGTCTGCCGAGAAGGTTCGCCCCCCCAGAGGAGCCCGCACTCGCCGCTCTCTCAGGGTACGCCAGGGCCCAGCGCAGGCATCCCTGGGGACGAACCTTCTGGTTTCTCCCTTGGTATTTTCCAGGGGGATTAGGCTGGTCAGGCCTCAGGAAGGATCTCCCATGCCTGTAGACTTTTGATACACAGAGAACAAGAGAGGCTATAAGGGCGGGAGGCGCGGGTCCCTGTACGCAGACGAGGCGCGCCGTCCTTGTGCACAGGATCGGTGACGCGGACCCCCCGGCGGCAGGGAGCGGAAGCGTCGGGCGAGTCAACAAACATCGGCGTGCGGTCCACCGAGCTTCCCTCAGCCAGTTAAACATGTAACTCCTGCAATCTGCTACTCACAGTTCACACCACTTCTTGGACCTCTCACAGCGCCTTCTGCGTGTTACCTAAACAGGGCCGTGTCTCCCCCTCTAACAGCCAGCATACTGTTTCCAAGGGAGAGCCCAGATTAGACTGAGTCTCCAGCTTATATACACCTCCCTTCCCTGCTGCCTCATTACTTAAGAAGCAGGTGAGAGATTCTTTAGGGTGAGCAAAGGAAATACACCCTTTCCTTGCCACCTTATCACATTTAACCAATATAATTCTGCCAGGTAAAATTTCATTAATAACATCAATGAAAACATTTCCTTTTAAAAGTATGGCGACCCCTGCTGATCTGGATTCGTTAGACAACAACAAAAAACGTGGTCTCAAATGGCTGGAGGTGCTCAACCCCAAATGCGGTTGTGCATTCATACTGGGGGAGCAGATCCTGCCCTTGTAGTCCGTTGCTAGGGGCGATACCCAGCATAAAAATGCATACAATGGAGGATGCCTGCAGCAGACTATAAGTGCCACAATAGAATCCTACACCAGATAGACGGTGTGGATGTGTAACAATTAGAACAATACAATACAGGAATTTAGGTGCACTACTGTGATAGATGTATACAGTGACATTGGCTATCCCTCAACACTGATGTCAAAATTGAGACATTCACCAGTATATTCTTATATGAAGGATATACCAGAGCCCACACACCAACACCAAGGTTTCTCAAATGGCACGGGACCTAGCGCTAAACCTACCTGTGCGTGATAAGCAAAACAGGGGCCAGTGGGCAATTACACTAGCATTAGGCCGACTCACAGCGTCCTCCCAGGTACCCTCCAGCGTGGCTAAGCACACATACAATGGGAGGAGGGAGGCAAACTGCAAGCCCCACCTAAGTTGGCTGATATAGGTGCATGGCCTCACAGTTGCAAACTTAATGCTGCCTGGAAAATGTTCAATGCGCATTACATATGGAGTTTACACACCTCCAAGTATAAAATTTAAACAACAACAAAAAACGTGGTCTCAAATGGCTGGAGGTGCTCAACCCCAAATGCGGTTGAGCATTCATACTGGGGGAGCAGATCCTGCCCTTGTAGTCCGTTGCTAGGGGCGATCCCCAGCATAAAAATGCATACAATGGAGAATGCCTGCAGCGGACTACAAGTGCCACAATAGAATCCTACACTAGATAGGCGGTGTGGATGTGTAACAATTAGAACAATACAATACAGGAATTTAGGTGCACTACTGTGGTAGATGTATACAGTGACATTGGCTATCCCTCAACACTGATGTCAAAATTGAGACATTCACCAGTATATTCTTATATGAAGGACATACCAGAGCCCACACACCAACACCAAGGTTTCTCAAATAGCACGGGACCTAGCGCTAAACCTACCTGTACGTGATAAGCAAAACAGGGGCCAGTGGGCAATTACGCTAGCATTAGGCCGACTCACAGCGTCCTCCCAGGTACCCTCCAGCGTGGCTAAGCACACATACAATGGGAGGAGGGAGGCAAACTGCAAGCCCCACCTAAGTTGGCTGATATAGGTGCATGGCCTCACAGTTGCAAACTTAATGCTGCCTGGAAAATGTTCAATGCGCATTACATATGGAGTTTACACACCTCCAAGTATAACATTTAAACAACAACAAAAAACGTGGTCTCAAATGTCTGGAGGTGCTCAACCCCAAATGCGGTTGAGCATTCATACTGGGGGAGCAGATCCTGCCCTTGTAGTCCGTTGCTAGGGGCGATCCCCAGCATAAAAATGCATACAATGGAGGATGTCTGCAGCGGACTACAAGTGCCACAATAGAATCCTACACCAGATAGACGGTGTGGATGTATAACAGTAGTGCACCTAAACTCCTGTATTGTATTGTTCTAATTGTTACACATCCACACCGTCTATCTGGTGTAGGATTCTACTGTGGCACATGTAGTCCACTGCAGGCATCCTCCATTGTATGCATTTTTATGCTGGGGATCGCCCCTAGCAACGGATTACAAGGGCAGGATCTGCTCCCCCAGTACGAATGCTCAACCGCATTTGGGGTTGAGCACCTCCAGCCATTTGAAACCACGTTTTTTGTTGTTGTTTAAATTTTATACTTGGAGGTGTGTAAACTCCATATGTATTGCGCATTGAGCATTTTCCAGGCAGCATTAACCCCTTAAGAACACAGGGTTTTTCCGTTTTTGCATTTTCGTTTTTTCTATCTTACCTTTAAAAAATCATAACTCTTTCAATTTTGCACCTAAAAATCCATATGATGGCTTATTTTTTGCGCCACCAAGTCTACTTTGTAATGACGTCAGTCATTTTACCCAAAAATCTACAGCAAAACAGAAAAAAAAATCATTGTGAGACTAAATTGAAAAAAAAAAAACACGCTGTTTTGTAACTTTTGGGGGCTTCCGTTTCTACGTAGTAAATTTTTTGGGTAAAAATGACACCTTATCTTTATTCTGTAGGCCCATACGATTAAAATGGTACCCTACTTATATAGGTTTGATTTTGTCGTACTTCTGGAAAATATCATAACTACATGCAGGAAAATTTATATGTTTAAAATTGTCATCTTCTGACTCCTATAACTTTTTTTATTTTTCCGCATATGGGGCGATATGAAATTGATTTGCATTGATAGGACTTATTGATAATTTTTTCATGATATAAAAGGTGACCAAAAATGCACTATTTTGGTCTTTGGAATTTTTTTGCGCGTACGCCATTGACCGTGCGGTTTAATTAACAATATATTTTTATAAGTCGGACATTTCCGCACGCGGCGATACCATATATGTTTATGGGAAAATGGGGGTGATTCAAACTCTTAATAGGGGAGGTGTTAAATGATCTTTATTCCCTTTTTTTTCACTTTTTTTTTTTGCAGTGTTCTAGCTCCCATAGGGACCTATAACATTGCACACACTGATCTTTTACATTGATCAGTGGTTTCTCATAAGAAACCACTGATCGGTGATTCTGCCGCTTGACTGCTCATGCCTGGATCTCAGGCACTGAGCAGTCATTCGGCGATCGGACAGCGAGGAGGCAGGTAGGGATCCTCCGGCTGTCTTGTAAGCTGTTCAGGATGCCGCGATTTCGCCGTGGCTATCCCGAACAGCTCCCTGAGTTAACCGGCATGCTTTCACTTTCACTTTAGACGCGGCGTTCAACTTTGAAATCCATGTCTAAAGGGTTAATAGCGCGCGGCACCACGATCAATGCCGCGCCCTATTAGCCACGGGTCCCGGCCATTGTGGCCCCGCCTTATAGATCAGGAGCGGACTCATGACATATGCATACATCATGGGTCCTTAACAGGTTAAGGTAGCACCTGTGAGGCCATGCACCTATATCAGCCAACTTAGGTGGGGTTTGCAGTTTGCCTCCCTCCTTGTATGTTGCTGTGAGTCGGCCTAATGCTGCCGTAATTGTCCACTGGCCCCTGTTTTGCTTATCACGCACAGATAGGTTGAGCGCTAGGTCCCGTGCCATTTGAGAAACCTTGGCGTTAGTGTGTGGGCTCTGGTATGTCCTTCATATAAGCATATACTGGCGAATGTCTCAATTTTAACATCAATGTTGAGGGATAGCCAATGTCACTGTATACATCTACCAAGGTAGTGCACCTAAATTCCTGTACTGTATTCGTTTGATCCAGACCAGACTGATGGACCGTGTACTGGGGCTCTCGTAACCCCCCACATCCGAATCTACCATACACATAGAGGAAGCTGGAGAGAAACTACCGTTGCTCAGACAGCCCCCCCAATTCAAGGCTACAGGTGTGTAGACGGAGCACATTGGTAAGACTGCCTTCTGGGCTCCAAACTCGTCTTCGTCCTCCACCTCTTGCCCCTCCATATGGGTCGGGTGCTTACTCAGGTCCGTTTTGGGGACCTCGGAGATAGTCACCCCTGAAACCTCCTCCTGGCTGGGAGGAGGGGGGTATCCACTGCTGGGACCTGTGGAGGAGCATCACTTGGAGTCCCCGTCTCGGCTCGTATGTATGTACAGTACAGACCAAAAGTTTGGAAACACCTTCTCATTCAGAGTTTTCTTTGTTTTCATGATTATGAAAATTGTAGATTCACACTAAAGGCATCAAAACTATTAATTAACACATGTGGAATTATATACATAACAAAAAAGTGTGAAACAACTGAAAATATGTCATATTCTAGGTTCTTCAAAGTGAAGAGATGTGTGAACAAGTTCCTCTAAAAGAAGGCGCTGTTACCCGAAGATGGAGGTATACTTCTTTATTAGCTACGTGTTTCGATCCCGAACCGGGATCTTCATCAGGCAGATGAAGATCCCGGTTCGGGATCGAAACGCGTAGCTAATAAAGAATTATACCTCCATCTTCGGGTAACAGCGCCTTCTTTTAGAGGAACTTGTTCACACATCTCTTCCCATTGCAATCCACCAGACTGACTGACGTCATACCGGGAAGTTCCTCGTGGCAGCAGTTCCATCTGATTTTCTGCATCCGGACGCTACTGTAGGTGTTGTGCTCTGTGCGCAACACCTAGGGGTAAGAACCCATCTTTGCGCTATCTCTTTCATTTATGATAAACGGTCCTCACTAGGGGTGAACCTCTTGTTGTTTTTTCTCGTCTATATATAGGTTCTTCAAAGTAGCCACCTTTTGCTTTGATTACTGCTTTGCACACTCATTCTCTTGATGAGCTTAAAGAGGTAGTTACCTGAAATGGTCTTCCAACAGTCTTTAAGGAATTCCCAGAGATGCTTAGCACTTGTTGACCCTTTTGCCTTCACTCTGCGGTCCAGCTCACCCCAAACCATCTCGATCGGGTTTAAGTTCCCGTGACTGTGGAGGTCAGGTCTTCTGGCTCAGCACCCCATCACTCTCCTTGTTACGCCGAGCGCTCCGGGTCCCCGCTCCTCCCCGGAGCGCTCGCTACACTCTCCTCACTGCAGCGCTCCGGTCAGATCCACTGACCCGGGGCGCTGCGATACCGCCTCCAGCCGGGATGCGATTCGCGATGCGGGTAGCGCCCGCTCGCGATGCGCACCCCGGCTCCTGTACCTGACTCGCTCTCCGTCAGTCCTGTCCCGGCGCGCGCGGCCCCGCTCCCTAGGGCGCGCGCGCGCCGGGTCTTTGCGATTTAAAGGGCCACTGCGCCGCTGATTGGCGCAGTGGTTCCAATTAGTGTTATCACCTGTGCACTTCCCTATATCACCTCACTTCCCCTGCACTTCCTTGCCGGATCTTGTTGCCATCGTGCCAGTGAAAGCGTTTCCTTGTATGTTCCTAGCCTGTGTTCCAGACCTCCTGCCGTTGCCCCTGACTACGATCCTTGCTGCCTGCCCCGACCTTCTGCTACGTCCGACCTTGCTTCTGTCTACTCCCTTGTACCGCGCCTATCTTCAGCAGCCAGAGAGGTTGAGCCGTTGCTAGTGGATACGACCTGGTCACTACCGCCGCAGCAAGACCATCCCGCTTTGCGGCGGGCTCTGGTGAAAACCAGTAGTGACTTAGAACCGATCCACTAGCACGGTCCACGCCAATCCCTCTCTGGCACAGAGGATCCACTACCTGCCAGCCGGCATCGTGACAGTAGATCCGGCCATGGATCCCGCTGAAGTTCCTCTGCCAGTTGTCGCTGACCTCACCACGGTGGTCGCCCAGCAGTCGCAACAGATAGCGCAACAAGGCCAACAGCTGTCTCAACTGACCGTTATGCTTCAGCAGTTACTACCACAGCTTCAGCAATCATCTCCTCCGCCAGCTCCTGCATCTCCTCCGCAGCGAGTGGCCGCTTCTGGTCTACGACTATCCTTGCCGGATAAATTTGATGGGGACTCTAAGTTTTGCCGTGGCTTTCTTTCCCAATGTTCCCTGCACCTGGAGATGATGTCGGACCAGTTTCCCACTGAAAGGTCTAAGGTGGCTTTCGTAGTCAGCCTTCTGTCTGGAAAAGCCCTGTCTTGGGCCACACCGCTCTGGGACCGCAATGACCCCGTCACTGCCTCTGTACACTCCTTCTTCTCGGAAATTCGAAGTGTCTTTGAGGAACCTGCCCGAGCCTCTTCTGCTGAGACTGCCCTGTTGAACCTGGTCCAGGGTAATTCTTCCGTTGGCGAGTATGCCGTACAATTCCGTACTCTTGCTTCAGAATTATCCTGGAATAATGAGGCCCTCTGCGCGACCTTTAAAAAAGGCCTATCCAGCAACATTAAAGATGTTCTGGCCGCACGAGAAATCCCTGCTAATCTACATGAACTCATTCACCTAGCCACTCGCATTGACATGCGTTTTTCCGAAAGGCGTCAGGAGCTCTGCCAGGATATGGACTCTGTTCGCACGAGGCGTTTCTTCTCCCCGGCTCCTCTCTCCTCTGGTCCCCTGCAATCTGTTCCTGTGCCTCCCGCCGTGGAGGCTATGCAGGTCGACCGGTCTCGCCTGACACCTCAAGAGAGGACACGACGCCGCATGGAGAATCTCTGCCTGTACTGTGCTAGTACCGAACACTTCCTGAAGGATTGTCCTATCCGTCCTCCCCGCCTGGAAAGACGTACGCTGACTCCGCACAAAGGTGAGACAGTCCTTGATGTCTACTCTGCTTCTCCACGTCTTACTGTGCCTGTGCGGATGTCTGCCTCTGCCTTCTCCTTCTCTGCTGTGGCCTTCTTGGACTCCGGATCTGCAGGAAATTTTATTTTGGCCTCTCTCGTCAACAGGTTCAACATCCCGGTGACCAGTCTCGCCAGACCCCTCTACATCAATTGTGTAAACAATGAAAGATTGGACTGTACCATACGTTTCCGCACGGAGCCCCTTCTAATGCACATCGGACCTCATCACGAGAGGATTGAACTTTTGGTCCTTCCCAATTGCACTTCTGAAATTCTCCTTGGACTTCCCTGGCTTCAACTTCACTCCCCAACCCTGGATTGGTCCACTGGGGAGATCAAGAGTTGGGGGCCCTCTTGTTCCAAGGACTGCCTAAAACCGGTTCCCAGTAACCCTTGCCGTGACTCTGTGGTTCCTCCCGTAACCGGCCTCCCTAAGGCCTATATGGACTTTGCGGATGTTTTTTGCAAAAAACAAGCTGAGACTCTACCTCCTCACAGGCCTTATGATTGTCCTATCGACCTCCTCCCGGGCACTACTCCACCCCGGGGCAGAATTTATCCTCTGTCCGCCCCAGAGACTCTTGCCATGTCTGAATACGTCCAGGAAAATTTAAAAAAGGGCTTTATCCGTAAATCCTCCTCTCCTGCCGGAGCCGGATTTTTCTTTGTGTCCAAAAAAGATGGCTCTCTACGCCCTTGCATTGACTACCGCGGTCTTAATAAAATCACGGTTAAGAACCGCTACCCCCTACCTCTCATCTCTGAACTCTTTGATCGCCTCCAAGGTGCCCACATCTTTACCAAACTGGACTTAAGAGGTGCTTATAATCTCATCCGCATCAGAGAGGGGGATGAATGGAAAACGGCATTTAACACCAGAGATGGACACTTTGAGTATCTGGTCATGCCCTTTGGCCTGTGCAACGCCCCTGCCGTCTTCCAAGACTTTGTTAATGAAATTTTTCGTGATCTTTTATACTCCTGTGTTGTTGTATATCTGGACGATATCCTGATTTTTTCTGCCAATCTAGAAGAACACCGCCAGCATGTCCGTATGGTTCTTCAGAGACTTCGTGACAATCAACTCTATGCCAAAATAGAGAAATGTCTGTTTGAATGCCAATCTCTTCCTTTCCTAGGATACTTGGTCTCTGGCCAGGGACTACAAATGGATACAGACAAACTCTCTGCCGTCTTAGATTGGCCATGCCCCTCCGGACTCCGTGCTATCCAACGTTTTTTGGGGTTCGCCAATTATTACAGACAATTTATTCCACATTTTTCTACCGTTGTGGCTCCTATCGTGGCTTTAACCAAAAAAAATGCCGATCCCAAGTCTTGGCCTCCTCAAGCGGAAGACGCCTTTAAACGGCTCAAGTCTGCCTTTTCTTCGGCTCCCGTGCTCTCCAGACCTGACCCATCTAAACCCTTCCTATTGGAGGTTGATGCCTCCTCTGTGGGAGCTGGAGCTGTCCTTCTACAAAAAAATTCTTCCGGGCATGCTGTTACTTGTGGTTTTTTTTCTAGGACCTTCTCTCCGGCGGAGAGGAACTACTCCATCGGGGATCGAGAGCTTCTAGCCATTAAATTAGCACTTGAGGAATGGAGGCATCTGCTGGAGGGATCAAGATTTCCAGTTATTATTTACACCGATCACAAGAACCTCTCCTACCTCCAGTCTGCCCAACGGCTGAATCCTCGCCAGGCCAGGTGGTCTCTGTTCTTTGCCCGATTTAATTTTGAAATTCACTTTCGGCCTGCCGATAAGAACATTAGGGCCGATGCTCTCTCTCGTTCCTCGGATGCTTCTGAAGTTGAACTCTCTCCGCAACACATCATTCCTCCTGACTGCCTGATTTCCACTTCTCCAGCCTCCATCAGGCAAACTCCTCCAGGAAAGACCTTTGTTTCTCCACGCCAACGCCTCGGAATCCTCAAATGGGGCCACTCTTCCCATCTCGCAGGTCATGCGGGCATCAAGAAATCTGTGCAACTCATCTCTCGCTACTATTGGTGGCCGACTCTGGAGACGGATGTTGTGGACTTTGTGCGAGCCTGCACTATCTGTGCCCGGGATAAGACTCCTCGCCAGAAGCCCGCTGGTTTTCTTCATCCTCTGCCTGTCCCCGAACAGCCTTGGTCTCTGATTGGTATGGATTTTATTACTGACTTACCCCCATCCCATGGCAACACTGTTATTTGGGTGGTCGTTGATCGATTCTCCAAAATGGCACATTTCATCCCTCTTCCTGGTCTTCCTTCAGCGCCTCAGTTGGCTAAACAATTTTTTGTACACATTTTTCGTCTTCACGGGTTGCCCACGCAGATCGTCTCGGATAGAGGCGTCCAATTCGTGTCTAAATTCTGGAGGGCTCTCTGTAAACAACTCAAGATTAAATTAAATTTTTCTTCTGCATATCATCCTCAATCCAATGGACAAGTAGAAAGAATTAACCAGGTCTTGGGTGATTATTTACGACATTTTGTTTCCTCCCGCCAGGATGACTGGGCAGATCTTCTACCATGGGCCGAATTCTCGTATAACTTCAGAGTCTCTGAATCTTCCTCCAAATCCCCATTTTTCGTGGTGTACGGCCGTCACCCTCTTCCCCCCCTCCCTACCCCCTTGCCCTCTGGTCTGCCCGCTGTGGATGAAATTTCTCGTGATCTTTCCATCATATGGAGAGAGACCCAAAATTCTCTGTTACAGGCTTCATCACGCATGAAGAAGTTCGCGGATAAGAAAAGAAGAGCTCCTCCCATTTTTTCCCCTGGAGACAAGGTATGGCTCTCCGCTAAATATGTCCGCTTCCGTGTCCCTAGCTATAAGTTGGGACCACGCTATCTTGGTCCTTTCAAAATTTTGTGCCAGATTAATCCTGTCTCTTACAAACTTCTTCTTCCTCCTTCTCTTCGTATTCCTAATGCCTTTCACGTTTCTCTTCTTAAACCACTTATCATTAACCGTTTCTCTCCCAAATCTGTTCCTCCCACTCCTGTTTCCGGCTCCTCGGACATCTTCTCCGTCAAAGAGATTCTGGCATCTAAAAAGGTCAGAGGGAAAACCTTTTTTTTAGTGGATTGGGAGGGTTGTGGTCCAGAAGAGAGATCCTGGGAACCTGAGGACAACATCCTAGACAAAAGTCTGCTCCTCAGGTTCTCAGGCTCTAAGAAGAGGGGGAGACCCAAGGGGGGGGGTACTGTTACGCCGAGCGCTCCGGGTCCCCGCTCCTCCCCGGAGCGCTCGCTACACTCTCCTCACTGCAGCGCTCCGGTCAGATCCACTGACCCGGGGCGCTGCGATACCGCCTCCAGCCGGGATGCGATTCGCGATGCGGGTAGCGCCCGCTCGCGATGCGCACCCCGGCTCCCGTACCTGACTCGCTCTCCGTCAGTCCTGTCCCGGCGCGCGCGGCCCCGCTCCCTAGGGCGCGCGCGCGCCGGGTCTTTGCGATTTAAAGGGCCACTGCGCCGCTGATTGGCGCAGTGGTTCCAATTAGTGTTATCACCTGTGCACTTCCCTATATCACCTCACTTCCCCTGCACTTCCTTGCCGGATCTTGTTGCCATCGTGCCAGTGAAAGCGTTTCCTTGTATGTTCCTAGCCTGTGTTCCAGACCTCCTGCCGTTGCCCCTGACTACGATCCTTGCTGCCTGCCCCGACCTTCTGCTACGTCCGACCTTGCTTCTGTCTACTCCCTTGTACCGCGCCTATCTTCAGCAGCCAGAGAGGTTGAGCCGTTGCTAGTGGATACGACCTGGTCACTACCGCCGCAGCAAGACCATCCCGCTTTGCGGCGGGCTCTGGTGAAAACCAGTAGTGACTTAGAACCGATCCACTAGCACGGTCCACGCCAATCCCTCTCTGGCACAGAGGATCCACTACCTGCCAGCCGGCATCGTGACACTCCTTCTTGGTCAAATAGCCCTTATACAGCCTGGAGGTGTGTTGGGTGTCATTGTCCTGTTGAAAAATAAATGATGGTCCAACTAAACGCAAACCGGATGGAATAGCATGTCGCTGCAAGATGCCGTGGTAGATATGCTGGTTCAGTATGCCTTAAATTTTGAATAAATCCCCAACAGTGTCACCAGCAAAGCACCCCCACACCATCACACCTCCTCCTCCACACCAGCACACCTGTGAAGTGAAAACCATTTCATGTGACTACCTCTTGAAGCTCAACAAGAGAATGCCAAGAGCAAAGCAGTAATCAAAGCAAAAGGTGGCTACTTTGAAGAACCTAGAATATTACATATTTTTCAGTTGTTTCACACTTTTTTTGTTATGTATATAATTCCACATGTATTAATTCATAGTTTTTATGCCTTCAGTGTGAATCTACAATTTTCATAGTCATGAGAATAAAGAAAACTCTGAATGAGAAGGAGTGTCCAAACTTTTGGTCTGTACTGTATGTCATACAACATATATACGACATACATACAGCATACAACATACTTACAATATACATACAACATACATACGACATACAACATACATACAACATACATACAACATGCATTTAACATACAACATACATACAACAAGCATACAACATACATGCAACATACATACAACTCAGATACAACATAAAACATACATACAACATACATACAGCATCCAACATGCATACAACATACATACAAAATACATACAACATACATACAACATCCATACGACATACAACATACATACAACATGCATATAACATACATACAACATACATACAACATACCACATACATACAACATCGCAATAAAATCGCGATGTCCCGATTAGCTAGGACGCGAGTGGAGGTCCCCATACCTTGCTCTGTCACTATTACGATTCGGCAGGCTGGATGTGGATCCTCTGTGTCAGCGAGGGATTTGCGTGGACCGTGTCGATAGACCGGTTCTAGGGTTGCTACTGGTTTTCACCAGAGCCCGCCGCAAAGCGTGCAGAGAGCCTCGTTATTCCAAGATAATTCGGAAGCGAGAGTACGAAATTGGATGGCGTACTCGCCTACTGAAGAATTACCCTGGACCAGGTTCAGCAGGGCAGTCTCGGCAGAAGAAGCTTGGGCTGGTTCTTCGAAGACACTACGGACTTCAGCGAAGAAGGACTGGACTGTGGCTGTGGCAGGATCATTGCGGTCCCGGAGCGGTGTGGCCCAAGACAAGGCCTTTCCAGAAAGAAGACTCACTACGAACGCCACCTTAGACCGTTCTGTAGGAAATTGGTTCGACAACATCTCCATTTGTAGGGAACATTGAGACAAGAAGCTACGGCAGAGTCTAGAGTCCCCATCAAATTTGTCCGGCAGGGACAAGCGGAGGCTAGGAGTGGCCAGGCGCTGCGGAGGAGGTGCAGGAGCTGGCGGAGGAGATGGTTGCTGCTGTAGCAGTGGCAGAAGTTGCTGTAACGTGGCGGTCAACTGCGACAGCTGCTGTCCTTGTTGGGCAATTTGCTGCGATTGCTGAGCGACCACCGTGGTAAGGTCAGCGAGACACCTCAGCGGGATCCATGGCCGGATCTACTGTTACGATTGGGCAGGCTGGATGTGGATCCTCTGTGTCAGCGAGGGATTGGCGTGGACCGTGTCGGTGGACCGGTTCTAGGGTTGCCACTGGTTTTCACCAGAGCCCGCCGCAAAGCGGGATGGTCTTGCTGCGGCGGTAGCAACCAGGTCGTATCCACCGGCAACGACTCAACCTCGCTGACTGCTGAGAAGGCGTGGGACAGAAGGACTAGGCAGAGGCAAGGTCAGACGTAGCAGAAGGTCGGGGCAGGCGGCAAGGTTCGTAGTCAATGAGGATAGCAGGAGATCTGGAACACAGGCTTTGGACAACACTAAACGCTTTCACTGGCACAAGGCAACAAGATCCGGCAAGGAAGTGCAGGAGAAGTGAGGTAATATAGACAGGGAGCAGGTGGAAGCTAATTAGGCTGATTGGGCCAGGCACCAATCGTTGGTGCACTGGCCCTTTAAATCTCAGAGAGCTGGCGCACGCGCGCCCTAAGGAGCAGAGCCGCGCGCGCCAGGACATGACAGCCGGGGGCCGGGACAGGTGAGTGACTTGGGATGCGATTCGCGAGCGGGCGCGTCCCGCTATGTGAATCGCATCCCCGCCGGCAATGTCAGTGCAGCGCTCCCGGTCAGTGCTCCCGGTCAGCGTCACATGCGACGTCATGTGCGGCGTCATTCCCCCCTGCGTCTTCACGCCGTAAAGCTGGGAGCCCGGCACTGCTGCTGAGCGCGGGACGGATCTGCGTGTGATTAAGGTAAGCATGGGCTGCGGAGGGTAGGCTGAGGAGAACAAAAGAATAAAGTTGGCTTAGGAGACTGAGGAGAGGGGGGTGTTGTATATGTATTATTGATGGGGGGAGGCTGGGGGTGACGAACAAGGAGTAAGGGGTGTATAATTATGATTGATGGGGGAGGCTGGTGGGTTAGGACCAAGGATGAGGAGGGGGGGTGTATATTTATGATTGATGGGGGAGGCTGGGGGGTTAGGACCAAGGATGAGGGGGGTGTATATTTATGATTGATGGGAGGCTGGGGGGTTATGACCAAGGATGAGGGGGGTGTATATTTATGATTAATGGGGGGAGGTTGGGGGGTTAGGACCAAGGATGAGGGGGGGTGTATATTTATGATTAATGGGGGGAGGTTGGGGGGTTAGGACCAAGGATGAGGGGGGGTGTATATTTATGATTAATGGGGGAGGCTGGGGGGCTAGGACCAAGGATGAGGGGAGGGGTATATATTTATGATTGAATGGGGGGGGAGGCTGGGGGGTGTTGGTGAGGGGGGTTTGGGGAGGTGTGAGGCTGAGGAAACCAATGATAAGGATGGAGGTGTATATGCATGATTGATAGATGCGGGTCCAAAGAGTATGGGATAAGTTATAGATTGTGGGGGGGGGGGGTACGAGCGCTGGGACCCCCGCGATCTCCAGTACAGGCCTTGGCAGTCAGCTGGAAAAGAGGTTTGACGACCCCGCACGAAGTTCCGGCCGACACACCCCTCTGTATACTCCATAGAGATACATGGAGGGAGCGTGCCGACCACGGCTTCCTGTGGGGTCAGATGTCGGCTTCTGGCATACTGACTGGGCCCCCGTGCAGGAGATTGTGGGGGGTCTCAATGCTTGGACCCCCCGCAATCTATAACTTATCCCCTATCCAAAGGCTAATCCAAAGACTAATGGCAGTATTATGTTTAGGGCACAGTGCATGGCAGTATTATATTCAGGGCGCAGTGTATGGCAGTATTATATTCAGGGTGCTGTGTATGGCAGTATTATATTCAGGGCGCAGTGTATGGCATTATTATATTCAGGATAAAGTGTATGGCAGTATTGTATTCAGAGCACAGTGCATGGCATTATTATATTCAGGGCGCAGTGTATGGCATTATTATATTCAGGGCACAGTGTATGGCAGTATTATATTCAGGGTGCAGCGTGTGGCAGTATTATATTCAGGGAGCAGTGTATGGCAGTATTGTATTCAGGGCGCAGTGTATGCCAGTATTTTATTTGGGGCGCAGTGTATGCCAGTATTATATTCAGGGCTCAGTGTATGGCAGTATTATATTTGGGGCGCAGTGTATGCCAGTATTATATTCAGGGCTCAGTGTATGGCAGTATTATATTTGGGGCGCAGTGTATGGCATTATTATATTCAGGGCACAGTGTACGGCAGTATTATATTCAGGGCGCAGTGTATGGCAGTATTATATTCAGGGCACAGTGTATGACAGTATTATATTCAGGGCTCAGTGTGTGGCAGTATTATATTCAGGGCGCAGTGTATAGCAGTATTATATTTAGGGCACAGTGCATGGCATTATTATATTCAGGGCACAGTGCATGGCATTATTATATTCGGGGCACAGTGTATGCCAGTATTATATTCGGGGCGCAGTGTATGCCAGTATTATATTTGGGGCGCAGTGTATGCCAGTATTATATTTGGGGCGCAGTGTATGCCAGTATTATATTCAGGGCTCAGTGTATGGCAGTATTATATTTGGGGCGCAGTGTATGCCAGTATTATTTTCAGGGCTCAGTGTATGGCAGTAATATATTTGGGGCGCAGTGTATGGCAGTATTATATTCGGGGCGCAGTGTATGGCAGTATTATATTCAGGGCTCAGTGTATGGCTGTATTATATTCAGTGGGTACAGTGTGTGACAGTATTACATTCAGTGGGTGCAGTGTGGCAGTATTTTATTTAGGGCACAGTATCTGGCAGTATTATAATGATTATTGTTGTCATACAGAGGATGAGGATCTGCTGACATAGTGAGGAGACAATGAAGTTTGGGCCTCAGACTCTGCAGAGAAGATGGAGCTGGAAGAATACCTGGCGTCTGGACCAGAGGAAAAGGAACGACAACAGAGAAGACATCACTCAGGTCAGTGATATCATTGTGTATTCTCCTGACTGTCCCATCACTGCTGTAATTTGTAAGTTCTGCAGTGATGATGGGGACACTGTACTCCAATCTGTGGCCTTCAGCTGTGGCCTTCACAAAAACTGCATACTATAATGCCTGAGGCTCCAGACATGATGGGAGTTGTAGCTTTGCAACAGCTGGAGAGCAACTTGAAGCGAGGTGATTGGGGGAGGTCCCAGCATTCAGACTCCACCCCAAAAAAATGGAATGCTTATTCTTAAATGTCAGGGTGTATTTTTGGTCCCAGTCCAAACCCCCTTAAAAAAAAGTCGCAAATTTAAGCCAGGTCAGACCTGGCTTACAAAACGTGCTGTAGCATTTAAAAAAAAGGTGCACAAAAAGTCGCAAACTGCTACTTTTTGTACAACTTTTTGTGAAGATCCGCTCCCCGGCCATCTGCCCGCATCTACCTCCCACTGGCTAGCTGGTAGAACTACAACTCCTAGCATGTCCTCACTGTAAGAGCATGCTGGGAGTTTAGTCTTCCAACAGCTAGCTGGCAGGTGGGAGATGCGGGCGGGGGGGGGGGGGGGTGGCTTTGTTTTTCTACTTGAGGATTGGGGGGGGCTGACCTCAGTGTACAGAGTCCTGCTTGTCCTTAGGGTACAGAGCCCTGCTTGTCCTCAGGGTACAGAGCCCTGCTTGTCCTCGGTGTACAGAGCCCTGCTTGTCCTCGGTGTACAGAGCCCTGCTTGTCCTCGGTGTACAGAGCCTCGCTTGTCCTCGGTGTACAGAGCCCTGCTTGTCCTCAGGGTACAGAGCCCTGCTTGTCCTCAGGGTACAGAGCCCTGCTTGTCCTCAGCATACAGAGCCCTGCTTGTCCTCAGTATACAGAGCCCTGCTTGTCCACAGTGTACAGAGCCCTGCTTGTCCTCAGTGTACAGAGCCCCGCTTGTCCTCAGGTACAGAGCCCCGCTTGTCCTCTGTGTACAGAGCCCTGCTTGTCCTCAGTGTACAGAGCCCTGCTTGTCCTCAGTGTACAGAGTCCTGCTTGTCCTCAGGTACAAAGCCCTGCTTGTCCTCAGTGTACAGAGCCCTACTTGTCCTCAGTGTATAGAGCACTGCTTGTCCTCAGTGTCTGCACCTAATGTGGGGAACTATACTGCACCTAATGCGGCGGAACTATACTGCACCTAATATGGGGATTGTACTGAACCTAATGTGGGGAACTGTACTGCACCTAATGTGGGGGGAACTGTACTGCACCTAATATGGGGGGGGGGCTGTACTGCACCTAATGTGGGGGGAACTGTACTGCACCTAATGTGGGGGATCTGTACTGCACTTAATGTGGGGGAACTGTACTGCACCTAATGTGGGGGGAACTATACTGCACCTAATGTGGGGAACTATACTGCACCTAATGTGGGGAAACTGTACTGCACCTAATATGGGGAAACTGTACTGCACCTAACGTGGGGAGCTATACTGCACCTAATGTGGGGGAACTATACTGCACCTAATGTGGGGGAACTATACTCCACCTAATGTGGGGGAACTATACTGCACCTAATGTGGGGGGAACTATACTGCACCTAATGTGGGGGAAACTAATATGCTTTAAAATGCATGATTTTACCTTTTATGAACAAGAAAATGACGACGTGCTGGTATAATGACGAAAACACTATGGGGCTGGTATGTAATTTTTTCCAGGGCTGGTTTTCACACCCAGTCTGGCCCTGGTGTTAAGGCAGCTCTGTGGGATGCCAGAAACAGTTTACTATTTAAGCACAAGATTTTTTCTTTGAATGATGCTTTATCTATTTGTTTTAGTAATATGTACCAGTACCTTTTATTAGACAGGAAATACTATCCTTTATGAGCTAGAAAATTATATTTTAATGAATGTAATGCCATTTTGTAAAGCAACCAAATGAACATTTAAAGTGTAATATGAGTGTATTTATGTAAACATTTACTACTATTTATGTGACTTTTAGTATGAAAAATGTGTTTTATTGTAAAAACAATGTCATTTACGATCATATGCACTTTGTTAATTTTATGAATTTTTTTTTTTATAAAGACACCCCTCAGGGGTAGCCAGATAAAAAAATTAAAAAAAGGGCTTGCGATAGACCACATCCTCGTGCACAGTGTTTTGTGTGAATACTTGCACTTGGGTGACTTAAGAGCACATACCTCAGCTCTTCAATAAAATAATTTTTATATATACACATATATAGATATATATATATATATATATATATATATATATATATATAGATATCCAGAGTAGTAATCCGCAGCACTCCAGGGGTAAGTGCACAAATAAAAGTGCTTTATTCCATACTAATACAGAGCAACGTTTCATCTGCCATGCAGCCTTTCTCAAGCATCATAGTAGTGACAAACAGGAAGTATATAAAGGTGTACAGGTGATTAAAACATTATGAGTATGCAATCAAATCATTAAGGCATACATAAATATGAAGTGTACAACATCATAAGATACAAGGTAATAATACCACTGTAATTTAAGGGAGGCAGTGAACAGTGTGTTAAAAATAG
Source organism: Hyla sarda (assembly GCF_029499605.1). Classification (NCBI taxonomy): domain Eukaryota; kingdom Metazoa; phylum Chordata; class Amphibia; order Anura; family Hylidae; genus Hyla; species Hyla sarda. The sequence goes on from NC_079199.1 coordinate 66,963,866, forward strand.
AAAATGCAGATCAAAGGCTGCAAAGTATTATAAAAGTCGCCAAAGTGCATTAACAATCATAATTAATAAACATGTGAAAAGTTTAAAATGGCAATCAGGTGGGCGGAACATGCCGGCTGCACTCACCCCTGTATCCATATAAGGGAAACGCCACAATAGCTGATTCATATCCCGGGACGTGTGGCGTGTAGGTAGATGGAAACACCCGGTCACATGACCTGTTTCATCACCACACGTCACGCCCGGTGTTAGAGTAAACAATTCTGGTTGTCATGCAGGGAGACGGGCAGGCCGATGGTTCCGAAAGCGAGGCCGGTCATGTGATAATCACATGACTCAGCCTTGCTCCATCCGCATCTTCCTGTCCTGTATTCCTCTATATGCGCAGCCGCGCTGATCAGGGGGACATCTCTGTTAATAGGTGCAGCAAGCGTTGTGCGGCCATCACCCTTAGCAACACATGGTAATGGGTAAAAGAGTATAGTGCAGAAAAAATATAGAAAAAAATAATGAAGATGAAAAAATAGTAGATAAAGACAGGTAAAGAAAATAAATAAGATAGAATAAAATAAAAAATAAAAATAATAATAAAGATAAAAATAAAATTAAAATAAATATAAAAGATAATAAATAAATAGAATAAAAGAAGAATAAAAAAAATTGAAGAAAAATAAGCAAATAATAATAAATAAAAAGTATAAAAAAAATAAAAATAAAGTAATACTATGTTGCACAATATCTGTTCTGTTATTACACTGTGGCACATCCTTCCCTCTCATCTCTAGGTTTTTTTCTCTTACCCTCGCATTGTGTGGTTGCACATATGCTGACAGGGAATCCTCCAGTACCCGCGGGCATTCTAGATGTCCGCTGGGAATTCAGAGTGAGATTTACCGGGGGGTGCCTGCGTCAGTGTGTGGAACAACAGTTTAAGTTTCATTCTAGCTTACATAGCCATTGTAATAAATAAAAAGAAAAAAATATAATAAAATTCAAAATAATCAAAATAATAATAAAAAATGAGGTTATGAAGATAAGGATAAGGAGAAAAAAGAAACATTGTGTTAGGGTGTAGGTCACAGACAACATTATTAATTGCACCATATGTCAACCAAACAATTTAGAATATTAACTATTAAGGGCAATATGTTGAAAGTTGTCTAAGGGTGATCACAGCCGTTGTTATGATTCGGCAGGCTGGAGGTGGATCCTCTGTGTCAGAGAGGGATTGGCGTGGACTGTACCGGTGGACCGGTTCTAAGTTGCTACTGGTATTCACCAGAGCCCGCCGCAAAGCGGTATGGTCTTGCTGCGGCGGTAGCAACCAGGTCGTATCCACCGGTAACGGCTCAACCTCGCTGACTGCTGAGACAAGCGCGGTACAAAAGGACAAGGCAAGAGCAAGGTCGGACGTAGCAGAAGGTCAGGGCAGGCAGCAAGGGTCGTAGTCAGGGGCAACAGCAAAAGGTCTGGAACACAGGCTTTGGACATACACTAAACACTTTCTCTGGCACAAGGCAACAAGATCCGGCAAAGCAGTGAAGGGGAAGTGAGGTTATATGAGCAGGTGGAGGCTAATTAGACTGATTGGGCCAGGCACCAATCATTGGTGCACTGGCCCTTTAAAACTTAGAGAGCTGGCGCGCGCGCGCCCTAGAAAGCGGAGCCGCGTGCGCCAGAACGTGACAGCCAGGGACCGGGACGGGTAAGTGGCTTGGGATGCGATTCGCTATGCGAATCGCATCCCCGTTGTCAGTGTCAGTGCAGCGCTCCCGGTCAGCGGGTCTGACCGGGGCGCTGCAGAGAGGAGAATGCCGCGAGCGCTCCAGGGAGGAGCAGGGACCCGGAGTACCCGTAACAGTACCCCCCCCTTAGGTCTCCCCCTCATTTTGTCTCCTTTTCCCTCCAAATGAGACGAGAACATAGGGGGCGACTCTTGAGTTTCCTTCCAGAAAAAAGAGAAGTCCTGGGTAGTTATATCAGCGGCAGGCAATCCAGAAGAAGTGGGAATGGGGAGGGGGGGCAGAGGGTGAAGCTTGTCACGGGGCAGAGTGTTACCAGGAAGGGGGATATGAGGAGCATCGTTTGTGACAAGCAGGACCCCAATTCTTGATCTCCCCGGTGTTCCAGTCAAGGTTAGGAGAATGGCGTTGGAGCCATGGCAGACCGAGGAGGACTTCAGAGGTGCAGTTGGGCAAAACAAAAAATTCAATTTTTTCGTGATGCAGTCCAATGCTCATAAGCAGGGGTTCTGTGCAGTAACGCACAGTGCAGTCCAATTTTGCTCCGTTGACGGAAGAAATGTAGAGCGGCTTGACGAGACGGGTCACTGGGATGCAGAACCTATTAACCAAAGAGGCCAGAATAAAATTTCCAGCAGAACCAGAGTCCAAGAAGGCCACAGCTGAGAAGGAGGAGTTGGCAGAAGGAGCAATCTGCACGGGCACAGTGAGTCGTGGAGAAGCAGAATTCCCACCAAGGGACGCCACTCCCATTAGAACAGGGTGCGTGCGTTTCCCAGACGTGGAGGACGAATAGGGAAGTCCACCAAGAAATGTTCGGTACTAGCGCAGTACAGACATACATTTTTATCTCTGCAGCGAGTCCTCTCTTCATGGGTCAGGCGAGACCGATCCACTTGCATAGCCTCCTCAGCGGGAGGCACAGGGGTATATTGCAAAGGATACTGGGAGAGAGGTGCCCAGAGATCAAGGTCCTTTTCTTGGCGGAGCTCCTGGTGTCTTTCAGAAAAACGCTTGTCGATGCGGGTGGCCAAAAGGATAAGTTCAGACAGGTTAGCTGGAATTTCTCGTGCGGCCAGTACATCTTTGATGTTGCTGGATAAGCCTTTCTTGAAGGTCGCGCAGAGGGCCTCATTGTTCCAGGCTAGCTCTGAGGCGAGGGTACGAAACTGGATGGCGTATTCGCCTACGGAAGAAGTTCCTTGGACTAGGTTCAGCAGAGCAGTCTCGGCAGAGGAGGCCCGGGCTGGCTCCTCGAAGACACTACGGACTTCAGCGAAGAAGGACTGGACTGTGGCTGTGGCAGGATCATTGCGGTCCCAGAGCGGTGTGGCCCAAGACAAGGCCTTTCCAGACAGAAGACTAACTACGAAAGCCACCTTAGACCGTTCTGTAGGAAATTGGTCCGACAACATCTTCATATGTAGGGAACATTGAGACAGGAAACCACGGCAGAGTCTAGAGTCCCCATCAAATTTGTCCGGCAGGGACAAGCGGAGGCTAGGAGCGGGCACTCGCTGCGGAGGAGGTGCAGGAGCTGGCAGAGGAGATGGTTGCTGCTGTAGCAGTGACAGAAGTGGCTGTAGCATGGCGGTCAACTGCGACAGCTGCTGTCCTTGTTGGGCGATTTGCTGAGATTGCTGGGCGACCACCGTGGGTAGGTCAGCGAGACTTGGCAGCGGCACCTCAGCGGGATCCATGGCCGGATCTACTATTATGATTCGGTAGGCTGGAGGTGGATCCTCTGTGTCAGAGAGGGATTGGCGTGGACCATACCGGTGGACCGGTTCTAAGTTGCTACTGGTATTCACCAGAGCCCGCCACAAAGCGGGATGGTCTTGCTGCAGTGGTAGCAACCAGGTCGTATCCACCGGTAACGGCTCAACCTCGCTGACTGCTGAGACAAGTGCGGTACAAAAGGACAAGGCAAGAGCAAGGTCGGACGTAGCAGAAGGTCAGGGCAGGCAGCAAGGGTCGTAGTCAGGGGCAACAGCAAAAGGTCTGGTACACAGGCTTTGGACATACACTAAACGCTTTCTCTGGCACAAGGCAACAAGATCCGGTAAAGCAGTGAAGGGGAAGTGAGGTTATATGAGCAGGGAGCAGGTGGAGGCTAATTAGACTGATTGGGCCAGGCACCAATCATTGGTGCACTGGCCCTTTAAAACTTAGAGAGCTGGCGCACGCGCGCCCTAGAGAGCGGAGCCGCGTGGGCCAGAACGTGACAGCCGGGGACCGGGACCGGTAAGTTGCTTGGGATGCGATTCGTGAGCGGGCGCGTCCCGCTATGCGAATCGCATCCCCGTCGTCAGTGTCATGGCAGCGCTCCCGGTCAGCGGGTCTGACCGGGGCGCTGCAGAGAGGAGAACGCCGCGAGCGCTCCGGGGAGGAGCAGGGACCCGGAGTGCTCGGCGTAACAGCTGTCATCCTCTCGCCAGCCTAAAATATACAAAAACAGAAGAGTATAAATAAATATTCACAAATACATACGTATTAATATTAATATCTTGTCACCACTATCTAAACTGGGAATGAGTTTGCGTATCAACTGGTTGCTAGGGGTTACGCCAGGTAAATCTGCTGAGTGACTGTAAAGTCTACATTAAGTTTGTTGGGTCTAAGGGACCCAAGCTGATATATCCATCTTAGTTCTGTCTTCTTAAGTTTACTCACACGATCCCCACCCCTTTTCAGGGGGGGAGTGTGATCTAAAAGGACAAATCGAAGATCCCACTCGGAATGGCACATTTCGGTAAAATGTTTGGATACCGGTAGATCCAAACGTTTTTTCCTTATAGTATAACGGTGATGATTAATACGCGTCTTGAAATCCCATGTGGTCTCGCCAACATAGTCGAGACCACATGGGCATATCAAGGCGTATATCACAAATGTGGACGTACATGTCAAATAATGTTTCAAATTATACACTTTTCCTGTTTTTGGATGGGTCAACTGACCCCCTTTCAACATCAGGGGACAGTTGACACACTGGCAACATGGAAAATATCCCTTGTTTTTAACAGACAGGTACATTTGTGAAGATGTCTGTCTGGACACATCCGATTTAATTAGTCTGTCCCTGAGGTTGCGAGACCTCCGATACGACATCAGGGGCGGGCTCGCAAACTCAGGGACCAATGGAAAGCTTTCTTTCAATAATTTCCAATGTTTGTTAACAACCCCGGCCAATTGGCCTGAGTGTTCACCAAACGTGGACACAAAGGGCAATCTGGCCTGGGAATTTTTAGGTGTTGTCTCATAGATTAGTTTTTTGCGATCCATTCTCATGACTCTCTGCTTGCTTTCCTCCAAAAGGCGTGGAGGGTATCCACGCCTTCTGAAGTTCGCTACCATCCTATCCAAGGCTGATCCAATTTCTTCCTCCTGCTCAATGATCCGTCTTGCCCTGATCATTTGACTGGTGGGCAATGATCGGACCATCGAGCGAGGATGGTTGCTGTTAAAATGTAGAGTAGAATTTGAATCTGTAGGTTTAACATAAAGGCTGGTAACTAAACGCTGTGTGTGAACAGAAACCAAGGTATCCAGAAAATTAACAGACTCTTGTGATGCAGTCAAAGTAAATTGAATGTGAGGATCAATAGAGTTCAAAAAATGATGAAAGGAATCCAGTTCCTCCCTGCTGCCCTTCCAGACCAAGAAGACGTTGTCTATGTATCGCCACCATCCCAATAAATTGTCGGAATGGTGGGACACATAGACTAACGTCTCCTCCAGCACTGCCATGTACACGTTAGCATACGTGGGCGCCACGTTCGTGCCCATGTTGGTGCCGGTGGTCTGGAGGTAAAAAACATAATTAAATAAAAAATAAATATTCTGCAAGATAGTATACAGTAACTCAACTATGAACTCAATCTGTGCATGTGAAAAGTCAGAGTCTATCATGGATCTGACAGCCCGTACACCCCCATCATGTGGAATGGAGGTGTACAGGCTGACCACATCCAATGTGGCAACAAAAGCCCCCTCTGGTATGTCAAGATCAGCAATCTTTTTGAGAAAATCGGATATGTCCCTCAAATACGACCTAGTTCTCATTGCATAAGGTCTTAAAACTTGGTCTGCAAAGATAGACAAGCCACTGGTAATGGAACCCCGCCCTGAAACGATGGGCCTCCCCGGGGGTCCACAAGGGACTTGTGTATCTTTGGTAAAAGGTATAGAACAGGCACCAGAGGGTGCTCAACCAATAAAAATTCATACAGTGATTTGTCAATGATTGCGGCGTCTAAGGCCCTATCCAACACATTCTTGATCCGTGCAGTTATTTCCTTGGTGGGGTCTTTTGAGAGTTTTTTATATGTCAACCCATCTGATAATTGACGATTGGCCTCCCCAATGTATTTACTCCGATCCATAACCACAATGGCTCCGCGCTTGTCAGCGGGCTTCATCACCAAATTGTGGCTATGGATCAGATCATTAGATTTATTGGATTTAGTTTGGACCCCCTTTAATTTCTCTATATCTTGTTTTACAAATTGACAAAAAGTATCAGAACTGCACGAGTCAATGTGTGGTTGGAAACGGCTGGGGATATTTAAATTATAATCACAAAAAGAAAAGCAATTAGTATGAGGTGAATTGGATGGTACAAATTCAGTTTGGTTCATAGGATGTTCAAAAAACCATATTTTGAGTTTGATTTTACGAAAAAAACTGTATTAAATCTAACTCTAGTTGGAACCAATCAGTAATTTGTGAAGGACAATAATTTAACCCTCTAGCTAATAACTGTAATTGTTCAGGTGTTAAAGGAGTAGAGGACAAGTTTACCGTGGATGTGTGTTCTATTTCTTCTTGAATGAAAGCTTGGCTTGTGCCGTCTTGGGGTTCCTTTGTGCTCGGGAGCTTTACGGGAGCGTCCATGGCGGCGGCCCCCTCTCCGTGTTGGTCTTCTTTTGGGCCACTGGTTTCCCCTAAAAAAATCAATATTATTATTATCCGTGGTAGTGTCCCTCTTTTGAGTATCATTAGAGTCTGTGTTAGAGTCCTTGGTTTTCCGGAATCTTTTCTGTGAGGATGACACTCCCCAAGTATACACTCGCCCGGTGGTATAATCAAAGTTGTCCCGATGCCATTTATTCCTTTTGACCGTTTCTTGGTCTGTCTTGAATTTCTGCAAAAAATTTATTTGTTTCTCCATTAAATTGGTTACATCCTCTTCCTTGCAGGTGGTGTGCAGAGAGGTTTCAATGGTCGCAATACGAGTTTGAGTGTCCATAAGATCTTTATATAAGAACTCCATATTTAACAGCATTAAATCGAATGAATATTTGTTTGTAATTTATTCAAATTTTGTGCGGTATTCCATATCTTGAGAATAAGCATTTTCTCGAGGTTGAAATCTAAGTCCACGTGGGATCCGTTGTGTTTTATAATATTCCTTTAGTGTAGTAAGATGAAGATTCAAAGCAGCCGCTCGTTTAGTTTCATTAGTATACTGACGTTGGAGGTCAGTCAAAGAAGGTGTATGTAAAAATGTAGGCTCCCCATCAGCATGTCCCAGTATAACATCAGCGTCATTCACAGAATAGGAAAACGTATTAGTAGGTATCACAGTACCGGTAATAGTGGTAGTAGATAAAGGTGTCTCCATCATGGTGGGTACAGGCTCCAGCGACCAACTTCAATATTCCCAAAATACCAACAGAGCAGCATATCCAAAAGGGTGAATAAATAAGAGCGATGCCAGCAGCAATATAGCCCGGTCCAGGCAGTCACACATCCAGAGTAGTAATCCGCAGCACTCCAGGGGTAAGTGCAAAAATAAAGTGCTTTATTCCATACTAATACAGAGCAACATTTCAGCTGCCATGCAGCGTTTCTCAAGCATCATAGTAGTGACAAACAGGAAGTATATAAAGGTGTACAGGTGATTAAAACATTATGAGTATGCAATCAAATCATTAAGGCATACATAAATATAAAGTGTACAACATCATAAGATACAAGGTAATAATACCACTGTAATTGACATATGGTGCAATTAATAATGTTGTCTGTGACCTACACCCTAACACAATGTTTCTTTTTTCTTTTTTCTCCTTATCCTTATCTTCATAACCTCATTTTTTATTATTATTTTGAATTTTATTATATTTTTATCTTTTTTATTTTTATTTATCACAATGGCTATGTAAGCTACAATAAAACTTTAACTGTTGTTCCACACACTGACGCAGGCACCCCCCGGTGAAATGCCTACCTTGTTTATGGTAAATCTCACTCTGAATTCCCAGCGGACATCTAGAATGCCCGCGGGTACTGGAGGATTCCCTGTCAACATATGTGCATCCACACAATGCGGGGGTAAGAGAAAAAAACCTAGAGGTGAGAGGGAAGGATGTGCCATAGTGTAATAACAGAACAGATATTGTGCAACATAGTATTACTTTATTTATTTATTTTTTTTATACTTTTTATTTATTATTTGCTTATTTTTCTTCAATTTTTTTATTCTTTTTTTATTCTTCTTTTTTTATTCTTCTTTTTATTCTTTTTTTATTTTTTTATTCTTTTTTATTCTTTAAATTTTTTTATTCTTCTTTTATTCTATTTATTTATTATTTTTTATATTTATTTTAATTTTATTTTTTTATTTTTTTATTTTTTTATTCTATCTTATTTATTTTCTTTACCTATCTTTATCTACTATTTTTTCATCTTCATTATTTTTTTCTATATTTTTCTACACTATACTCTTTTACCCATTACCATGTGTTGCTAAGGGTGATGGCCACACAACGCTTGCTGCACCTATTAACAGAGATGTCCCCCTGATCAGCGCGGCTGCGCAGATAGGGGAATACAGGACAGGAAGATGCGGACAGAGCGAGGCTGAGTCATGTGATCATCACATGACCGGCCTTGCTTTCAGAACCATCGGCCTGCCCGACTCCCTGCATGACAACCAGAATTGTTTACTCTAACACCGGGCGTGACGTGTGGTGATGAAACAGGTCATGTGACCGGGTGTTTCCATCTACCTACACGCCACACGTCCCGGGATATGAATCAGCTATTTTGGCGTTTCCCTTATATGGATACAGGGGTGAGTGCAGCCGGCATGTTCTGCCCACCTGATTGCCATTTTAAACTTTGCACATGTTTATTAATTATGACTGTTAATGCACTTTGGCGACTTTTATAATACTTTGCAGCCTTTGATCTGCATTTTCTATTTTTAACACACTGTTCACTGCCTCCCTTAACCCCTTCTGGATGGAGCCCATTTTGGCCACTGTCACTTTCAACATTTATAACTCTGGGATGCTTTTAGTTATCATTCTGATTCCGAGATTGTTTTTTCGTGACATATTCTACTTTAACATAGGGGTAAATTTTTGTCGATACTTGCATCCTTTCTTGGTGAAAAATCCGTAAATTTGATGAAAAATTTGAAAATTTAGCATTTTTCTAACTTTGAAGCTTTCTGCTTGTAAGGAAAATGGATATTACGAATACATTTTTTTTGGTTCACATATACAATATGTCTACTTTATGTTTACATCATAAAATTGATGAGTTTTTACTTTTGGAAGACACCAGAGGGCTTCAACGGTCAGCAGCAATTTTCCGATTTTTCACAAAATTTTCAAACTCAGTATTTTTCAGGGACCAGTTCAGGTTTGAAGTGGATTTGAAGGGTCTTCATATTAGAAATACCCCATAAATGACCCCATTCTAAAACTACACCCCCCAAAGTATTCAAAATGACATTCAGTCAGCGTTTTAACCCTTTAGGTGTTTCACACGAATAGCAACAAAGTGAAGGAGAAAATTCACAATCTTCATTTTTTACACTCACATGTTCTTGTTGACCCAATTTTTGAATTTTTACAAGGGGTAAAAGGACAAAATTTTTACTTGTATTTGTAGCCCAATTTCTCACGAGTAAGGACATACCTCATATGTCTATGTAAAGTGTTCAGCGGGCGCAGTAGAGGGCTCAGAAGGGAAGGAGCGACAAGGGGATTTTGGAGAGTACGTTTTTCTGAAATGGTTTTTGGGGGGCATGTTGCATTTAGGAAGCCCTTATGGTGCCAGAACAGCAAAAAAAAAAAAACACATGGCATACCATTTTGGAAACTAGACCCCTCGGGGAATGTAACCTGGGATAAAGTGAACCTTAATACCCCACAGGTGTTTCACGACTTTTGCAAATGTAAAAAAAAAAAAAAAATTTTACCTAAAATGCTTGTTTTCCCAAAATTTTTTAATTTTTAAAAAGGGTAATAGCAGAAAATACCCCTAAAAATTTGAAACCCAATTTCTCCCGATTCAGAAAACACCCCATATGGGGGTGAAAAGTGCTCTGCTGGCGCACTACAGGTCTCGGAAGAGAAGGAGTCACATTTGGCTTTTTGAAAGCAAATTTTGCTCTGGGGGCATGCCGCATTTAGGAAGCCCCTATGGTGCCAGGACAGGAAAAAAAAAAACCACATGGCATACCATTTTGGAAACTAGACCCCTCGGGGAATGTAACAAGGGGTTTAGTGAACCTTTATACCCCACAGGTGTTTCACAACTTTTGCATATGTAAAAAAAAAAAAAAAAATTTTTACCTAAAATGCTTGTTTTCCCAAAAACTTTAAATTTTTAAAAAGGGTAAAAGCAGAAAATACCCCCCAAAATTTGTAACACAATTTCTCCCGAGTACAGCGATACCCCATATGTGACCCTAAACTGTTGCCTTGAAATACAACAGGGCTCCAAACTGAGAGCGCCATGCGCATTTGAGGCCAAAATTAGGGACTTGCATAGGGGTGGACATAGGGGATTTCTACGTCAGTGATTCCCAAACAGGGTGCCTCCAGCTGTTGCAAAACTCCCAGCATGCCTGGACAGTCAACGGATGTCCGACAGTACTGGGAGTTGTTGTTTTGCAACAGCTGGAGGCTCCGTTTTGGAAACAGTGGCGTACCAGACGCTTTCATTTTTATTGGGGAGGGGAGGGGGGCTGTGTAGGGGTATGTGTATATGTAGTGCTTTTACTTTTTATTTTATTTTGTGTTAGTGTAGTGTTTTTAGGGTACAGTCGCACGGGCGGGGGGTTCACAGTAGTTTCTCGCTGGCAGTTTGAGCTGCAGCAGAAAGTGTGCAGCAGCTCAAACTTGCAGCCAGATACTTACTGTAATCCTCCGCCCATGTGAGTGTACCCTGTACATTCACATTGGGGGGGACATCCAGCTGTTGCATAACTACAACTCCCAGCATGCCCGTTGGCTGTCGGTGACTGCTGAGAGTTGTAGTTTTGCAACAGCTGTGGGCACACTGGTTATGTATCACAGAGTTTGTGACCTAACTCAGTGTTTCACAACCAGTGTGCCTCCAGCTGTTGCAAAACTACAACTCCCAGCATGTACGGTGCATGGTGTACATTAACTGCTGAGAGTTGGAGTTTGCAACAGCTGGAGGCACACCGGTCGTGAAACACTGAGTTAGGTAAAAAAAAAAACTCTAAGTTTCACAACCAGTGTGCCTTCAGCTGTTGCAAAACTACAACTCTCAGCAGTCACCGACAGCGAACGGGCATGCTGGGAGTTGTAGTTATGCAACCATCAGATGCACCACTACAACTCCCAGCATGCACTTTAGCTGTTTGTGCAAGCTGGGAGTTGTAGTTATAGAACAGCTGAAGGTACACTTTTCCATAGAAAAAATGTGCCTCCAGCTGTTGCAAAACCATAAGTCCCAGCATGTCCATAAGGGAATGCTGGGAGTTGTGGTGGTCTGCCTCCTGCTGTTGCATAACTACAGCTCCCAGCATGCCCTTTTTGCATGCTGGGAGCTGTTGCTAAGCAACAGCAGGAGGCTGTCACTCACCTCCAACGATGCAGCCGCATGAGGTCAGTCCCGCCGCCGCTGCTCCTGGGGCCCCGATCCCAACATTGACGCCGGGGATCAGGGTCCCCAGCACCCGGGGTGCACGTCCCGCACCCGTCACGTCCTCCGGAAGAAGGGCGGAGCGGATGCAGGAGTGACACCCGCAGCAGGCGCCCTGATTGGTCGGCCGGTAATCCGGCCGACGAATCAGGGCGATCGTGAGGTGGCACCAGTGCCACCTCACCCCTGCAGGCTCTGGCTGTTCGGGGCCGTCAGAGACGGCCCCGAACAGCCAGTAATTCCGGGTCACCGGAGACCCGATTGACCCGGAATCGCCGCAGATCGCTGGACTGAATTGCGGCGATCGCCGACATGGGGGGGCATAATGACCCCCCTGGGCGATATGCCAGGATGCCATCCGGCTCCGGTCCCCAACCGGCTAGTGGTGGGGACCGGAATTCCCACGGGCGTATGGATACGCCCTCGGTCCTTAAGGACTCGGAATGCAGGGCGTATCCATACGCCCTATGTCCTGAAGAGGTTAAATTACAGTGGTATTATTACCTTGTATCTTATGATGTTGTACACTTTATATTTATGTATGCCTTAATGATTTGATTGCATACTCATAATGTTTTAATCACCTGTACACCTTTATATACTTCCTGTTTGTCACTACTATGATGCATGGCAGCTGAAACGTTGCTCTGTATTAGTATGGAATAAAGCACTTTTATTTTTGCACTTACCCCTGGAGTGCTGCGGATTACTACTCTGGATGTGTGACTGCCTGGACTGGGCTATATTGCTGCTGGCACCGCTCTTATTTATTCACCCTTTTGGATGTGCTGCTCTGTTGGTATTTTGGGAATATATAGATAGATAGATATATTAAAAAAAAGTCAGTTCTGTTATGGTGAATGTATTATTTATTGTGTGATTGACATTTGATTGGTAATAAAGGTTTTTTCAATCAAAAATCTGTTCTTATCAGTTTAATACCTGATACGTCCCCTATCTGGGGACCATAAATTTAATGGATTTTTGAGAATGGGAGCCGATTTGGAAACTTGCTTCCGTCGCCTTATGCATTGACCCGATATGGCAGTATCTTCGGGTACAGTGCACCACCCCATTCCAGTGTTAAAAAAGACAGATTCTTATTAAATCCTTTGTGGGTGCTGCTGCGGCTGTTGCCTGCCTTGTCATGTCAGTCAGTCTGGCTGCAGAAGGTGCCGCTGCTGAATGGCCTCCTTAATTGGATAAGCTCATCTAGCACGCGTATCCTAACAAAAAAAATAAAAAAAGAGTTCCAGAATTAGAGACCACAATAATGAGTTGCACTGACTGGTTTAAGAACGTCTATCCATTTGGCGTTTTACTGACCATGTTAGCACACTGATTGATGTCATAAAAAATAAAAAAATAATAATAATACTAATCTAGCACACCTGTGCAGGTTTGACATGACATGATACGTAGCTGTCTTGCAGGTGGTGCTGAATCCTGTTAAATGACGTGAGGGTCTCATGGTTATTCACAAGGGTGCGTCATTGCTGTTGCTTGACCATGCATTGGTTCTGTGGTCAGTGAATGATAAAAACAAAATTTGACATCCATTGGTTGATGGGAAATCAGCCATAAGGCATTTGTTTTTAGAAACTGCTGCTCACAACCAATGTTGCAATGGAGTGTCTCCATCTGCTGGTGGTATTGGATAAGCATTAGTGCTATGATGTGGTCTGAAGAAGAAGAAGATGGAAAAAAAAAAAAAAAAAAAAAAAGAGAGAGAGACTGACTGAGTGAGTGAGTGAGTGAGTAAGAGAGAGAGTGAGTGAGTGAGTGAGAGTGAATGAGTGAGTGATTGAGTGAGTAATTGAGTGAGTGAGAGAACAAATGAATTAAAGCGAGTGAGTGAGTGAGAATGAATGAAAGTCTGAATGACAGAAAGAAAAAAGTATGAAGAAAGAAGTATGAAGAAAAGAAAATGTATATGGAGTTGCAAACATGAGTGCAATCTACAAAGCTGTTGAGGCTGGTCCTCATGAGAGGATTGTTGCACCCAGGACCTTTAGTACTGTTAAATGTAGTGTTGCTCGCGAATATTCGCAATGCGAATTTTATTCGCGAATATTGCATATTCGTGAATTCGCAAATATTCACGAATATAGCACTATATATTTGTAATTACGAATATTTTTTTTCACATTTTTTTTTATCACAGTACACATCACAGTGATCATCCCTCTCTGCTTCCAGCTTGTGTGGTGTAAAGAAGGCTCTAATACTACTGTGTGAGACTGGCATGCGAAACTTTGCATATGCGAAAATTTGCATATGCACATTTTCGCATATGCAAATTTTCGGTTATATTAATTTTGTATATGCTATTTTTCGCATATACTAATTTTCGCATCCGCAAATTTTAGCATATGCGAAAATAAAACGTGAATATTACGAATATGCGAATTTAGCGAATATATGACGAATATTCGTCCATATATTCGCGAATATTCGCGAATTCGAATATGGCCTATGCCGCTCAACACTAGTTAAATGTCATTCAATGCCACTGCCAGGTGTAAACAGCAGAAGAACCAGAAGCACCAACAGCACGACCATGGGTTGTCAGATTACCTTGATTCAGCAAAGAGTCCAAAAGGATGCAGGTGTATACTGTTTATTTTCAGTTTCTCGTTACAGTTGGTTTGATTCCGTGTCGGGACAGCCAGGGAGGCGGCTACAGGCAACAAAGGTAGGCGTGTTGTTTTCATATGCAGATCTTAACCCCTTAAGGATGGAAGGCGTGTCCATACGCCCCCTGTTTCAAAGTCCTTAAGGACTGAGGGTGTATGGATACGCCCGTGGGAATTTCGGTCCCCGCCGCTAGCTGGTCGGGGACCGGACCGAGATGCCTGCTGAAATCATTCAGCAGGCATCCTGTGCAAATGCCTAGGGGGGTCCTGAGAACCCCCATGTCGGCCATCGCAGCAAATCAACGTTTGTGGCAATTCCGGGCTGATCGGGTCTCTGATGACCCGATTGCCCGGAAAATAGGGATGAAAGGATTTGTCAGTGACAGCCCCGATCCTCCTAAGGGATAGGAGCGAGGTGGCAGTGGTGCCATCCCCCCCTATCCCCTGCCATTAGTAATGACTACTGACCAATGGCAGTTGAAGGCAGAGGGGTTACCATGGAAATTCCCCGCTCTGTCCGCCCCTGGATGTCAGGCAGAGAGGGGGGGGAGAAGATGGTGGGGGTACCTGGGGGTTTGCCCCCCCCCCTCCATGCGAATGTACAGGGTACATTCACATGGGCTGGGGTTTACAGTTAGTCTCTCGCTGCAAGCTAGAGATGCAGGAAATTTTCTGCTACAGCTCAAACTCCCAGCAGGAAACTCGCTGTAATCCCCCGGCAGTCAGAATGTACCCTAAAAACACTACCTACAAACATACCCCTACACAGTCCCCCCCCCCCCCCCAATAAAAATTAGAAACCTCTGGTATGGCACGGTTTCTAAAATGCAGTCTCCAGCTGTTGCAAAACAACAACTCCCAGTATAGCCAGACAGCCATTGACTGTCCAGGCATGCTGGGAGTTTTGCAACAGCTGGAGGCACTCTGTTTGCGAAACACTGCCGTAGGGTAATTTTGGTATCCAAGGCAAGTCTAACTCTTGCATCCGTCCCTATGCAAATATCTAATTTAGGCCTCAAATGCGCATGGCGCTCTCTCACTTTACCGTACTCGGTAAAAATTGCCCAACAAATTTTGGGGGGCTTTTTCTCCTTTTACCTTTTACAGCGGTTCTGACATAAACGCAAAAAAATAAATACCCACATGTGACCCCATTTTGGAAACGACACCCCTCACGGAATGTAAGAAGGGGTATAGTGAGCTTTAACACCCCACAGGTGTTTGACAAATTTTTATTAAAGTTGGACGTGAAAATGAAAAAATTTATTTTCTTCACTAAAATGCTGGTGTTATCCCAAATTTTTCATTTTCACAAGGGGTAATAGGAAAAAAAGCCATTGATGGACGGGAAATATTGGAACATGGAGGTAGGCATCTTTGATGTCCACTGAAGAAAGAAATTCCCCTTGTTCCATGGATGCCACTACCGAACGGAGGGATTCCAATCGGAAGTGGCAGATGAGAAGATGAAGGTTGAGACGCTTGAGGTCCAGGATTGGGCGCACAGAACCTCCCTTCTTGGGGACCAGAAAAAGATTGGAATAGAAACCCCGAAAACGTTCCCTTGGAGGAACAGGGACAATAATTCCCTGGAGAAGGGATCGGAGAGCCTCCCGAATCTGTTTCGCCAGAGAAGGAGACCGGGGGGCCCGGGACTGAAAAAAACGATCCCTCGGGAGGGAGGCAAATTCGATTCGGTATCCGTTGGACACCACGTCCCTGACCAAAGAGTTCTGAATGTGTGTGGTCCAGATGTCTCGAAAAAGTAAGAAACGACCTCCCACCCGAGAAAAATCTACGGGTGGGGGCATCACTTCATGCGGAAGTGGGTTTTCGTTTGCCCGATTTGGCCGCAAAACGGCCGGAACGGTTGGTGTCCAACTTCCAAGACGGGCGCGTCCGGAATGAGGGAGCCTTCTTGTCCCGCGTCTGCTGCCTAGACCCCTTATTAGGGCCAAAAGTCCGAAAGGACCGAAAGGAAGAGGACTTCCTCTGGGAAGTAGAGCGAGCCTTATTTTGAGGCAACAATGAACTCTTGCCCCCCGTCGCCTCAGAGATAATCTCGTCAAGGCGCTTGCCAAAAAGACGGGCACCAGTAACAGGAAGCTCGGTGAGAGACCTTTTGGAAGTGGCATCCGCATCCCAAGCCTTAAGCCACATGGAACGGCGGAGGGCCGCCAGGTGACCCACAGCAAAGGCAGCACAACGGGCTGACTGCATGGAAGCTGTGCACAGAAAGTCCCCAGCTTTAGAGCATTGGAGAACCAAAGCAGACAGATCCTCTGGGGGGGATCTCGCCTGGATACCCTGACGGAGTTTTGAGCACCACACCGATAGGGCCTTGGACACCCAAGCTGAAGCAAAGGTGGGAAGCAGAGAAGAGCCTGCTGCTTCAGAGGCAAACTTCGCTAAGGACTCCACCTTCTTGTCCATTGAATCCTTGAAAGTAGCCACATCTGCTAGCGGCAGTGTAGTAGCCTTAGAGAGGCGGGAAATTGGTGGATCCACAAAGGGAGGGGAAACCACCTTAGAGACAAGGTCCTTGTTGAATGGGTAACGCACCTGAACCTTCTTCATTCCCGGGAACCTCTTGTCCAGATGTTTCCATGCAGATTCCAGAAGGGTGTCAAATTCAGCGTGAGAGCTGAACCTTTGAGGTGCCAGTTTAGCACGATGAAAGGATACTTCAGGAGTCACATCCGAAGATCCTGGGTCCTCTAAGTGAAAGGTGTCTCTTATGGCCGCAACCAATGAGTTCACTGTTTCAACTGTATCCGAGCGGTCCTCCGAGTCAGATGCCGATTCGAAAGCCTCATCCGCCAGTTCACCAGGAGAATGTGAACAAGTGGAGGCAGCCCTGGAGGGGGGCGACCCTGACCGGGTACTGGCGAGGCAGAGTGGCGATTCCGGGAACGTCCTCTGGAGGAGCGACGTTTGTGACCAGATGACACGGGGGGGCGGGACCCACGAGGGGAGCACCCACGTCTACCTGAAGACTCAATGGAAGAGTCAGAAGATACACCCCTAGTACGCTTGTGAGAGGGTGTAGTATGTGGAGAAGAAGAGCGGGGCCCTTTAGACGGTCGGCACAGGGCAGACCTCTTCAAGGCAAACACCACGTCACGGGAAGCCTCAGCCACCGAACGGGAGACTTGAGTCAAGTCAGCCATATACTGGGATTTGGAAGAAACACAGGCTGGAGGGGCGGCCGAATCCACCAGAACTGAAAGAGCATCCGAGGTTACCAGGGGGTCTGGGGCAGCAGAGGAGCAGGCAGAGCAAGTGGGTTCAGCAGAACCAGGCATTTTGGTATTACAGTTCTTACAGACAAAATAGGAAACTAACGCTCCAGTTGCCTGTTTAGAGGGAGGAACAGTTCTGGGTACGGACATAATGAAAAAAGAACTCTCTCACCCGAGTCTGTGTCCCCTGTGGCGACTGCTGTGAGGAGAACTCTGCTCTGTGTAGATAGAGAGGGAGAAACAGGCCAGCCAATAGCCAGAGAGGGGCGTGCCTGGAGCAGGGGCACTGTCTGATTGGCCTCTGCCACCGAAAATCGCGCGCACGGCGCTGATTGGAGGACAATTCGCTCCTCCAGTAAGCTCTGGCAGCCTTGTGGGCGGAGCTATAGCGCCCCGGCCGCCGAGAAGAACAATAGTAATGGCGCCCGCTCCTTGCCCCAGGCGCACATGTCAGCCGCATATGCACCCACGGGGAAGTGAGCGGGCGATACACATATCCGCCGACAGTCGTCTGCTGCCGAAAGCGAAAGTAAGTCGGCGCTTCATGTGCCCGAACAGTAAAAGCATAGTAAGCGCCGCGGCTGTCAGCCGCATAGTATAACACACACACACACACACATGTGCATAATAATAAAGTAAACCATTCATTCCCAATATGCCATTGCTCGCCCCTTTTTTAGAATAAAAGATAGAGCCCCTAACACAGGCCAGCCCCTTGGACCCTGAAAGGTGGGCCAAAAAATGAGGGTCTCCAGAGGTTGCAAGTCAGCACCTAAAGGGAGAAGAATATATACTCACCTCAGTCAGAAGTACTTACCTAATGGAGTCTTCTGTGAGGTCTTCAGTCAGCTTTCTGATACCTGCATCACGCTGAGCTACCATGTGCGAGCAAGGCGAGCAGGGAATAGAGGGACCCGGACCCATGAGGTACAACCCCAGGCGCTGACCGTTGGCGAGAGGGGGTGAACAGCGCATATACGCAATGTCTGTGCCCCCTCAATCACAATGGGGAAACAGTGAGCCGCAGTTCCTGAGTCCCCACCTGAAAACATGAAAGAAAACGGAATAAAAACTAACACATTCCCTAACTAGGAAAAATAATAAACAGAAGACCTGGTCTGGAGAATTCCAGACCATGTCCACCTCCTTCAGACACTAAGCTAAAACTGATTAGCTCAGGGCCTGGAGGCGGGTATATCCTGCTGGGAGGAGCCAACTTTTCTTGTCGCCATAGTGTCATACCTCCTAGAGACAGCAGCATACACCCATGGTCTGTAACCCCCAATGGAGCCGATAGAGAAAATCTAATTTTCCATTTTTACGCCCAACTTCAACGCAAAGTCGCCAAACACCTGTGGGGTGTTGAGGTTCACGATACCTCTTGTTACATTCCTTGAGGGGTGTAGTTTCCAAAATAGTATGCCATATGTTTTTTTTTGCTGTTCTGGCACCATGGGGGCTTCCTAAATGCAACATGGCCCCAAAAACCATGACAGCAAAATTTGTTTAAAAAAATCCTACAGTTGCTCTTTCCCTCTTGAGCCATGTTGTGAGCCCACAAAGCACTTTATGTTAACATATGAGGTATTTACGTACTCGAGAGAAACTGGGCTACAAATTTTGGGGGGCTTTTTCTCCTTTTACCACTTTTAAAAATGGGGCTACAAGAATATGTTAGTGTAAAAAATGCAGATTTTGATTTTTCTCCTCCACTTTGCTGCAATTCTTGTGAAAGACCTAAAGGGTTAACACACTTTTTGAATGTCATTTTGAAAACTGTGAGGGGTGTAGTATCTATAATGGTGTCATTTATGGTGTATTTCTCACAGAAAGGCCCCTCAAATCCAGTTCAAACTTAACTGGTCCTTGAAAAATTCAGATTTTTTAATTGTCATGAAAATTTTGAAAATTGCTGCTATACTTTGAAGCCCTCTAATGTCTTCAAAAAGTAAAAAATAGGTCAATTTTATGATGCCAACATAAATTAGACATATTGAGGGACATTTATCAATGTTCGCTTATGTATTCTTTTTTTTAGTAATTTTTTCCTTACTTTTTTTTTTGCTTATGTGTGACTTATTTATCAACTGGTTTCAGCCTGTTGATAATTTTCTTTCACGTAAGCAATTTTTCCTTTTTTACTTTGGTAGTAGCTTTTTCTGCTCCATGTTTGAGCTGGAGTAAATTTAGTCAATTTTTAACCCTGTTGCGACTTTTTTTTGCACAGCTGCGACTGTCGCAGTTAATAAATACCTGACTACCCGTAGTCCATTTTAAAATTATAACTACGTAGTTAATTTTTGGAAAACTTGCTTTTCTCGCTTTCCAGTCAAAATGTTGCATGAAAAATCATGTAGTCGCAGTTGCGACAATTTTGCAACAATTATAGTAAAGAAAACCTGACTAAACCTGTTGATAAATGTCCATAATTGTGTTTGTGAATCAATATAAAATGTATTTGGAATATCCATTTTCCTTACAAGCAGAGTTTCAAAGTTAGAAAAATCCTAAATTTTCTAAATTTTCATGAAATTTTGTTATTTTTCACCAAGAAAGGATGCAAGTAATGACAAAAATTTACCGCTATGTTAAAGTAGAATATGTGACGAAAACCTACACAAGCTAAATCCCCTAGGGATCTCTGGGCCGACTTATTAATGAACAACCTACTTGGGGAAATAAATCCCCTCAGGATTAACCCTGACTAAAGATCCCCTAAAAATTTACTTTTATTAATGCTTCTTTAAAATATTTCTTGACTTGTGTAATTCACATTTTTTGCCACAAGATGGCGTTTTAAAATATTGAACGCAGTGCACAGCTAACTCCGAGATAGTTTCCGAAATAGTTTTCCATGATATAAAACGTAATCCTCCCTTCCTTTAAAGTAAGGGAGGATTATGTTTTAATAATAATGCTGTGCCAGTGTCCCAGCTTAGTTAGTAACTCCCGTGCCCGAGCTGCAGCAGGGCACCGGAACTAACTAGATAGAAGAGTCTAAATACCAGTCTGTCTGACAGACACTGAGCAATTTCAATAGTATGGAGTTAGCTGTGCACAGTGTTCAAGATTTTAAAACACCACTGGCATCTTGTGGCAAGAAATGTGAATTACACAAGTCAAGAAATATTTTAAAGAAGCATTAATAAAAGTTAATTTTTAGGGGATCTTTAGTCAGGGTTAATCCTGAGGGGATTTATTTCCCCAAGAAGTATGTCATGAAAAAACTATCTCGGAAACAGAATAATCGGTAAAAGCATACCAGAGTTATCAATGCATAAAGTGACAGTGGTCAGAATTGCAAAAAAGGGCTCAGTCCTTAAGGTGAAAAAGGGCTCAGTCCTTAAGTGGTTAAACATGGTCTCACATGCAGGGAGGAGGAGTGATGGGGGTTCCTGTAAAAGCCAGGGTATGGATTGCATTGCTAAATGCTCCATCAGAGTGGAATGGACTCCTGTCCTTCTGTTAAGCAATGATGTGGATTTAGCCTGTGCTGTATGTACGGGTGGCTGACTGCCACCCACCCCGAGAGCTGCCTGCCTCCCTTCCTCCCTTCCTATGCATGGGAGGCTGCCTGCCAGCATTCCTTTATTCCCTATAAGTAGTGTGAGTGCTCATGAAGGGGGCATGGTTGGTTCCACCCCTTTACTGGTTATCACCTCTGGGCCTTTTGGCTAAGATCAAGTGTAAAAAAAGGGCTTGCGATAGACTGCATCCTTGTGCACGGTATTTTGTGTGAATACTTGCACTTGGGTGACTTGAGAGCACATACCTCAGCTCTTCAATAAAATGAAAAATAAATATATATATATATATATATATATATATATATATATATATATATATATATATATATCAAAGTCCCGAAATCACAGCACCAGTCAGGTCATGGATCTTGTAATACTGGATTATTTTATTCTTCCCCACAGCAAATGCGTGGGGACCTTCACTACAGCCAAGATCGCAGCCATTGCAGCCATCCTCTTATATATTATTATTTTTTCTAATATATGCCCTCAGTCATGTCATCTAGAAATAAAATATCAATTGCATGATAATTTGATGTCAGCATTGACTGTTGTACTATTCAAACATGATTTGCTAGGTTACAAGTGTTTGGTTACAATGCGCATGCACAGCCGGCCGGCTGGATCGCGATATGTCCAGTGTGATAATGTGATCGCCGGACCCGTTTGCGCAGCCGCAGAACACAAATGGTGACTAGTGTGGGTAAGGGCATAACGCGCACCTGATCAGCACACATTACTGTGAGCGATCGGGAGCGGAAGTGATGCGCTGATACGTCAGAACTTTTCCGATGCATGCGGAGTCGCTTTGTATACAAACAAGAATGAGAACGGAGATGGCAGCGATCGGCATGTTCTGGGTGCGATCGAGTTATATATTTGGCTGATACTGAAGGTACCTATATAACACTATAAAGCACCGTATGTCATATGGCACAGGGCACTTTATATGTGTATTGATTGTATTGTATATAGACGGTTGCTATGTCAACTTGACATCACTGTGATTAACAGAGCATTGCTCCAATTAAATTTAAATAGAGGTGTGTTTTTAGATAATTATACATTTGTATCACATGAGTTGTAGCCAATGAAATGTATCTGTGATATATATATATATATATATATATATATATATATATATCTCAATGAAGAAAATCTGCAGCACTACTTATCCAATACAGCAGCGGGTGCCAGCGCCCCAGACCCGATCAAAGTCCATGTAATATAAATGTAGAAAAAGCGCAGCACTCCTCAATTACGTGAAAAAAAGTGGTGGTTAATTGGCTCACATAGCTTGAAAATGGTCCTATGGTAGGACAGAAACGTTGCTGCTATGTGAGCCAATAAACCACCACTTTTTTTCACGTAATTGAGGAGTGCTGCGCTTTTTCTACATTTATATATATATATATATATATATATATATATATATATATGCACCAGTGGCGTTGCTAGGGTTGGTGGCACCCTGTGCGGTAGAAAATGGTGTCACCCCATACCTACTCCCCCCCCCCCCCCCTTCCACATAATAAAGTTTTTAGCCTGTTGTGACGGATACCACTAGTGTAGCGCATTGTGAAAAATTCCAGTATAATAATTAAATATACCAATTGCCACAGAATGGAAAAGCGCTAAAGAGGTTTTCACCATTTAAAACTACAACTCCCAGAATTACTTAAATGGGTACTCCACTGGAAATTATTTTCTTTTGAATCAACTGGTGCCAGGAAGTTAAAATCTGAATCCTTCAAGTAAGTAATTTACAAACCTGTTTAACTTTCTGGCACCAGTTGATTCAAAAGAAAATGTTTCCCAGCTGAGTACCCCTTTAAGCAGTGGTGAGGTTATGCTGGGAGTTAAGTTTCACTCATCTTAACTGCAGAACTTACAAGTGACTATAGCTCTGATAGGACATAATGAGGAGAATACACAATAATATGTGTGGGGGTGCCCTGGCAACACCCCCCAGCAGTAGCACCCCATCATCCACCAACACCCCCCCCCCCCCCATGGGTAATAGAATCAGCTTTATTATCGGGGTGCTACTGCTGGGGGAGGGTGCTGGTGGATGATGGGGGTGTTACTGCTGGGGGGGGCGGGTGCTGGTGCATGATGGTGGTGCTACTGATGGGGGGGTGCTGGTGGATGATGGGGTGCAGCCTCATCATCCACCAGCAACACCTCCCCCCAGAAATAGTACCCCCATCATCCACCAGCACCCCCCCCTGCTGGATGATGGTGGTGCTACTGCTGGGGGGTGCTGGTGGATGATGGGGTGCAGCCTCATCATCCACCAGCAACACCTCCTCCCAGAAATAGCACCCCCATCATCCACCGTGACCACCAACACCTCCCCCCCAGAAATAGCACCCCACCCCCACCCAGCTGGATGATGGTGGTGCTACTGCTGGGGGGTGCTGGTCGATGATGGGGTGCAGCCTCCTCATCCACCAGCAACACCTTCCCCCAGAATAGCACCCCCATCATCCACCGTGACCAGCAACACCTCCCCCCAGAAATAGCACCCCCATCATCCACCAGCACCCCCCCCCCTGCTGGATGATGGTGGTGCTACTGCTGGGGGGTGCTAGTGGATGATGGGGTGCAGCCTCATCATCCACCAGCAACACCTCCCCCCCCAAGAAATAGCACCCCCATCATCCACCAGCACCCGCCCCCTTCTGGTTGATGGTGGTGCTACTGCTGGGGGGGGGGTGCTGGTGTATGATGGGGTGCAGCCTCATCATCCATCAGCAACACCTCCTCCCCAGAAATAGCACCCCCATCATCCACCAGCACCCCCCCAAATCCCCCTATGGTAATAGAATCAGCTGCTGAATTATGGGGGTGCTACTGCTGGGGGAGGGTGCTGGTGGATGATGGGGGTGTTACTTCTGGGGGGTGCTACTGCTGGGGGGGTGCTGGTTGATGATAGGAGTGCTACTGCTGGGGGGGGGGGGGCTGGTGCACGATGGTGGTGCTACTGCTGGGGGGTGCTAGTGGATGATGGGGTGCAGCCTCATCATCCACCCACACCCCCCCCCCCCAGAAATAGCACCCCCATCATCCACCGTGACCAGCAACACCTCCCCCCAAGAAATAGCTCCCCCATCATCCACCAGCACCCCCCCCCCCCTTCTGGATGATGGTGGTGCTACTGCTGGGGGGGGGGGGTGCTGGTGGATGATGGGGTGCAGCCTCATAATCCACTAGCAACAACCCCCTCCCCAGAACTCCCACAGCACCCCTTTTTCTCTCTACCTGGCTGACTGGTGCAGACTGGTTGCTGGCTCTGCTGCTCCAACTGTCCCTGGGCTCACTAATGTGGAGGGCGGCGCGTCATGTTAGCGCCGTCCATCTAGCTCCGCCCACTGACGCCCCGTCACAAGCCGGGACGTGTGGTGGAGCTAGGGTGTGGGTGGAGTTTGGTGCTGTCAGACGGGGGTGCTGTCAGCGCTGAGGACCGGGGGGACGGGGGTGCTGTCAGAGCTGAGGACCGGGGGGTGCTGTCAGTGGCTGAGGACCGGGGGGGGGGGGGGGGCGCCCGGTGCTGTCAGCGCCTGAGGACCGGGGGGGAGGGGGATGCTGTCAGCAGCTGAGGACCGGGGGGGGGGGGGGGTGCTGGCTGAGTGGTGTCACCCCGGTCACAACGCCACTGATATGCACTTTTTGTATTATGCTTGATAAAGGCTACTACTGCCAAAACGTTGCATTTGCTGTGGGGAAGAATAAAATAATCCAGTATTTCAAGATCCATGACCTGACTGGTGCTGCGATTTCAGGACTTTGAATATATACATATTATATATATATACACACACACACGCACAGTAGTGTTTTTCAGGGGGTGTAATCCAAACTTCCCTCTCCGGTGTGTCCAACAATCCGGCATCAAAATTAAGACGCTGGATGATTGTGAACTGTCCCATTCATTCAAATAAATGGTATCAATTCTAGCATTAGTTTCCCTCCAGTGCACGCCTGACATATGTGAACCCGGCCTCATTCGATCTGCAGGGTGCCAGCATATAGCTGGTATCTACCACTACAGTATATGTTATTGTATGTCAGAATATTGGTCTTTTTATCGTGGTTTTTAATTTGGAACAATATAGCGGTATTGTGTGTCTAGCAAATATTGTGTGTCTACAGGGACATAAGCTTTGTGGCTTGTGCTCATGATCTTTTAACCCTTTCAGGACTCAGCGTTTTTCTGTTTTTGCACTTTTGTTTTTTCCTCCACACCTTCTAAAAACCATAACGCTTTCAGTTTTCCACCTACAGACCCCTACAAGGGCTTGTTTTATGCACTACCAATTTTACTTTGTAATGACATCAGTCGTTTCACAATAAAATCTAACTTGTTTGGCTTTTGCAGTCCCACTTTTAATTTTGCCCAGCGCCACATTAAATCTAAAACTGGTCCTGAGTGTATGTGTATGGCTGTGTGTGTGAATATAGGGCAGTGTATGAGGCTATGTATATGGTGTGGGGCTGTGTATGTGTGTATATAGGGGCAGTATATGTGTATGGTGCAGTGTATATGTATGAGGCAGTATATATGTGGGCTGTGTATGTGTGTGTACATAGGGGCAGTGTATGGGGGGCAGTGCATGTGAGTATATGGGGGCAGTACATGTGTATGGGACAGTGTATATGGGGGCTGTGTATGTGTGTGTAGATGGGGGCAGTGTATGTGTATGTATGGGGCAGTGTATTTTGTATGGGGCTGTGTATGTGTGTATATGGGGGCAGTGTATGTGTATGAGAGCAGTGCATGTGTATGGGGCAGTGTATGCGAGTATATTTGTATGGGTTATGTGTAAGTGTATGGGGCAGTGTGTATGGTATGGGGCAGTGTATGTGTATGGGGCAGTGTATATGGTACAGGGCTGTATGTGTGTGTGTGGGGGGCTGTGTCTATGTGTGTATACAGGGGCAGTGTATATGGTATGAGGCTGTTTTTGTGTATGGGGGCTGTGTATGTGTGTATATGGTGGCTGTGTACGTGAATGGGGCAGTGTATGTGTATGGGGCAGTGCATGTGTATGGGGCAGTGCATGTGTATGGGGCAGTTTATATGGTATGGGACTGTGTATGTGTGTATGGGGTTGTGTACGTGTGTGTGTATATAGGGGCAGTGTATGTGTATGGGGCAGTGCATATGTATGGGGGCAGTGTGTGTACGGGACAGTGTATGTCGTCATTGTATGTGTATGGGGCAGTGTATGTGTATGGGGGCAGTGTATGTGTATGGGGCAGTGTATGAGTATGGGGGCAGTGTATGAGTATGGGGGAAGTGTCTGTGTATGGGGGCAGTGTATGTGTATGGGTGGTATTGTATGCGTATGGGGGGCATTGTATGTGTATTGGGGCAGTGTATGTGTATGGGTGCAGTGTATGTGTATGGGGCAGTGTATGTGTATGGTATGGGGCAGTGTATGTGTATGTGGCAGTGTATGGTATGGGGCTGTGTATAGGGGCAGTGTGTATGGGGGCAGTGTATGTGTATGGGGCAGTGTGTATGGTATGGGGCAGTGTGTATGGTATGGGGCAGTGTATGTGTATGGTGCAGTGTGTATGGTATGGGGCAGTGTGTATGGTATGGGGCAGTGTGTATGGGGGCTGTGTATGGGGGCAGTGTATGTTTATGGGGGCAGTGTATGTGTATGGGGCAGAGTGTATGGTATGGGGCAGTGTATGAGTATGGGGGCAGTGTCTGTGTATGGGGGCAGTGTCTGTGTATGGGGGCAGTGTCTGTGTATGGGGGCAGTGTCTGTGTATGGGGTAGCGTATGTGTATGGGGGCAGTGTATGTGTATGGGGACATTGTATGTGTATGGAGGCATTGTATGGTATGGGGCAGTGTATGGGGGCAGTGTATGGGGCAGTGTATGGGGCAGTGTATGGGGCAGTGTATGTGTATGGTGCAGTGTGTATGGTATGGTGCTGAGTATGTGTATGGGGCAGTGTGTATGGTATGGGGCAGAGTATGTGTATGGGGCAGTGTATGTGTATGTGGCAGTGTATGGTATGGGGCTGTGTATGGGGGCAGTGTGTATGGTATGGGGCGATGTATGTGTATGGGGGCAGTGCAGGGCTCGAGTCCTGCAGGAACAGCGTTCCTTTGCATTTTCCACAGGAGGAATGCCGTTCCTTACATTAGTCCTGCAGGACCGACCTCTCTGTTCTTACCCTCCCTCCGTCTCCTCCCCTGGCCCAGACTGCTAGATGCTGGAGATGTAGGACCTGTGATGATGTCACCATCACATATTGGGGCGGAGCTTAGCTGTGGTGGAGAGGGAAGATCGTGGTTGAAGGACCTGTGTGATGCTGTGGAGGAGGCGGTGCAGAGCTGGAGGAGACATGTCACCCCAGTAAGGTAATTACATGGAAGATTTGTTACAGTGTGTCACCCCAGTAGTAAAGTGATTATAGGAGGAGGAAGTTTGTTACAGTGTCACCCCAGTAGTAAGGAGATTACATGAGGAGGAGGTTTGTTACAATGTGTCACCCCAGTAGTAAGGTGATTACATGAGGAGGAGGTTTGTTACAGTGTGTCACCCCAGTAGTAAGGTGATTACATGAGGAGGAGGTTTGTTACAGTGTGTCACCCCAATTCTAAGAAGATTACATGAGGAGGTTTCTTACATAAGGAGGTTTTTGACATAAGGAGGTTTTTGTTACAGTGTATTATACCCTTAAGAACATTGGGGGAGATATATAAAGACCTGTGCAGAGGAAAAGTGGAGCAGTTGCCCATAGCAACCAATCAGATCACTGCTTTCATTTTCAGAGGCCTTTAAAAAAAAATAAACAAGCGATCTGATTGGTTGCTATGGGCAACTGGTCAGCTTATCCTCTGCACAGGTTTTAATAAATCTCCCCCATTGGATGTAAATATACATCTTGGTGCCCTGGTACTTAAAGGAGTACTCTGGTGCAGAGTTTTCCTGCTCCGTCCTGCAAAAAAAAAAATGAAAATAAACCATTTCTCACCTTCCTGGGTTCCCGCGGAGCACCACTACAGCTGATCGGTCCTCCGGTCCATCTTATTCATACTTCCGTGTGAAGCTTCACATGGCGCTCAGCCTATTATGGGCTGAGGCAGAACATTGCGGCGGCCGGCGATAGGCTGAGCGCCATGTGACGCTTGGTTACACCCGGAAGTATGAAGAGGATGGACCGGAGGACCGATCAGCTGTAGTGGTGCTCCGCGGGAACCCAGGAAGGTGAGAGATGGCTTATTTTAATTTTTTTTTGCAGCCCCGTGCAGTGCCGTGGATTGTAATTTGCCATAGATTGTGATGGAGTGACTCAGCAGTTTTCCCTGACACTCGCACACCACCCCCCCAACCATTGGTTTCTGCGGGGGCTGGGGGGGAGGGTGCGAGTGTCACGTGACATGTATAACCATCAGGCATCGCAGCTCACGGCAGTCTCACTTGGGCTATCACAGCGAGAGGATCTCTCCCTGTGAGAGCCCGAAGCTGCACGGAGCTCTTATGGCGTCTGTGGCCCGATTCCGAGAGCGGAATGGAGCCACAGAAACCAATCCATTTACTGTGTCCTCCCCGCTGCGCCTGTCAGCTTGTGTGCCCCTCGCACAAGCTGTCAGTGTCACCCGCCAGCGCGATCACTATTCACCGCTAACGGGACCCCTGTGCCCGCTAGCAGTGTTATGTGTCCCCGCTGCGCCTGTCAGCTTGTGCGCCCCTCACACAAGCTGACAGTCAGTGTCACCCGCCAGCGCGAGCAATGTTCACTGCTAACGGGACCCTGTGCCCGCTAGCAGTGTTACGTGTGTCCTCCGCCTGCGCGAGCCATCCACCCCGCCCGCCCGCGGCTCTGTTCCCCGCTCTCTGTTAGCTCAGGGAACGGGAAACAGATTTAAAGTACTTCGGGCGCAGCTCTAGCCATTGCGCATGCGTAGGTTCGAGCGCAGCAAAATTTGTACTGCGCATGCGCAGCAAAACGCAAATAGCGTAGGGCTATAGTTAGTGTAGTTTAGCATAGTTTAGTATTAAAAGTGAAAGGGGGTTAGGCACCACAACTCCCAGCATGGGAGTTGTAGTTTAGGACAACAACTCCCAGCATGCCCATACAGCTAAAGGCTGCCAGGGCATGCTGGGAGTTGTAGTTTAGCTTAGATTAGACATCAAAAGGACTACAACTCCCAGCATGCCCAGACAGCTAAAGGCTGCCCAGGCATGCTAGGAGTTGTAGTTTAGCTTAGATTAGACAGCGGAGGGACTACAACTCCCAGCATGCCCAGACAGCTAAAGGCAGCCCAGGCATGCTGGGAGTTGTAGTTTAGCTTATATTAGACAGCGAAGGGACTACAACTCCCAGCATGCCCAGACAGCTAAAGGCAGCCCAGGCATGCTGGGAGTTGTAATTTAGCTGATGGGACCACAACTCCCAGCATGCCCAGACAGCTGAAGGCTGCCCGGGTATGCTGAGAGTTGTAGTGCAGTGAAGGGACCACAACTCCCAGCATGCCTAGACAGCTGAAAGCTGCCCGGGCATGCTGGGAGTTGTAGTGCAGTGAAGTCACCACAACTCCCAGCATGCCCAGACAGCTAAAGGCTGCCCAGGCATGCTGGGAGTTGTAGTTTTACACAGGTATAAAGTAGTTAGCGTAGTGTTAGCGCGATTTTAGCGTAGTTAGCGTAGCGTTAGCTCAATTTTAGCATAGCTTTAGTTTAGTGTTAGCGCGGTTTTACAGTTTTTAGCGTAGCATAGTGTTAGTGCAGTTGTAGAGAATTCAGCATAGCGTAGTGTTAGCGCAGTTGTAGCGTAGCTTAGTGTTAGCACAGTTTTAGCGTATTTAGCATAGCGTAGTGTTAGTGCAGTTTTAGTGTATTTAACGTAGTGATAGCGCAGTTTTTGTGTATTTAGCATAGTGTAAACGCAGTTTTAGCGTATTTAGCGGAGCTTAGTTTTAACGCAGTTTTAATGTATTTAGTGTAGTGTAGCGTTAGCACAGTTTTAGCGTATTTAGCGTAGCGTATTGTTAGCGTAGTCTTAGAGTAGTGAGCGCAGCATAGTCTTAGAGTAGTTAGCGTAGTGTAGTGTTAGTCCAGTTCTAGCATAGTTGGCGTCGTTGTACATGGGTGTAGTGTAGCTAACTTAGTTTTACAGGCAGATGAAGTGTAGTTTAGAGAGTTTAGCGTGGGGTGTAGCTTAGCTAAGGCTGTCCGGGCAGGATGGAAGTTGTAGTTTTGCAAAAGTAGCAGAGGCAGTTGCGCTCTGCTACATTAATGTAGTATACAGCCACCTGTATAGATGGCTGGATACTGTGAACACAAGGCCACTTACCCACCTCCGTTCCTGCTCCGTCACTGGACTATTAGCAATGCAGGAAGATGACGGAGCTCGAACGGGGGTGGTAAGTTAGGCTCTCCAGGTACTAACCCATTTTTTTTTTGTGTTTGTCTTCTCGTTTCAGATACGTGAATGCGGAGGACTACATCGGAATCGGTGGACTACAACAATGACCTGCATTTTTTTCTTTTCTTTTAATAAAATGGTTAACGAGGGCTGTGGGGGAGTGTTTTTCCTTATAAAAATTTTTTAACTTGTGTGTGCTGTGTGCTTTTTTTCTTTGTTATTACTTTACAGGCTTAGTAGTGGAAGCCGTCTTGTAGACGGAGTCCATTACTAAGTCGGGGCTGTTGCTGTTTGGTTGGTATTTGGCTGAAAATGAAAAGACGGGAAACCACACATTTTTTTTTTTGCTTTTTTTTTTAACAAAAAACGAAATGTGTGTGTTTCCCCGTCTTTTCATTTTCAACCAAATACCAACCAAACAGCAACAGCCTGACATTACCAGGGTGGGCGGGGACCATTGTTACTGGCCCTCCCCAGCCTAAATAACGCCAGCCTGTTACCGCACAGGCCCAAGAGCGCCATATTTGGCGCTCTGGGCCTGTTGGTATCGACTCTTCCCTGTACCCCTGTGGTGTTGGGTATCGGGGTAATAATTCGGGGTTAGCGCTAGCTGTTTTTGGGGCTAACGCTAAGCCCCGACTTAGTAATGCACTCCTTCTACAAGACGGCTTCCACTACTAAGCCTGTAAAGTAATAACAAAGAAAAAAAGCACACAGCACACACAAGTTAAAACATTTTTATTAGGAAAAACACTCCCCCACAGCCCTCGTTAACCATTTTATTAAAAGAAAAGAAAAAAATGCAGGTCATCGTTGTAGTCCACCGATTCCGATGTAGTCCTCCGCATTCACGTATCTGAAACGAGAAGACAAACACAAAAAAAAATGGGTTAGTACCTGGAGAGCCTAACTTACCACCCCCGTTCGAGCTCCGTCATCTTCCTGCATTGCTAATAGTCCAGTGACGGAGCAGGAACGAAGGTGGGTAAGTGGCCTTGTGATCACCGTATCCAGCCATCTATACAGGTGACTGTATACTACATTGATGTAGCAGAGCGCAACTGCCTCTGCTACTTTTGCAAAACTACAACTTCCATCCTGCCCCGACAGCCTTTGGCTGTCTGGGCATCCTGGGAGTTGTAGCCCCTTCACTTTATGACTAAGCTAAGCTACACCCCACGCTAAACTCTCTAAACTACACTTCATCTGCCTGTAAAACTAAGTTAGCTACACTACACCCGTGTACAACTATGCCAACTATGCTAGAACTGGACTAACACTACACTATGCTAACTACTCTAAAACTATGCTAACAATACGCTACGCTAAATACGCTAAAACTGTGCTAACACTACACTACACTAAATACGCTAAAACTGCGCTTACACTATGCTAAATACGCTAAAACTGTGCTAATGCTACACTACACTAAATACGCTAAAACTGCGCTTACACTACACTAAATACATTAAAACTGCGTTAAAACTAAGCTCCGCTAAATACGCTAAAACTGCATTTACACTACGCTAAATACACGAAAACTGCGCTAACACTACGCTAAATACACTAAAACTGCGCTAACACTACGCTATGCTAAATACGCTACAACTGCGCTAACACTATGCTACGCTAAATACACTAAAACTGCGCTAACACTAAGCTACGTTAAATACACTAAAACTGCGCTAACACTAAGCTACGCTACAACTGCGCTAACACTACGCTATGCTAAATACGCTACAACTGTGCTAAGCTAAGCTACACTACAACTCCCAGCATGCCCGGGCAGCTTTCAGCTGTCTGGGCATGCTGGGAGTTGTGGTCCCTTCACTGCACTACAACTCTCAGCATACCCGGGCATCCTTCAGCTGTCTGGGCATGCTGTGAGTTGTGGTCCCATCAGCTAAATTACAACTCCCAGCATGCCTGGGCAGCCTTCAGCTGTGTGGGCATGCTGGGAGTTGTGGTCCCTTCGCTGCACTACAACTCTCAGCATGCCTGGGCAGCCTTCAGCTGTCTGGGCATGCTGTGAGTTGTGGTCCCATCAGCTAAATTACAACTCCCAGCATGCCTGGGCAGCCTTTAGCTGTCTGGGCATGCTGGGAGTTGTAGTTTAGCTTAGATTAGACAGCGAAGGGACTACAACTCCCAGCATGCCCGGACAGCTAAAGGCTGCCCAGGCATGCTGGGTGTTGTAGTTTAGGACTACAACACCCAGCATGCCTAGACAGCTAAAGGCTGCCCAGGCTTGCTAGGAGTTGTTGTTTAGCTTAGATAAGACAGCGAAGGGACTACAACTCCTAGCATGCCCAGACAGCTTAAGGCTGCCCAGGCATGCTGGGAGTTGTAGTTTAGGACTACAACACCCAGCATGCCCAGACAGCTAAAGGCTGCCCAGACATGCTAGGAGTTGTAGTTTAGCTTAGATTAGACAGCGAAGGGACTACAACTCCTAGCATGTCTGGGCAGCCTTTAGCCGTCTGGGCATGCTGGGAGTTGTAGTCCTAAACTACAACTCCCAGCATGCCTGGGCAGACTTTAGCTGTCTGGGCATGCTAGGAGTTGTAGTCCCTTCGCTGTCTTATCTAAGCTAAACTACAACTCCCAGCATGCCTGGGCTGCTTTTAGCTGTCTGGGCATGCTGGGAGTGGTAGTCCCTTCGCTGTCTAATCTAAGCTAAACTACAACTCCTAGCATGCCTGGGCAGCCTTTAGCTGTCTGGGCATGCTGGGTGTTGTAGTCCTAAACTACAACTCCCAGCATGCCTGGGCAGCCTTAAGCTGTCTGGGCATGCTGGGAGTTGTAGTCCTAAACTACAACTCCCAGCATGCCTGGGCAGCCTTTAGCTGTCTGGGCATGCTAGGAGTTGTAGTCCCTTCACTGTCTAATATAAGCTAAACTACAACTTCTAGCATGCCTGGGCAGCCTTTAGCTGTCTGGGCATGCTGGGTGTTGTAGTCCTAAACTACAACTCCCAGCATGCCTGGGCAACCTTTAGCTGTTTTGGCATGCTGGGAGTTGTAGTCCTTTTGATGTCTAATCTAAGCTAAACTACAACTCCCAGCATGCCCTGGCAGCCTTTAGCTGTATGGGCATGCTGGGAGTTGTTGTCCTAAACTACAACTCCCATGCTGGGAGTTGCGGTGCCTAACCCCCTTTCACTTTTAATACTAAACTACACAAACTATAGCCCTATGCTATTTGCATAGTGCTGCGCATGCGCAGTACAAATTTAGCTGCGCTCGAACCTACGCATGCGCAATGTCTAGTGCTGCGCCCGAAGTACTTTAAATCTGTTTCCCGTTCCCTGAGCTAAAAGGGAGCAGGGAACAGAGCCGCGGGCGGGCGGAGTGGATGGCTCGCGCAGGCGGAGGACACACGTAACACTGCTAGCGGGCACAGGGGTCCCGTTAGCAGTGAACATTGCTCGCGCTGGCGGGTGACACTGACTGTCAGCTTGTGTGAGGGGCGCACAAGCTGACAGGCGCAGGACTTGACCCCTGGGGCAGTGTATGTGTATGGGGCATTCCTGGGGGCCCAAAGCAGCTAGCCCTTTAGCCCCACCGGTCCACTGCGCTGCAGCCAGGGCCGGTTTTCCCTATAAGGCACTTTTCATGGGGGCAGCAATCCCGACCGCTGAACACCCCCCCTAACCCTGTACTGTGTATATCCCTCTACTATGACATCACTGTGTGTATTATCTCTGTACGGTGACATCACAGTGTGTATTATCCCTGTACTGTGACATCACTGTGTGCAGTTTCCCTGTACTGTGACATCACTTTGTGTATTATCCCTTTACTGTGACATCATCATGTGTATCAGGGACGTGCACAGACATTTTGGAGGGCAGGGGCTCAAGTAAAAAAAGAGGGCACTTTTCATCATTTAAAAAACGTCTGCCAGACTTAATGGGCAGATGTGCTGGGGCCCAGGGATACAGTGGACTCCCGCCGGGCATCCTCAACATTCCTATGCCCATAAAAGTTGGTGTTTTTGTAAAATCGAGTCAAGAACAGTTTCTATGAAGGTCTGCCATGTGTATATACACTTTGGCTGTGCTGTCAGTCTTATTTAAAGAAAACATGTGACAGCTGCCCCATAATATACTGTATTATAGAGGAGATTTATCAAACCTGTGCAGAGAAAGAGCGGTGCAGTCACCCATAGCAACCAATCAGATCGTTTTGCAGAAGGCTTTTCCTCTGCAAAGGTTTTAATAAATCTCTTCCTATATGCCCCGGTCTGACCTCTATATGACAGAAGCCATCACCAATCACCCAGCACCAATCACCCATCACCCATCCCCCAGCACCAATCATCCAGCACCCATCACCAATCACCCAGCACCCATCCCCCAGCACCCATCACCAATCACCCAGCACCCATCACCCAGCACCCATCACCCAGCACCCATCACCAAGCACCCATCACCAAGCACCCATCACACAGCACCCATCCCCCATCCCCCATCCCCCATCCCCCATCCCCCATCCCCCATCCCCCATCCCCCATCACCCATCCCCCATCACCCATCCCCCATCACCCATCCCCCATCACCCATCCCCCATCACCCATCCCCCATCACCCATCCCCCATCACCCATCCCCAATCACCCATCCCCAATCACCCATCCCCAATCACCCATCCCCAATCACCCATCCCCAATCACCCATCCCCAATCACCCATCCCCAATCACCCATCCCCCAGCACCCATCCCCCAGCACCCATCACCCATCCCCAATAACCCAGCACCCACCATATGCAGGAATCTCCACACAGCTCTGGTTCTTACACTGAAGAGATGGACACCACACTAATATATACTTACATTCTACAATATACATGAGTTGGCAAAAAAAGAATGATAAATATAGAAAGACGGCCAGGCATAGCACAGCATACAGGATGGAGGCAGGGAAGCTCCGCCTCCATTGATCACAAGACTGACTTCGCATACTAGCAATGTGGGGCAATACCTAGAAAGCGGGAAGACCAATTTTTGTATACATGCACTGTAACCTTGTGTATTGGGTTTACTGCGAGTAAACAGCCTGTAAGTTTCCCTTTAATTATAGACCGTACCCCCTTTATTCCCTATATACTGTGCCACCATTCATCTATTAATTCCCTATATAAGGTGCCACCATTAATGAACTATATACTGTGCCACCATTCATCTATTAATTCCCTATATACTGTGCCACCATGAACTATATACTGTGCCACCATTCATCTATTAATTCCCTATATACTGCGCCACCATTAATGAACTATATACTGTGCCACCATTAATGAACTATATACTGTGCCACCATTAATGAACTATATATTGTGCCACCATTAATGAACTATATATTGTGCCACCATTCATCTATTAATTCCCTATATACTGTGCCACCATTAATGAACTATATACTGTGCCACCATTCATCTATTAATTCCCTATATACTGTGCCACCATTCATCTATTAATTCCCTATATACTGTGCCACCATTAATGAGATATATACTGTGCCACTATTATTTAACTATTCTGTGCCACCACTAAGGCTGCGTTCACACGTGCGTATTTTCTGCTGCAGATTTGCTTTAGCAGATTTCTCTTCCCATTGTCAATGAGAAGCAACATCTGCAGCAAAAATAGGCACATGTGAACGCACCCTAAGGATCTATACACAGTGCCAGCATACATAAAAATATAATGTTCCAATATAATGCAATATATACTGTGCTTCCATAAATTCCCTATATACTGTGCTTACATTCCTCCAATAATTCCCTAATAATGTGCTTCATACAATACATACAAGCACATAACATAAAGGCACAAACAGTACATAGGTAATATACACACATACAAAGAGACACTGAACCATACATACAGGTACAAATATACATTAAGAAACATAAATACACAGACACACATATAACATGGAATATATACTAAAAGATATAGCCAATAAGCACATCATACATACAGGTACACACATACAATCACTCACAGATATATACACACATACAGAGATTCACTTGCTCATATATTTTATATATATATATACATATATATATATACACACACACACACACACACACATACATGCACACACATACATACATATATACACACATACATACACACATATATACATACATACACACACATACATACACACACACACATACACACACACACATACACATATATATATATATATATATATATATATATACATATACACACACACTGACATACAATCACTCACATATATTTACAGTTACTTACAGTAAGGCCCCAGCCATCCCTCTCTGCAC
The DNA here is from genome assembly GCF_029499605.1 of Hyla sarda. NCBI lineage: Eukaryota > Metazoa > Chordata > Amphibia > Anura > Hylidae > Hyla > Hyla sarda. The sequence goes on from NC_079199.1 coordinate 67,000,639, forward strand.
ATACATAGAGATAGACACACACACACCTATATATACACACACACATATATACATACACACACACACTGACATACAATCAGTCACATATATACATATACACACACTGACATACAATCAGTCAAATATATTTACAGTTACTTACAGTAAGGGCTGCACAGGCTGGAGTTTGTGTCCGGACATGCTGTGGGCGGGGCTTCTCTCTGCCTCCTCTGCTCCTGTCTCCTCCGTGTGGAGAGAAGCTTAGACATGGCAGATAATGACAGGGTAAGTGGCGCCCCCTTGCTGCAGGGAGGGCACAGCACCCTCCAGTAAACCACATACAACTCCCCAGCAACGGATCCTTTTTACTTCACCTGTCACCCTGAGTCTGTAGCTCCTTTTGTGAGGGCACAAGAGGGGTAGGTGAGGAAAAGGGCAGGGGCTCCAGCCCCCTTTTACCCCTATGTGTGCACGTCCCTGATGTGTATTATCCCTGTACTGTGACCTCAATGGGGGAGATTTATCAAAACCTGTGCAGAGGAAAAGTTGCCCAGTTGCCCATAGCAACCAATCATATTGCTTCTTTCATTTTTAACCCCTTAAGGACACATGACGTACTGGAACGTCATGTGTCCACTCCCGATCTATAACGCGGGGCCACGGCGTGGCCCCGCGTCATAGCGGGTCGGGCCCGGCCTCTAACAACGGCCGGGACCCGTGGCTAATAGCGCGCGGCATTGATCGCTGTGCCGCGCGCTATTAACCCTTTAGACGCGGCGTTCAAAGTTGAACGCCGCGTCTAAAGTGAAACCGAAAGCATCCCGGCTAGCTCAGTGGGCTGTTCGGGATAGCCGCGGTGAAATCGCGGCATCCCGAACAGCTGACAGGACAGCGGGAGGGCCCCTACCTGCCTCCTCGCTGTCCGATCGCCGAATGACTGCTCAGTGCCTGAGATCCAGGCCTGAGCAGTCATCCGGCAGAATCGTTGATCACTGGTTTCTTATGAGAAACCAGTGATCAACATAGAAGATCAGTGTGTGCAGTGTTATAGGTCCCTATGGGACCTATAACACTGCAAAAAAAAAGTGAAAAAAAAAAGTGAATAAACATCATTTAACTCCTCCCCTATTAAAAGTTTGAATCACCCCCCTTTTCCAATAAAAAAAAAAACACAGTGTAAATAAAAATAAAAATAAACATATGTGGTATCACCGCGTGCGGAAATGTCCGAATTATAAAAATATATCATTAATTAAACCGCTCGGTCAATGGCGTGCGCGCAAAAAAATTCCAAAGTCCAAAATAGTGCATTTTTGGTCACTTTTTATATCATTTAAAAATGAATAAAAAGTGATCAATAAGTCCTATCAATGCAAAAATGGTACCGTTAAAAACTTCAGATCACGGCGCAAAAAAAAGGGGCCCTCATACCGCCCCATACACGGAAAAATAAAAAAGTTATAGGGGTCAGAAGATGACAATTTTAAACGTATTAATTTTCCTGCATGTAGTTATGATTTTTTCCAGAAGTCTGACAAAATCAAACCTATATAAGTAGGGTATCATTTTAATCGTATGGACCTACAGAATACATATCAGGTGTCATTTTTACCGAAAAATGTACTACGTAGAAACGGAAGCCCCCAAAAGTTACAAAACAGCGTTTTTTTTTTTCAATTTTGTCGCACAATGATTTTTTTTCCCGCTTCACCATAGATTTTTGGGCAAAATGACTGACGTCATTACAAAGTAGAATTGGTGGCGCAAAAAATAAGCCATCATATGGATTTTTAGGTGTAAATTTGAAAGAGTTATGATTTTTTAAAGGCAAGGAGCAAAAAACGAAAATGCAAAAACGGAAAAACCTCCGGTCCTTAAGGGGTTAACAAGGCCTCTGCAAAATGAAAGAAGCTATCTGATTGGTTGCTATGAGCAACTGGTCAACTTTTCCTTTGCACAGGTTTTGATAAATCTCCCCCAATGTGTGTATTATCTCTGTACGGTGACATCACTGTGTGTATTATGCCTGTACTGTGACATCACTGTGTGTATTATCCCTGCACTGTGACATCACTGTGTGTATAATCCCTGCACTGTGACATCACTGTGTGTATAATCCCTTTACTGTGACATCACTGTGTGTATTATCCCTGTACTGTGACATCACTGTGTGTATTATCCCTGCACTGTGACATCACTGTGTGTATTATTCCTGCACTGTGACATCACTGTGTGTATAATCCCTGTACTGTGACATCACTGTGTGTATTACCCCTGTATTGTGACATCCCTGTATATATTATCCCTGTATTGTGACATTATTGGGTGTTTCATCGCTGTACTGTGACATCACTGTGTGTATTACCCCTGCACAGGTCAAGGGCATTATCACTATATGTGAGGGTGAGGTATGGTGTATCATAAGGTTTAATGTATGACAAGGTTATATTCAGAGGCGCAGTATGTAATAGTATCATATTCAGAGAGTGCAGTGTGTGGTAGTGTTATATAAAGAGGATACAATCTGTGGCAGTATTATACTCAGAGGGTATAGTGTGTGGTATTATTATATTCTAAAGGTACATTGTGTGGTAGTATCATTCAGAGGGTACAATGTGCAGTAGTATCATATTCAGAGAGCGCAGTGTGCAGTAGTATCATATTCAGAGAGCGCAGTGTGCAGTAGTATCATATTCAGAGAGCAGAGTGTGCAGTAGTATCATATTCAGAGAGTGCAGTGTGCAGTAGTATCATATTCAGAGAGTGTAGTGTGCAGTAGTATCATATTCAGAGAGCAGAGTGTGCAGTAGTATTATATTCAGAGAGTACAGTGTGTGCCAGGTTTATATTCAGAGAGCACAGTGTGCAGTAGTATTATATTAAGAGAGTACAGTGTATGCCAGGTTTATTTTCAGAGAGCGCAGTGTGCAGTAGTATTATATTCAGAGAGTACAGTGTGTGCCAGGTTTATTTTCAGAGAGCGCAGTGTTCAGTAGTATTATATTCAGAGAGCACAGTGTGTAGTAGTATTATATATCTTGAGGGTACAGTGTGCGATTGTATTCTATTCAGAGGATAAAGTGTGTGGTAGTATTATTTTCAGAGAAGTCAGTGTTTGGCAGCATTATATTAATTATCATTTTCATATAGAGGATCAGACTCTGCTGACAAAGTAATGAACCAATGCCATCTGGGCGTCAAGTTCTGCAGAGAGAAGATTTAGCTGGACCCAGTGGTATGTACCATCTGAATTAGATAAGGGAAGACTATAGAGAAGACGTCACCTGTAGTCACTGATGTCATTGTGTATTCTTCCTCACTATGAGAAAAATGCAGGAAAAAAGTTGTGATCTTCTGTGGCGCTGTCTCTTTGAGATCGAGATGCAAGTTCAGCCACATCTTAATTATTGGGCCTGGAGTGCCGCAGATTTTCTGTGTATGTATGTATGTATATATATATATACATATATATATACATATATATATATACATATATATACACATATATACATATATATACATATACATATACATATACATATACACACACACATAAAACTTCCTCCTCTAGGAAACAGCACCCAACACGAAGTCCAGGTATTATGCAGGCTACAAGGTCTTTATTTGCATCAGAGCATAAAGTGCGACGTTTCGGCTAGCAAGCCTTTTTCAAGCATTGCTTGAAAAAGGCTTGCTAGACGAAATGTCGCACTTTATGCTCTGGTGCAAATAAAGACCTTGTAGCCTGCATAATATCTGGACTTCGTGTTGGGTGCTGTTTCCTAGAGGAGGAAGTTTTATGGGGATCCAGTGTGGCATACTGGGGGACACTTTGCACCGCATTAGAAGCCGTCCTGTGCTAGAATTTTCACGGTGATTCTTATATATATACACATATACACACCAGTGTTTCCCAGGGTGCCTCAAGCAGTTGCAAAACTGCAATTGGGCATGCTGGGAGTTGTAGTTTTTCAACAGCTGGAGGCACCCTGTTTGGGAAACGTTGATGTATATATATATATATATAAAACGTGCATGTGTGAGAAATATCTACTGCATCTTCAGTCACGGTATGTGTTATTGCAGTGTTAGTCAAGGTATGGCAGTAGTGTTCTGTTTTGGTATGGCATTGTTATTTAGTCACGGTATGGCAGTATTGTTCTGTTTTGGTATGGCAGTGTTATTCAGTCACGGTATGGTGGTATGTTTCTGTTCTGGTATGGCATTTTTATTCAGTCACGGTATGGGGTTTTGTTCTGTTCTGGTATGGCAGTGTATGTGTATGGGGCAGTGTATATGTGTATGGGGCAGTGTATATGTGTATGGGGCTGTGTATGTGTGTGTATATGGGGGCTTTGTATGTGTGTATGGGGGCTGTGTGTGTGTGTGGGGGGGGCTGTGTATGTGTGTGTGGGGGCTGTGTATGTGTGTGTGGGGGCTGTGTATATGTGTATGGGGGCTGTGTATGTGTGTATGGGGGCTGTGTATGTGTGTGGGGGCTGTGTATGTGTGCGTGGGAGCTGTGTATGTGAATATGGGGGCTGTGTATGTGTGTGGGGGCTCTGAATGTGTATATGGGGGCTGTGTATGTGTATATGGGGGTTGTGTATGTGTGTGTGGGGGCTGTGTATATGGGGGTTGTGTATGAGTATATGGGGCTGTGTATGTGAATATGGGGGCTGTGTATGTGTGTGTGGGCTGTGTATGTGTGTGTGGGGGCTGTGTATGTGAATATGGGGGCTGTGTATGTGTGTGTGGGCTGTGTATGTGTGTGTGGGGGCTATGTGTGTGTGGGGGCTGTGTGTGTGTGGGGGCTGTGTATGTGTTTATGGGGGCTGTGTATGTGTATATGGGGGCTGTGTATGTGTGTGGGGGCTGTGTATGTGTGTGGGGGCTGTGTATGTGAATATGGGGGCTGTGTATGTGGGGCCTGTGTATGTGTGTATATGGGGGCTGTGTATGTGTATATGGGGGTTGTGTATGTGTATATGGCAGCTGTGTATGAGTATATGGGGCTGTGCATGTGTGTGTGGGGCTGTGTATGTGTATATGGGGGATGTGTGTGTGGGGGCTGTGTATGTGTATATGGGGGCTGTGTATGTGGGGGCTGTGTATGTGTGTGTTGGGGCTGTGTATTTGTGTGTGGGGGCTGTGTATGTGTGTGTGGGGGGGCTGTGTATGTGTGTGTGTGGGAGGGATGTGTATAGGGGCTGTGTTTGTTGGACGTGACTTTTTTTTTTTTTTTACTAAAATGCTGATGTTACCACAAAGGGGTAATAGGGGAAAATGTCCCCCAAAATTTTAAACCCCATTTCTTTCGAGTAAGGAAATACCTCAAATGTGCATGTAAATTGATCTGGGGTGCACTAGAGGGCTCAGAAGGGAAGTAGCGACATTGGGCTTTTGGAAAGCGAATTTTGCTGAAATGGTTTTTGCAGGGCATGTCACATTTAGGAAGCCCCCATGGTGCCAGAACAGCGAAAAACACCCCACATGGCACACTATTTAGGAAACTACACCCCTCAAGGAATGTAACAAGGGGTACAGTGAGCATTTACACCCCACTGGAGTTTGACAGATCTATGTAACAGTGGGCTGTGCAAATGAAAAATTAAATTTTTCATTTTCACGGACCACTGTTTCAAAAATCTGTCAGTCACCTGTGGGGTGTTCAGGCTCACTATACCCCTTGTTACGTTCCGTGAGGGGTGTAGTTTCCAAAATGGGGTCACATGCTGGTATTTCTTTTTTTTTTTGCATTTATGTCAGAACCACTGTGACCAGCAGCCACCCCTGTGCAAATCACCAGTTTAGGCCTCAAATGTGCATGGTGCTCTCACTCCTGAGCCTTGTTGTGCACCCGCAGAGCATTTTAAGCCCACATTTGGGGTATTTCCGTACTTGGGAGAAATTGTGTTACAAATTTTGGGGGTCTTTATTTCCTTTTACCTCTTATGAAAATGAAAAGTATGGGGCAACACCAGCATGTTAGTATAAAAAAAAATTTGCGCTAACATACTGGTGTAGACCCCCCAACTTTACCATTTCATAAGGGGAAAATTTGTAGCGCAATTTCTTCCGAGTACGGAGATACTCCATATGTGATCGTAAACTGTTTCCTTGAAATACGACGGATCTGTAGTGAGAGAGCGCCATGCGCATTTGAGGCCTGGATTAGGGATTTTCATAAGGGTGTACCCGGATGCAAGCGTTTCACTTGCCTCCTCCACCAAAAATACTGTACGTCAGCCTCCAGCTGTTTCAAAACTCCCAACATGCCTGGACAGTCAATGGCTGTCCGGGAATACTGGAAGCTGGATGCTCCGTTTTTTAAAAACTGCCGTACAAGGCGTTTTTTATTTTTATTGGGGGTGGTCGGAGACAGTGTAAGGGTGTAGTGTATATGTAGTGTTTTACTCTTCATTTAGGGATAGTGTAGTGTAGTGTTTTTAGGGTACGTTCACACAGGTGGGGGTTTACAGTGAGTTTCCCGCCTTGAAGCAAGAAACTTGCTGTATACCCCCGCCCATTTGAATGTACCCTGTACATTCACGTGGGGGGGGGGGGCAAAACTACGACTCCCAGCATGCACTGACAGACCGTGCATGCTGGGAGTTGTAGATATGCAACAGCTGGAAGCACACTGGTTGGGATTTGGAAACACTGAGTTAGGTAACAGACTACCGAAGTGTTTCCGCACTACTGTCTGTTTCCTAACTCAGTGTTTCCTAACCCATGTGCCTTCAGCTGTTGCAAAACTATAACTCCCAGCATGCATGGTGTGTCAGTGCATGCTGGCAGTTATAGTTTTGCAACAGCAGGAGGCACACGGGTTGGGAAACACTGAGTTAGGATACAGATAATGTTTCCCAACCAGTGTGCCTCCAATTGTTGCAATACTACAACTCCCAGCATGCACAGACAGCCGAAGGGCATGTTGGGAGTCGTAGTTATGCAAGAACTGGAGGAGAACAATTTGGAGACCACTATGTAGTGGTCTCCAAACTATATCCCTCCAGATGTTGCAAGACTTCAACTCCAAGCATGCCCAGACTGCCCAGGCATGCTCGGAGTTGTAGTTTGGCAACATCTGAAGGGCAAGATGTTGCCGAACTACAACTCCTAGCATGCATGGACAGTCTTGGCATGCTTTAAGTTGACATCTGGAGCGCTACAGTTTGGACACCACTGTATAGTGATCTCCAAACAGTGCCCTTCCAGATGTTGCAAAACTACAACTCCCAGCATGCCGAGACTGTCCAGGCATGATGGGAGTTGTAGTTCTTAAACATCTGAAGGGCCAGATGTTACAGAACTACAACTCGCAGTATGCCTGGACAGTCTGGGCATGCTGATAGTTGTAGTTTTGCAACCTCTGGAAGGACAGTGGTCGCAAAACTACAACTACCAGCATGCCCAGACAGCCAAAGGCTGGACGTTGTAGTTTTGAAACTCCTAGAAGAAACAGTGAAGATCACTTCATGGCAATCTTCACTGCTGCATCTGGGACATTGCCGCCGCTACCTCCACTTGCCTGCCGTCTCCTGTCAACCGCCGGTCCATCGTCCCTGGCCCCCGTGTGAACCCAGGTAACCGGCGCTGGTGTTCCCCGCCGCATCCACTGCCCCCGCACGTTGCCGCCATCTTTCCCCGCTCTCCCCCGACATCCAGGGGCGGGCAGAGTGGGGGAAATGAACGTTCACCCCTGCCCCTGCGATTCGCCGGTCAGTCCTGACCGGCCAATCGCAGTGGATAGAAGGACGTGGCACCCCTGCCACCTCACTCCTATCCTTTAGGATGATTGGGGCTGTCTCTGACAGCTCCGATCATCCCTATTTTCTGGGCTTTCGGGTCATCAAAGACCCGATCAGCCCGGAATCGCCGCAAATTGACGATCTGAATTGATTGGCGATTTGCGGCGATAGCCCACATGGGGGGTTCCAGGACCCCCCCAGGCATTTGCACAGGATGCCTGCCGAATGATTTCTCACAGGCGTACAGGTACGCCCTTGGTCCTTAACCCCTTGGAGAAGGAACCCATTATAACCCTAAGGACGGGAGCATTTTTGGCAAATCTGTCACTTTAAGCATTAATAACTCTGGGATTCTTTTACTTATAAATTTCATTCTGAGATTCTTTTTTCGTGACATATTCTACTTTATGGTAGTGGTAAATTTTCGTCAATACTTGCATCATTTGATGTACAATTTGAAAATTTTGCATTTTTCTAACTTTGAAGCTCTCTGCTTGTAAGGAAAATAGACATTCCAAATACATTATATATTTATTCGCATATACAATATGTCTACTTTATATTTTCATCATAAAGTTGACATGTTTTTACTTTTGGAAGACATCAGAGGGCTTCAAAGTTCAGCAGCAATTTTCCAATTTTTCACAAAATTTTCAAAATCGGAATTTTTCAGGGACCAGTTCAGTTTTGAAGTGAATTTGAAGGGCCTTCATATTAGAAATACCCCATAAATGACCCAAATATAAAAACTGCACCCCTCAAAGTTTCCAAAAAGACATTCAGTAAGTGTGTTAACCCTTTAGATGTTTCACAGGAATAGCAGCAAAGTGAAGGAGAAAATTCAAAATCTTCATTTTTTACACTCGCATATTCTTGTAGACTCCGTTTTTGAATTTTTACAAGTGGTAATAGGAGAAAAAGCCCCTCAAAATTTGTAACCCAATTTCTCTCGAGTAAGGAAATACCTCATGTGTGTATGTCAAGTGTTCGGCAGGCGTAATAGAGGGCTCAGAAGGGAAGGAGTGACAATGAGATTTTGGAAAGTGAATTTTGCTGAAATTGTTTTTGGGGGGCATGTCATATTTAGAAAGCCCCTATGGTGCCAGAACAGCAGAAAACCCCACATGGCATAGTATTTTGGAAACTACACCCCTCAAGGCACGTAACAAGGGGTCCAGTGAGCCTTAAAGCCCCACAGGTGTTTGACGACTTTTCGTTAAAATCGGATGTGTAAATGAAAAAAAAAATTTTTTTCACTAAAGTGCATTTTTTCCCCAAATTTACCATTTTTACAAAGGGTAATGGGAGAAAATGCCCCCCAAAATTTGTAACCCCATCTCTTCTGAGTATGGAAATACCCCATGTTAGGACGTAAAATGCTCTGCGGGCGAACTACAATGCTCAGAAGAGAAGGAGCGCCATTGAGCTTTTGGAAAGAGAATTCGTTTGGAATAGTAGTCAGGGGCCATTTGCGTTTAGAAAGCCCCCGTGGTGCCAGAACAGTGGATCCCCCCCCCCCACATGTGACCCCATTTTGGAAACTACACCCTTCACAGAATTTAATATGGGGTGCAGCGAGTATTTACACCCCACTGGCGTTTGACAGATCTTTGGAACAGTGGACTGTGCAAATGAAAAATTTAATTTGACAAATTTTTGGAACAGTGGTCTGTGAAAATGAAAGACACCTGTGGGGCGTAAATGCTCACCGCACCCCTTAATACATTACATGAGGGGTGTAGTTTGTAGAATGGGGTCACATGTGGGGGGGTCCATTGTTCTGGCACTATGGGGGCTTTGTAAACACGTGGCCTTCAATTCCGGACAAATTTTCTCTTCAAAATCCCAATGGTGCTCCTTCTCTTCTGGAGCATTGTAGTTTGCCCGCAGAGCACTTTACACCCACATATGGGGTATTTTCTTACTCAGAAGAAATGGGGTTACAAATTTTGGGGGGGGGTTTTTCCTATTTTCCCTTGTGAACATGAAAAATTTAAGGAAACACCAGGATTTTAGTGAAAAATATTTTTTTCTTCATTTTCCCATCCAATTTTCAGGAAAATTCATCAAACACCTGTGGGGTGGTAAGGCTCACTATACCCCTTGTCACATTCCGTGAGGGGTGTAGTTTTCAAAATGGGGTCACATGTGGGTATTTATTGTAAAATCAGCCACCCCAGTGCAAATCACCAATTTAAGCCTCAAATTTACATAGTGCGCTCTCAATCCTGAGCCTTGTTGTGCCTCCGCAGAGCATTTTACGCCCACATATGAGGTATTTCCGTACTCAAGAGAAATTGTGTTACAAATTTTGGGGGTCTTTTTTTCCTTTTACTGCTTGTGAAAATAAAAAGTATGGGGCAACACCAGCATGTTAGTGTACATTTTTTTTACACTGACAGGCTGGTGTAACCCCCAACTTTTCATTTTCATAAGGGGTAAAAGGAGAAAAAGCCCCCCAAAATTTGTAGTGCAATTTCTCCCGAGTACAGAAATACCCCATATGTGGCACTAAACTGTTTCCTTGAAATACGACAGGGCTCCAAAATGAGAGAGCCCCATGTGCATTTGAGTACTAAATTAGGGATAGCATAGGGGTGGACATAGGGGTATTCTACACCAGTGATTCCCAAACAGGGTGCTTCCAGCTGTTGCTAAACTCCCAGCATGCCTGGGCAGTCAGCGGCTGTCCAGAAATGCTGGGAGTTGTTGTTTTGCAACAGCTGGAGGCTCCGTTTTGGAAACAATGCCGTACAATACGGCAGTGTAAAGGGGGTGTATATGTAGTGTTTTACCCTTTATTATGTGGTAGTATAGTGTAGCGTTTTTAGGGTACATTCGCACTGGCGTGTTACTGTGAGTTCCCGCTAGGAGTTTGTGCTGCGGAGAAAAATTTGCCGCAGCCCAAACTTGAAGCAGGAAACTTACTGTAAACCTGCCCATGTACACTGTACGTTCACATGGGGAGGGGGGGCAAACCTCCAGCTGTTTCAAAACTACAACTCCCAGCATGTACTGACAGACCGTGGAGTTGTACTTTTGCAACAGCTGGAGGCACACTGGTTGGAAAACCTTCAGTTAGGTTCTGTTACCTAACTCAGTATTTTCCAACCATTGTGCCTCCAACTGTTGCTAAACTACAACTCTCAGCATGTACTGACAGACCGTGCATGCTGGGAGTTGTACTTTTGCAACAGCTGGAGGCACACTGGTTGGAAAACCTTCAGTTAGGTTTTGTTACCTAACTCAGGATTTTCCAACCAGTGTGCCTCCAGCTGTTGCAAAACTACAACTCCCAGCATGTACTGATCGCTGAAGAGCATGCTGGGAGATGTAGTTATGCAACAGCTGGAGGTACTTAACTACAACTTCCGGCATGTTGAGACAGCTGTTTGCTGTTTGGGCATGCTGGGATTTGCAGTTTTGCAACATCTGGAGGGCTACAGTTTTTAGAACACTGCACAGTGAGCTCCAAACTGTGACCCTCCAGATGTTGCAAAACTACAAATCCCAGCATGCCCAGACAGCAAACAGCTGTTTGAGCATGCTACGAGTTGTAGTTTTGCAAGATCTGGAGGGATACAGTTTAGAGACTACTGTATAATGGTCTCAAACTACAGTCCTCCAGCTGTTGCAAAACTACATATTCCAGCATGCCCAAACAGTTGTCTGGGCATGCTGGGAGTTGTAGTTTTGCAACATCTGGAGGGCTACAGGTTAGAGACCACTGTATAATGGTCTCAGACTGTAGCCCTCCAGATGTTGCTAGGCAACTTACCGGCTTCTGTAGGATCCAGGGAGCCGTCTTCTTCTGCCGCCTGCCGATCACCGTCGTCCGCAGCCTCCGGATCGGTAAGTGGATCTTCGGCGCCGGTCCGCCGGTTTCCCCGTTCTGCGCCGCCTATTATGGGTGGGCCGGACAGGTAAAATGAAAGTTAACCACCCCCACCCCCGATCTGCTATTGGTGGTCGCGTCTAGACCACCAATAGCAGGGATAGGAGGGGTGGCACCCCTGCCACCTCACTCCTATACCTTCAGGGGGATCGCAGGTGTCTTAGGCAACCACGATCCCCCTTATATTTCGGGTCACCATAGACCTGTATGACCCGGAATCGGCACAAATCGCAAGTGTGAATTCACTTGCAATTTGCGCCGATCGCCGACATGGGGGGGTTTAATGATCCCCCCTGGGCATTTGCACTGGGTGCCTGCTGATTGATATCAGCAGTCACCCCGGTCCGGTCCCCGCCCAGCGCGCAGCAGGGATCGAAGTTCCCACAGGCGTACAGATACGCCCTTTGTCCTTAAGTACCAGGACGCAAGGGCGTATGCATACGCCCTTTGTCCTTAAGTAACAGGACACAAGGGTGTATGCATACGCCCTTCGTCCCCAACAGGTTAAGTACCAGGACTCAAGGGCGTACCCATACGCCCGTGGTCCCCAACAGGTTAAAAAAGCCACCTGATTGGTTGCTATGGACAACTTCTTAATAAAAAATGCATAATTAGATAAATCAATTGGGGGGAGGGACCCTGGGGGCAGACTCAGGGACAGGCCACTAGGTTGAAGCGAACCCCGGCCTTAACCTGTGTAAGGGGGCCAAAAATCTCTGATGGCAGCCCTGTCTCCTACCCTATATATAGAGGATAACTTTTAAAGATTGGTCGTACACCACTACCATCAGGTGTTGCACCAACTGGCCTCTACATATGCATGGAGCTGTAGGTGGGCATTTGCCAGGACCTTAGGCACTCCTCAGTATGACATGATGAGATTGTGGCATAAAAATTCAGAATTCTTTCCCCTTATTCATCAGCTTTAGCCATCTAGCTTCGAAGAAATATTCTATACATTGACCAATATTATGGCCTGCAAGTTTAGCTCAGACTTTGTACTCCTAGATCAGTTTTTCCCAACCAGGGTGCCTCCAGCTGTTGCAAAACTACAACTCCTAGCATGCCTGGACAGCTTTTGGCTGTCTGGGCACGCTGGGAGTTGTAGTTTTGCACAGCTGGAGGCACCCTGGTTGGGAAACACATTCCTCTGGAAGCCATTCATGGTACCAGACAGTTTCCCCCACATGGTAGGCAGTAGCAGTGCCCTTCCCCTCCCCCTCCTGGATGCTTACCTTCTGCGGCTCTTCTACCCTCTTCCCAGCGGCTCCGGCGGCAGGGGCTTCCTTAGCATGGGCTCTTCCTTTCTCTTCCTCTGCGCTCCGGCATCTGATGAAGTCACTCATTCGCAGAAGTGCAGAGGAAGAGCTCAGCCTGGCCTATTGTGTTCTCTGGCTAACTGAAGCCAGCGAGCACAAGAGTGATTGACAGGGTGAGGAGCCAATGGCTCTGTCAAACAGAGCACCGCATTTAACTGCAGACGCCTCATTAAGAGGCATTTACAGTTAAATGTGGGACATGTGGGGGCCAATAGCGGGAATGTCCCGCCGGATCTGGGATGGTTGGGAGGTATGGTTATAGTGCTCAGAATATGGAGATTTAATATAGAAAATAAAAGGCAAAGCACAAGAAATGAAAATGCACAGCATTCTAAAAGAATTAAAGGGGTTATCCACCATAAGGTGATTTTAGTACGTACCTGCCAGACAGTAATGGACATGCTTAGGAAGGATCTGCGCTTGTCTTGGGGCTAAATGGCTATGTTGTGAGATTACCATAACACTGTGGCTAGCTTTTTGTGAACTGGTATTTCCTGTTTGAGTTTTCTTCTTTGCCTACAAATCCTATAATTCCATTTTCCTCCCTCCCACACATCAGCCACCCGACCCATTAAAACATAAATGAGCTGCATCCATTCAAAAGACCTGTGTTTTCAATCAGGGTGCCTACAGCTGTTGCATTAGTTGCAGATTGAGCTCACTCCCACCAAGCGATTGCTCAAGCCATTGAAGCAGACAGGCTCCCTGTCATCAGCTGACTAGTGATTTCAACCTGGGAAAAATCAGAGACAACAGTCATTTTGTATGCTGTTTGTAATTATGGTTTTCTTATTTGATTTATTTTTACAGGTAAAGACACTATATATTATGAACTACACTAACTTTACAGCCCCTGTAGCATAGTCAAATAAAAAAAAATCCTGAAACACCCCTTTAAGGGGTTATCCAGATGCTAAAAAAAACTTTATATATTGTTAGGGGTGACATGAAAATAAAACAAAACATATATTTATGTACCTGACCCCCTGTCATCTGGTCTCCCTCAGCTCTATCTACCTAATTCTGAGACAAGCTCTTCTTGAATCTGATTTCCCCCTAGTTTCGAGGCTCAGACAGAGCGTTTCCCTTAAGTAGGAAGTAGGTAAAGTAGTGGGGGACTAGATAGCATCACAGCAGGGCGATTGCAGGATGGGGTAAGGGGGGATTTGTGATCCGTTGTGCTCCTCCATGTTGTTTCAGCTCCCCAAGAAGCAGCGAGTGCAGCACCAGATCCCGGCTCCCAGTCCTGTGCACTAAAAGACTTGTATTGTAGGCTGCAGGTCCTGGCAGGTGTACAGAACAGGAGCAATAGCTCTGCACTGGAATGTACAAACCGTGGACTCCACAGTGCCAGGACCCTTACACTACAAATCCTTCTTCGGTCTTGGCAGTGTAGAGCCCATGTTGTGTACATTCAAGTAGTCATCCCTTACACTTGCAGGGTGCTGTAAGAGATCTGACAACATCCTACTCTGAAATCACACAGTCAGCTCCAGCTCACCCCCTATGTAAATCACAGCCCCTCACTGCAGCATCAGAACACAGTATTGTAATGAAGGGTATGCTCATCTGACAGATTCACTGTCAGCCAGAGAGGATCCAAAAACCTTCATATCTCGAGAATGGGGGAGGAAGAATTTTTTTTAAATAAGAACACCGGTAGATTTAGGGCGCCCTAAGATTTTAAGGGGTAATAAAAAGTCACAATGTCTGGCCACAGGTCCTAGAGAACACAGGACGTTACTGTACACTCTGGCTGCATGGTACTTGGCGCACCAGGACGTACATGTATGTCCTGAGTCTCTACTGGATTATGAATCGAGCGCAGTAGCTGTTTACTTTATAGAGCTGCGGCTAATGGCAGATATCAGCCATCATGCTTATACCCTATATTAACCCTTCAGATGCCATGATCAATACAGATCACGGCTTTTGAAGCATAACAGAGAATATGAGGCCACCATATCACCATCAGACCACTTACTGCACAATCTCTGGGGTATAATGAGTCAAGATGGCAGCCAAATCTCCTCTCACCTACTCCTTGCCCACTTTGGCAATCTTTTTCTGGCAGACCATAGAAGCAGATCTCCAATATTACTTATCACTGCTATGCCTATGCATAATCTAATGACTGCTATAAATATTCTCCAATGGATTTAAGAAAAAAAAATATATATTTTTTTCTTTAAGTAAAAAAGCTCCCACCCCAATGAAATAATAAATAACCCTCTTTTCCATTTTACAAATGAAAAAAAATGAGAGTAACAAAAATATTTGGTATTGCCGCGTGTGGAAATGTCCAAACTATTAAAATAAAATGTAACCCCCCTTAAGGACATTGGGATTTTTGATTTTTTTCCCCTTTGCTTTGTAATAGCCTTTACATTTTACACCTACACACTCATAAGAGGCTCCTTTTTTGGCTTCACTAACTGTACTTTGTAATAACATCACAAATGTTATCACAAAATCTACTGTGAAACAAAAAAATTAATATTTGTGGGGCAAATAAATTCTATTTTGTAAATTTTGGGGGCTTCTGTTTGTAATAATGACACATTCAATGACACTGACCTTTCGGTTTTATTAATGTTATATTTTAATAGTTCAGACATTTACGCACACAGTGATACCACATAATTAGAAACCTTAAGAACTCTTAAAGGGAACCAATCATCAGATTTTACCCTATGTAACGCTTGGCAAAGCGTTATATAGGGTAAAATCTTTATTTTCACCATTCCCGGGGGATGCTCCTGCCCCCAGTGATGGTGAAGATATGAAGTTATAAACTAGTCACCGCTGCCATAAGTAGTCACCTGGGTGGGGAGCTCTTCTCCCCTACTCCCGTTCTTTGGCCGGCAGCGACACCCCCTCCGCTTGATTGACGGGCAGCGTTATCGCTCTGCTCCGTCTGTTCAGTGAGTGGAACAATGACGCGGCCCATCAATCAAGCGGAGGGGGCGTCGCTGCCGGCCGAAGAACGGGAGTTGGTGAGAAGAGCTCCCCGCCCAGGTGACTACTTACGGCGGCGGCGGTGACTAGTTTATAACTTTATATCTTCACCATCCCTGGGGGCAGGAGCGTCCCCCGGGGATGGTGAGGACAACAATTTTACCCTATATAACGCTGTGCCAAGCATTATATAGGGTAAAATCTGATGATTGGTTCCCTTTAAGGGCAATTTTCGTTCTTTCCCCTCCCCTTCTAAAAATCATAACGCGTTCAATTTTGCACCTACAGACCCATATGAGGGCTTCTTATTTGCGCCAATAAGTTTACTTTATAATGACATCACTTATTTTGTAACATAATCTGCGGCAAAACAAAAAAAAACATATTTATGGGGTGAAATAAAAAAAAAAGACCATTTAGCAACTTTTTAGGGCTTTCGTTTTACGCAGTGCACCTTTCGGTAAAAAGACACCCTTAAAAAAAATTATAATTACATGCACCAAAATTAGTATGTTTAACCCCTTTTAAGGACCAAGTCCAGTTTGACCTTAAGGACAATGCTAATTTTGTTTTTGCATTTTCATTTTTTTCCTCCTCGCCTTCTAAAATCCATAACTCTTTTATATTTCCATCCAAAGTCCCATATGAGGGCTTGTTTTTCTGCGTGACCAATTGTAATTATAAAAACTCCTCTCATTTTACCATAAAATGTACGATGAACCCAAAAATACAATTTTTTAGTGAGGAAATTTAAATAAAAAACACAATTTTGCTAATTTTGGAGGGTTTCATTTTCACATTTACTTTTTACAGAAAAAATTACGTTTTCTTCATTCTTTGGATCAATACAATTAAAATGATGCCCATCTTTACATACCTTTCTATTATTGTGTTCGTAGGAGATACAGGTGTCGTGTCTGGCACTGCAAGGGTGTAGTGCGTAGATTGCATTGGTAGCACACACAGTTTGATTGGCGTGAGGTTAAAGAGGCTGCTAAAACTGGTAGTGCAGGTAGAAGAGCACAAAGCGCTACTGTAATACATATGCAGAGAGAGGAACCGCACTCACCTGTGTATCCGTGCAGAAAGTCTTTATTCCATCAGTTTTTATTCCATAAATATTTTTAGTTACAGTTTTTTTTGTTTTGTTTTTTATGGGTAAAGGGGGGTGATTTTCTTAGGGAAAGGGTTAAATCATCTTTATCCACTTTTTTGCAATGTTATAGCCCCCATAGGGGCTACATACACACAGGGCTACATGAGGGCTCATATTAGGGGAGGGGCTTATTCACATATATTAACTTTTTTTTAAGCCCCATAGGGGGCTATACCATGCAATCTTTTGATTGCATACACTGTTCAATGCAATGCAATAGCCTGCATGGACGGCTGGGAGCAACAGAGGACCGATCGTACAGCGAGGAGGCAGGTAAGGACCCTCCACTGTCCATTTAGCTGATTGGGACATCGCGATTTCATCGCAATAGTCCCGATCAGCTCCGCTGAGCTGCCGGGATGCTTTCAATTTCATTTTAGATGCCGCAATCAACTTTGATTGCGGCGTCTAAAGGGTTAATGCCGGACTTTTGGCCCCAATAAGGGGTCTAGGCAGGCGCCTTCGCGGGACTTCGCAGATTTTTTCTCGGGTGGAAGGTCATCTCTTACTACTTTGAGACATCTGGACCACACACATTCAGGACTCTTGGGTCAGGGACGTGGTGTCCAACGGATACCGAATCGAATTTGCCTCCCTTCCGAGAGATCGATTTTTTTCAGTCCCGGGCCCCCCGGTCTCCTTCTCTGGTGAAGCAGTTTCGGGAGGCCCTCCAGTCCCTACTTCTCCAAGTAGTTATTGTCCCCGTCCCTCCAGGGGAACGTTTTTGGGGTTTCTATTCCAATCTTTTTGTGGTCCCCAAGAAGGGCGGTTCTGGTCGGCCAATCTTGGACCTCAAGCGTCTCAACCGTCATCTTCTCATCCACCACTTCCGAATGGAATATCTCCGTTCAGTAGTGGCATCCATGGAACAAGGGGAGTTTCTTTCTTCGGTGAACATCAAGGATGCCTACCTCCATGTTCCAATATTTCCCGGCCATCAGCGGTACCTCCGCTTTGCGGTTCCGGAGGGGCATTTTCAATTCGTAGCCCTCTCCTTTGGTCTGGCCACTGCTCCTCGGGTCTTTACCAAGATCCTTGTGCCAGTGATAGCCCTGTTGCGGTTGAGAGGAATCTCAGTGATCCCTTACCTGGACGACCTTCTTATCAAGGCTCCCACCAGAGTCCAGACTCTGGAGAATGTGGATCTCACTCTCCAGACCTTGGATCGCTTCGGGTGGATGGTCAACCGGGACAAGTCTGTCCTCTTTCCCACCCAGTCTCTGATCTTCTTGGGACTTCAATTCAACACGGCCATCTGCCCGGATTTGCCTTCCGCCGGACAAACGTCTGACTCTCCTGTCAGTAGTCCGCTCCCTTCGGGCCCAGGTCCCAGTTTCCATCCACATTTGCATGGAAGTCTTGGGTCGGATGTTAGCGGCCATGGAGGCCATACCCTTTGCCCAGTTTCATTACCGGCCCCTTCAACTGGCGATTCTCTCTCGATGAGACAGAACTCCTCTGTCTCTCGATCGCAAGATTGCTCTCCCTTGTCGGATCCGTCAGTCTCTGCTCTGGCGGCTCCGCTCCCCCCTTCTTCTTCAGGGGAGAACATTTCTTCCCCTCCACTGGCAGGTAGTTACAACAGTTGCCAGTCTGTCGGGCTGGGGCGGTGTGTTCAGGGACTGAACGGTTCAAGGCCTCTGGTCTCCCCGGGGAGCCCTTCTTCCGATAAACATCTTGGAACTGAGGGCGATTCTTCTTTGTCTTCTTCATTGGGAGTCCCTGCTTCAGACCCGCCCCGTCAACGCCACGGCCGTAGCGTGCATAAATTGGCTCAGCAGCCATGGCCGAGGTGACAAAGATTCTCATCTGGGCGGAAAACAAGGTTCCGGCCATTTCGGCGATTTACATTCCGGGTGTGCTCAACTGGGAAGCGGACTTCCTCAGCCGGTCCTCAGTCGACCCTAAATCCAGAGGTCTTTGCGCAGATCTGCGACCTCTGGGGCATTACAGACGTGGACCTCTTCGCGTCTCGGCACAATCGGAAGATTCTTCCATTTGTTTCAAAGTCCCTGGACCCCCTGGCTCTAGCCGTGGACGCCATAGTGATTCCTTGGGCGGGGTTTGCTTCCAAGGCCACCATTTCTAGGTGGATCCGGTCTTCCATTTCGGAAGCCTGTCGCTTTAGGGGGAAGATTCCTCCCATCAGGGTTGTGGCTCATTCTACCGGTTCTGTTGGTGCATCCTGGGCTCTCCAGAACAAAGCCTCGGCCTTGCAGATTTGCAAGGCAGCTACTTGGTCGTCTTTGTACACTTTCTCGAGGTTCTACCGGGTTCATACCTTTGCATCGGCTGATGCTAGTCTGGGCCGTAAAGTGCTGCAGGCGGCAGTGGAACAGCCGCCTGCCTGACTGATTATCTGCCCACCCAAGGGACGGCTTTGGTACATCCCATGGTCTGTGTCCCCCAATGGAGCCGATAGAGAAAAGGAGATTTTTTTAATGCTTACCGTAAAATCTCTTTCTCGAAGGATCCATTGGGGGACACAGCTCCCGCCCTTTTGGGTTTCTCTTTGGTTCTCTGTCCGAGGGTGTGTTTAGTTATGCTTTTTCTTCTGGTTCTTGGACAGTTTGTGTTTTTTCCTTGACCTTTTTCCTCTCCTATTGCTCTAGTACTAAAACTGATTAGCTCAGGGCCTGGAGGCAGGTTTATCCTCAGGGATGTGGAAATTCTATTGCCCGACGCCCGGGACAAGTAGTTTTGGGCGCCGGGCAGGTGAATTGTTTATAGATTTAGCCCTGTATCGGGCTAGCAGGGACAGACCGACTTCCCCTGTATTTTTCTTTACTGCCGGTGTGAGGCGCAGGAGCGGATGGAAGTCTGCACCTCACACCAGCGCTCAGAGTGTATGGAGGGGGCGGCGGGGCCCCCAGCTGACCGCAGAGCCCGAGGTCGCACGTTTCCATTACATAATTGAGCCCTGCCCCTTATCTAATCCTCCCGGAGGATGGAGGACGCAGCTACACATAACACAAGAAGACAGGGGGAGAGAAAGGACGTCCACAGCTCGGCACACAGCTCCTCCCCTCCCCCGCACACAGCTCTATACCTCCCCCTGCTCTTTCTTCACAGGACCTAATCCACCACGGGGAGGCTGCATGTTTGCACGGGGAAAACACAGAGCGGGGGAGGGGAGTGAGGAGAGGACGTTCGGTGTGAGGGGAGATTTTCAAACCCTTGTAACCTCACACCGGCTGGGACTACAGCTCTGATGTCCACTCATGGCGGCTCAGGTGAGGAGGCAGAGAATGCAGGCGGCAGGAAGGGTGGTTGTATATGTATGGTGTGAGTGTATGTGTGTATGTAATGTATAATGTCTGTGTGTGATGTGTATGTAATGTATAATGTGTGTATGATGTCTATGTGTGATGTGTATGTAATGTATAATGTGTGTATGATGTCTGTCTGTGTGTGATGTATGTATAATGTGTGTATGATGTCTGTGTGATGTGTATGTAATGTATAATGTCTGTGTGTGATGTGTATGTAATGTATAATGTGTGTATGATGTCTGTGTGTGATGTGTGTATGTAATGTATAATGTGTGTATGATGTCTATGTAATGTATAATGTGTGTATGATGTCTGTATGTGATGTGTATGTAATGTATAATGTGTGTATGATGTCTATGTGTGATGTGTATGTAATGTATAATGTGTGTATGATGTCTATGTGTGATGTGTATGTAATGTATAATGTGTGTATGATGTCTGTCTCTGTGTGATGTGTGTATGTAATGTATAATGTGTGTATGATGTCTGTGTGTGATGTGTATGCAATGTATAATGTGTGTATAATGTCTGTGTGTGATGTGTGTATGTAATGTATAATGTGTGTATAATGTCTGTGTGTGATGTGTATGTAATGGATAATGTGTGTATGATGTCTGTGTGTGATGTGTATGTAATGGATAATGTGTGTATGATGTCTGTCTAAGTGTGATGTGTGCATGTGATGTATGATGTGGGGTGGGCAGCGGTGTATGTATGATGTGTGTGTATATGTATAGTGTGAGTGTATGTGTGATGTGTGTATGATGTATCTGTGATGTGTGTATGTAATATATGATGTGGGGGGGGGCAGTGGCGGATGTATGTATGATGTGTGCATATGTATGGTGTGAGTGTATATGTGTATGATGTATCTGTGATGTGTGTATGTAATGTATGATGTGTGGGGGGGTGGGGGCACTGCCGCCGCCAGTTGTGCCATCTAATTTTATTTATTTTTAGTGGTTTCTGGCCCCCCGCAGTAAATTGCACCCCCAGAATCCCGCCCCCTTCATACTCGCCCGACGCCCAAGAGCCCCACGGATGCACGCAAACACACCCGAACCAAAACTACAACTCCCAGCATGTTCCACCGTAACCTAAACTGTAGAACTATAAAGTGTAACATGCTGGGAGTTGTAGTTTTGGTTTGGGTCAGCTGCAAAGCCATAGGCTGCATCAGGGCATGCTGGGAGTTGTAGTTACTAACTGTAATTCCCAGTATTCCCTGACACAGCCTATGGCTCTGCAGCTGACACGGACCAAAACTACAACTCCCAGCATGTTACACAATAACCTTAACTGGACTACTATACAGTGCAACGTGCTGCAACACCCACACAACCATAGGCTGTATCAGGACATGCTGGGAGTTGTAGTTATCTAGTAACTGAATGCAACTTCCAGCATTTTCTGACACAAAATGCAGCACATAAACTGGAGAAGCAGAACACCCCCCAGTAACACATAAGTTCCTATTGAGACTGAAAAATAGTGATTAAAATATTTTAAAATGTGCGTATACATGTGAATAAGCCCCTTTCCTAATAAGTTTCCAATTTTCTTTAAATAAAAATAATGTACAAAAATAAACATAAGTGGTATCGCTGCATGTGGAAATGTCCAGACTATTAAAATATAATGTTAATTAAACCGTACGGTGGACGGTGGAAATGTAAAAGAATAGTCCAGAATTGTTCATTTTTGGTCACTTCATGTGAGGAAATTTTTTATGGTGATCAAAAAGTTATATCTAGACTTTTCTGGGCTTGTCTCGGGCATAAGAGGAGCTACAGCTCTCCCTCCGCTAATAGCCTGGCATGCTGCGATCACCTAAGTTGACAGCAGCGTCTAAAGGATCTTATATCCATCCCTGGTGGTCTAGTGGGGGGGGATCGTACTATTTTGGTCGAAATTATTTTATCTATCAGGACAAGTGATTTTATTGAGGAACAAGTAGATTGTGTTCCGCTTTAGTCCCTTGGACAAGTATTTTTTTTTAAATTTCCACACCCCTGTATCCTGCTGGGAGGAGCCGACTTTTTTGTTGCCATAGTGTCATACCTCCTAGAGACAGCAGCATACACCCATAGTCTGTGTCCCCCAATGGATCCTTCGAGAAAGAGATTTTACGGTAAGCATTAAATAATCTCCTCATTTTTTAACCAATGTATATTACAAATACGCATATAATGGTATTATCTACATTGTATAAAAAGTTTTTGTTGACAATAGGTACACTTTAACCCCTTAACGACCAAGGACGTAAATGTACGTCCTGGTGCGGCGGTACTTTGCGCACCAGGATGTACATTTAAGTCCTGTACATGACCGCGAGCATCGGAGCGATGCACGGGTCATGCGCGGCAGGTCCTGGCTGCTGAAAGCAGCCAAGGAGCCGCTGGTAATGGCCGACATCTGTGATCGCACGGATGTCTGCCATTAACCCCTCAGATGCCGTGATTAAACGTACTAATTTGGTTTTAAAAGTTTGCTATTTGTTTTTAAGCGTAAAAATAAAAGAAAAGCATGTAATCATGGTTATCTTTTTAATCGTATCGACCCACAGAATAAAGAACACATGTCATTTTTACCATAAATTGTATGGCGTAAAAACGAAACCTTCCAAAATTGCGTTTTTCTTTTTAATTTCACCACATAAATAGTAGTTTTTTTGGTTGCGCCATTTATTTTATGGTAAAATGAGTTATGTCATTACAAAGGACAACTGGTCGTGCAAAAAACAAGCCCTCATAATAGTCTGTGGATGAAAATATAACAGAGTTATGATTTTTAGAAGGCGAGGAGGAAAAAACGGAAATGCAAAACTAAAATTGGCCTGGTCCTTAAGGTCAAACGGGCTTGGTCCTTAAGGGGTTAATAACTAAATAAGGAGAAAAGAAAAAAACATGAATATGTAAAAATGAAAATTGGCCTAAAGGGGTTAACAAATGTTTACATAAACATTTGGTATCTCTGTAATCGTATGGACCTACAGAATAAGTTGCTAAATTATGGTTTTGGTTTCAATTTCATCTCTCATAGATGCCTGGCACCTGCAGAATCCTTCCGTCAAAGACTACTCGTACTTTTCAGCAACTCATAACTCTTACCAGAGACTGGACTACTTGTTTGTCCATTCTTCTCTCTTACCACACCTCACAGCCACAGGTATTGATTTTATTTCTCTGACCATGCTCCTGTTCACCTGTCTTCTCCTTTCTAAAACCACCTCTAAACCTGGAGATGGCGCCTAAAGGAACACATTCTAGAGAACCCACAGGCCGTCTCAGATATTCAGTCTCATCTTGATTCCTATTTCAAGCTGAATTGTGACTCTGGCCCGCCTGTACCAGTCATATGGGAGGCCCACAAAGCCTGCATTATGGGAATTTTCATATCCTGGGGCTCTAAACTAACGAAAGCTAGCCAGCATGAGACTGACTCCCTTTTGCAACAAATAGGTGCATTGGAGAGGATCCACAAAGCCTCACATACAGCAGACACCCAGAAAGAACTATGCTTCCTCTGAGAAAAACTTCTTACACATCTCAACCATAAATCATCCAAAGCATACTTACATTTCAGGCACCGCATCTATGCTCATGACAATAAGCAACACATTCATGAGGTGAGAACCACTGGTGGCGCTCTTAGCACCTTCACACCAGACATTGCTGTTGCTTTCCAGCGGATCTACTCCAAATTGTACAACCTGAACGATAAAAGTCCCCCATCCAATGTGAATGAGCGAAATTTGCTGATTGAGCAGTTCCTTAAAGTTCCATCTCTTCCTCAACTGCATGAGGACATGTCTGCAGAGCTTCTCACCCCTTTTACACCAGAAGAGGTAAAAGTAGTGCTCTCCTCCCCCCCCCCCCCCCGGAAAAAGCCCTAGTCCAGACAGACTACGACTACTTTATTACAAGAAGTTTCAAGATATCTTATTACCCCCATCTCACAAATCCTGTCCTCCTCACTGTTCCAGGGTACCCCTCTCCCTAAGCAATCTCTACTTCTCTAGAAGTAGGGATCGACCGATTATCGGTTTGGCCGATTTTATCGGCCGATATTCACGATTTTGGGCGTTATCGGCAATTACCTTGCCGACAATCCTATAATGGCCCCCCCCGCACCACCCGCCGCAGCCCCCAACCGCACCCCACCGCACCGCCCCGGCCCCATGGCCTCCCCCATCCCCGGTTTTATAATTACCTGTTCCCGGGCCCGGGGTCCACGCTACTTCTGGCTCCTACTGCGTCCTGTGTTACGCTGTGCAATGACGAGTGACGTCCTCAACGCGACCTCACTGTCAGCGCACACAGTGACAGCTCAGGAGGACACCACCGTAGCCAGATGTAGTGTGGACCCCGGGCCCCGGGAAGAGGTAATTATAAAACCGGGGATGGGGGAGGCAATGTGGCCGAGGCGGTGCGGTGGGGGGTGCGGCGGTCGCAGTGATAGGACTCAGGAGGACCCCCGGACAGGCAGAGGGAGAGGAGCGGGTGGCGGCGGTGGTCTCTGACACTTCAAAAGCCGCTGCAGTTCATTGATTTAAAGCGCCCGCTTTAAATCAATGATCTGCAGCGGTGTCGTGCGCGGGGGCGGGTGTATGGTGTCTAATAAATAGCCAATAAGTTATACCGGAATATCGGTATAAGTTTTCGGCTATCGGCCCTAACCTCCACAGATTATCGGTATCGGCCCTAAAAAATCAATACCGGTCGATCCCTATCTAGAAGCATACCTGTGCGGGTCACCAATTTGGGCTTCGGGTTTGCGCTGTGGGCTCTCTCTCCCGGGCCTTGTTGTGCGCCCGCGGAGCGTTTTGCGCCTATATGTGGGGTGTTTCCGTACTCGGGAGAGTTTGCCTTGCGGATTTTGGGGGTCTTTTTTTCCTTTTACCACTTGTGAAAATGAAGTATGAGGCAACACCAGCAGGTTGTGCATAAGTTACAAGATGACTTGGATAGACTAAGTGTCTGGGCATCCACTTGGCAAATGAGGTTCAATGTGGATAAATGTAAAGTTATGCATCTGGGTACTAATAACCTGCATGCGTCGTATGTCTTAGGGGGGATTAAACTGGCAGAGAAGGATCTGGGTGTACTTGTAGATCAGACTACAGAATAGCATGCAATGTCAGGCTGCTGCTTCCAAGGCTGGCAGGATATTGTCATGTATAAAAAGAGGCATGGACTCGAGGGACAGGGACATAATACTCCCCCTTTATAAAGCATTGGTACGGCCTCACCTGGAATATGCTTTTCAGTTTTGGTCGCCTGTACATAAAAGGGACACTGTGGAGCTGGAAAGGGTGCAGAGACACGCGACTAAACTAATATGGGGCATGGAACATCTTAGCTATGAGGAGCGATTAAAGGAGTTACAATTGTTTAGTCTTGAGAAGAGACGTTTAAGGGGGGATATGATAAACGTATATAAGTATATTAATGGCCCATACAAAAAATATGGAGAAAAACTGTTCCAGGTTAAACCCCCCCCCCCCCCCCCCCCCAAAGGACGAGGGGGCACTCCCTCCGTCTGGAGAAGAAAAAGTTTAGTCTCAAGAGGCGACACGCCTTCTTTACCATGAGAACTGTGATCTTATGGAACAGTCTACCTCAGGAACTGGTCACAGCAGGAAAAATTAACAGCTTTAAAACAGGATTAGATACAGTCCTGGAACAAAATAACAACATTAATGCTTATGAAGAAATATAAAATCCCATCCCTTCCCCAATATCGCGCCACACACCTACCTCTTAATTCCCTGGTTGAACTTGATGGATATATGTCTTTTTTTCTACCGTACTAACTATGTAACATTACGTTACTGGCCAAGGAAGGCAAGGACCCGAGGGAGTGCGGGAGTTATCGCCCGATCTCCCTCCTAAACCTTAATCTTAAAATCTGGGCCAAACTGCTCTCCCTCCGCATCAAGAAATTTCTATCCCACCTCATTTGCGAGGAGCAGTATGGTTTTGTACCCGGGAGGGAGGGTTGCACAAATAGGTCTAAATTAAACACAGCCAGCTCTCATGCCCACTCTGCTCGCCTGCCGTTGGTCCTCCTCGGTGTTGACACCGAGAAGGCCTTCGACAGAGTTGACAGGCTGTTCATGACTGCTACCCTGAGGAAATTCCTCTTCCCCGACTCCTTTATATGAGCTGTTATGTCCTTATATTCTCAACCCTCTGCCTCTTTACTTATCAAAGACTTGATCACGACCCCCTTTCCGATTACCAACGGAACCAGGCAGTGTTGCCCGCTCTCCCCTACACTTTTTATTTTAGTGATGGAGACACTTCTTCAGGGGGTTCGCCAACTGGATTCCATCAAAGGCTTTCCCAAGCCCCAACGGGAGTTATAAGCATTAGATTTTGCTTATGACCTCCTTTTCCTCCAGATGGATCCTCTTGGTAGTCTGCCCTGCCTGGTTAAATTTTTTGCTGATTTTGGGGTAAATATTTCAAAATCGGAGCTTCTGAATGTCTCCTTCCCATCTTCTAAAGCCTCCATGCTCAAATCTCAGTCTCAGTTTGCCTGGGCTCCCACTTCCCTCAAATATCTAGGTGTCCACATCACAGCAGAGATGGGCACTCTCTATGATGCCAACTACAAACCACTTTTACATGACATACCATCCTTACTGGAGGAGTAAGATATCCCCCTCCTATCATGGCTTCAATGTTATGTTCTCCTGAAACTCACGTATAGGATGCACGTGGACCCAATAGCCCTGCTGGAAGCATTTTTTGCCTCTATACTGCCTCTGTTCTCTAAATTCATGTGGAAGCAGAAGAAACTGGTAGGGATAAAAGACTGATTCAGTCTTTTATCCCTACCGTGGCTCCCCGAAACGCGTCTGGTGCAGACTGCTTACTTGCACAGAGACCGGGACACATCAGAGCATTCTATTACCACAGCAGAGTCCCGAACAGTCACCGCTGATCAGCCACAGACAGCACCCGCTCCCAGCGCTACAGCCAGCAACGGCATCTCACACCGGACCTCCATCCATCTCCTGCTCCTGTTTCCCCATGCTGCCAGGTCACAGATGGCAGGCACCGGAGGACCTCCAGCGCTGACACGGGCATTAGAATTCAGAGGAGCCGGTAAGAGGCACATAGTTTTTTTATTTTGTCCCCATGCCGCCGGGGTATAGGAGAGCGCATCTTGCACAACTGTATATAACCTGATACGCCTGCAGTACTATTACGCGCATCTATTTTAAGCAAACCCTGCGCAGACAGGGAAAGTGGTCTAATTTCTGAAAGCCTACAGCGCCGCCGAGTGCCCAAACTACTGTGGATTAACCGTATCAGCGCTATGTATGCTATGTGACTATTACAAGACTATTACTTTCATTACCTATCATCCACAGAGATAGGTCACCGTCATCCCCTGGACTATTACTTGACACCTTCTGTCCCATATATCCCTTTAGTGCAATATTAGCCCCAATTGTATTTTACTAATTTTTTTATATATGGTTAATATTATTTGTGTGTCGTCCGAAGCAAGGGCCCTGCCGAGGACCTCACTATGAAACTATTGTAATTAATGTAATCTAATAAATAGGGATCGACCGATAGCGACCGATACCGATAATCGGTGGAGGTTAGTGCCGATAGCCGATAACTTATACCGATATTCCTGTATAAATTATCGGCTATTTATCCCCCCTGCGACACCGCTGCAGATCATTGATTTAAAGCGGGCGCTTTAAATCAATGAACTGCAGTGGCTTTTGCGGTGCCATAGGCCGCCGCCGACACCCGCTTCTCTCCCCCTGCCAGTCCCAGGGTCCTGAGTCCTATCACCTCCACCGCCCCCCCACGACCGCCCCCACGACCCGTCGCACCGCGACCGCCCCGCTGCACCGCACCGTGACCGCCCCCCCCCCCCCCCCGACCCACCGCGTCGCACCCCCCACCGCACCGCCCCGGCCCCATTGCCTTCCCCATCCCCGGTTTTATAATTGCCTGTTTCTGGGGCCGGGGTCCACTCTACATCTGGCTCCGGTGGCGTCCTCCTAAGCTGTCATTGTGCGCACTGACGGTGACGTCACGTCGCGCACGTCACGTCACTCGTCATTGCGCACAGCGTAACGCAGGACGCAGCAGGAGCCAGAAGTAGCGTGGTCCCCGGGAACAGGTAATTATAAAACTGGGGATGGGGGAGGCAATGGGGCAGAGGCGGTGCGGTCGGGGGGGCGGTCGCGGTGCGGCGGGTCGGGGGAGGGGCGGTCGCGGTGCGGTGGGGGCGGGGCATTATTGGCTTATCGGCAAGGTAATTGCCGATACCGATAATGCCCAAAAGCGTGATTATCGACCGATAATATCGGCCAAACAGATAATCGGTCGATCCCTACTAATAAATGTTTAATATTTGACATCTTCATCTACTATCTCTTTAATATTCTATTCTTCATCTTTCATCTTATACCCCTAGCATGGCAGGACTGCTCCATTTATTTATGTATTTACAGTTGGGATATACCCACAAATATTAGGTACTGGGTTCTGCAGTCGCCGTTCTATGATTGCTGTATTGTGAATTAAAACCAATAATATTGCCCCCCTCTACTAGTTTTCGGTGCAGCAGCACTGTCCTCAGGAGGATAATAAGGCAACACCCTTCCTCGTGGTCCTCCCGGTCTTACATGCCCTAGGTAGATTAACTCATCATTAGGTGCCAGACAATCAGCCAATCCCTCCTGCCTGTTTAGTAGTCCAATGCACAGGTATGTCTTAACATTTCCTGTGCTCCTATGATCCAAAGGGTTCATCCGCCGTCCTTCAGGTGTGTTACGTCATCTGCAGCTATCATCTCTTTTTTTTTCTTTATGTAACTTTTTAGTCTCCAAAAGGGTGGTACACTAGGCCAGACGGGCCTCCCCTTATAACATAAATAAAGGAATAATCCAAGACAAAACATTCCATTTAAGAGAAAAAAAACAATACTGCAATCTTCTCAACAACAACTTGATGAAATATAATCGCCACTCTCTTCCCTATTCCCCCCCCCCCTGAAGACATATAAATAACCAACCCCAATCCCTAACCCCCCCCCCCCCCCCATGCCCAGTTAGGCCCCGAAAAAAAAAAACACCCCAAACCCCTCTTCTCCCTCAGCACTAGGTCCAGCTTATCATATATCGCAAAGAAAAAGGAGGACGCTAGGACCTAATCTCGCAGCCTTAATGATTCGCGTTACCCCCTCTCAAAATTGGGTCAACAGAGGACATGACCAAAAAAGCCCTCCGCGTCCCCACAACGCCAGAAAGCAGACTCTACATGTGGCCACATGGCATGAAGTTGAGTTGGCACTCTGTACCACCTAGATAAGATTTTATATCCAGCTTCCTAGGAGCGGGAACTAATCGTGGACTGGTGTAAAAGTGAGACCTCTGCATGGGGGTCAGAGAGAGATCTGTAGGTCCACCTCCCACTTAGAAATAAAACTCAGGGGTCCCCGGTCCAGGGGAAACATCAACACCTCATAAATTCTGGACACCGAGTGTCTCACGGAGCCATCCCCTGAGCAAAGCAACTCTATCACTGTTAATAGGGAAACAAATGCAGAAGGCAAGGGAAAAGTCAACAAACAATGGCGCAATTAGGCAGTCCTCCATTATCCCAGCGGGCATGGGTCCACCACCTCCATCGAAGCGGAGCTGGTCAACCAATCCTGTTCGTGCAAAAGATGTCCAACCCGAAATTTACCCGCTGTTTTCCAGGCTTGAAAGACCGGGTCATTCAAGCTCGGGGAGAATGAAGGACTGCCCAACACTGGCGTGATAAGGGAATTTGTAGGAAACAAACAAACCCTGCTTTTTCTATCTGCGCATGCCCCCAATGTGGGACCCTAAATGGGGGGCAAACGCAATGGCCGTACTTTGTTGGTAGGACACAAGGCAAACAGCAAAGCAGGATTTTAGGAAATGATTGTTCTAGGACCACCCATGGCTTGCTGTGAGCATGGCAACACCAGTCAACCCCTCGTGTTAACAATACGGCTTTATAATAGGACCTCATGTCCAGAAAGCCAATCCCTCCAGCCGCCTTTGGGCTACAGAGAACAGCCCTTTTCAATCTCACCACTTTCCCTCCCCATACAAACTTATTTTGAAGAGATTCAAGAGCATAAAAAAAAAAAAAGATGGAGGAATTAGAATTGGGAGTCATTGGAAAGCGTGGATAAATTTTGATAAGATCATCATCTTCTACATTTAATGCCTCTGATTTAGAATAGTTTATCTTATAATTCGGGACAGGATGGGAAATCCGTGGTTTGGTGATTAAAAACAAAAGGTCATCAGCATAGGCTGCCTTACCTGTATCCTTGCAATATCAGGCGACCGCCTGATTTTACACGAGCGGTCCCATGGTGAGAATAAAAATCAGTGGGGATAGGGGACACCCCTGTCCAGTGCTGTTCTGTGTTGAGACGTCCCCTGAGAGTATGTGGTTCACCCTTACACATGCTGTTGGTGAGGAGTATAGAGCCATTATCCAATTTAAAAACACGACTGTATTCCCATAAATCTGAGTAAATCTGACATGAGTGTAGGGGCAAGGGTCCATCTGACCACTGATACCTGGTCTGCAAAGGAGTTGGTGACACCGCCACGTCTTGCAGGCAGGCCTGCTGCCACCTCCTCTACTCCTCCTAATCCATCCTCTTCCATAACCTCCTCAGCCGAGTCCTCTTCCACTGCTGCGTCTTGCTCCACATCACCGGCACCCCCCCTGCTCCCCAGGTGCTATTCCACATCCCGGATACGGCAGTGTCACGCCATCTTGGGGTTGACTTGCCTCAAAACGTAGAGTCACACCACACCAGCGCTCCTGTCAGCCCGGAACGGAAAGGTGGACCAGTGGCTGACTCCACACCAACTGGAGATCGGCAAGGTGGTTTGTGACAACGGAACAAATTTGTTGGCGGCATTGAGGTTGGGCAAGTTGACACATGTGCCGTGCATGGAACACATGTGCCGTTACATGTGTGTAATCTGATTGTACAACGCTTTGTGCTCAAGTACCCAGGCTTACAGGATGTCCTTAAGCAGTCCAGGAAGGTGTGTGGCCATTTCAGGCTTTCCTACACGGCCATGGAGCACTTGTCAGATATCCAGCGGCGAAACAACATGCCAGTGAGGTGCTTGATTTGCGACAGCCCGACACGTTGGAATTCAACACTCCTAATGTTCGACCTCCTGCTCCAACAAGAAAAAGCCATCAACGAATATTTGTATGACCGGGGTGCTAGGACATCATCTGTGGAGCTGGGAATTTTTTTGCCACGTTACTGGAGGATCATGCGCAATGCCTGTAGGCTCATGGTCCTTTTGAGGAGGTGACAAACCTGGTCAGTCGCACCGAAGGCACCATCAGCGACATCATACCGTTTGTTTTCTTCCTGGAGCGTGCCCTGCGAAGAGTGCTGGATCAGGCAGTAGATGAGCGTGAAGAGGAAGAGTTGTGGACACCATCACTACCAGAAACAGCCTTATCAGCATTGCTTGCTGGACCTGGAAAAGGATTGTGAGGAAGAGGAGTCAGAGGAGGAATGTGGCTTTGAAGAGGAGGAGGAAAACCAACCACAGCAGGCATCCCAGGGTGCTCCTTGTAACCTATCTGGTTCCCGTGGTGTTGTACGTGGCTGGGGGGGGGGGGGGGGAAAGAAGATTATACCTTCCCTGACATCACTGAGGACGAGGAACGGGACATTAGTAGCTCGCCATCCGTCCTATGCCTAATTTTTCTGGCCTCTGCTACTGCACTTGTTGTGGTGCTGCAATTTTTCTGGCTGCTGCTACAGATGCGGCTGCGACAATACCCAATTTTTCATCCATGTGTACATGCCTAATTTTTCTGGCCTCTGCTGCTGCAATTGTTATGGTGCTGCAATTTTCATGGCCGCTGCTACAGAAGCGGCTGCAACAATACCAAATTTTTCAGGCATGTGTACATGCCTAATTTTTCAGGTACTCTCTGCTGACATCTCTGTCCATTTTTGCAACCGTGGATATTAGATGTATGCTAAGGGTAGCATGGTGGCTCAGAGGTTAGCACTGTTGCATTGCAGCGCTGGGGCCTTGTGTTCAAATCCCACTATGTGCTGCCTCAAGGGGGGCTCTAACTATGTGCTGCCTAATATGGGGGAATCTTATGTGCTGCCTAAAGGGGAGCTCTAACTATGTGCAGCCTAACATGGGGGAATCTATGTGCTGTCTAAAGGGGGGAATCTAACTATGTGATGCCTAAAGGGGGGCTCTATGTGCTGCCTAAAGAGGGATAAAGCACGTTATTCGAAACCATTTAGGAATAATAGGTGATTTATGCCCTTTATGGATTAAAACCAGACTCTGCATCAACTATGTAATTTTCCATGGCAGTTTTGCCATGGATCCCACTCCGGCACTCACAATCCAAGTGTTAGTCCCCTTGAAACAACTTTTAAATCACTATTGTGGCCAGAAAGAGTCCCTGTGAGTTTTAAAATTCGCCTGCCCATTGAAGTCAATGGCGGTTTTCCCGCTTCGCGAACCTTTGCTGACGTTCGCGGTTTGCGAACCGAAAATTTTATGTTCGCGACATCACTACCCCCTACTGCTAAGCAGATGGATAGCACGAGCAACAAGGGGGAAATATATCACAGTCAGCATTTGGAGCATGTTGCTGAGGTGGTGGAGGAGGGTGCAGTGGCTGAGCATAGCACTAGTGGAACTGGTGGTGGTAGGGGTGGTAAGGATACTGTCATCATGGTTGATGTGCTGAGAGGGAACAAGGAGGCCACGATTACACTTCCGAAGTTCAGAAATGTGGAGTGATTATTTGGCCATTCAGTATAGTGCAGATAGTAGGTGCAAGACTTTATACACTAAGATATGCTGAGATATATTATATATATATATATATATATATAAAAGAGAGAGAGAGAGAGAGAGAGAGAGAGAGAGAGAGAGAGAGAGAGAGAGAGAGAGAGAGAGAGAGAGAGAGGGAGAGGGAGAGGGAGAGGGAGAGGGAGAGAGGGAGAGAAAAATTATGGCAGGGCTGATGTATCTGTGGGTGCAGGTTTACATAATAAAGTAACATCCAGGGGGAGAGTAACAATAAGCATAGATCAAATGCCAGATTTCAAAACATTTATACATTTTTGCAAATGTTAAATTTGTTATATTTGTTTATGATTAAAAATCAATAAAAATAAAATATTTTAAAAGGAAAAATAAATATAATAAAATATTTACAAAAATGTGAGGGGTGTACTTAGTGAGTTATGTGACATACTGTATGGGAAAACAGGAGGGCATTATATGTACATGGAGGCACAGAAGGCATTATTTTTATATGGGGCACACAAGGACATTACAGTGAGAGTGGGGGAGATTTATCAAAACTTGTGTAGAGTGGTGCAGTTGCCCATAGCAGCCAAATAGTTTTATTTTTAAATAGGCCTCTGAAACATGGAAGAAGCAATCAGATTGGTTTCTATGGGCAACTGTGCCATTCTTCCTCTACACATGTTTTGATAACTCTCCCCAGCACAATTAAAGGTTACTGCCATCACATACATTTATATCATATCCATAGGAACCCACATCCAGTTCCCCGACCACTGTCCTGCCTGATGAGGTTCAAAGCAAGTGCAAGGACTTTTGCTTAAAGAGGCACTGTCATTGTTAAAAACTTTTTATATATTATAGAACTAGTCATAGGATGGCTTTTTACAATATACATTTATTTAAAAAAAAAAAAATTTCCCTAGAAATTTAATCTAAAGATAGCCGCCACTAGGGGTCATCTGTCTTTAGCCAGACAGACTGGTCTGTATTTTGCAGCATACCAGATACCGGCCATAAAGCGTGCAGGTTTCCAGTATAGGCGATCTCCGCTGTATGCGATACAGCTTATGCACGGCACGCACTGGCTGTGAAAGAGCGCAGGAAGTGCGCACACACAGTCAGCGCCGGCCCACAGACTCACTCACCCTCAGGCTGGATTGATCCTTAGAGCAGCGTGCACCCACAGGTGCAGGCATCTAGGAGGAGCGGGCATCATAGTGGGGAGGCAGCAGAGTAATCAACGGCAGCAGGTACATTTTCGGCAAGTCCTGCTCCCTTGGAGTGCAGGGGAGCAGTGCTGCCTGGGTCTATAGAGCAGCGCTTGTGCTGAGCAAAATGTCGGCGCTGGTGTGACAAGTGTCTGTTGGAGAGCGGGGGTTGGGGGGGGGGGGGGGGGGGGGGGTTCAATGTCACTGAGCATGGGAGCCACATTAGCAGGGGAACCTGCATCAGGGGAGGGAGAAAGCTTGGGCTATTTAGCGCAGGGTTTCCTAACAGGGTGCCTGCAGCCGTTGCAAAACTACAACTCCAAGCATGCTTGGAAAGCCGTTGCCTGTCCCGGCATGCTGGGAGTTGTAGTTTTGCAACAGCTGGAGGCACATGTGCAGCATTAAAACACAGAGGTGGGTTACATAGTAGCCTGGAGTGACTGGATGACTGCATGTCATGCTGAGGCCTGCACAGTCAGGCCACACCCCTCTCTTGGAGAGGAATTCATGCATGCGAGTAACAATTAACCACATAGGGACCCAGGGCATACCTGTGCGCCTTCGGTCCCTGGTACTTAAGGACCCAGGGCGTACCTGTACGCCCGTGGGAATTTCGGTCCCCGCTGCACGCCGGGCGAGGACCGGACTGGGGTGACTGCTGATATCGATCAGCAGGCACCCCGTGCAAGTGCCCAGGGGGGTCATTAGACCCCCCCATGTCGGCGAACAGCGCAAATCGCAACTGTATTCACATCTGCGATTTGCGCAGATTCCGGGTCAAACGGGTCTATGGTGACCCGGTGACCCGGAATATAAGGGGGGTCGCGGTTGTCCATGACACCCACGATCCTCCTGAAGGGATAGGAGTGAGGTGGCAGGGGTGCCACCCCTCCTATCCCTGCTATTGGTCGTCAAGGAGCGACGACCAATAGCAGATCGGGGGCGAGGGTTTACTTTCATTTTCCCCGTCCTGCCCACCCACAATAGGCCGGGCAGGACAGGGAAACCAAAGGGGACCGGGCGCCGAAGTCCACTTACCCATCGGTGGAGGCTGCGGGCTGCGATCGGGACGGGGATCAGCAGAAGAAGAGGACGGCGATGCGACTCCCTGGATCCTGAGTTGCCTAGCAACATCTGGTGGGCTACAGTCTGGGACCACTATACAGTGGTCTCTATACTGTAGCCCTCCAGATGTTACAAAACTGCAAATCCCAGCATGCCCAAACAGCAAACAGCTGTCTCGGCATGCTGGGAGTTGAAGTTGAGTACCTCCAGCTGTTGCATAACTACATCTCCCAGCACGCCCTTCGGCGATCAGTACATGCTGGAAGTTGAAGTTTTGCAACAGCTGGAGGCACACTGGTTGGAAAATACTGAGTTAGATAACTGAAGGTTTTCCAACCAGTGTGCCTCCAGCTGTTGCAAAGGTACAACTCCCAGCATGCACGGTCTGCCAGTAATGCTGGCAGTTGTAGTTTTGAAACAGCTGGAGGTTTCCCACCCATGTGAATGTACAGGGTACATTCACACTGGCGGGTTTACAGTAAGTTTTCTGCTTCAAGTTTGGGCTGCGGCAAATTTTTCGCCACAGCGCAAACTTCTAGCGGGAAACTCACCGTAAACGCCCGCCAGTGTGAATGTACCCTAAAAACACTACACTACACTAACACATAATAAAGGGTAAAACACTACATATACACCCCCTTAGAATACCCCTATGTCCACCCCTATGCGCTCCCTATGTAGTCCTCAAATGCACATGGCACTCTCTCACTTCAGAGCCCTGTCATATTTCAAGGAAACAGTTTAGGGTCACATATGGGGTATTTCCGTACTCGGGAGAAATTGCACTTCAAATTTTGGGGGCTTTTTTCCCTTTTACCCTTTAAGAAAAGGAATAGTTGGGGGCTACACCAGCCTGTTAGTGTAAAAGAAATTTTTTTTTACACTTACATGCTGGTGTTTTCCCATACTTTTTATTTTCACAAGCAGTAAAAAGAAAATAAGACCCCCCAAAATTTGTAGCACAATTTCTCCTGAGTACGGAAATACCCCATATGTGGGCGTAAAATGCTCTGTGGACGCACAACAAGGTTCGGGAGTGAGAGCACACTATGTACATTTGAGGCCTAAATTGGTGATTTGTACAGGGGTGGCTGATTTTACAGCGGTTCTGACATAAACTCAAAAAAATAAATATTCACATGTGACCCCATTTTGGAAACTACACCCCTCACGGAACGTAACAAGGGGTATAGTGCGCCTTAACACCCCACAGGTGTTTGACAAATTTTAATTAATATTGCATGGGAAAATGAAAAAAAAAAAAATTTCCCTAAAATGCTGGTGTTACCCTAAATTTTTCATTTTGACAGCGGAAAATAGCCCCCAAAATTTGTAATCCCATTTCTTAAGTAAGAAAATACCCCATATGTGAATGTAAAGTGCTCTGCAGGCGAACTACAATGCTCAGAAGAGAGTGAGCGCCATTGGGATTTTGAAGAGAAAATTTCTCCGGAATTGAAGGCCACGTGTGTTTACAAAGCCCCCATAATGGACCCCCCACATGTGACCCCATTTTGGAAACAACACCCCTCACAGAATGTAATAAGGGGTACAATGAGCATTTACGCCCCACAAGTGTCTGACAGATTTTTGGAACAGTGATCCGTAAAAATGAAAAAAAAAAATTTCTTTTGCACAGCCCACTCTTCCAAAGATCTGTCAAACCCCAGTGGGGTGTAAATACTTACTGCAGCCCTTATTAAATTCTGTGAGGGGTGTAGTTTCCAAAATGGGGTCACATATGGGGGTCCACTGTTCTGGCACCACAGGGGGCTTTGTAAACGGACATTGTTCGATTCCAAACAAATTCTCTTTCAAAAAGCTCAATGGTGCTCCTCCTCTTCTGAGCATTGTAGTGCGCCAGCAGAGCACTTGACGTCCACACATGGGGTATTTCCATACTCAGAAAAAAATGGGGTTACAAATTTTTGGGGGTCATTTTCTCCTATTAACCCTTGTAAAAATGTAAAATATGGGGAAAAACAGCATTTTATTGCAAAAAAATTTTTTTTCATTTGCACATCCAACTTTCACAAAAAGTCGTCAAACACTTGTGGGGTGTTAAGGCTCACTGTACCCCTTGTTACGTTCCTTGAGGGGTGTAGTTTCCAAAATAGTATGCCATGTGTTTATTTTTTTTGCTCTTCTGGCACCATAGGGGCTTCCTAAATGTGACATGCCCCCCAAAAACCATTTCAGCAAAATTTGCTTTCCAAAAGCTAAATGCGACTCCTTCTCTTCTGAGCATTGTAGTTCGCCCGCAGAGCATTTTACGTCCTAAAATGGGGTATTTATATACTCAGAAGAGATGGGGTTGCAATTTTTTTTATTTTTCATTTACACATCCAACTTTAACGAAAAGTCGTCAAACACCTGTGAGGTGTTAAGGCTCACTGGACCCCTTGTTACGTGCCTTGAGGGGTGTAGTTTCCAAAATGGTATGCCATGTGGGGGTGTTCTGCTGCTCTGGCACCATAGGGGCTTCCTAGATGTGACATGTCCCCCAAAAACCATTTCAACAAAATTCACTCTCCAAAATCCCATTGTCGCTCCTTCCCTTCTAAGCCCTCTACTGCACCCACCGGACACTTGACATCCACATTTGAGGTATTTCCTTACTCGAGAGAAGTTGGGTTACAAATTTGGGGGGGCTTTCTCTTCTATTATCCCTTGTAAAAATTCAAAAACTGGGTCTACAAGAACATGCAAGTGTAAAAAATTAAGATTTTGAATTTTCTCCTTCACTTTGCTGCTATTCCTGTGAAACACCTAAAGGGGTTAACAAACTTTCTGAATGTCATTTTGAATACTTTGAGGGGTGCAGTTTTTTATAATGGGGTCATTTATGGGGTATTTTTTTTTTTATAAGAAAGACCTTCAAATCCACTTCAAAACTGAACTGGTCCCTGAAATATTCTGATTTTGAAAATTTTGTGAAAAATTTGAAAAATTGCTGCTGAACTTTGAAGCCCTCTGATGTCATCCAGAAGTAAAAACATGTCAACTTTATGATGCAAACATACAGTAGACATATTGTATTTGAATCAAAATATTATTTATTTGGAATGTCTATTTTCCTTACAAGCAGAGAGCTTCAAATTTAGAAAAATGCAAAATTTTCAATTTTTTCATAAAATTTTGGAATTTTTCACCAAGAAATTATTCAATTATCGGTGAAAATTTACCACTAACATAAAGTAGAATATGTCATGAAAATCATTCTTGGAATCAGAATGAAAGGTAAAAGCATCCCAGAGTTATTAAAACTTAAAGTGACAGTGGTCAGATGTTCAAACCATGGCCGGGTCCTTAAGGTATAAATGGGCTTGGTCCTTAACCCCTTAAGGACCAGGCCATTTTACACCGTAGGACCAGAGCGTTTTTTGCACATCTGACCACTGTCACTTTAAACATTAATAACTCTGGAATGCTTTTAGTTATCAATCTGATTCCGAGATTGTTTTTTCTTGACATATTCTACTTTAACATAGTGGTAAAATTTTGTGGTAACTTGCATCCTTTCTTGGTGAAAAATCCCAAAATTTGATGAAAAATTTGAAAATTTTGCATTTTTCTAACTTTGAAGCTTTCTGCTTGTAAGGAAAATGGATATTCAAAATATATATTTTTTTAATTCACATTTCCAATACGTCTATTTTATGTTTTCATCATAAAATTGACGAGTTTTTACTTTTGGAAGACACCAGAGGGCTTCAAAGTTCAGCAGCACTTTTCCAATTTTTCACAAAATTTTGAACCTCGCTTTTTTTCAGAGACCAGTTCAGGTTTGAAGTGGATTTGAAGGGTCTTCCCATTAGAAATACCCCACAAATGACCCCATTATAAAAACTACACCCCCCAAAGTATTCAAAATGACAATCAGTAAGTGTTTTAACCCTTTAGGTGCTTCACAGGAATAGCAGCAAAGTGAAGGAGAAAATTCACAATCTTTATTTTTTACACTCGCATGTTCTTGTACACCCAATTTTTGAATTTTTACAAGGGGTAAAAGGAGAAAATGTATACTTATATTTGTAGCCCAATTTCTCTCGAGTAAGCACATACCTCATATGTCTATGTAAAGTGTTCGGCGGGCGCAGTAGAGGGCTCAGAAGCAAAGGAGCGACAAGGGGATTTTGGAGAGTACGTTTTTCAGAAATGGTTTTTGGGGGGCATGTTGCATTTGGGAAGCCCCTATGGTGCCAGAACAGCAAAAATTACCCACATGGCATACAATTTTAAAAACTAGACCCCTTGGGGAATGTAACAAGGAATAAAGTGAGCCTTAATACCACACAGGTGTTTCACGACTTTTGCATATGTAAAAAAAATAAAAAAGAATTTCACTAAAATGTGTGTTTCCCCCCAAATTTCACATTTTTGCAAGGGTTAATAGCAGAAAATACCCCCCAAAATTTGTAACCTCATCTCTTCTGAGTATGGAGGCACCCCATAAGTTGGCATGAAGTGCATTACGGGCGAACTACAATGCTCCGAAGAGAACGAGTGATATTTGACTTTTTGAGAGCAAATTTTGCTCGGGGGGGGCATGTCGCATTTAGGAAGCCCCTATGGTGCCACAACAGCAAAATATACCCACATGGCATACCATTTTGGAAACTAGACCCCTTGAGGAACGTAACAAGGAATAAAGTGAGCCTTAATACCCCACACGGGTTTCACGACTTTTGCATATGTAAAAAAATATATATTTTTTTTTCACTAAAATGTGTGTTTCCCCCCAAATTTCACATTTTTGCAAGGGTTAATAGCAGAAAATACCCCCCAAAATTTTTAACCCCATCTGTTCTGAGTATGAAGGTCACCCGTAGTGCACTTCAGGTCCACTTATGGGGTAACTACAATGCTCAGAAGAGGAGGAGCACCATTGAGCTTTTGGAAAGAGAATTCGTTTGGAATGGTAGTCAGGGGCCATGTGCATTTACAAAGCCCCCCGTGGTGCCAGAACAGTGGACCCCCCCCCCCCCCACATGTGACCCCATTTTGGAAACTACACCCCTCACAGAATTTAATAAGTGGTGCAGTGAGCATTTACACCCCACTGGCATTTGACAGATCTTTGGAACAGTGGGCTGTGCAAATAGATTTTTGGAACAGTGATCCGTGAAAATGAAAAATTTAATTTTCTGTCAGACACCTGTGGGGCGTAAATGCTCACTGTACCCCTTATTACATTACATGAGGGGTGTAGTTTCCAAAGTGGGGTCACATATGGGGGGAGGTCCATTGTTCTGGTACCATGGGGGCTTTGTAAACACAAGTGGCCTTCAATTCCGGACAAATTTTCTCTTCAAAATCCCAATGGCGCTCCTTCTCTTCTGAGCATTGTAGTGCACCCATAGAGCACTTTACATCCATATATGGGGTATGTTCTTACTCAGAAGAAATGGGGTTACAAATTTTGGGGGGCTTTTTTTTTTTATTTTCCCTTGTGAAAATGAAAAATTTAGGGTGACACCAGCATTTTAGTGAAAATTTTTTTTTTTCTCATTTTCCCATCCAACTTTAATGAAAATTTGTCAAACACCTGTGGGGTGTTCAGGCTCACTATACCCCTTGTTACGTTCCGTGAGGGGTGTTGTTTCCAAAATGGGGTCACATGTGGGTATTTATTTTTTGGGGTTTATGTCAGAACCGCTGTAAAATCAGCCACCCTTGTGCAAATCACCAATTTAGGCCTCAAATGTACATGGTGCGCTCTCACTCCTGAGCCTTGTTGTGCGTCCGCAGAGCATTTTACGCCCACATATGGGGTATCTCCGTACTCAGGAAAAATTGCGTTACAAATTTTGGGGGTCTTTTTTTACTTTTACCTCCCGTGAAAATAAAAAGTAAAGGACAACACCAGCATGTTAGTGTAAAAAAATTTTTTTTTTTACACTAACAGGCTGGTGTAGACCCCAACTTTTCTTTTTCATAAGGGGTAAAAGGAAAAAAAGCCCCCAAAATTTGTAGTGCAATTTCTCCCGAGTACGGAGATACCCCATATGTGGCACTAAACTGTTTCCTTGAAATACGACAGGGCTCTGAAGTGAGAGAGCGCCATGCGCATTTGAGGACTAAATTAGGGATTGCACAAGGGTGGACATAGGGGTATTCTACGCCAGTGATTCCCAAACAGGGTGCCTCCAGCTGTTGCTAAACTCCCAGCATGCCTGGACAGTTAGTGGCTGTCCGGAAATGCTGGGAGTTGTTGTTTTGCAACAGCTGGAGGCTCTGTTTTGGAAACACTGCCGTACAATACGTTTTTTATTTTTATTAGGGGGACAGTGTAAGGGGGTGTATATGTAGTGTTTTACTCTTTATTATATGTAAGTGTAGTGTTTTTAGGGTATGTTCACACTGGCGGGTTTACAGTAAATTTACCGCTAGGAGTTTGCGCTGCTGTGAAAAATTTGCCACAGCTCATACTTGAAGCAGAAAACTTACTGTAAACTCGCCAGTGTGAATGTACCCTGTACGTTCACATGGGGGGGCAAACCTCCAGCTGTTTCAAAACTACAACTCCCAGCATGTACTGACAGACCGTGCATGCTGGGAGTTGTACTTTTGCAACAGCTGGAGGCACACTGGTTGGAAAACCTTCAGTTAGGTTCTGTTACCTAACTCAGTATTTTCCAACCAGTGTGGCTCCAGCTGTTGCAAAACTTCAACTCCCAGCATGTACTGATCGCCGAAAGGCATGCTGGGAGATGTAGTTATGCAACAGCTGAAGGGATCGCAACTACAACTCCCAGCATGCAGAGACAGCTGTTTGGGCTTGCTGGGAGTTGCAGTTTTGCAACATTTGGAGAGCTATAGTTTAGAGACCACTGCACAGTGGTCTCCAAACTGTGGACCTCCAGATGTTGCAAAACTACAACTCCCAGCATGCCCAGACAGCAAACTGCTGTCTGGGAGTTGTAGTTTTGCAAGATCTGGAGGTGCACAGTATAGAGATCACTTTGCAGTGGTCTCAAACTGTAGACCTCCAGCTGTTGCAAAACTGCAACTCCCAGCAAGCCTAAACAGCTCTCTGCGCATGCTGGGAGTTGTAGTTTTGCAACATCTGGAGGGTTACAGTTTAGAGACCACTATAGTGGTCTCAGACTGTAGCCCTCCAGATGTTGCTAAGTAACTCACCGGCTTCCATCGGTTCCAGGCAGCTGCGTCGCCGTCCTCTTCTTCCGCTGATCGTCGCCCGCTGCCGTCGCCGATGGGTAAGTGGATCTTCAGCGCCGATCCCTGTCGGTTTCCCCATCCTGCCCCGCCTATTGTGGGTGGGCAGGACGGGGAAACCGAAAGTAAACCCCTCCGCCCCCGATCTGCTATTGGTGGTCGCATCTAGACCACCAATAGCAGAGATAGGAGGGGTGGCAACCCTGCCACCTCACTCCTATCGCTACAGGGGGATCGTGGGTGTCTAGGACACCCGCGATCCCCCTTCTATTCCGGGTCACCATAGACCCGTATGACCCGGAATCGGCGCAAATCGCAAGTGTGAATTCACTTGCGATTTGCGCCGATCGCCGACATGGGGGGGTCTAATGACCCCCCTGGGCATTTGCGCGGGGTGCCTGCTGATAGCTATCAGCAGTCACTCCGGCCCGATCCCCGCCCGGCGCGCGGCGGGGACCGAAATTCCCACGGGCGTACAGGTACGCCCTTGGTCCTTAAGTACCAGGGAGCAAAGGCGTACCTGTACGCCCTTGGTCCTTAAGGGGTTAAGGGGTTAAAGTGTGATAAAATATTTTTTTTAAAGTGCTAGAGACATAAAAAATAGATATACATGGTCAGGGTTAGGTACTGGGTAAAATATAACTTATTTTTTTTTTTGCACTATTTTCCCCCTTACCATCACTACATGAGCTAGAAGCACCCAAGGCAAGGCAGAATATTGTGCATCCCTGACCTGTGATTGTACGAGAATGGCGGTGCATACAGTGCTTACTTCGCCACTCACCGGGAGCACAAGCAAGATTTTGTTGCAAGTTGGAGTTTACAAGGGACAAATAATTGCATCACACCATGACCCCTGCCATTACCACCATATAGTTACTAGATTATATTACTATCATGAACATGGTGAATTAAACCACAATATGAAGACCATTATCGCCAAAAACAATATACAAGGGACACATCATCCGTTCCCCCCACATTGGGACTGGATAATGCCACCATACTAATATTGAATAATAACTACTGTAAACGGACTAATATCCCCCATACAGTGGGGACTCCAGCTCTACATAGGCTATGTAGATAGTATGACATTATAGAGCAGTTACATCTAGTGACTCACAGGGGACGTCTCTGTGGAATTTTTGTCTTTCCTTTTCTTCTCTTTCGTGCTCAGACCACCATAATTGCTTCTTCCAACCATGATAAACCACCGAAGAATCTTCGAGAAAAACATGTTAGGCTTCGCACATTTCCCTACCCTTTTGCTCCATATAATGCCCCTTGGTGCCCTGTATAGCATGAGTGAGTATGGGAGCGTGTTGAGGGGAGGGTAGGGGGATTGGGTCGCAGTTTACCACCAACAGGTAGATAACCCCCCCCCCCCCCCGAAGGTAGGTAGAAAGGTAGATGCCTCCAGTAGATAAGTAGGGAATAATGGTAGATATTAGGTAATACCCCCATTTGGGTAGGTAATGTCCCCCAGTAGATTTATATGTAATGCCGATAAGTAGGTAGGAAGGAAGGTGTACATACAGATAGGTAGGTGTGCAGGCAGGTAGGCAACCCCCCCGCCCCCCTCAACAATCCCACCCACCCTCTG
This sequence comes from Hyla sarda, assembly GCF_029499605.1. Classification (NCBI taxonomy): domain Eukaryota; kingdom Metazoa; phylum Chordata; class Amphibia; order Anura; family Hylidae; genus Hyla; species Hyla sarda. Next base: position 67,044,883 of record NC_079199.1, read on the forward strand.
CTCCCACCAGGGTCTTCTCTTCCTCCTGGTGTGGCGCAGGACTTCTTTTCCACGCCGCATACCCTGCATGCCACGCAAAATGAGATTACGTCTTCACGTGTGGCATGCAGGGTATGCAGCGTGGAGGAGAAGTCCTGCGCCGCGCCAGAAGGAAGAGAAGACCCTGGTGGGAGCATAGGGTAAGAATGGCACCCAGGTGCAGTACTGGAGCAGGAATTCATGTTCCCTGCTCCTGTACAGTACAGTGATCCCTCGACTTATGATGGCCCCGACATATGATCATTTCAACATATGATGGCCTCTCAGAGCCCATCGTATGTTGAAGGCAGCCTCGACATATGATGCTTCTGTGTGTCGGGGCCATCGTACAAACAGCTATCTGACAGCGCTGACAACTTCAGCAAATGACAGATAGTTGTTTAATGTGCCCCGTGTGCCCCGTTCTGCCTCCTGTTACTCACATGCTGTCCTTCTAGCTCACGGAGGCTTCCACTGTGAGCTCTGTGTAAGCCCCGCCCCCCCAGAGCAGCCATAGCCAATAGCCTGCAGCATCTTGCTGCAGGCATCCAATGAGCTGCTCCCCTTCCTTTCCTATAGAGCAGTAGTCGGCAGGATGGTAATGGAGGACATTCTGCCCCCCCTGAAGGTATTTAATGAACTGTACAGTACTGTATGCGATGTCACACATCACATACAATACATATACACTATACACCCCATACATCAATGTTTCCCTATCAGTGTGCCTCCAGCTGTTGCAAAACTATAACTCCCAGCATGCCCAGACAGTCAATGACTGTACATGCATGCTGGGAGTTGTAGTTGTGCAACAGCTGGTGGCACCCTGGTTTGTTAAACACTCCCCATACACTCCACATACAATGGTCATCCCAGAACAACCAATTGGCAGTTTCCCATAGAGATATGTATTCAACATACAATGGTTCCGAGGCCCCAGAACCAATTACTATTTTTACATAGACATATGTACTCGACATACGATGGTTTCAACATATGATGGTTCTCCTGGAACCAATTAATATCATATGTTGAGGGACCACTGTACTGAGTGGCAATGCGTACATAGTGCTTCTGATCTGAATCTCCTGCCAGTGGCTGAAAGAAAAACAATCACCTCCAAGAAAGGGTGGAACTCAGGCGCTGAAGGACCAGGCAAAACTCAGGACAGCAAAACATTTATTCCCAGTGGGCAGTATGCAACGCATTTCGCGCATAAGTGCTTAATCAGGCATGTGGACAGGGGAACAGGAAACACTATTTATACACACCAAGTGAGATTAACCCCTCATTGTCAGACACAATCATCCAATGGGGGAGTAACAACATACAACAAAAATTAACCATTTACTATGTCTGGTTAACCATTATTCAACCATAGCAGCAAAACATAAAGGTGCACTCCAACTTAAAGTGCCAACATGCGCTAATGGTAAACCCCAAGTATTTACAGGGTCCATAAGGTGCATACAATATAATAAAAGCATGTATTAAAAAATATATATTATACAAATATTGTAAAAATGCTAAAATTACAGAAGTACAAAAATACAATTATTAGATCAGCGAGTATTCTCAATAGTTTCATTCAATCCGGAAATAAAGCGCCGAGCTTGAAGATCCAAAATGATTCCCGATTCATAAGTTTTTGGTATCTATTGAGTGTATCCACGGGAACCATTTCTAAAATTTGGACCCTCAAGCAGTCCGCACTTCTATTGTGAACTGACAAAAAATGTCGAGACACTGTGTAACAAGGACCCATTCTTTATGTTAGAACGGTGGTTGTTCATGCGGGCACGAATAGGCTGAATAGTACGACCGACATACTGTAAACAACACTCGCAAGATAATAAATAAATGACTAAGGAACTTTCACAATTAAAAAGACCTTTGATAAAAAAAAAAAGTGTACTTAGTAACTGTTGATGTAAAAGAACCTTCAGTGCACACCATCCTACAACACAGGCAATGGGGTTTGTTACACCTGCGCATACCACAGTCACCTGACAGACCAATAGAAGTGGGTTTAGATCTAAATCTACTGACGGCAACTAAATTGCGTAGGTTCATGGATCTCCTAAACCTGACCCCTGGATGTGAAGGGACAATATTTCGTAAAACAGGGTCGCCACGCACGATTGGCCAGTGTTTATTTAAAATCTGTTTAATAGTATTAGAAGCACAATTAAAATTAGTAGAGGTGCACCGAAATGGAAATTTCAGAACCGAAACGAAACCGAAATAAAAAAAAATGTCCGGCCGAAACCGATACCGATACCGAAAATGACTTCTCCCCGTCTTCTGGTAAAATGCAGCGCTCCGCTCATTAGATTAGATTAGATTCCCCCACATTAGATTGCCAGCTCCCCCACATTAGGTCGGGAGTTCCCCCACATTAGTAGGCAGCTCCCCCACAATAGTAGGCAGCTCCCCCGCAATAGTAGGCAGCTCCCCCGCAATAGTAGGCAGCTCCCCCGCAACAGTAGGCAGGTTCCCAAATTAGGTCAGCATTTCCCCCACAATAGTAGGCAGGTTCCCCACAATAGTAGGCAGCTCCCCCCAACAATAGTAGGCAGTTCCCACACAAAATTAGGCAGCTCCCCCCAATATTAGGCAGCTCCCCCCACATTTTTAGGCAGCTCCCCCCCACATTAGGTCAGCAGTTCCCCCACAATAGTAGGCAGCTCCCCCCCAACATTATGCAGCTCCCCCCAACAATATTAGGCAGCTCCCCCCACAATATTAGGCAGCTCCCCCCCCCCCACAATATTAGGCAGCTCCCCCCCCCCACAATATTAGGCAGCTCCCCCCCCACAATATTAGGCAGCTCCCCCCAACAATATCAGGCAGCTCCCCCCCCCCCCCAATATTAGGCAGCTCCCCCCCCCCCAATATTAGGCAGCTCCCCCCCACAATAGTAGGCAGCTCCCCCAGTAGACAGCTCCCCCCACCCCACAGACATACAGCTTCCAGCCATATACAGTGTATGGCTGGAGGCTGTATGTCTGTACTGCTGCCCCCACAGTGTTCCGGACACCGCTCCACCGGCCCGGGGTCACATCTACTGCTATGGCATATGGACCATAGCAGTAGGTGCCGGGACCGGAGGAGCGGTGACTGGAATACTGAAGAAGATGACGCGGTCACTTACCAGGCCCCGGCCGGCGTGCATTCTCCTGCGACGATCCTGCGGTCCTCCTGCGTCTCTATGGTTGTACGCACGGGACGTCAGTGACGTCCCGTGTGTACGACCATAGAGGCGAAGAAGCGAAGGACCGAAGGAGGATCGCGGCAGGACGCCGGGGAATGGTGAGTGACCGCCGGACATCCTTATGTCCCGAAAAGATTTTTCGGGACACAGGGATGTCCGGGATAGTATTAGGAATACTTCTTTTTATGTGCCCGGGCCGGCTCCTGTGTGTGGCTGCAGGCGGGGGCCGGCCAGAGCATATAAAAACTAATACTGGATACTAAAAACCAGGGGGCCTCCAGCTGTTGTGAAACTACAACTCCCAGCATGCCCGGACAGACTTTGCCAGTCCGGGCATGCTGGGAGTTGTAATTTCACAACAGCTGGATGCCCTCTGGTTTTTAGTACACAGTATTAGTTTTTATATGCTCTGGGTCATTATCGGCACTTTTTTAGTTGTTTCAGCATTTTGCCGAAATAGCTATTTTCGGCCGATATGTATCGGCCGCCGATATATCGGTGCATCCCTAAAAATTAGTTTTAAAATTGTATTTAAAATCACACTTAGTACTATTATTCACCCTATTCCTATTTGCACTAGCTGACACAAATTCATTCTGTGATAGATTTTTTACCCTATTATAAGCATCTGAAAGTAATTTTGTGGGTTATCCCTTGCTTATAAACCGTTCTTTTAAGATACATGCTTGTCTGGTAAAATCAGAATCTAAGGTGCAATTTTTTCGGATGCACAGATACTGGCCGTACGGAACATTTTTTAGCCATTTAGGATAGTGTGCACTCGAAAAATCTAAAAAAACTATTCACATCTGCCAGTGGCTGGTGATTCGTACATTTTTTGGCGCCCCCACCACCAGCTCCCTATTGCTAGGTTTCCACACAGGTTTTTTATTTTTTTTATTGTGTTTTTAGGAAAACTGCCACTGCAGTTTTTGAGCCAAACCCAGAAGTGTATTAAAAAGGAATGGGAAATATACAGGAAGGACTTATAGTTCTCCTTCCTCTTGGATCCACTGCAGTGGCAGGTTTAAAAAAAAAAAAAGCGCCAGAAAAATACCTGTGTGGAAACCTTGCCTAAGGCAGCTGCCTTAGGGTAGGGCCGACCCTGCTTGGGGACTTTTTATTAGAGTTCAAGCCTGCCTCCTTGGACAGTGTCTGTGTACTCATTCTGCTATTTGTTGTGCATAGAAGAAAGCAGGCTACGGTAATACAATATTAAAGTAGGGAAGATGTAGATTCTTATACAATTTAATGTAAGCATCTTCATTGTTGTTACATAGTTCATTCAAGGAGAACTCCAGAATACAAAAATTGCCTCCCATACTGCCAGCAGTAAAAAAAAAATATATATATATATATATATATATATATATATATATATATATATATATATATATATATATATTATATATATATATATATATATATACACACACACACATACTAGAGATGAGCGAATCGAAGTTGACTAACCCAAATTTGTTACGAATTTCATGAAAAATTTGATTCGCAATGAATGCGAATATCACCGCGATTCGATCGCGCAAATCGCTTCATTAAACTCCATTTTACAGCGTTCCAGGCTATTGGAAACCTAAGATGGCGGATCCACATGTGAGTACATGGGGCAGGGGATTATGGGAGGGTGAGAAACAGCTGCGGGAATGAAGGTAGGTGGGCTGACCTTGAACCACATGTGAGATGCAGCCTATCAGTGTTCACTGACCCCTGTGATGTCACAGCCCCTATATAATCGGCGGCCATCTTGCCTCTCTTCATTTCATCTATGCACTCAGATGGAGAGGACGGGACTGTGTGTGTGTGAATAGCTCATACCACAGCGTTACACTGCAACTGCTAGTCACATCAGCATTAGGGAAAGACAGGAGTGCAGAGTGCTTTGCTGTTACACTGAGAAGGATCATTGATAGCTAAACCTCCTATTCACGTTATTGAACATTGCAGCAGAGAGGGGCAGATAGCCGTCAGCTTCCTCATACAGATCTCCAAGCTGCCTGAACTTTCTGAAGCATCTTATCTCCTCATTTTTCAGCCCAATTGAGTTAATTTTTTTTGCTCCACAAATCTTCTGCTGCTCAGAATTGTTACATAGTTACATAGTTAGTATGGTTGAAAAAAGACATACGTCCATCAAGTCCAACCAGGGAATTGAAGGGAAGGGTGTAAGGGAATAAGGTAAAGGGATGTAGTTTTATAATTCTGCATAAGCATTGATGTTATTTTGTTCCAGGAATGTATCTAACCTTGTTTTAAAGCTGTTAATTGTTCCTGCTGTGACCAGTTCCTAAGGTAGACCGTTCCATAAATTCACAGTCCTCACAGTAAAGAAGGCGTGTCGCCCCTTTAGACTAAACCTTTTCTTCTCCAGACGGAGGCAGTGCCCCCTCGTCCTTTGGGGGGGTTTAACCTGGAACAGTTTTTCTCCATATTTTTTGTATGGGCCATTTATATACTTATATACGTTTATCATATCCCCCCTTAAACGTCTCTTCTTAAGACTAAACAATTGTAACTCCTTTAATCGCTCCTCATAGCTAAGATGTTCCATGCCCCATATTAGTTTAGTCGCACGTCTCTGCACCCTTTCCAACTCCGCAGTGTCCCTTTTATGAACAGGTGACCAAAACTGAACAGCATATTCCAGGTGAGGCCGTACCAATGCTTTATAAAGGGGGAGTATTATGTCCCTGTCCCTTGAGTCCATGCCTCTTTTGATACATGACAATATCCTGCCGGCTTTGGAAGCAGCAGCCTGACATTGCATGCTATTCTGTAGTCTGTGATCCACAAGTACACCCAGATCCTTCTCTACCAGTGACTCTGACATGTTTAATCCCCCCTAAGACATACGACGCATGCAGGTTATTAGTACCCAGATGCATAACTTTACATTTATCCACATTGAACCTCATTTGCCAAGTGGATGCCCAGACACTTAGTCTATCCAAGTCATCTTGTAACTTATGCACATCCTCTATAGACTGTACCGTGCTACAAAGCTTGGTGTCATATGCAAAGATAGAAACAGAGCTGTTAATACCATCCTCTATATCATTGATAAATAAATTAAACAGTAGCGGGTCCAGTACTGAACCTTGGGGTACACCACTAATAACCGGGGACCAATCAGAGTACGAATCATTGACCACCACTCTCTGGGTGCGATCCATGAGCCAGTGTTCAATCCAGTTACAAACTAAAGTTTCCAAGCCCAAGGACCTTAACTTACCTGTCAGACATCTGTGAGGGACAGTATCAAATGCTTTGGCAAAATTCAGAAACACTATATCCACAGCCATTCCTCTGTCAAGGCTTCTACTCACCTCTTCATAAAAGCAAATTAGATTGGTTTGACAACTTCTATCCTTAGTAAACCCATGCTGGCTATCACTTATAATACTATTATCCCCTATGTATTCCTGTATGTAATCCCTTATAAGTCCTTCAAACAGTTTACCCACAATGCACGTTAGACTTACAGGTCTATAATTGCCTGGCGAAGACCTAGAGCCCTTCTTGAAGATTGGTATCACATTCGCCTTGCGCCAGTCCCTTGGCACAATACCAGACACCAGAGAATCTCTAAATATCATGAACAAGGGTACAGATATTACTGAACTTACCTCTCTAAGAACTCTTGGGTGTAGTCCATCCGGCCCTGGAGATTTGCTTACATTTACTTTACTTAACTTACCTTGTACCATCTCTACATTAAGCCAGTTCAATACATTATATGATGTGTTACCAGCACTGACCTGGCCAATGTCAGCTCCTTCTTCCATAGTATATATAGAACTAAAGAACCCATTCAGTAGCTCCGCCTTCTCTTGATCGCCCGTGACAACCTCCCCATTATCATTATTAAGGGGTCCTACATGCTCTGTCCTTGTTTTTTTTGTATTTATATATCTAAAAAAATATTTAGGATTAGTTTTGCTTTCTTTGGCCACCTGTCTCTCATTTTGAATTTTTGCTGTTTTTATTACATTTTTACGGATTTTATTAAGCTCTTTGTACTGTTTAAATGCTATAGCTGACCCATCAGATTTGAATTTTTTGAAGGCTATTTTTTTGTTGTTTATTGCTCTTTTAACCTCATTTGTCAGCCATGTAGGATTTAGTTTTAATCGTTTATATTTGTTCCCCTTTGGTATATATTTAGCTGTATAGTTATTTAGAGTTGATTTAAAGATGTCCCATTTACCTTCTGTATCAGTATTTGAGAACACCTCCCCCCAGTCTATGTCCTGTAGTGCAGCTCTCAGCCCTGGGAAATTTGCCTTTTTAAAGTTATATGTTTTTGCTTTCCCCGTCTGTCTTTGTTTTCTACATTTTAAGTCAAAAGTAACTATATTGTGGTCGCTATTACCAAGGTTTTCCCGCACAGTTACATTACCAATCAGCTCTGCGTTGTTGGAAATGATCAGATCCAACAAGGCATCACTTCTTGTTGGGTCCTCCACAAACTGGCCCATAAAATTATCCTGCTATAAATTTAAGAATTTTCTCCCCTTTGTAGTTTTAGCCAGCCCCCGGCCCCAATCTATATCTGGATAGTTAAAATCTCCCATTATTACCACTGTACCTGCCCGGGCGGCCCTCTCTATTTGTTTATACAGCCGACCTTCTATCTCTTCAGTGATATTAGGGGGTCTGTAGATTACCCCAAATATTATTTTCAGTATTTCCCTCCTTTTGTAATTCTACCCACAGTGATTCCACATCCTCAGAATCATCACACACTGGCATCGTTCACACTGACTTTCATACCACTTCTTACATACAGACAGACTCCACCACCTTTTCTGTTCATTCTATCCTTGCGAAACAATGTAAACCCCTGCAGATTGACAGCCCAGTCATGCGAGGAGTCCAGCCATGTCTCAGTGACCCCAACTATATCAATATGTTCCTCCAGTATCAAGGCCTCAAGCTCCCCAATTTTATTTGCTAGGCTTCTGGCATTTGTGAACATACACTTTACATTTCCATTAAGTTTTACACATATAGTATCACTAATGGGATTTTCAGAGTTATTGGGGCTAATGGTATTTTTTGAGTTATTGGGTCTAACGTTGTTATTTAAGTTATTGGGGCTAATGGGATTTTTTGCGTTATTGCGTCTAACGTTGTTATTTAAGTTATTGGGGCTAACGGTATTTTTTGAGTTAATGGGGCTTATTGTAGTTATTGAGTTATTGGGGCTAATGGAATTTTTTGAATTATTGGGATTATTAAAATTTTTCGGGCTACATTTATTTTTACAGCTGGTTTGTAACGCATGAATCTCCTTATCCACTGCTCTTAACCTCCCCCCACAGGACTCCTCTCCACCCACCATTATGTCCTGACCCCTCTCTAACCTATCCATCCCACTGTCTGCTTTCTTTGCTTTATTATCCTCCCCCCACTCACCTAGTTTAAATACTCAGCCACCCCTTCCAGGATTCTCTCCCCAGCACAGCAGACCCCCTTCCATTCAGGTGCAAATTATCCGTAGAATAGAGTCTGTACCCCAATGAAAAGTCAGCCCAATGCTCTAAAAACCCAAACCCTTCCCCCTCACACCACGACTTAAGCCATGCATTTAACTCCCTAAGCTCCCGCTGTCTTTCCTGCGATGTGCATGACACAGGAAGTATTCCAGAGAACACAACCTTAGAGGTCCTTCCCTTCAGCTTGTCACCTAGTTCCTTGTAATTATTCTTCAAGGACCTCCACCTACCATGTATTCTGTCGTTGGTTCCCACATGGACCACGACAGCTGAGTCATCCCCAGCCCCCCCCCCCCCCCCCCCCAGTAATTTGTCCACCCTTTCCACCACATGCCGAACCCTGGCACCAGGGAGACAGCAAACCATTCGGTTGAGGTGGTCTTGGCCACAAATTATTCTATCCGTCTTCCTGATTATAGAATCCCCTACCACAACTAACTGTCTTGGCCTACCTGCGTTACCATCCCGCACACTACAAGTTGAGCTGTTCCCCCAGCTGTTAGGGAGACCAGTATCCACTAGGGTTGCCATCTCTGATACTGAGGCCCTCTCATCATCGCCCAACTCGGCAATTTTACTTGGGAGATCAGAAGCAGAAGTGACCTTCCTTTTCCTTGCCCCCTTTCCAGTCCCTCTAACTACATTAACCCAGCTCCCTACTTGGGCCTCCTGGCTAGTTTCTCCAACCTCCATTTCTACCCCACTAACTGCTTGCTCTGTAAGATTGTCAATCGCCCTCAATGTTGCATTTTGCTCCTCTAGATCTCTAATACGAGCTTCCAGGTGGGCAACATGCTCACATTTGTCACAGCGGTATTCACCCTGAAGCTGCTGCTCCAGAGATGTATACATGTGGCACAATGTGCACTGAAGAAAACCTCCAATCCTGCTGTCCATATCCTTGGTGACAAACAGCTGTTATTAACTATTAAGAAAAACTACTTTTATCAATGGAGTGTAATACTTACAGTTACAGTGGGTCCTGCTTACAACTCCTGCTTTTTGAACTTCTGCGTATAAAACTTCTCAGATGTAACACTTAATAATACAACACTTTAGAATACAGACCCAGCTTTTGTGTGACAGAGTGTGAATAGTTAAGGTCCTTGGGCTTGGAAACTTTAGTTTGTAACTGGATTGAACACTGGCTCATGGATCGTACCCAGAGAGTGGTGGTCAATGATTCGTACTCTGATTGGTCCCCGGTAATTAGTGGTGTACCCCAAGGTTCAGTACTGGGCCCACTGCTGTTTCATTTATTTATCAATGATATAGAGGATGGCATTAACAGCTCTGTTTCTATCTTTGCAGATGACACCAAGCTTTGTAGCATGGTACAGTCTATAGAGGATGTGCATAAGTTACAAGATGACTTGGATAGACTAAGTGTCTGGGCATCCACTTGGCAAATGAGGTTCAATGTGGATAAATGTAAAGTTATGCATCTGGGTCACTGGTAGAGAAGGATCTGGGTGTACTTGTAGATCATAGACTACAGAATAGCATGCAATGTCAGGCTGCTGCTTCCAAAGCCGGCAGGATATTGTCATGTATAAAAAGAGGCATGGACTCGAGGGACAGGGACATAATACTCCCCCTTTATAAAGCATTGGTACGGCCTCACCTGGAATATGCTGTTCAGTTTTGGTCGCCTGTTCATAAAAGGGACACTGCGGAGTTGGAAAGGGTGCAGAGACGCGCGACTAAACTAATATGGGGCATGGAACATCTTAGCTATGAGGAGCGATTAAAGGAGTTACAATTGTTTAGTCTTGAGAAGAGACGTTTAAGGGGGGATATGATAAACGTATATAAGTATATAAATGGCCCATACAAAAAATATGGAGAAAAACTGTTCCAGGTTAAACCCCCCCAAAGGACGAGGGGGCACTGCCTCGTCTGGAGAAGAAAAGGTTTAGTCTAAAGGTGCGACACGCCTTCTTTACCATGAGGACTGTGAATTTATGGAACGGTCTACCTTAGGAACTGGTCACAGCAGGAACAATTAACAGCTTTAACCCCTTCAGGACAGAGCCCATTTTGGCCTTAAGGACCGGAGCGTTTTTTGCACATCTGACCACTGTCACTTTAAACATTAATAACTCTGGAATGCTTTAAGTTATCATTCTGATTCCGAGATTGTTTTTTCGTGACATATTCTACTTTAACATAGTGATAAATTTTTGTCGATACTTGCATCCTTTCTTGGTGAAAAATCCGTAAATTTGATGAAAAATTTGAAAATTTTGCATTTTTCTAACTTTGAAGCTCTCTGCTTGTAAGGGAAATGGATATTGCGAATACATTTTTTTTTGGTTCACATATACAATATCTCTACTTTATGTTTGCATCATAAAATTGATGAGTTTTTACTTTTGGAAGACACCAGAGGGCTTCAACGGTCAGCAAAAATTTTCCGATTTTTCACAAAATTTTCAAACTCAGTATTTTTCAGGGACCAGTTCAGGTTTGAAGTGGATTTGAAGGGTCTTCATATTAGAAATACCCCATAAATGACCCCATTATAAAAACTACACCCCCCAAAGTATTCAAAATGACATTCAGTCAGCGTTTTAACCCTTTAGGTGTTTCACACGAATAGCAGCAAAGTGAAGGAGAAAATTCACAATCTTCATTTTTTACACTTACATGTTCTTGTAGACCCAATTTTTGAATTTTTACAAGGGGTAAAAGGACAAAATTTTTACTTGTGTTTGTAGCCCAATTTCTCTCGAGTAAGCACATACCTCATATGTCTATGTAAAGTGTTCGGCGGGCGCAGTAGAGGGCCCAGAAGGGAAGGAGCGACAAGGGGATTTTGGAGAGTACGTTTTTCTGAAATGGTTTTTGGGGGGCATGTTACCTTTAGGAAGCCCTTATGGTGCCAGAACAGCAAAAAAAAAAATAAACACATGGCATACCATTTTGGAAACTAGACCCCTCGGGGAATGTAACATGGGATAAAGTGAACCTTAATACCCCACAGGTGTTTCACGACTTTTGCAAATGTAAAAAAATAAAATAAAATTTTTACCTAAAATGCTTGTTTTCCCAAAAATTTTTTATTTTTAAAAAGGGTAATAGCAGAAAATACCCCTAAAAATTTGAAGCCCAATTTCTCCCGATTCAGAAAACACCCCATATGGGGGTGAGAAGTGCTCTGCTGGCGCACTACAGGTCTCGGAAGAGAAGGAGTCACATTTGGCTTTTTGAAAGCAAATTTTGGTCTGGGGGCATGCCGCATTTAGGAAGCCCCTATGGTGCCAGGACAGCAAAAAAAAACCACATGGCATACCATTTTGGAAACTAGACCCCTCGGGGAACGTAACAAGGGGTTAAGTGAACCTTTATACCCCACAGGTGTTTCACGACTTTTGCATATGTAAAAAAAAATATTTTTTTTTACCTAAAATGCTTGTTTTCCCAAAAATTTTACATTTTTAAAAAGGGTAAAAGCAGAAAATACCCCCCAAAATTTGTAACACAATTTCTCCCGAGTACGGCGATACCCCATATGTGACCCTAAACTGTTGCCTTGAAATACGACAGGGCTCCAAAGTGAGAGCGCCATGCGCATTTGAGGCCTAAATTAGGGACTTCCATAGGGGTGGACATAGGGGTATTCTACGCCAGTGATTCTCAAACAGGGTGCCTCCAGCTGTTGCAAAACTCCCAGCATGCCTGGACAGTCAACGGCTGTCCGACAATACTGGGAGTTGTTTTGCAACAGCTGGAGGGTCCATTCTGGAAACAGTGGCGTACCAGACGTTTTTCATTTTTATTGGAGAGGGGAGGGGGGCTGTATAGGGGTATGTGTATATGTAGTGTTTTTTACTTTTTATTTTATTTTTTGTGTTAGTGTAGTGTAGTGTTTTTAGGGTACAGTCGCACGGGCGGGGGTTCACAGTAGTTTCTCGCTGGCAATTTGAGCTGCAGCAGAAAGTTTGCGGCAGCTCAAATTTGCAGCCAGATACTTACTGTAATCCTCCGCCCATGTGAGTGTACCCTGTACGTTCACATTGGGGGGGGGGGGGGACATCCAGCTGTTGCATAACTACAACTCCCAGCATGCCCGTTGGCTGTCGGTGACTGCTGAGAGTTGCAGTTTTGCAACAACTGTAGGCACACTGGTTATGTATCACTGAGTTTGTGACCTAACTCAGTGTTTCACAACCAGTGTGCCTTCAGCTGTTGCAAAACTACAACTCTTAGCAGTCACCGACAGCCAACGGGCATGCTGGGAGTTGTAGTTATGCAACCAGCAGATGCACCACTACAACTCCCAGCATGCACTTTAGCTGTTTGTGCAAGCTGGGAGTTGTAGTTATACAACAGCTGAAGGTACACTTTTCCATAGAAAGAATGTGCCTCCAGCTGTTGCAAAACCATAAGTCCCAGCATGCCCATAAGGGAATGCTGGGAGTTGTGGTGGTCTGCCTCCTGCTGCTGCATAACTACAGCTCCCAGCATGCCCTTTTTGCATGCTGGGAGCTGTTGCTAAGCAACAGCAGGAGGCTGTCACTCACCTCCAACGATCCAGACGCTGCAGGTCAGTCCCGCCGCCGCCGCTGCTCCTGGGGCCCCGATCCCAACATTAACGCCGGGGATCGGGGTCCCCAGCACCCGGGGTGCACGTCCCGCAACCGCTCACGTCCTCTAGAAGAGGGGCGGAGTGGGTGCGGGAGTGACACCCGCAACAGGCGCCCTGATTGGTCGGCCGGTAATCCGGCTGACGAATCAGGGCGATCGTGAGGTGGCACCAGTGCCACCTCACCCCTGCAGGCTCTGGCTGTTCGGGGCCGTCAGAGACGGCCCCGAACAGCCAGTAATTCCGGGTCATCGGGTCACTGGAGACCTGATTGACCCGGAATCGCCGCAGATCGCTGGACTGAATTGTCCAGCGATCTGCGGCGATCGCCGACATGGGGGGGGCATAATGACCCCCCTGGGCGATATGCCGGGATGCCTGCTGAACGATTTCAGCAGGCATCCGGCTCCGGTCCCCAACCGGCTAGCGGTGGGGGCCGGAATTCCCACGGGCTTATGGATACGCCCTCGGTCCTTAAGGACTCGGGATGCAGGGCGTATCCATACGCCCTATGTCCTGAAGAGGTTAAAACAGGGTTAGATACATTCCTGGAACAAAATAACATTAATGCTTATGCAGAATTATAAAACTACATCCCTTTCCCTTATCCCCTTACACCCTTCACTTCAATTCCCTGGTTGGACTTGATGGACGTATGTCTTTTTTCAACCATACTAACTATGTAACTATGTAATATAGTGTTTAATCCCTGGATTTTTTTTTTTTTTTTTTGTGGTGCTGCACTGTTGGGTCCTGCTGCTGTTCAGAAATACGTGATTGTTCAGTGGACTGTAGTGCATTTGTACCATTTTGTACCTGTTAATCTGTCATGGGGCTACATACTGTGCAAGTCCGAACAATAGTATTCACCGGCTGTTTAAAAAAAAAAAAAGTTTTCTGCATAGTTACGCATATATAACTGCCCTCATCAGTGCATACCGCATAGGTACATCCAAGTATTGTACCATTTAGTACCGGTTAAGCTGTCAAGGTGCTCCATACCGTCAAAGTCCAAACAATAGCATTCACCGGCTGGTGTTTTACAAAAATACAGATTTTTTTCTGCGTATAGTTAGGCATATTACTGCCCTCATCAGTGCATACCGCATAGGTACATCCAAGTATTGTACCATCTAGTACCTGTTAATCTGTCAAGGGCCTACATACTGTGAAAGGACAGCCATAAGTAATCACCTGCTGCTGTTCTAGACAAATACTGTTTAAAGAGTAGTGTAGCGTATTGTAATACCCTCATAAACGCACTAGGTATGTCAGGCAGAGAAGTGCCAGGACGTGCACAGAGGAGTGGCAGAGGCCTAAATACTTCAGGTTCAGTTGGCAGCAGACTTGGGGCGAGTGGCAGCAGGAGTCGCAACAAGAGGCCTGAGCTCCCATTATCAGCCAGCGGTCGTGTCTCCACCAGCAACCCATCTGCTGTCGTCGATTGGTTAACACGCTCATCCACATCATCACAAGTGGCATCTGACACCCCCAGTCAACAGTTGGTGGGTTCCTCAGACACAAACCTCAGTTGGCATGGCCCGGGAGCAGTCCCTGTCCTCCCATTGCCTTTGTCCTATGCTGTTCCCTCTCCTAGAGAAGTATCTTATGCTGTGGGTTCAGTGCCACTATTTACTGAGGACGATCTAATAGAGGACAGTCAGCAGCTACTGGACAGCCAAGAAGGGGAGGAGACAAGCGCCGCTTGCTCCACTAGGCGGCCAAGTAGTGATGCGGAGAGTGACGTGGGAGGCGGTGTTGCAAGTGTTCAGGGTCCTGAAGCAGACACTGTTGAGGAACCTGAGGAGGACATCAGTGACGTGCACACAACTGTTGATGATGATAAAGTCGATCGCAATTGGGAGTCGGATGCAGAAGGGGCTTCATCAGGAGTAGAGAGTTGCAGGTTGCCTTTGAGGCAGCAAGGCGGATGCACAGTTGTCAGTCAGCGTGGTGGCAGGAGTGGAAATTCAAGAGCCAAACGTGCCCGGGGGAGACCACCTGCTTCGCGGCAGCCTACCTTTCTGGGTGGTAGTGGAACAGGGGTTCCTGGAGACAGCGCCAGTAGCAGTCAATTAGTGCGGACTTCGGTGGGAAAATCAGCTACTCGGCGGTGTGGAAGTTTTTCATAAGGCATCCGGAGGAGGTTCACGTAGCCACATGGAAGATCTCTTGGCAGAAGGTGAAGCGTGGCCAGGGTCCCAATGTCGGCACCACGGCCCTGCGTCAACACATGCTTTGCACCATAAAGCGGCCTGGGAGAACCGTGGCTCCGATGTAGTAGTCCAGCCTGCTGCATCACCCAGTGACCGCCAACAATCGATCGGCGAAGCCATGTCCAAGAGACAACAGTATGCGCCCACTCATCCAACGGCGCAGAAGTTGAATGTGCTCCTGTCCAAGTTGCTGGTGTTGCAGTCCCTCCCTTTTCAAGTGGTGGACTCTGCACCTTTCAGAGAATTGATGGCTTGTGCCGAGCCGAGGTGGAGAGTCCCAAGCCGTCATTTCTTGGTGAAGAAGGCAGTACCAGCCCTGCATAAGTTTGTACAAGAGAAGGTGGGCCAGTCCTTGAGCCTGTCGGTGTGTTCAAAAGTGCACGGCAGCGCCGACGTGTGGAGCTGTAACTACGGGCAGGGACAATCCTTGTCTTTCACGGCCCACTGGGTAAATGTGGTTCCTGCACAGCCACAACAGCAACTTGGACAGGTCCTACTGCTTCCTCCTCCACGCTCTCTCTCCCAGGCAGTTGGTCCTGTTACAGTGTGCAACGCCACCTCCTCATCCTCCACCGTGTCCTCGGCCTCCACTGCACAACCAAATCTCGGTGGCCCTTCATCGTACCATGTGTGTAGGGCACGGCGGTGCCAAGCTGTTCGGATTCACACAGGGGAGGAACTGCTAAAGTTCATTCGTAAAGAAATACGAGTATGGCTTACTCCACGAAATCTGGAAATGGGAACCATGGTGACCGACAACGGGAAGAACATAGTGTCCGTGCTGTGACAAGGAAGTGTGAAACATGCGCCCTGCATGGCACACGTGTTGAATCTGGTTGTCAAGCACTTCCTCAAGTCTTCACCCCATTTGCAAAACATCCTGAAAATGGCAAGGAAACTGTGCATGCACTTCAGCCACTCGTACACCGCCAAGCACACCTTCCTTGAGCTGCAGCGTCAGAACGGTATCCCACAACATAGTCTTATTTGTGACGTTGCCACACGTTGGAATTCCACCCTCCATATGTTGGACAGACTATACGAACAAAGAAAAGCCATCACCAATTTCTTGATGATCCAAGCAGATAGGAGTACTCCCCTGTGTAACTTCAATGTGAACCAGTGGCAGCTCATACGTGACACCTGCCGTTTGCTGAGGCCCTTTGAGGAAGCCACATTATTTGTGAGTCGCCTGGATTACGCCATGAACGACATTTCCTACAACAAATGATTGAAACCATGGCTGGTCACGGCAATGGAGACGTTGCGCCTACATCTCAAGGCTACATGAGCCCTGTGGGGGCTGAACTGGAGGAGGAGGATGATGAGGGGCAAAGCGGAGCACAGTTTAGGTTGGGTGAGATGGCCTGTGTTTCTAGTCTTCGGACAGGAGAGGAGCAGCCAGAGGAGCTGGAGGGTTATGAGGAAGTTGAGACAGAGGACCCAGACACACCGTGGCAGTATGCAGTGGAGATGGAGGCAGGTAGTCCCTCCGAGTCACTGGCGCAAATGGCACGATGCATGCTAAGTTGCTTGCGTACTGACCCCCGAAATTGTCAAAATTAGTCAGCGGGATGACTTCTGGATCTCCACCTTATTAGACCCTACCGTCCCAAAATGGGGGCCTTTTTTACACCCACTGAGAGGGAGGACAAACTGACTTACTACAGAGAGATTCTATGTAGTCAGTTGGCTGATGCCTATCGGCCACATGGTCCATCCACTCGCAGGTCTGACTCGGGGGGCCCTCTGCGCTCACCTACCACTTCCATGGCTGCTGGGGAGGTAGGGGTGGCAGGAACAGTACCAGCTCAATCAGCAGCAGCCTGAGTCTACAGTCGCTGATGAGTAGCTTTCTTCACCCGCATAGTGAAGCAACTCATCACCAGCAGGTAGACATGGAGCAGGACCTAAACCAGCAGGTGGTGGCATACCTTGACATGGCCATGCCAACAACCATTGAAGATCCGCTGGACTTCTGGGCAGCCAAACTTGATTTATGGCCACAACTAGCAGAGTTTGTCCTGGAAAAGCTGTCCTGCCCGGCCAGTAGTGTGCCATCAGAGTGGGTGTTTAGTGTGGATGGGGCCATAGTCACCCCAAGGCAAACTCGTCTGTCCACTAAAAATGTGGAGAGACTGACGTTTGTCAAGATGAATCAGGGATGGATCAGCCAGGATTTCCAGCCACCAATGCCAGATGCCTCAGAGTAGATTGACCTTGCGGCTACACCAACATTTCCCAATTATGGTTGGTTATGAATCCCTCTTGGGTTATCAATTAGGGTTATGGAACCCTCTTTGGTACTGCGATTGCCTGCTCCTGGCTCATCCGGTGTCTTTCAGGAACTACTTGCCTCCCTGCCCACAGGCCTTGGGCCTTCAATTTTTGGATGTTTAGCAGTAGCTAAATATATGCTTAATGCAAATGTCAACATTGAACTTTAAATGTAAGGGGTTATGAAACTCTCTTTGGTATTGCGATTGCCTACTCCTTGCTCATCCTGTGTCTTTCAGGAACTACTTGCCTCATTGATGCTTCTGGCCTTGGGCCTTTAATTTTTGGATGTTTAGCAGTAGCTAAATATATGCTTAATGCAAATGTCAACATTGATCTTTAAATGTAAGGGGTTATGAAACCCTCTTGGATACTGCGAATGCCTGCTCCTGACTCATTCTGTGTCTTTCAGGAACTACTTGCCTCCCTGCCCTCAGGCCTTTGGGCCTTCAATTTTTGGATGTTTAGCAGTAGCTAAATACATGCTTAATGCAAATTTCAACATTCATCTTTAAATGTAAGGGGTTGGTTATGAAACCCTCTTGGGTACTGCGATTGCCTGCTCTTGGCTCATCCTGTGTCTTTCAGGAACTACTTGCCTCACTGATGCTTCTGACCTTGGGCCTTAAATTTTTGGATGTTTAGCAGTAGCTGAATATATGCTTAATGCAAATGTCGACATTCATCTTTAAATGTAAGGGGTTGGTTACGAAAGCCTCTTGGGTACTGCTCCTGACTGCTCCTGACTCATTCTGTGTCTTTCAGGAAATAATTGCCTCCCTGATGCCTCAGGCCTTGGGCCTTCAATTTTTGGAAGTTTAGCAGCAGCTAATACATGCTTAATGCAAATTTCAACAATGATCTTTAAATTCTCGGCGCTCTGCTAGGGCCTTCTCCTACCCCTCGGGGGCCGATCCGAGGACCTCACTAAACCATCCAATCGGTAGTAGAGACATGCAGTGTGTACAAAGGGCAGGGACTTAATGAACCAGAGCTTATGACCCCCGCTTAGTTGTGATTCTTCTTTCCTGGCAAATAATTGCAATCCCTGATCCCTATCGCGAACGGGGTTCAGCGGGTTACCCACACCTGTCGGTGAAAGATAGACACACGCTGGTCTGTTCAGTGTAGCGCGGGTGCAGCCTCGGACATCTGAGGGCATAACACACCTGTTATTGCTCGATCTCGCAAGTGATCGTGCAATGTAAGGGGTTATTAAAGCCTCTTGGATACTGCTGAAGCCTACTCCTGAATGCTCCTGTGTCTTTCAGGAACTACTTGACTTCTTGATGCTTCTGGGCTTGGGCCTTTAATTTTAGGATTTTTGAAATACATACATACATGCTTAATTTAAATTTCAACATTTATTGTGCAATGTATGGGGTTATTAAATACTCTTGGGTAATGTTTTTTTCAAATTTTCGGATAATTATCACAGTGATAAACTTGAATTTTCCACAATAATATCCATTACACCATTGAACGATTGTTGCGTGTGATTTTTTTTAAGTAAAATAAAATAAAAAAAAAATATGCAGAGGGATGAACTCTGCTTCTTTATTTCATAAAAAAAATTATTTTATAGAAGAATGTCTTTTGGTGGTCCACCGTCCTGCATTATAGAGTCTTCTGGACTCTTGGATATGCGCTTGTTCTTAAACAAAGGTACAAAAATCAAAAATGGCTGGTCAGGACTATGGAGATGCTGTGCCTACATCTTACGGCCACATGAGCCCTGTGGGTGCTTGTGAGATTTGGTCCTTTGTACCCACACGGCGGGGTCCGGGACACAAATTTTGATTTAAATTTCAAATAAAAAAAATCACACATTTCAATGGTCTCCTCATGCTGCAGCCAATTCCAGGCTGCGTCATTCTGGTAATATATAGAGAGCACTCGCTGTCCAAATTTTTCGTTAACATTTTTCGTCAAAAATGTTTGTCTTTTTTTATTAGGGATTGTGAAGCTTTGGTGCGTACTCATGCATCAGCAAACTGCTACCTGTGTCATTCAGGCAATATATGGTTTACTGATGGCGCTGCTGGGCCTGGGTCTGGGAATTTAAACATTTTCTCATAGGTAGCACCCGCTATCCAAAAGTCTTCACAATCCCTCCAAAAAAATACAATTGTAGAAATTTATGAAGCCCTAGTGTGTACTCATGCATCAGCCAACTCCAAGCTGTGTCATTCAGGCAATATATAGGTGGCACCCGCTGTCCTAAATATTCTTAAAATTATTTTAAAAATGTTTGTTTTTTCTTTGGGATTCTGAAGCCCTGGTGTGTACTACACTCTGTCAGCCCGTTGGTCCTGCGACAGTGTGCTACTCCGCCTCCACATCCTCCACTGTGTCTTAAGCCTTCACTGCCCGGACAAGTCTCAGTGGCCCTTCAGCATACCATGTGTGCAGGTCACGGCGGTGTCACGTTGTTCTTCACATGGTTTGCCTTGGCGAGAAGTCTTGGAAAAATGGCCGGTCAGGGCAATGGAGACGTTGCGTCTAAATCTCACGGCCACATAAGCCCTGTGGGGGCTTGTTGGATTTGGTCCTTCGTACCCACATGCTAGGGTCCGGGACACGCAATGGTTGTTTTAAATTTCAAATCAAAAAATGATGCCGCTGTGGAGCCTGGGTCTGGTAATTTCAAATTTTCTCATAGGAAGCACCCGCTTTCCAAAATCTTTTTCAAAAATTTCTAAAATTGTGGTGTTTTTGGGGGGGAATTGTGAAGCCCTGCTGTGTACTCGTGAATCGGCCAACTCCAGGCTGTGTCATTCAGGCAATACATGCTTTACTGATGTTGCTGTGGGGGCTTGTTGGATTTGGTCCTTCGTACCCACATGATGGGGTCCGGGACACTCAAAGTTTGTTTTAATTTTCAAATAAAAAAATTATGGCGCTGCTAGGCCTGGGTCTGGTAATTTCAAATTTTGTCATAGGTAGCACCCGCTATCCAAAACATTTTTCAAAAATTTCTAAAATTGTGGTGATTTTTGGGGGGGGGATTGTGAAGCCCTGGTGTGTACTCGTGCATCAGCCAACTCCAGACTGTGTCATTCAGGCAATATATGGGTTACTGATGCCGCTGTGGGGCCTGGTGCTGGAAAATATCAAATTTTCTCATAGGTACCACCCGCTATCCAAAATCTTCGGTTAAAATTTCTTAATTCATCTTTTAATCTTAGGGATTGTGAAGGCCTAGTGCCTACTCATGCTGCTGGCAACTCTGGGCTGTGCCATTCATCCACTATCTGGTCTCCTCATGCTGCCAACACCTCCATGCTGTGTCATTCAGCCACTATATGGTGTCCTCATGCTGCCAACAACTCCACGCTATGCCATTCAGCCACTATATGATCTCCTCATGCTGCCAACACCTCCACGCTGTGTCGTTCAGTCACTATATGGTCTCCTGACACTGATGCCACCACCTGGCTCTGCAATTGTACTGCTGTGCGGCAGTGATTCTAACAGCAATGCCGGTAATCGGCATGTTATTCTGAATAACAGTATTATTTCACTAATCCAGCACACTCCATATACCCCTATAGAGGCTGTATGTAGGCTAGAAATAGACTTTTTTAATATAGATTTGCCGTAAAAAACAATTGGATCGAAACAAACTTTATCGGAAAATTCGGCGAATTGGCCAAATCAAATTTTTGAAAAGTTCGCTCATCTCTAATACATATCTTCCTTCGTTCCCCCGGTGCCTTCAGTAACCCACTCCGATCTCCGCAACGTTACTCTTCCTGGTTGCCGGTGGTCGGCGAGTCATCATACTGCACTTAGGCAATCACTGGCCGTAGTGAAGAATTGTGTGTCTTGAAGCATTCTCACACTGCCGCTCAGCCTATCGCCGGCCGAGCGGCAGTGTGAGAACGCTTCAAGACACACAATTCTTCACTACACCGGCACCTGCTGCCGGGGCCGAAAACGTCACACTGCCGCTCAGCCAATCGCCGGCCGAGTCGGGACTTCTCTGCGGCCGGTGATTGGCTGAGTGCAATATGACTTGCCGACCACCGGCAACCAGGAAGAGGATCGTGGCGGAGACCGGAGCGGGTTACCAGAGGAGTGAAGCAAGGTATGTATCTATTTCTTTTTTTTTTTTTACTACAGGCAGTATGGGGGACAATTTTTGTATTCTGGAGTTCTCCTTTAAGTAATAAAAAAAAAAAAAAAAAAAAAACAAACAAAACAAAACAAAAAAACCTTATGAGGCTAATTACAATGGCCCAGACATCAAATATGGCAATGAGAATAAATCCCTAGATCAATGTTCTACTCCCATAAATCTGATTCATCCTTCCAACCTCAATGAAGTACAGGTCAGTAGTTCTTCACATACATAATCAATAATACTGTTGCATGTGTATTGTTGCATTGAATAATAATGGCACTTTATTCAGGAGCTTCAGAAAATAAGAAGATACAAAGAAAAAACTTAGGACTGTGTTTCCCAACCAGGGCGCCTCCAGCTGTTGCAAAACTACAACTCCCAGCATGCCCGGGCAGCTGAAGGCTGTCCGGGCATGCTGGGGGTTGTAGTTTTGCAACAGCTGGAGGCGCCATGGTTGGGAAACACTGCTTAGGAGGTATGTTCTGCTCCTAGTTACAGTCAGTCCATGCATTCTTTCCTCTGCAGGTAGCAGGCCACATGTTTGCAGCATTTCAATGTGAATCATCATGATCATGTGTCGGATTACTGTAGGGCTGCACCTTTAAGAGCCCAGTCCCTTCCTGGTTGCTGCATACTATCACCATACAGCTTCCCCAGCAAAACATTGCATTCAAGTCTGCCTATTACTATCTGTTACAACAGCTTCCTGACTGACCTCCCCCCTCCCCTGCTCCGAAAGGCCCCAACCCTGGACATAATTAAGATCCATCCCTGTTCAGAAGACAAACTTCACAGCAGATGAAGCGATTCACAGCAATTCCACAATGCAGGATGCCCTGTAACATTCATCTGCATAGAGGAACACTGCTGGCTGAGCTCAGCTACCCCCCTGCAGCCTGGACAAGGTAGGCGCCTCTCTCTCCTCTTCTGTGCTCTGAATTAACACCTTGATGTCATAATCCATTGTTTCCCGAACAGTGTGCCTCAAGCTTTTGCAAAACCACAACTCCCAGCATGCCCAGACAGCCAAAGACTCCTCTCTCCCTTTGGCTGTGCTCTGAATTAACACCTTGATGCCATAATCCAGTGCTTCTCAACCGGAGTGCCCCCCAGCTGTTACAAAACTACAACTCCTAGCATGCTGAGAGCTGTAGTTTAGCAACAGCTGGAGGCACACTGTTTGCGAGACCATGCCATAATCCAGTGTTTCCTGGCCAGGGTGTGAAGGGTCGGCACTCGGGTCTGTAGTGGTGCCCCCGGTGTCAGTCACAAGTGACGCGTTTCGGCACAAGCCTTTCTTCTCAGACTATCTACTATCGTGTGAATAAACACGTTTACATTTGCAAAAAGGATTCTGTGAGTGCCGGGATTTTTTCACTTTCTAAATTTCCCAACCAGGGTGCCTTCAGCTGCTGCAAAACTACAACTCCTAGCATGCCCGGACAGCCGTTGGCTGTCCGGGCATGCTGGGAGTTGTTGTAGTTTAGCAACAGCTGGAGGCACACTGGTTGGGAAACCATGCCATAATCCGGTGTTTCCCAACCAGGGGGCCTCCAGCTGCTGCAAAATTACAACTCCTAGCATGCCCGGATGCTGGGAGTTGTAGTTTAGCAACAGCTGGAGGCACCCTGGTTGGGAAACACTGCCATAATCCGTAAGTGCAGAGATAAACTCTGCTTCCTTGTGTTCCCCTCAGGGAGTTCACAGTGATATCAGGAAAACACATCACGCATTTGTTCCTCTATTCCCTCTTTTGCAAAACTACAACTCCCAGCATGCCCAGACAGCCAAAAATGCCCCTCTCCCTTTGCCTGTGCTCTGAATTAACATCTTGATGCCATAATCCAGTGTTTCCCAACCAGGGTGCCTCCAGCTGCTGCAAAACTGTAGTTTAGCAACAGCTGGAGGCACACTGGTTGGGAAACCATGCCATAATCCAGTGTTTCCCAACCAGGGTGCCTCCAGCTGCTGCAAAACTAAAACTCCTAGAATGCCCGGAGTTGTAGTTTTGCAACAGCTGGAGGCACTCTGGTTGGGAAACACTGCCATAATCCCTAACTGCAGAGATAAACTCTGCATGGTTGTGTTCCCCTCAGGGAGTTCCCAGTGATATCAGGAAAACACATCACACTAGGTTGGTATGATAGAAAAAGGAGGCATTCTCTCCTCTAGCTGACTTCTAATTTGGGGGCAGGGATATAAAAAGTTTTTGTAACAGAAAGTGATCAGGTTACGTCACACCTAAGCATTGCAGAGAATGGATTTTGGCAAAGGAAGGAGGGATCTTCTGGAGCCATCGCAGTGTTAAGGATCTCTGCAGCTGGAGCCTGCTTGGTTAGTGACAACTCCTACCTTTATTTTATTTTGCATTAACAATTGTATCATGTTTGTCCAGAATGTTTGTACTTGTACTTTTTCCTACCCTTGAAGCCTGGGATGGACAGAAGTATAATTCTACTGAGTTCTGCTCTGTTCTCCAGTATGCTTGAGGTCCGGTGTCCTGCCTTCTATGGTTTAAAGGTGATCTCTAGGTTTAAATAATTGCTTTAAGGGGGCTCTCCTTTCTAAATGTGTAATTCGTGTTTACAGTACTGGATATGTAGCTGCCGCTTGTCCATAAACTCTGTTGGGAATATGTGACTCGCGTCCATGTCTCAACTTTTATCAGGGAAGTAAATTACATAGTATCCACATTTGCTGATCGTTAATCCTGGAGAAGTAATAAAGCACCTTTATAACTCTGGGATTTACTGATATATTAACATTTAAGCCAAAGATGCTGATTACAGATATAGACAAGATTTATACTTGTAATGAAAATTGAGTGGAGCCTGTGAGCCTTCTAGTCCAAAATAGTATCATCAAAGTTTGTTCTCGGTCTTAAAGATATGAGGGTTGCTTGGGGGGGGGGGGGGGGGGGTCACAATAATTTTCCTTTTCAAGAATATATAGTTATAAATATATATGTATCAAGAAGCAATTACATTAAAACCACCTAGTTATTGTGTACGCCCCCCACAGTCAGTCATAACATTAAACCGTTAAAGGAGATATGCAGTGAAAATGTTTTAACTCATCCTGTGCCCGGGCTAAAAAAAAAAAAAAAACTTGAACTCACCTTCCTACATTTCCCTGTTGCAGAGATATCGGCATCCTGTTCCTCCGATGCCGCTGGCTTCGGGTTTCTAAGGCTCGAAATGTCACAGAGCTGTCAGCGTATCGCCGGCCGCAGCGATGTCCCACCTCGGCCGTTGATAGGCTGAGTGCACTGTCATGTAAGGAGCCTGGGCAGCATGGAGAAGGTGGGGCCCGGGCTTCTTACATGATAGTGCGCTCAGCCTATCACCGGCTGTGGCCATACGCTGATGACGCTGTAACATTTTGAGTAGGGATCGACCGATCTTGGACGATTTTGGACGTTATCGGAAATGACCTTACCCATATGCCGATAATGCCGGGGGGTGGGGGAGAAATAGACGGTAACTTATACCGGAATAACGGTATAAGTTATCGGCTATCAGCCTCAAAGTTCACAGATTATCGATATCGGCCCTAAGAAAATCAATATCGGTCGATCCCTAGTTTCGAGCCGAAGGAGCCCCAAGCCAGCAGCACCAGAGGAATGGGACCCCGATATTTTTGCAACGGGGTAATGTAGGAAAGTGGGTTAAAGTAGTTATTTTTTTATTTTTATTTTTTTTGCAGACCGGGCACAGGATGAGTTACAACATTTTTGCCACATATCTCCTTTAAAGGGGTACTCCGGCACTTAGACATCTTATCCCCTATCCAAAGGATAGGGGATAAGATGCCTGATCGCGGGGGGCCCGCCACTGGGGACCCGTGATCTTGCACGCAGCACCTCAGTTAAAATCAGTCCCCGGAGCATGATCGCTCCAGGTCTGATTACCGGCGATCACGCGGCCGGCGGCATGTGACGTCAGGCCTCCGCCCCTCAATGCAAGCCTACGAGATGGGGGCGTGATAGCTGTCATGCCCCCTCTCGTAGGCTTGCATTGAGGGGCGGAGCGTGACGTCACACGCCGCCGGCCGCGTGGTCGCGGGTAATCAGACCCGGAGCGAACACGCTCCGGGGACTGATTACAAATGGGGTGCCGCGTGCAAGATCCCGGGGGTCCCCAGCGGTGGGACTCCCGCGATCAGGCATCTTATCCCCTATCCTTTGGATAGGGTATAATATGTCTAAGCACCGGAGAACCCCTTTAAAGTTCGTATTTTTTTTTTTTTTAGCCCGGGCACAGGATGTTACAAATTTTTTGCCGCTTATCTTCTTTAAGGACAAAGCTCATTTTTGGCCTTGAGGATGCAGCCAATTTCTACTTTTGCTTTTTTTATTTTATATTTTGAATTTTTTTCTTCTCGACTTCTAACAACCATAGGGGAGATTTATCAAAACCTGTGCCGAGGTAAAGTGGTGCAGTTGCTTATATCAACCAATAATTTTGCCTCTTTCATTTATCAGAGGCAATGTGGTTTAATGTGGCAACTGGTCAATTTTTTTTCTCTGCACAGGTTTTCATAAATCTCCCCACACACTTTTATTATTCTATCCACTTAACCTCGTGAGGGCTTGTTTTTTGTGCAATCATTTCTACTTTGTATGATACAACCAAAAGATATCATCTGTGGGGTGGAAATTGAAAAAAAATTCTCAATTTTACAACTGATAGGGGTGTTTGTTTTTTACTTAGTGCTTATGGGAAAACTGATAAGTTATCTTTATTGTGGGTCAATACAATTAAAACAATACCAATCTTTACATGCTTTTCTACTATTTTACTGCTTTAACCCCTTAAGGACTCAGGGTTTTTCAGTTTTTCCACTTTTGTTTTTTCCTCCTTACCTTTAAAAAATTATAATTTCTTTCAATTTTGCACCTAAAAACCCATATGATGGCTTACTTTTTGCGCCACCAATACTACTTTGTATTTTTACCCAAAAATAGAAGGCGAAATGAAAAAAAAAAATGTGCGACAAAATTTAAGAAAAAACGTGATTTTCTAACTTTTGGGGACTTTCGTTTCTACGCAGTACATTTTTCAGTAAAAATGACACCTTCGCTTTATTCTGTAGGTCCATACAATTAAAATGATACCCTACTTATATATAGGTTTGATTTTTGTCATACTTCTGGAAAAAATCATAAAAATTTGAATTTTCTGACCCCTATAACTTTTTTATTTTTCTGCGCACAGGGTGAGATGAGGGCTCATTTTTTGCGCCGTGATCTGATGTTTTTAGCGGTACCATTTTTGTATTGTTTTGACTCATGATATAAAAAGTGACCAAACATTTTGGACTTTGGAATTTTTGTCGCCTTTGATCGGGCGGTTTAATTAACAATATATTTTTTGTAATTCGGGCATTTCCGCACGCGGCGATACCACATGTTTATTTTTATTTAGTTTTTTTTTTTTTTTTATGGCAAAAGGGGGGTGATTCAAAGAAATAAATAAATGATCTTTATTAACTTTTTTTTTTTCCACTTATTTTTTATAGGGGGCTATAACACTGCACACACTGATCTTTTACATTGATCATTGTTATCTCGTAGGACAACATTGATCAATGATTCTGCCGATTGACTGCTCATGCCTGGATCTCAGGCACTGACCAGTCATTCGGCAATCGGACAAGCAGGAGGCAGGTAGGAGCCCTCCTTGTGTGTTCCAGCTGTTCGGGACACCGCGATTTCACTTCAGCGGCCCCGAACAGCCTACTGAGCTAGCCGGGATATGTTTGCTTTCACTTTAGACACGGCGATCAACTTTGAACGCTGCGCCTAAAGGATTAATAGCGCACGGCACAGCGATCTGTGGCCGGGGCCAACTCTCGTTATGGAAAGGGAGCAGGCTCGGGCGTACATGACAAATTTCCTTTAAACAAATAGTTAAAACTTTAACAAAATAAATTATGCTTAAAATTGCCCTTTTCCTACCCCTATAAATAGATTTTCTGTATACGTGGCTGTTTGAGGGCTCATTTTTTGCGCAGTGATTAGTTTTTCCTGATACCACTTTTGTGTATGTGTGACTTCTTGATCACTTTTTAGAATTTTTTTTTTTTTGGATGTGATTTTTTATTTATAAGGGTCTATTTATCGAAATCTTTTGATTGCTATTACTGTTCAGTGCTATGCATTGGCATATAGCATTGGTCATTGATATTGGTGATCCACTTGTATAGCCAGAAAGCAGACCATCCAAATGGGTATCACAGAGCAAGTAAGGAGAGCTCCGGACCACCTTCTTGGTCTCACGAGCCCTGATTTATGCTTGAGATGTCGTGATCAGTATTGATTACGTCATCTAAAAGGTTAATGGTGGCCATAAGTGTGATCATTAATGTCAGCCATAGAAGCGAGTCCTTGGCTGTTGAACCCTGGCAGCTGGGACCCATGGTCTAAAAAGCGAACGCAGCTCCTGCACTTGCTTCATAGATTGTACACCCTGCAGGATATCAGCGTATATCCTTGTTCTCTAAGTACCAGACAGCCAGGGCATACAGGCATACATTTACGTTCTGTGTCCTCTAGGGAAGTTGCCTGTGAGAAGAGATTAGGCTAAGTTTACACGGGGTTAGTGATTCAGTCAGGCGTATCCGTTGGCATCCTGCCGAAAACAGGATGCCTACACATATTGTACTATAGAGCAGTGGACACCATTTATTTTTATTGCCCGAATGGAGTCACTGTTCAGGCCATATGCAATATTATCAGCAGACTGGAGAACGCAATAGACATTACTTTTGAGTCTGCTGAAAAAAGCGCATTTGGAACCATTGAATTGAATGGAAGCTGCTTACAGTATACATCAGTATCCCATTTCCACAATTACACAGTGTGATCCTAGTCTTAGGCTGATTTGAAATTAGAAAATTAGTAAAGCAATGTAATTGCAACTGCTGCCATCCATTAAAAGGGTATTCCAGTATATTTTTTACTTTGACTATGCTACAGGGGCTGTGAAGTTAGTGTAGTTCATAATATAGTGTCTGTACATGTGTGTGATGGTTTTCTCACAATTCTTATGTGATTTTCTCCCCGATATTTATTTTTAACAGCATACAAAATTACTGCTGTCTCACATTTTTCCCAGCTTGCAATGCGGCCTAGACCTGACTGACTAGTCAGCTGATGACAAGGGAGCCTGTCTGCTTCAATGGGTGGAGGGATCGCTTGGTGGGATAGAGGTCAATCTGCAACTAATGCAACAGCTGTAGGCGCCCTGATTGAAAACCACAGGTCTTTTGAATGGATTCAGCTCATTTATGTTTCAATGGGTGGGGTGGCTGATGTGTGGGAGGGAGGAAAATGGAATTATGGGATTTGTAGTCAAAAAAAGAAAACTGAAACGGGAAATACCAGTTCACAAAAAGCTAGCCACAGTATTATGGTAATCTCACAACATAGACATTTAGCCCCAAGACAAGCGCAGATCCTTCATAAGCATGTACATTACTCTCTGCCAGGTACATACTAAAATCACCTTATGGTGGATAACCCCTTTAATGCCCAGTCTCTGCTGATCGCACTAAGGAAAGCGATGGGCACAGCTGAGATAATAAACGTGGGTGCAAAGAGGTTGCCCAAACGTAACACAATTGAAAAAAGATGAAAAAGACTGGCAACCACAAAAAATGCACACCACCATATGTACAAATGAATATAAATATTACTTTATTAGAAAAACCACAAAGGGAGAGACCGTCTTAAAAACACTTAAAAACATGAAATATCCTCTGTCCCCCTATCTCGTGGTGGAAACTGTCCTATGTCTGTGCACCCTCATATATTTTTTCTATGGGTCCAAGTCTTTGAGTATATATTTCCTCAGTTATTTTCCTCATTTAATACTACATATTTTGTTTTTTGGTTAGGAGTATAGGCTTGTTATACACACATATATTTTGGTGCCTTTTGCACTTTGGTGTTGCATTGTTAAGTATATAGTGGCACTGTATTAATTATTGTCCAGGATTATTATCTATATATTATTCATACATACATTTCCCTTGTGTCACATTTTTGGTATTTTTCTGTGTGAGGGCATTGCTTATATTATATTCATTTTCTATGCATATTGCTGTATTTATTCTTTGTGGACTTGGTAGGGTTTATCTGCATTGATTTTGTGGACAGTTTTCCACCGATACGCTATTTAGCGTCAGCTAGGGGGTTGAGGTAGGGTTACATCCCTTCTCTCTGTACATCAATATTTCATGTTTTTAAGTGTTTTAAGACGGTCTCTCCCTTTGTGGTTTTTCTAATAAAGTAATATTTATATTCATTTGTACATATGGTGGTGTGCATTTTTTGTGGTTGCCAGTCTTTTTCTTCTTTTTTCAATTCAGTCTCTGCTGATCAACACATCTTGGTGATTTCTTCACACAAAAAATGGAAATGCTTGCCGAGCCAATCACTAGCCGCAGGGGTAGCACACCTCAGCCAGTATTTAGCTATGCATTTTCTGTGTGTAGAGATATGGACAGGTAAGGTCTAATTATTCTTAAGCCAAACTGAGCTCTTAGACTTGGTTCCCACAGTATTTTGTCCTCATTTTGAAAATCTTTCGATTTTTAGCCAAAACCAGGATTGGAACCAACACAGACAAAAACAAAAATAAAAAAATGTGTCGGACTCATTCCTGGTTTTAGCTAAAAAGACTGATCAGAATGAGCCCCAAAATGAGGGCTAAACACTAAACAAAACACTACGTGGGAACCCAGCCTAAAATAAATATACGAATGTTTAATTTTTTTAGTTTTTTTGCCAAATTTTCATATTTGATTTGAACAGTTATGGTATGTTGATCATGCTTGAGTCCCATCATTCTGCACTTAATACCCCATAATGTCAGAAATATTTTCTAATTTAAGTACTTAATTAAACTACATTTGTCAGTGACTACAGTTTCGGTCTTCTTGAATGTGATGCTACAGAGTTTGCACACCTGGATTAAGGAATATTTAGCAATTCCTTTTGGTAGATCATTTCAAGCTTAGTTATGTTTGATGGGTTCCAAGGCTTTTTTTTTTATTTTTTTATTTTTTTTTTATAAATATCTTAGTAGTTTGCTCCATTCAGTTTTCTATTAATCCTAGCCAATCTACTCATCCGAGCTGCTGAATAACACCCCCACAGTATGATTCGGCCACCACGATGCTTCACTGTAGGGATTGTATTGAGAAGGTGATGAGCAATGCCTGCTTTCTACCAGAT
Source organism: Hyla sarda (assembly GCF_029499605.1). Taxonomy (NCBI): domain Eukaryota; kingdom Metazoa; phylum Chordata; class Amphibia; order Anura; family Hylidae; genus Hyla; species Hyla sarda. The sequence goes on from NC_079199.1 coordinate 67,076,079, forward strand.
CAATGCTTAAAATTGAGGCCAAAAAGTTAAATCTTGGGCATTCATGTTTCTTTCATGCATGGTTTCTTTCTGGCTATTCCTAACCCTATTCCTAACCTAAAACCCATTGGTGGGGTGCTGCAGTGATGATTGACCTACTGGGATTTTCTACCATATGCACAGGATATTTTGGAGCTCAGCCAGAGTGACCATTGTGTTTTTTTGGTCACCTCTCTTACCAAGCCCCTTCTCTCCTGATAACTTAGTTTGGTGGGGCAGCTTGTTTTAGAAAGGGTCCTGATTGTTCCAGACTATTTACAAATGATAGAGGCCACTGTGCTCTTGGGAAATATCAGTTCAGCAGAGTTTTTTTTTCATACACTTCTGCAGTTCTTTGCCTCCACACAAAACTCTGTAGGCAGTTATTTCCATCTCATGGTTTTACTGCAGCACAGTATAGCTGTCAGTACTACACTGACATACAGCCTGTGCGATCCAGCCTATGGCTAGACCTCTAAGGCTGCCATACTAGGGAGACAGGAGGCCATCAGTTGGCAAGCATTCTTGGGATTGCCGTTGGTGAACAGGGGGAGCCCCATCGCCCTGTCAATCCCATAGATGCTGTGATCAGGTTTGATCACAGCATCTATGGGGTTAATGCAGGCGAGACCGATGTGATTGACAGTCGGATCCCGCTGTCGATCTCCTGCAGTGCATCATGCTATTCAGGAGAACACTAGGACGTATGCATAATTCCACTTGCATGAACATGTCAGCAACTGGGATATATGCATATGTCCTAGGGCGGGAAGGGGTTAAAGACAATAGGAGGCTGCTTCACTAGTATTCCCAAGCGGAATTTGTCCTCTCTAAAACTCTATAGTGTAAATGCACCCTTAGTGTTGTCTTGTTCCCAGCCTGGGATATCCCAGGGGTACTTTCTATTGGGGGTAAATGAAAAAAAAAAATGTATATGGTGGCCGCAGCCACTGGTCACTACTTCTAAAGTGGTTGCGACTGTCTGATCTTGGAGTGGCAGAGGGCACCTGATTGTACGAGGATCTGAATTAAATTTGGGCCCTAGAAAAGTTTTATAGTGGGGGACATACTAGTCCCCCTAGCTAATAGGGGGACTTTCTACTTCTTTTGCAGTGTACAATTTTATATAATGTATCTCATTTGCATAAGTAAAAAACAACAATAGTTGCAACTTAATACGTGCTCAGATGGAAAAGTCCTTTTTAAGCAACCCTGTGTAGCTGAAAAAGGACTTTTTCATTTGAGCAATAAGAGATGGGGGACTTATATGAATGGGGGAGAGGGGAACTCTACAACAGAAACACCATTGGTTGGTCCATCTTTTATCTGAGTGATAGGAGGGACATACCTGGCTAATAAGGGGACATACTTGACTAATGGGGGTGGGGGGCATACAGTACCTGGCTTTCTAGAAAGGGGGGGGGGAATATAACATGGCTAATGAGGAAAATACTTTTGTAAAAGGAAACTGAATCAGTGTGGAGAGGATATGGAGGAAAAAGCAACTATAATAATTGCAAACATGTTGCTGATATGGGGGTTCAGTTTTTAGAAATGCACTGCCAAGGGGTACTTGGGCCAAAAAAAGATTGTGAACCACTGCTGTAGACAGTTGTTTCAGGGACTTTGCCTTTTCTCATGGTAGCTGGTGAGATGTGTTTTCGGAGAAAAGTTTAGTTTGACTAATATCAAATGAGCTATTCTCCAGAAAGTAGAAAATTATTTTATATTTCTTATGGAGCATTACCTTTAAAAAAAAAAAAAAGGTCTGGATGCATGAACTGGATCTCTGTATTGAGTAGTAATTAAATATTAGGCTGTCCCAAACAAATATTTTCAGGTGATGCAAGAAACATTTAGAAGCATGTCTGTTAAATATTCTGATGAAACAGATTTACTTTTTGTCCCCATTGACACCCAAATTATTTGTACAAGTTGGGTTATTTATCTTTGGGTCTGCATTAACCTTTTACATTTACAGGTTTTATTTGAGAGGTGAACAGTTAACTTAAAAACAGTGTAAATATGCTGCTAATTTGTTCCATCTTGGGCTCCCTGGATTTATGTCTATGACATTTATGAGAACTCAACTGATTGGGTAGTTTTTCTCCCTTTTTGTCTCTATATGACCAGGTTAGGATGTCTGGTCATTGTGGTCTGATATGAGATTTCTAGCATCCCTGAGGGGGAACAATGCGGCTGCAGCAAAGGAATGCAGGGTTGGGTTTCTGAGGAATGCCACCTTTTCCCATATTGGTTTTATTAAAGGTCTTCAAAGAGAATAGAGGCTGTTGGGGGAGGGTGGGGCATGAAAACAGCTGGCCTGGGGTGCTTGACACTTGTAGGCCAAGGGTCTTGGCAGCTAATATACAGGCTCTTAAAATTCTCTTCTACAACATCACATTAGAGGAAGTAATTGGAGTGCAGAGAACAATGTGATAATTACTTGATAAGGTATAACCTTTTTATTGTCCTACAAAACTGTCTTATCCATTCTCCGAACAGCAGGAGAAAAGTGGTTTGTCCAGCGCAGCAGAAGATATGATCATTTGTAAATCGCAAGATGCATGCTGCAGCCTTTTCCTTCCTTTTAACTGATATTTTTAATTTTAGGCAGATATCATAATTTACAAATTTGGACTCGCTGATCACTGTCATAAGACACCAGTTTCCATGAGTTTGAACATTTTAATGCAGTCAGAAACCACCCTGCTAATATTACGTTGTACATGTTGTTTGGGCCTTCATCATGGATTTATTATTAGGTATTTTTATTGTGACCCACAGGATCTAAAATGACATCCATTATGAAGGTGTTCTTTGGGTAGAATCAGGCAAGACCAGTATTTTTTTTTTTGCATGTTTTATGGCCTTTACCATTGACAACTGTGTTACTCTATGTACTTGTTGCACAAGATCATTGTTATATTTTCATGTTCTCAAAAATATAATAAAAATATTAAACAGAAAACAAAACTAGGCACACTAGGTTCTAAGTGAAATTCAAAAGCTCACAGTTCACAGCCAATCTATCCTTAGGGTGCTAATACATTATGCAGATAACAGTTTCCAAGTAACCCCATAGAAGAATAAATAAAATGTAACACTCACCAGTGAATTTTCGTATCTTTCTACAGTTAATTGCGACTCAACAGCAGTACAACAAAAATTCTACTGACATGCTGGGAGGAGTTGTACAGGAGCATGACAGAGGCGACAAGCTGTTTAACATAATTACATCAATAATTTGGCCTTCTAGGCTGGAAGAAGGGCCACAATGGTATGAAACACGCTGTGGCCTCTGCCACGCCTGTTTTTACCACTGTTGAGATGCAATACACTGCTGGTGAGTGTTATGTTTCTTCGAGTACATTATTTGAAAACTGTTATTTGCATAACATATTAGCAAAACATATTTGATGTGGAAATTCCAAACTTTAAATATTATTGATCCCAAACAGTGTAAACGAGAGAAAAAAAATACCAAATGCAGGAATTACTAAATTTTGGTCACACCACATCCTAGAAAAAAATGATTAAAAAAAGAATTAAAAAGTCCCATTGACACCAAAACTATAGGTCACAACACAAACAATGAGCAGGCTCTGTAGACAAAAAAGTTAAAAAGTTATTAGAGGCCCAAATATGACAAAGTATAACATTTTTGTTTTATTTTTTAATAAAGTAGTAAAACATAAAAAAAATTATATAAATTGGGTATTGCTATAACTTAACAGAAGTAAAAAAAAATTGCAGATTTTCTTTTTGCTGCCTTTTTTGTTTCCAGTCGCCGAAACTGAAAGTCAGAATCATGTGAAACCCAATACCCCCCTATCCTTTTTTATTTCATTTACTTAATTGTGAACCACACCTTGTTTTGGCTTCAAAACTCCAAAACCCGGTCAATACATGAATGTGTAATAGTACCCTGAGTCTTTCATGGAGCTACTTTTGAGTGGTGATCTTCATGGTGTATATTGATATATGTTTTGTGTTTATAAATTATTACAATGTTAAATCCCAAAAGTCACAAGAAAAATGTCTTGATGTTTCATTCCTGGGATATTTTTAGTTGCTGGTATTTCCAGTGAAAATAATGGCATTCTGGGTAATAATTGCTGGACAGTGCAGTGTTTATCTCTTCTGTCAATAGAGTTTTTGGAATTTTTGCATGCGTTACTGTTCTCCTTGAATTGTGCAACTTGTTTGTGTTACTTTTATGAAAGGCTTTTTTGTATTGATGTCTGCTAAAACATCTGTTTGTCAGATCTGTCCTCCAGAAGCCCCTGAAAGAATGTACATTAATTACAACCAGAAGGGCTAGTGATTGATCAAGCTGATACTGAACTAGAGGGAGGCAGTAAACCCAGAAGAACACATTATTGAAATGCATTTTCAGACAGTAATCTTCCAGGGTCTGCCAGGCCGTGCAAACATAACATCATGTGTATGGTCAGCTTAACCCCTTAAGGACCCAGCCATTTTACACCTTAGGACCCAGCCATTTTTTTTATACATCTGACCACTGTCATTTTAAACATTAATAACTCTGGAATGCTTTTAGTTATCATTCTGATTCCGAGATTGTTTTTTCGTGACATATTCTACTTTTAACATAGTGCTAACATTTTTTGGTAACTTGCATCCTTTCTTGGTGAAAAATCCCCAAATTTGATGAAAAATTTGAAAATTTTGCATTTTTCTAACTTTGAAGCTCTCTGCTTGTAAGGAAAATGGATATTCCAAATAATATTTTTTTATTCACATATACAATATGTCCACTTTATGTTTGCATCATAAAATTGACAAGTTTTTTTTACTTTTGGAAGACACCAGAGGGCTTCAAAGTTCAGCAGCAATTTTCCAATTTTTCACAAAAAGGGTCTTCATCTTAAAATACCCCACAAATGACCCCATTATAAAAACTGCACCCCCCAAAGTATTCAAAATGACATTCAGTCAGCATTTTAACCCTTTAGGTGTTTCACAGGAATAGCAGCAAAGTGAAGGAGAAAATTCACAATCTTCATTTTTTAGACTCGCATGTTCTTGTAGACCCAATTTTTGAATTTTTACAAGGGGTAAAATGAGAAAATGTATACTTTTATTTATAGCCCAATTTCTCTCGAGTAAGCACATACCTCACTCTTTGTAAAGTGTTCGGCGGGCGCAGTAAAGGGCTCAGAAGCGAAGGAGCGGCAAGGGGATTTTGGAGAGTACGTTTTTCTGAAATGGTTTTTTGGGGGCATGTTGCATTTAGGAAGCCCCTATGGTGCCAGAACAGGAAAAAAAAACCACATGGCATACCATTTTGGAAACTAGACCCCTTGAGGAATGTAACAAGGAATAAAGTGAGCCTTAATACCCCACAGGTGTTTCACGACTTTTCCATATGTAAAAAAAAAAAAAATAAATACATTTCACTAAAATGTGTGTTTCCCCCCATATTTCACATTTTTGCAAGGGTTAATACCCCCAAAATTTGTAACCCCATCTCTTCTGAGTATGGAAGTACCCCATAAGTTGACCTGAAGTGCACTACGGGCGAACTACAATGCTCAGAAGAGAAGGAGTCATATTTGGTTTTTTGAGAGCAAATTTTGCTCGGGGGCATGTCTCATTTAGGAAGCCCCTATGGTGCCACGACAGCAATAAATACCCACATGGCCTACCATTTTGGAAACTAGACCCCTTGAGGAACGTAACAAGGAATAAAGTGAGCCTTAATACCCCACAGAGGTTTCACGACTTTTGCATACATAAAAAAAAAAAAAAAAAAAAAAAAACATTTTCACTGAAATGTTTCCCCCCCCCCCCCCCCCCAAATTTCACATTTTTGCAAGGGTTAATAGCAGAAAATACCCCCCAAAATTTGTAACCCCATCTCTTCTGAGTATGGAGGTACCCCATAAGTTGACCTGAAGTGCACTACGGGTGAACTACAATGCTCAGAAAAGAAGGAGTCATATTTGGCTTTTTGAGAGCAAATTTTGCTCGGGGGGCATGTCGCATTTAGGAAGCCCCTATGGTGCCAGGACAGCAAAATAACCCCCACATGGCATACCATTTTGGAAACTAGACCCCTTGAGGAACATAACAAGGGGAACAGTGAGCATTTACCCCCCACTGGTGTCTGTCAGATCTTTGGATTTTTAATTTGCACAGCCCACTGTTCCAAAGATCTGTCAGACACCAGTGGGGTGTAAATTCTCACTGCACCCCTCATTACATTCCGTGAGGGGTGTAGTTTCCAAAATGGGGTCACATGTGGGGTTTTGTTTTTTTGCGTTTGTCACAACCGCTGTAACAATCAGCCACCCCTGTGCAAATCACCTCAAATGTACATGGTGCATTCTCCCTTCTGGGCCTTGTTGTGCGCCCCCAGAGCACTTTGCGCACACATATGGGGTATCTCCGTAGTCGGGAGAAATTGCATTAAAAATTTTGGGGGGCTTTTTTTCCCCCTTTTACCTCTTGTCAAAATGAAAAGTATAGGGCAACACCAGCATGTTAGTGTAAAAAATTTATTTTTTTACACTAACATGCTGGTGTAGACTCCAACTGTTCCTTTTCATAAGGGGTAAAAGGAGAAAAAGCCCCCCAAAATTTGTTAGGCAATTTCTCCCGAGTACGGTGATACCCCATATGTGACCCCAAACTCTTGCCTTGAAATACGACAGGGCTCCAAAGTGAGAGCGACATGTGCATTTGAGGCGTGAATTAGGGATTTGCGTTGGGGTGGACATTGGGAATCACTGGCGTAGAATACCCCTAACAGGGTGCCTCCAGCTGTTGCAAAACTCCCAGCATGCTTGGACAGTCAACGGCTGTCCGGCAATACTGGGAGTTGTTGTTTTGCAACAGCTGGAGGCTCCATTTTGAAAACAGTGGCGTACCAGACGTTTTTCATTTTTATTGGGGAGGGGGGCTGTGTATGGGTATGTGTATATGTAGTGTTTTTTACTTTTTATTTTATTTTGTGTTAGTGTAGTGTAGTGTTTTTAGGGTATAGTCACACGGGCAGGGGATTACAGCGAGTTTCCCGCTGCGAGATTGAGCTGCCGTGCAAAATTTGCTGCATCGCAAACTTGCAGCCTGATGCTCACTGTAAGCCCCTGCCCATGTTAATGTACCCTGTACATTCACAGGAGGGGGGGAATCCCCAGCTGTTGCAAAACTACAACTCCCAGCATGCACAGTCTATCAGTGCATGCTGGTAGTTATAGTTTTGCCACAGCTGGAGGCACACGGGTTGGGAAACACTGAGTTAGGAAACAGACAATGTTTCCCAACCAGTGTGCCTCCAGTTGTTGCAAAACCACAACTCCCAAACATTCTCAGGCATGCTGGAAGTAGTAGTTTGGCAACATCTTTAGAGCCATCTTTAGAGCCGAACTATAACTCCCAGCCTGCTTGGAGTTGTAGTTTTGCAACATCTGGAGGACTACAGTTTGCAGACCACTAATACAGTGGTTCCCAATCTGTGCCCTTCCAGATGTTGCAAAACTACAACTCCCAGTATGCCAAAACTGTCCAGGCATGCTGGGAGTTGTAGTTCTGCAACATCTGAAGGGCCAGATGTTACAGAACTACAACTCTCAGCATGCCTGGGCAGTAAGGGCATGCTGAGGATGTGTAGTTTTGCAACATCTGGAAGGGCACAGTGGTGCCAAAACTGCAGACCTCCAGATGTTGCAAAACTGCAACTCCCAGCATGCCCAGACGCCAAGGGCTGTCTGGGCATGCTGGGAGTTGTAGTATACAGGGTTGCAATACAGCAATGCATGTCGCTTTACGGCGACATGCATTGCTGTAAAGGGCCTGACCGCGGCTGAAGATCCACTCACCTGTCGCCGCCGCCGCCGTCTTCATCCGGGATCCGGGTCTTCAGGGACGAGGTAAGTACCGGGGCTGGGCCCCAGCACTCCCCCCGTCCCCCACAGTGTCCTCCGGTCTTCCTCCCATCTTCTCCGGACTTCCAGGGGCCGGGCAGGGCGGGAGGAAGTAAACCCCCCCCCCCCCTGCGATTGGTCGATTAGCTAACCAACGGATTGCAGGGGATAGGAGGAGGTGGCAGGCTTGCCACCTCGCTCCTAGCCTCCAACATGGTCCTGGTTGTCTGTGACAACCGGGATCATGCAAAATTACCGGGCAGTCGGTTCCCAGAGACCCGATCAGCCTGGTATCGTCGCAGATCGCAGGGGCCATTTCCCTCACGATTTGCGACGATCGCCGACATGGGGGTCTACATGGCCCCCCTCGACATTTGCCCTGGATCCCTGCTGAAGGATTTCAGCAGGGATCCGCTTCCGATCTCTGCGGGGTGAGTGGCGGAGACCAGGAAAAGACCATGACGTATGCATACGTCATGGGTCCTTAAGGGGTTAATTCTTAATATTTTGGTCTGCTATGACAACAGGAGTGAATTGCACTATGTACAGGTATTATAGAGCATTTAGTCTAATAACCTGTTCTGCCTTACATTTACCACTATACAGGTAATGCTAGTAAAGCCAGCTTAGAGAAGACCACGTATACTCTGAGGATCATTAGCTACAATCATGGAGCTTAAACCATTGCCGTCATTAAAAACCACTTTTGGTATGTTGCTCAGACACGTCAGAAGTTGTGGATGTGTCAACCCCTTTCTCTGTTTTTACACCCCAACTGCCAGATCTTAAAGGGGTACTCCGCCCCTAGACATCTTATCCTCTATCCACAGGATAGGGGATAAGATGTCTGATCGTGGGGTAGAGCTGGGCGGTATGACCAAATATGTGTATCACAGTATTTTTGTAACTTGTGGCGGTTCCACGGTATTTCTTTCACCCCCCCCCCCCCCCAAATCATGTTACCCGCCATCGCTGTTCTGCTCACCCAAAATAATTTTACCCGCCAGCGCTGTTCTGCTCCCCCCAAATCATGTTACCCACCAGCGCTGTCCAGGCATGCTGGGAGTTATAGTTTTGCAACAGCTGGAGGTCCGCAGGTTGGAGATCACTGCTGTATCCCTATGCCCGGGCTGCAAAAGATAAACAAAATAAACTTTAACTTGCCTATGTCGGCCTTACGCTGGGGACGAGAACGTCTGAGAGCCACCAGCCTATCACCGGCCGCAGTGATGTCCCGCCCCGGGCAGTGATAGGCTGAGCCCACTGTCATGTAAGAAGCTGGCTTCTTACGCTGAGCCCACTGTCATGTAAGAAGCCAGCTTCTTACATGACAGTGGGCTCAGCCTATCACTGGCCGGGGCGGGACATCACTGTGGCCGGTGATAGGCTGAGCCCACTGTCATGTATCACTGGCCGGGGCGGGACATCGCTGCGGCCGGTGATAGGCTGACGGCTCTCAGACGTTCACGTCCCCAGCGTAAGGCCGACGTAGGTAATTTAACCCCTTAAGGACCAAGGACGTACCGGTACGTCCTTGGTCCTGCTCTCCTGATATAACGCGGGGTTACACAGTAACCCCGCGTCATATCACGGCGAGCCCGGCATCATAGTGAAGCCAGGACCCGCCTCTAATAGCGCACAGCTCGCTATTAACCCTTTAGCCGCGCGCTCAGAGCTGAGCCGCGCGGCTAAAACGAAAGCTGCCGGCTAGCTCAGTCGGGCTGTTCGGGATAGCCGCGGCAAAACCGCGGCATCCCGAACAGCTTACATGACAGCGGGAGGGCCCCTACCTGCCTCCTCGCTGTCTGATCGCCGAATGACTGCTCAGTGCCTGAGATCCAGGCATGAGCAGTCATGCGGCAGAATTGTCGATCACTGGTTTCCTATGAGAAACCAGTGATCAATGATGAAGATCAATGTGTGCAGTGTTATAGGTCCCTATGGGACCTATAACACTGCAAAAAAAAAAAAGTGAATAAAGATCATTTAACTCCTCCCCTATTAAAAGTTTGAATCACCCCCCTTTTCCAATAAAAAAAAAAAGTGTGTAAATAAAAATAAACATATATGGTATCACCGCGTGCGGAAATGTCCGAATTATAAAAATATATCATTAATTAAACCGCTTGGTCAATGGCGTGCGCGCAAAAAAATTCCAAAGTCCAAAATAGTGCATTTTTGGTCACTTTTTATATCATTTAAAAATGAATAAAAAGAGATCAATAAGTCCTATCAATGCAAAAATGGTACCGTTAAAAACTTCAGATCACGGCGCAAAAAAATTAGCCCTCATACCGTCCCATACACGGAAAAATAAAAAAAAGTTAGGGGTCAGAAGATGACAATTTTAAACTTATTAATTTTCCTGCACGTAGTTATGATTTTTTCCATAAGTCTGACAAAATCAAACCTATATAAGTAGGGTATCATTTTAATCGTATGGACCTACAGAATAAAGATAAGGTGTCATTTTTACCGAAAAATTTACTACGTAGAAACGGAAGACCCCAAAATTTACAAAACAGCGTTTTTTCTCTCAATTTTGTCGCACAATGATTTTTTTCTGTTTCACTGTAGATTTTTGGGCAAAATGACTGACGTCATTACAAAGTAGAATTGGTGGCGCAAAAAATAAGCCATCATATGGATTTTTAGGTGCAACATTTAAAGAGTTATTTTTTAAAGGAAAGGAGCAAAAAACGAAAATGCAAAAACTGAAAAAACCCGGTCCTTAAGGGGTTAAAGTTCATTTTGTTTTATCTTTTGCAGCCCGGGCATAGGGATACAGCGTACAGCAGTGGTCTCCAACCTGCGGACCTCTGGGAGTTGTAGTTTTGCAACATCTGGAGGTCCGCAGGTTGGAGACCACTGGCGTACAGTATAGAGTTCCAGCGCAGGCGGCCCGCAACAAAGAGGAGGAGGGCAGTGCTTGCGGGTGACATATGTGAATAGTACCCCGCTGGGCTGATAATGAATTGGGGGGGAAAAGAACAGCGCTGGCGGGTAACATGATTTGGGGGGAGCAGAAGAGCGCTGGCGGGTCACATAGGATTAGTTCCCCGATGTGGGGACAGCACAGCGCTGATTCATTCATTCCCGAGGGGGAGGGGCCCAACCGGTATTGCGGTATGGAAAAAAATTCATATCGTGCAGCACAATAATTTCGATATTCGGTATGAACCGGTATACCGCCCAGCCCTATCGTGGGGTCTCTCTGCTGGGGACCCCCACAATATCCCTGCTGCACTCAGCGTTCGTTTAGAGCACTGGGCGCAGTGCCGGTGGCTCGTGACGTCACACCCCCTCCTATAGACTTGCATTGAGGGGGGGGCGTGGCTGTGACGGCACGAGCCTCCGCCCTGCATCGCCAGTCATCCGGCACAGAGCGGAGTTCGCATCATGCCCCGGATGTCTGGGGTACCGCAGCCGAGATCGCCGGAGTCCCCAGCGGCGGGACTCCCACGATCAGACATCTTATCCCCTTTCCTTTTGGGTAGGGGATAGGATGTCTAGGGGTGGAGAACCCTTTTAAGCTTTAGTACTTGGAATGGTGCATATCCAGTGCCTTAGAGCCCCTGTGCTACCACCTCCATGGAGGGGGAAAAAAAACAATTTGCATTCATAGTAAGGTTTTCCCAATTTCTGACCACTCTCCTATTCAAGCGTTACTGTCATTAAAAACATGCTGCTTAGATATGTCAAAAGTTGATTGTATCAGGTTTTACTCCTGACACTATCTGTGATTGTGAGATACTGAATAAACTTGGGAAGCAGGCGGCATTTTACTCTACGCCACAGCTGGCTGGCAGATCCGATTCTCTGCGTAGAAGTGTATGAAGAGAAAAGGTCTGATCTGCCAGCTGGTTGGGGAGTACAACTCGGTGCTGCTGGTTTCCCCAGGTTATATCTCACCATCACAACTGATCTCAGAAGTGATACCTGATGCAATAAACAATCTGTGACATGTCTGAGCAACGTGTCAAAAGTTATTTTTAATGGCAGTAACGCTTTAATAAGAGAGTGGTCAGAAATTGGGAAATCTGTACTATTTGCAAATTTTTGCAAGCTCTGCTTTTATGACTTTTACATTAGCTATACTGTTTTTTTTCCTTGTTTTTTTTTTGTTGTATGCATGTATCACACTCCTGAGTTGTGTTGTACACCATATAAGATGGCATTTTTCTAAAATATAAAATTTTCATGCTTTTTTCAATGGAGCATTGCTTAAAAAAACGTCATACACCCTGATGTCTTAAGTATGTAAATTGATTGATTTTATGAGAAGAAAGTTGCCCTAGTGATCAGCCAGTATACATAGAAACTCCTAACCTCCTCTTTTTGGTCACATACTTGACCTTATTTTTACCTGCTTTAGGTTAGGTATAAAACAATCAAACACACCTCCTCACATATCTGACCATAACTTCCTTATATTATCTTCTTGCTTCTCTTTTACTGTCCCCCCCCTCCCCCCCAGTCCAGAACCTATCACACTCTTGTAGGAACCTTTAACATATTAAAGGAGTACTACTACTAGTACCCAATACATCTTATCCCCTATTTGCAGGAGCCATGGCCCCATACAGGAGATCATGGGGGTCCCTGCATTCAGACCCCCCACGATCTCCTGTACGGGGCCCTCGCTCTTCCACGGCTCTCCCCGTGCAGGAGGTGTGTCGGCCGCAGCATGACACCCTGCCCAACATGTCCCCTCCATGTTTTTCTATGGAAGAGGCTGAGATGCAGAGTTGGTGCATCCCCGCCTCTCCCATAGAGCTGAATGGAGGGGGCGTGTCTGTCGACCTCTTAGTGAGGTCGATGACATGAACATTAGCCGCGCAGAGCTGCGGCAGTGCTGGGTCGTCGTACAGGAGATCGTGGGGGGTACCAGCGGTCGGACCCCGTGTGATCAGATACTTATCCCCTACTCTGCAGATAGGGGATAAGTTGTATTAGGCTGCAGTACACCTTTAATGGGGTACTCCACTGTTAGATATCTTATCCCCTATCCACACATCCACCCCTCAATGCAAGTCTATGGAAAGGGCCTCACGCCCCTCCCATAGACTTGCATTGAGGAGGCTTGGCCGTGACATCACGATGCCCCATCTCCTGCACCGCCCGTCATCAACCTCAGAGAAAACTTAGCTCCGGGCTGCTGAGGTAACGGGCTGCTACAGGGGGGGGGATCTTATCCCCTAGCGGAGTACCCCTTTTAACATTCACATACTCTTTTACTCACCTCGGCTCTCATCACAAACACACACACCCCTAAGCTGCAGATTGCTAGTGGAAGAAAACTCTCTCTAAAGATGACTTCAAAGCATGCAAGCACTCCTCACTTTTAAGTTTACACTCACTTTTCAACCCCTGGCAACACTTTAAGGCTGGGATTCCACGTGGCATTTTTGTGAAAAGACATTTACCCAGCAAAGATTATTTATTTTTTCCTATTGTAGACAAGCTACGAAGCTGGTTTCATAGGAAGATAATTAGGCATTGTTCTTGCACTGTAGGCAGATATGTAGGTAATTGCATAGAAACAATGCCATAATATCACCATCATGTGTCACACAGCTAATTATTGTGATAAACAAGACACAAGTGGTGACACTGGGTCCAATAAAAGGATTAGGATTTATTTAATTTACCGTAATTATTTATTACCCATAATCTGTGGCTTAATCTGGAGGTGCACATAATTTAAAGGGGTTATCCACCATAAGGTGATTTTAGTACATACCTGACAGGCAGTAATGGACATGCTTAGGAAGGATCTGCACTTGTCTTGGGGCTAAATGGCTATGTTGTAAATTTACCATAACACTGTGTGGCTAGCTTTTTGTGAACTGGTATTTCCTTTTTCAGTTTTCTTTTTTTGCCTAAAAATCCCATCATTCCATTTTCCTCCCTCCCACACATCAGCCACCCCACCCATTGAAACATAAATGAGTTGCATCCATTCAAATGACCTGTGGTTTTCAATCAGGGTGCCTACAGCTGTTGCATAAGTTTCATATTGATCTCTATCCCACCAAGCGATCCCTCCACCCATTGAAGCAGACAGGCTCCCTGTCATCAGCTGACTAGTGAGCCAGGTCTTGGCCGCATTGCAACCTGAGAAAAATCTGAGACGACAGTCATTTTGTATGTTGTTAAAAATAAATATTGGGGTGAAAATCACAGAAGAATTGTGAGAAAACCATCACCCACAGGTATAGACACTATATTATGAACTACACTAACTTTACAGCCCATGTAGCATAGTCAAATAAAAAAAATTCCTGGAATACCCCTTTATTCAAGGGATAATTTGTTGTGTGAAGTCACTATTGATAATTTTCTGAACTCTCCACTTTGTCCTTTCTGAAACTCTGGGCATGTAGAGACTAGATTAGGAATTCCGTCTGTTGTAGACTTATAATCCTAATAATTATTTAATTCAACATTTATTTTATTAGGTGTCAATTTAGCAAACCCTGTACTGCTACAAACAAATGTCACCATAAGAACTGTGAACTTATGGAACAGTCTACCTCAGGAACTGGTCACAGCAGGAAAAAATTACAGCTTTAAAACAGGGTTAGATACATTCCTGGAACAAAATAACATTAATACTTATGAAGAAATATAAAATCCCATCCCTTCCCCAATATCGCGCCACACCTCTACCCTTCAATTTCTACCTCTACCCTTCAAACTTGAACTCAAGGGGCTCTGTCACCAGTACAGTTCACTGCAATAGTTACCTATTGCAGTGTATTGTGCTGTAGCCACAATCCTATTACATCCTGCCTCATGACAGACCTGGTGCATGACAACCGCCGCACTGCACCCAATGACTGTTTCCCAAGGGGGTGTCAGTTGACAAGGAAAGGGGAGGGGAGGAGAAACATTCCTCTCTCCCCCCCCTCCCCTCCCCTTTCCTTAACTGTTTAGGTGCTGTGGTCAATAGTGGCTACAGCATCTAAGAAGCTGAATAGCTGGGACCAGCATTATTGCCAATGTTCGCTGTTTAAGGTAGGTGCTAGTTGTATAACAGACAGCACAACGTGTATTGAGTTCTTCAGCTCACTCTATACATCTATCCTGAAATTATAATGTACAAGTACACAAAAGCTCAGGAAAGGACTAGTGAATTGAGAATACAAATGTTTGAGGTGATTCAGTTTAGATAGCTGTCAGCCAAACAAGTCTTACAGCTGTCTGAAATGTATGGCATCTTTACAAATATCCATACTACTACTCATCACAATGATCAGTGTAATTTGGATATGTATATATCCAATACAGGAATGATAATGTAAAGTGTGATGATGATGTAGTACTAAACACATTCCATTCCATCTGTCCCATCGTAATATACAGTGGTCCCTCAAGTTACAATATTAATTGGTTCCGGGACGACCATTGTATGTTGAGACCAGAACTCTATGGAAACCTGGTAATTGGTTCTAAAGGCACCAAAATGTCATCCGAAAATAGGAAAAAGTGAGAATTAAAGAAAAATAAGTAGATAACTAATATAGATAAAGCAAATCCTGTGACGACCCGTCTTGGGGATTAACTCTGGAATCGTCCTGGACTACGCCACAGGATGAGTTTCTTCTCGATAAACCAGCAAACAAACGTTTATAATGCAAATCTGGCACCTTGCCAGTTTTATTAGACTGGTTGCAGGGAAAGAAAAACAAAAAGCAGGAACAAAACAAAATCCTAGACCGTCTGGTCACTGACTAAACAGATCAGCTTGTCCTGACTAACAACCGCTGAGCTTCCCTCAGTCGGTTAAACGTATGTCCCCTGCAACCTTCTACTCACAATTCATGTCACTCTTTGAGCCTCTCATAGCTCGGGCTGTGTACTCCTCAGCAGGCTCTGTCTCTTCCCTACAGCCCACTTGCAGTCTCCTAGGAAGAGCCCACATTAGACTGTCTCCATCTCATATACACACCTCCCTTCCCTCCTGCCTCATTACTTAACCTCTTCAGGACGCAGGGCGTATGGATACGCCCTGCATTCCGAGTCCTTAAGGACACAGGGCGTATCCATACGCCCGTGGGAATTCCGGTCCCCACCGCTAGCCGGTTGGGGACCGGAGCCGGATGCCTGCTGAAATCATTCAGCAGACATCCCGGCATATCGCCCAGGGGGTCATTATGCCTCCCCATGTCGGCGATGGTCGCAGATCGCTGGACAATTCAGTCCAGCGATCTGCGGCGATTCCGGGTCAATCGGGTCTCCAGTGACACGGAATTACTGGCTGAGCCAGCTGGGGTGAGGTGGCACTGGTGTCACCTCACGATCGCCCTGATTCGTCGGCTGGTTTACCGGCCGACCAATCAGGGCGCCTGCTGCTGGTGTCACTCCGTGAGCGGGAAGAAGACCCTGGGTGCTGGGGACCCCGATCCCCGACGTCCCTGTTGGGATTGGGGCCCCAGGAGCGACGGCCGCGGCGAGGGACTGTCCTGCGACGGAGCAGCAGCAGGAGGTGAGTGACAGCCTCCTGCTGTTGCTTGGCAACAGCTCCCAGCATGCAAAAAGGGCATGCTGGGAGCTGTAGTTATGCAACAGCAGGAGGCAGACCACCACAACTCCCAGCATTCCCTTATGGGCATGCTGGGACTTATGGTTTTGCAACAGCTGGAGGCACATTTTTTCTTTGGAAAAGTGTACCTTCAGCTGTTGTATAACTACAACTCCCAGCTTGCACAAACAGCTAAAGTGCATGCTGGGAGTTGTAGTGGTGCATCTGCTGGTTGCATAACTACAACTCCCAGCATGCCCATTGGCTGTCGGTGACTGCTGAGAGTTGTAGTTTTGCAACAGCTTGAGGCACACTGGTTGTGAAACTCAGATTATTTTTTTAACCTAACTCAGTATTTCAGCGTTCCCCCCACCCACCCCAATGTGAATGTACAGGGTACACTCACATGGGCGGAGGTTTACAGTAAGTATCCGGTTGCAAGTTTGAGCTGTGGCAAATTTTCTGCCGCAGCTCAAACTGCCAGCGAGAAACTACTGTGAACCCCCGCCCGTGCGACTGTACCCTAAAAACACTACACTACACTAACACAAAATAAAATAAAAAGGAAAAAACACTACATATACACATACCCCTACACAACCCCCCTCCCCAATAAAAATGAAAAACGTCTGGTACGCCACGGTTTCCAAAACGGAGCCTCCAGCTGTTGCAAAACAACTACTCCCAGTATTACCAGACAGCCACTGACTGTCCAGGCATGCTGGGAGTTTTACAACAGCTGGAGGCCCCCTGTTTGGGAATCACTGGCGTAGAATACCCCTATGTACACCCCTATGCAATCCCTAATGCGCATGGCGCTCTCACTTTGGAGACATGTAGTATTTCAATGCAACAGTTTAGGGTCACATATGGGGTATCGGGAGAAATTGTGTTACAAATTTTGGGGGGTATTTTCTGCTTTTACCCTTTTTAAAAATGTAAATTTTTTGGGAAACCAAGCATTTTAGGTAAATTATTATTATTATTTTTTTTTTACATATGCAAGTGTTGTGAAACCCCTGTGGGGTATTAAGGTTCACTTTACCCCTTGTTACGTTCCCCAAGGGGTCTAGTTTCCAAAATGGTATGCCATGTGTTTTTTTTTTTTTTTTTTGCTGTTCTTGCATCATAGGGGCTTCCTAAATGCGGCAAGTCCCCAGAGCAAAATTTCCTTCAAAAAAGCCAAATTTGACTCCTTCTCTTCTGAGACCTGTAGTGCACCAGCAGAGCACTTTTTACCCCCATATGGGGTGTTTTCTGAATTGGGAGAAATTGGGCTTCAAATTTTGAGGGGTATTTTCTGCTATTACCTTTTTTAAAAATGTAAAACTTTTGGGAAAGCAAGCATTTTAGGTAAAAAAAAATTATTATTTTTTTTACATATGCAAAAGTCGTGAATCTCCTGTGGGGTATTAAGGTTTACTTTACCCCTTGTTATGTTCCCCGAGAGGTCTAGTTTCCAAAATGGTATGCCATGTGGTTTTTTTTTCTGTTCTGGCACCATAGGGGCTTCCTAAAGGTGACATGCCCCCCAAAAACCATTTGTCGCTCCTTCCCTTCTGAGCCCTCTACTGCGCCCGCCGAACAATTAACATAGGCATATGAGGTATGTGCTTACTCGAGAGAAATTGGGTTTCAAATACAAGCAAAAATTCAAAAATTGGGTCTACAAGAACATGCGAGTGTAAAAAATGAAGATTGTGCATTTTCTCCTTCACTTTGCTGCTATTCCTGTGAAACCCCTAAAGGGTTAAAACGCTGACTGAATGTCATTTTGAATACTTTGGGGGGGTGCAGTTTTTATAATGGGGTAATTTATCTTATTTATCTAATTTATCTTAAAATCTTACCACTATGTTAAAGTAGAATATGTCACGAAAAAACTCTCGGAATCAGAATGATTAATAACTCTGTAATGCTTTTAGTTATGTTTAAAGTGACAGTGGTCAGATTTGCAAAAAATGGCCGAGTCCTTAAGGTGAAAAAGGGCTCAGTCCTTAAGGGGTTAAAAAGCAGGTGAGAGCTTCTGCAGGGTGAGACAAGGAAATACACCCTTTCCTTGCCACACTGCCACAATCCTTACATATAAAAGTAGGAAATATCTGCTGGGAGCTGTAAATCACTGTCAATGTCAGTGTTTCCCAAGCAGGGAGCCTCCAGCTGTTGCAAAACTACAACTCCCAGCCTGCCCGGACAGCCTTTGGCTGTCCGGGCATGCTGGGAGTTGTAGTTTTGCAACAGCGAGGGGCACCCTGCTTGGGAAACACTGGTCTATGTAGAGGACAGGAGCTTCTTCGGGGTCCTGTACAGTACACACAATGTCCTAAAAAAGTAATGTAATCGCCCTCACCTGGTGTCCAAAGGAGCAGCTAATCCTGGTACAGGTAAAGAGTACAGAACATGTAATACCTCCATGTACTGTAGGGGGCGCTACCAGACACCAGTCAGTGCATACACTTCAGTAATACAGGTAGAGAGTACAGAACATGTAATACCTAATACCTCCCTGTACTGTAGGGGGTGCTACCAGACTCCAGTATTACCAGTGAATGCCCATTCTGATTGGTCGGTTCTTTCAGCCATTGACAAGTTTTGCAGATCTGAACTGTCTGTACATTGTATGTTGAGTCTGGTTTCAACTTACGATGGTCCAGAAAAGACCATTGTATGTTGAAACTATGGTATGTTGAGGCCATTGTAAGTTGAGGGATCACTGTAATGTGTTCCTCTGGTTGGGCCACCTGCATTGCTTGAAAGTTAGATTGTTTGTTTATATATACTCAGGGTCATCTTAACCTAACATTATAAATTTAATCTGTAGTTGGGCATGTCTTCTGAAAAAAATCCTAGGAATTTTTTTTTTAATATTTACATAGGCTTATCTGTACAGCAAATGTTCACACAGTTGGAAAAGATGATTGGCACTGCTTGTTCCATTCACATAGATCCTCACTACATCCCCGCGGCGAATGACCAAATGCAGCAAGTGGTGCTCAACTCTCTCTGAGGCAAAAGTCCACAATAATCCAACACCGCAATGGAGAGATGTGAAAGAGGGCAACTCACCAGTCTTGCGATTCAGCAGCGGCTTGTTTGTATGTATCACTGCTGAATCACAAGACTGGTGAGTTGCCTATTAAAGGAGATCTGCAGCGGTATATAACTAATTCTCTATCCGCAGGATGAAGTGGGGGCAGTGCTGGGTCCCTGTGTGGGAGATTGCAGGGGGGGGGGGCAGTATGGCTGGCATGGAGGATTTGACTTATTTGCACCAAACTCCCAACACGGAAGGAGTCCTATTTTTATTTTTTTAAATACATAAGAGGGTTAAATATCTGACATTAGAACGATCACTGATGTTGGATGTAAAAGGGGTATTCCATGCATAAACTTCTGATTGAGGAGGTGGCGGTTGTTTAAGTCTGTCTACTGGGGTACTCTGTGTTCTCCTGTACAGCCATCACGCCCCCCGCCCCCCCCCCATAGACATCAATGGAGGTTGTGTGGCTGTGACGTCACATCTCGGTCTCTGAGGCAGCGCCCGGCCCAGAATGCTGGGAGCTGCACCAAGATCGCGGGGGTCCCAGCAGCAGGACCCCTGCGATCATACATCTTATACCCTGTCCTTTGGATAGGGGATAAGATGTATAAAGCCATAATACCCCTTTAACCTCTTTCATTCTGCCATAAGTTCAGCCTGAAGAGAGAATTTTTCCCTTATATGCTAAACAGCAGCACAATGACTGGGTATTCCTTTTCCTGTGTGGGCACTATCATAAAGTTCTTAGATGTTCCCAGGAAGTGAGGGCAGAACTAGCACTCCTCTGTGCTAATTCCTGCCCTGGCCAGGCCAGGCACATGAAATGCGGAAGAGGAATTAAGCTCATTTCTCCCCATTTCATATCCAATCCTCTCCATTTTACGTTTAGTCAATGAACATGAAATTGGGGAAGTTGGCTTTATGAAATTAGGGGATAGAAATTGAAGGAAAACAGTCACCCGTTCACCCGCACTATAACCCGATACACTTGGTTATAGTGCAGGTGAACAGGAGACCGTTGCGGGGTCTCAGACTGCTATACCTACCTGCAGTCCAGAGCCCTGATCCTCCAAAAGTCCCCCTCTTCCAGCACTGACTTGCGCACTGGAGGCGGGCCCGACGGCTAGATTTAAATATTCATAAGTGCTGGTCACGTGAGTTCTCAGTAGGCACGAGCGCTCACGTGACCAGCGCTTATGAATAGTTAAATCCAGCCGGCGGGCCTGGGCACCGGACTGTAGGTAGTTATAGCAGTCCGAGACCCCGCAGCGGCTCTGGTAATAGTGCGGGTGAACGGGTGACCGTTTTCCTTTTTAAATGGGGGATTTGTTTGTTATAAAGATATCGCTCCATAACTCTCCATAATTGCAATCACACATTTTCCCTATATTGTGCAGCCCTAGTAGATACATTTCACAGACCGGGTTGACCATATTGATCTAACTGGCACACAAATCAGATCGACCTTTTTAATAATCTACATTCGGCAACTTATTAACCTATAACAAATCACAGCGTATACATCTGTCAATTTTTGGCTGTGTATATGTATTTACAGCAGAAATCGTCTTCCCGCTCTGTAATTATACCTACTGATTATTTATTTTTATTATTGTTTTAATTATTAGCATTGTTATGGTTAAAGGGATACTCCCCTGGAAAACATGTTTGTTGTTAATAAACTGGTACAAGAAAGTTAAACAGACTTGCAAATTACTTCTATTTAAAAATCTTAATCCTTCCAGTACTTATCAGCTGTTTTATGCTCCACAGGAAGTGCTTTTCTTTTTGAATTTCCTTTCTGTCTGACCACAGTGCTCTCTGCTGACACCTCTGTCCATCTTTAGGAACTGTCCAAAGGTGTCCGCAAAGAGCACTGTGGTCAGACAGAAAGGAAATTCAAAAAGAAAAGAACTTCCTGGGGAACATACAGCAGCTAATAAGTACTGTTTAACTTTCTGGCACCAGCTGATTTAAAAAAAAAAAAAATAAATAATAAATAATTTCCAGTGGAGTACCCCTGTAAGGACCAAGCCAATTTTAACCTTAAAGAGGCACTGTCATTGTTAAAAAACTTTTCATATATTGCAGGACTCATGATAATATAACATTTCACAATATACACCTGTTAAATTTTTTTTACATTTGCACCTGAAATTCAAGCTCAAAATAGCCACCACTAGGGGTCACCTGTCTTTTAGCCAGACTCTACTAGATTTTACAGCATACTGGATACCGGCCGTAAAGCATACCGGTATCCAGTATAGAAGATTTCTATTGTGTAAGCAAAACTACAGATAAAGGATGTGTGGACATGCTGGGAGCTGTAGTTTTAAAACAGCTGGAGGCAACACTGCTCTAACACAGTTAATTACAAACATAGCAGCTTCAGTTGTTACTAAACTACAACTCCCAGCATGCTGAAATAGTCAAAGCTTTCTCGGACTCCTGAATGACAAAGAAGTTGATCAGACATTCAGGAGTCTGTGAAAGATGAATGACACACATAGTGACAGCTATGCTGATTAGCATCCAGCTTTACTAGGAGAAGATAAAACAGATAGAAAATGTATTCATAAAAATGCTGTACTTTTATCTAAAAAAGATCTATTCTTATATTTATACATTTTATCCTGTTATGAATTCACCATAATGTCTTCTGATTACTGCAGGCAAGCTCCAAGTATCTTCCTCTGACACATGACACAGCATAAAACCAGAGAGGAAAGGGTTACAGAGTAGAGAGTACTGATTGGCTGACTGCCCAGGCTTGCTCCTGTGAGGGAGACAGACTGACACGCCCCCTCCAGCCTGCACAATGAAAAAGTAACTCACCAGCAGATAAATGCTTATATCTCTGGATATATAGGTCCGAGACACATAAAAATTATATGCACATGATCAGGATTGGGTCCTTAGTAACATCACTTTTTTTCTTTTTTTTTTGCACTATGACAGGGTATTTTTTTTGCACTATGACAGGGTATTTTTTATTTTCTTTTTGCACTATGACAGGGTATTTTTTTTGCAAATCTGACCTGTCACTTTATACATTGAAAACTCTGAAATTGCCTTTACCTATCATTCTGATTCAGAGATTCTACTTTAAGATAGTGGTAAATTGTTGTTGATACTTGCATAATTTCTTTGTGAAAAATTTCAAAGTTTCATGAAAAAATTTAAAATGTAGCAATTTTCTAACTGTATTTGTCTACTTTGTTTGCATCATAAAGTTGACATGTTTTCACTTTTTAAAGACATTAGAGAGCTTCAAAGTTTAAACAGAAATTTTCCAAGTTTTCACGAAAATGTCAAAATCTGAATTTTTCAGTTTTGAAGGGAATTTCAGGGTATTTGTTAGAAATCTCCCATAATTGACCCCATTATGAAAACTTCACCCCTCAAAGTATTAAATGACATTCCGAAAGTTTAACTCTTTAGGTGTTTCACAGGAATAGCAGCAAAGTGGAGGACAAAAATCAAAATCTGCATTTTTTAAACTAACATGTTCTTGTAGCACCATTTGTAAAATGGAGGTAAAAGGAGAAAAAGCTCCCAAAATTTGTAACCCAATTTTCTCTCGAGTAAGGAAATACCTCATATGTGGATGTAAAGTGCTCTGTGGGTGCACTAGCAGGGGTGTGGATTTTTTTTTTTTAAAACTACTTGTCTAAGGGACTAAAACGGAGCAGAATCTACTTGTCCCTCATAACAATCCACTTGTCCTGTTACAAAATAATTTTAACCCAAATAGTATGTAAATAAGGTCTTTTATTAATAAAAACTTGATAGGCAGACCAGTACGTCACCCCATTAGGTGGATAGGGTCCCTGATAAGTAAGTCCGCCCCATTAATGGAATACTGTAGTGCAAAATAACTTATCCTGACCACTGGGAAACCCCTCCCCCCTGATCTCTTGTAAGGGGCCCCGGCAGGAATGGGGGCTTGTCCGCATGACGCAGCGACTGACACGCCCCCCCCCCCCCCCCCATGTATCCCATAGATACATGGAGGGGCATTTCAGCAGCCGTGTCATGCAGGGACGGAACATTCCCTTCATGCCGTCTGCTGGAGCCTCATACAAGAGATGGGGGGGGGGGGGGGGGGGTTGTCCCAGCGGTCAGACCCCCGCGATCTATCACTTATGGGGATAAGGTTTTTTGCACTACAGTATTCCTTTAAGTAAGTAGTCCCCCTTCAGGTAGGTATGTCCCTTTATCAGGTAGGGATCAAGTACGGCCCCCTGTGCCATTATGTTACCCCCCTCTGATGCCCCCTGCGTCATTATATCCCCCCCCTCTGATGCCCCCAGGGTGATTATATCCCCCTCTGATGCCCCCTGTGTCATTATACCCCCCCCCTCTCTCTTCTGATGCCCCTCGTGTCATATTTCAGCCCAACCCCCCTCACAGCTGCAGTCTATTGGAGTTAAGTTACAGGGCAAAATTGATTGCCCCTTTATTTGTGAATTCTTTAGGCATTTAGCCCTGCTTGCCTGAAGAATTCACCTTCCCAGGCTATACAATTTCCACATCCCTGAGGCCCCCCAGATAGATATTACCCCAATCAGGTAGGGCTCTCCCATATAAAGACAGGCCCCAGATAGATATGACCCACATTAGCTATTGCTCCAAAGTAGGTATAGAGGCCCCAGATAGCTATGACCCCCATCACTGATGGGGATCATATCTACCTGGGGGCCTGTATACCTACTGGGGAGCCAAATAGGGTTTCCAAATAGGTTTATACAGGCCCTCAGATAGATATAACCCCCTGTACTTAAACAATTATGCCCCTTAAGAATATAGTTTTGCCCCTGGTGATCAGGCAGGTCCTCAGATTAGGCAAGTTTCTCTCACTCACTCACTCACTCTGAATTCACACAGGTCCGCTCGCACTGTTACTGTACTTACATCTCCCTGCAGCAGTCTATAACGATACTTCCTTGCGGGGATGCACGTGATAGGTGACGTCATCACAGGCGCCTCATGGGTAGTCAGCGTCCCGACGTCCTAAGCTGCGTATGTGATGACGTCACCAATCGCGCGCATCCCCACAAGGAAGTCTCTTTATAGTGTGCTGTAGGGAGATGTAAGTACAGTAACAGTGTGAGCGGACCTGTGTGAATTCTTCCGGCATTTAACACTGCTTGCCCGAAGCAGGGCTAAATGTCTGAAGAAATCACCTGCCTGGCGCCCAGAACTGCTTGTCCCGGGCATCGGGCGATAGGAATTCCTTCTGAGCCCTCTAGTCACATCCCTGACTAGAGGGCTCAGAAGGGAAGGAGCGACATTGGGCTTTTGGAGAGTGAATTTTGCTGAAAAGAAAAAGGTGTTTTAGTGAAATGTTGGTGTTGCCCCAAATGTTTTTTTTACATCCACCTCCTGCTGCATCCCTCTGCTGCCATCAGTGCCTGCCAAGGGACCCCCGCCGTTGCCAGGACACCACCATCGTCATCCTTACCGACCAATCATGGCGATAGTGAGGTGGCACGCGTGCATATTGTATAATGTATATTGGAGCATATGTACAGTCATGGGCGAAAATGTTGGCACCCCAAAAAATTTTCAAGAAAATGAGGTATTTCTCACAGAAAAGGATAGCAGTAACACATGTTTTGCTATACACAGGTTTATTCCTGAGGATTTTGGCTTACTCAAGTTCAATTTCGCAAAATGTAGTCTTGCTATTTTATGTCAGCAGTGAGGTCCTCCTAGGTCTCCTGCCATAGCGTTTCATTTCATTTAAATGTTGACTGATAGCATGCGCTGACACTGATGCTCCCTGAGCCTGCAGGACAGCTTGAATATCTTTGGAACTTGTTTGGGGCTGCTTATCCACCATCCGGACTATCCTGCGTTGACACCTTTCATCAATTTTTCTCTTCTGTCCACGCCCAGGGAGATTAGCTACAGTGCCATGGGTTGCAAAATTCTTGATAATATTGCGCACTGTGGACCAATGCAAATCTAGATCTCTGGAGATGGACTTGTAACCTTGAGATTGTTGATATTTTTCAACAATTTTGGATCTCACGTTCTCAGACAGTTCTCTTGTCCTCTTTCTGTTGTCCATGCTTAGTGTCGCACACACAATGCAAAGACTAAGTGAACTTCTCTCCTTTTTATCTGCTTTCAGCTGTGATTTTTATATTGCCCACACCTATTACTGGCCCTATGAGAGTTTAACCCCTTAAGGACCGGGGGTATTTCCGCTTTTGCATTTTCGTTTTTTGCTCCTTGCCTTTAAAAAATCTTAACTCTTTCAATTTTGCACCTAAAAATCCATATTATGGCTTATTTTTTGCGCCACCAATTGTTCTTTGTAATGACGTCAGTCATTGTGCCCAAAAATCTACGATGAAACGGAAAAAAAAAATCATTGTGCGACAAAATTGAATAAAAAACACTTTTGTAACTTTTGGGGGCTTCCGTTTCTATGTAGTACATTTTTCGGTAAAAATGACACCTGATATTTATTCTGTAGTTCCATACGGTTAAAATGATACCCTACTTATATAGGTTTGATTTTGTCGGACTTCTGGAAAAAATCATAACTACATGCAGGAAAATTAATACGTTTAAAATTGTCATTTCTGACCCCTATAACTTTTTTATTTTTCCGTCTATGAGGCGGTATGAGGGCTCATTTTTTGCGCCGTGATCTGAAGTTTTTAACGGTACAATTTTTGCATTGATAGGACTTATTGATCGCTTTTTATTCATGTTTTTCATTATATAAGAAGTGACCAAAAATGCACTATTTTGGACTTTTGAATTTTTTTTCCGCGCACGCCATTGACCGTGCGGTTTAATTAACGGTATATTTTTATAATTCGGACATTTTCGCACGCGGCGATACCATATATGTTTATTTTTATTTTTATTTACACAGTTTTTTTTTTTTATGGGAAAAGGGTCATGGCATGTAGGGATCCTCCCGCTGTCCTGTAAGCTGTTCGGGATGCCGCGATTTCGCCGCAGCTATCCCGAACAGCCCACTGAGCTAACCGGCATGCTTTCAGTTTCACTTTAGACGCAGCGTTCAACTTTGAACTAAAGGGTTAATAGCGCGCGGCACAGCGATCAATGCCGCGCACTATTAGCCACGGGTCCCGGCCGTTGTTAACAACAGCCGGGCCCGACCCGCTATGACGCGGGGCCACGGGTTATAGATCTGGAGTGGACACATGACGTTCCAGTACGTCATGTGTCCTTAAGGGGTTATCCAGGAAAAATATATATATTTTTTTTACATATCAACTGGCTCCAGAAAGTTAAACAGATTTGTAAATTACTTCTATTAAAAAATCCTAATCCTTTCAGTACTTATGAGCTTCTGAAGTTAAGGTTGCTCTTTTCTGTCTGTGTTCTCTGGTGACACGTGTCTCGGGAACAGCCCAGTTTAGAAGCAAATCCCATGGCAAACCTCTTCTAAACTGAGCGGTTCCCCAGACACGTGTCATCAGAGAGGACTTGGACAGAAAAGAACAACCTTAACTTCAGAAGCTCATAAGTACTAAAAGGATTAGGATTTTTTAATAGAAGTTATTTACAAATCTGTTTAACTTTCTGGAGCCAGTTGATATAACTTTTTTTTCCTGGATAACCCCTTTAAAAGGAGCATCACATGCTTGAAACAATCTTATTTATCCACAATTTTGAAGTTTTAAGTTTTTGCCAAAAATTTGTGTTTGTAAAAATCATACTAAGGGCTTTGCCCTCCATTTGGTCTTTGCATCATCTTGAGGCCAAGGTCAGCGTTATTCCTGCCATCTTTCCCAAGGCTATATCCTCTATATTCTTATGCTTATGCTTATTTCTATTGTGTTATACAGACCCCAGGAAGAGAAGTGGACACTTCTCAAAATATGTTGTCCGTTAACTTTTAACCTCTTCAGGACGCAGGGCGTATGGATACGCCCTGCATTCCGAGTCCTAGATGGTTGGGGACCGGAGCCGGATGGCTACTGAAATCATTCAGCAGGCATCCCGGCATATCGCCCAGGGGGGTCATTATGCCCCCCATGTCGGCGATGGCCGCAGATCGCTGGACAATTCAGTCCAGCGATCTGCGGCGATTCCGGGTCAATCGGGTCTCCAGTGACCCGGAATTACTGGCTGATCCGGGCCGTCTCTGAAGGCCCCGAACAGCCATAGCCTGCAGGGGTGAGGTGGCACTGGTGCCACCTCACGATCGCCCTGATTCGTCGGCCGGTTTACCGGCCGACCAATCCGGGCGCCTGCTGCGGGTGTCACTCCCGCAACCCGCTCCGCCCCTCTTCCGGAGGATGTGAGCGGATGTGGGAAGAAGACCCCGGGTGCTGGGGACCCCGATCCCCGGCGTCCCTGTTGGGATTGGGGCCCCAGGAGCGACGGCCACGGCGAGGGACTGACCTGCAGCGGAGCAGCAGCAGGTGGTGAGTGACAGCCTCCTGCTGTTGCTTATCAACAGCTCCCAGCATGCAAAAAGGGCATGCTGGAAGCTGTAGTTATGCAACAGCAGGAGGCAGACCACCACAACTCCCAGCATTCCCTTATGGGCATGATGGGACTTATAGTTTTGCAACAGCGGGAGGCACATTTTTTCTATGGAAAAGTGTACCTTCAGCTGTTGTATAACTACAACTCCCAGCTTGCACAAACAGCTAAAGTGCATTCTGGGAGTTGTAGTGGTGCATCTGCTGGTTGCATAACTACAACTCCCAGCATGCCCATTGGCTGTCGGTGACTGCTGAGAGTTGTAGTTTTGCAACAGCTGAAGGCACACTGGTTGTGAAACTCAGATTTTTTTTTACCTAACTCAGTCTTTCACGACCGGTGTGCCTCCAGCTGTTGCAAACTACAACTCCCATCATGCACCGTATATGCTGGGATTTGTAGTTTTGCAACAGCTGGAGGCACACTGGTTTTGAAACACGGAGTAAGGTCACAAACTCAGTGATACATAACCAGTGTGCCTACAGCTGTTGAAAAACTTAAACTCTCAGCATGTACAGTCTGTCAGGGCATGCTGGGAGTTGTAGTTTTGCAACAGCTGGATGTCCCCCCCCCAAATGTGAATGTACAGGGTACACTCACATGGGCGGAGGTTTACAGTAAGTATCCGGCTGCAAGTTTGAGCTGCAGCAAATTTTCTGCCTCATCTCAAACTGCCAGCGAGAAACTACTGTGAACCCCCGTCCGTGTGACTGTACCCTAAAAACACTACACTACCAAAAAATAAAATAATAAGTAAAAAACACTTCATATACACATACCCCTACACAGCCCCCCTCCCCAATAAAAATGAAAAACGTCTGGTACGCCACTGTTTCCAAAATGGAGCCTCCAGCTGTTGCAAAACAACTACTCCTAGTATTGCTGGACAGCCGTTGACTGTCCAAGCATGCTGGGAATTTTACAACAGCTGGAGGCACCCTGTTTGGGAATCATTGGCGTAGAATACCCCTATGTCCACCCCTATGCAATCCCTAATTTAGGCCTCAAATTGGCATGGCGCTCTCACTTTTGAGCCCTGTCGTATTTCAAGGCAACAGTTTAGGGTCACATATGGGGTATCGCCGTACTCGGGAGAAATTGTGTTACAAATTTTGGGGGGGTATTTTCTGCTTTTACCCTTTTTAAAAATGTAAAATTTTTGGGAAAACAAGCATTTTAGGTAAAAAAATAAAAATGTTTCTTTACATATGCAAAAGTCGTGAAACACCTGTGGGGTATAAAGGTTCACTTAACCCCTTGTAACAAGGGGTTAAGTGAACCTTTATACCCCACAGGTGTTTCACGACTTTTGCATATGTAAAGAAACATTTTTATTTTTTTACCTAAAATGCTTGTTTTCCCAAAAATTTTACATTTTTAAAAAGGGTAAAAGCAGAAAATGCCCCCCAGAATTTGTAACACAGGGGTCTAGTTTCCAAAATGGTATGCCATGTGTTTTTTTTTGCTGTCCTGGCACCATAGGGGCTTCCTAAATGCGACATGCCCCCCGAGCAAAAAAGCCAAATATGACTCCTCTTCTTAGCATTGTAGTTCGCCCGTAGTGCACTTCAGGCCAACTTATGGGGTACCTCCATACTCAGAAGAGATGGGGTTACAAATTTTGGGGGC
The DNA here is from genome assembly GCF_029499605.1 of Hyla sarda. NCBI lineage: Eukaryota > Metazoa > Chordata > Amphibia > Anura > Hylidae > Hyla > Hyla sarda. Next base: position 67,105,666 of record NC_079199.1, read on the forward strand.
TATTTTCTGCTATTAACCCTTGCAAAAATGTGAAATTTGGGGGGAAACACATTTTTCAGAATTTTTTTTTTTTTTAACGTATGCAAAAGTCGTGTAACACCTGTGGGGTATTAAGGCTCACTTTATTCCTTGTTACGTTCTTCAAGGGGTCTAGTTTCCAAAATGGTATGCCATGTGTTTTTTTTTTTCCTGTTCTGGCACCATAGGGGCTTCCTAAATGCAACATGCCCCCCAAAAACCATTTCAGAAAAACGTACTCTCCAAAATCCCCTTGTTGCTCCTTCGCTTCTGAGCCCTCTACTGCGCCCGCCGAACACTTTACATAGACATATGAGGTATGTTCTTACTCGAGAGAAATTGTGCTACAAATATAAGTATAAATTTTCTCCTTTTACCCCTTATAAAAATTCAAAAATTGGATTTACAAGAACATGCGAGTGTAAAAAATGAAGATTGTGAATTTTCTCCTTCACTTTGCTGCTATTCCTGTGAAACACCTAAAGGGTTAAAACACTGACTGAATGTCATTTTGAATACTTTGGGGGGTATAATTTTTATAATGGGGTAATTTGTGGGGTATTTCTAATATGAAGACCCTTCAAATCCACTTCAAACCTGAACTGGTCCCTGAAAAAAAAGAGAGTTTCAAAATTCTGTGAAAAAATTGGAAAATTGAACTTTGAAGCCCTCTGGTGTCTTCCAAAAGTAAAAACACGTCAAAGAAGACATATTGTATATGTGAGCCAAAAAAATATTATAATATCCATTTTCCTTACAAGCAAAGAGCTTCAAAGTTAGAGAATTGCAAAATTAATTTTTTTCATCAAATTTTGGGATTTTTCACAAAGAAAGGATGCAAGTTACCACTAAATTTTACCACTATGTTAAAGTAGAATATGTCACGAAAAAACAATCTCGGAATCAGATTGATAACTAAAAGCATTCCAGAGTTAATGCTTAAAGTGACAGTGGTCAGAATTGCAAAAAAAAAAAAGGGCTCAGTCCTTAAGGTGAAAAAGGGCTCAGTCCTTAAGGTGTTAATAAAATACCTTATATACATATTATATATGTGGTAGCCCTTGGGGGGGGGGGGGGGTATAGTGTAGTAAGGGTGTTGCTTCAGAATATAAGGGGTTAGTTTAACCCCTGTCACTCGTGATGCCAGGGTGAGGGTTAATACGCTGAGGTAAATCTACGGCCTATCGCCACCCTTCCCAGGAACGATAGGTGTGTGCATAAATGAATGAAGGTCCACAATGGAGATGAACTTGCATAAACTTTACTGAAGTACTTGCGGTACATCCAATTAAAGGAGTACTCCGATGCACCACCCAAAACATGCCACAATGTAGCCCATGTAATTACCTTTTAAGCGACCCCTCTTTCATGAAAAATGGCCCAGCCGTTCTTTTATTACCTCCCGAAGTTTCCGGTACTTCCGGGTTCTCTTCCTTGCCCGCCATGTAAAAAAACTACATCTCCCAGCATGCCCGATCCTGTCTTCCGTCTAGGTCCTGTGAATAAGCGTACCTAGTACGCAAGATTTTTGCAATGGTGGGCCGTGCGCATGCGCGATACGCAAGCGCTGATTGGAGGTCAGCGCTGTGATAGGTGTATGCTGAGCTGAGCCTATGGCAGCTCAGCTCAGCGCATAAATGAATAAATTAAGTTAGGGGGAGTAGCCGACGCAGTGACTCATGGGATCTATGAGTCACCGGGCGAAGATGGCGCAGGATCGAGAAAAAAAAACGCGGTCGAGCGTCAAAGGCACAAGATTCCGGCCTGATGGAAAACCGAGGAGAAGTCCGGGAAGAAGACGATATGGACAAGGTGAGTACATTACAATGTAATATAACTTTTATTCATGCTTCTTATCACAGGTAAAAGTTTTGCGTTGGAGTACTCCTTTAACAGCAACAGTCTAAATAATATAGTCTCTTTATAGCACGACAGCGATTGACAGATGCTGTGGACCATTGACTATCCATAGAGTTATTAGATTTAGTATTTTTGCAGAGATCCGTCCGGATTTAGGGGAATATTTAAGTCCGGTGATCTTGCTGAGGTAATAGGGATTGAAGTAACTCACAGTTTTTAGAAAATGACCGTTGCCGCAATGCTTAGGCCTGGTTACTGCTGATGACAGCTGCGCAGATCCGTCTTCATCATCAGCCCACGAGGAAAGAAGAGCTAGAAATGGCCGCTGCTCCCTTATATGGGCAGGGCCGTTTTGGATTGGTCCGTGTCAGCTGTCACTCACAGTTACAAGGCATGGTGGGTGAACACGTCACTGGGACCTCCAAAGGTCCTTAAGCAAAACCATAGAGTTTCTGCCTGATCACGCGACCCGCAGGCCCTGCCACGCCCCGCACAGGCAAATAACCAAATATACCATATTTATTGGCGTATAACACGCACTTTTTAGGCTAAAATTTTTAGCCTAAAGTCTGTGTGCGTGTTATACGCCGATACCCCCCAGGAAAGGCAGGGGGAGAGAGGCCGTCGCTGCCCGCTTCTCTCCCCCTGCCTTTCCTGGGGTCTAGAGCGCTGCTGTCGGCCCTTTTCACCCCCTGGCCGACAGCCAGGGGGAGAGAAGGGGCAGCGGCACCCATTGCCGGCGCCTCTGCCCCCCCCCATCCCCGGTGGCATAATTACCTGAGTCGGGTCCGCGCTGCTCCAGGCCTCCGTCGTTGCTATGCGCTGAACGGCGCGGCGCATGACGTCAGAGCGCCGCGCCGTGCATAGCAACGGCGCTGGGGACCAGCGTCGTTTCTATGCACGGCGCGGCGCTTTGACGTCATGCGCCGCGCCGTTCAGCGCATAGCAACGACAGAGGCCTGGAGCAGCGGAGCAGCGCGGACCCGACTCAGGTAATTATGCCACCGGGGATGGGGGGAGGCAACGGGGCAGCGGCGCCGGCAATGGGTGCCGCTGCCCCTTCTCTCCCCCTGGCTGTCGGCGCCGCTTCTCTCCCCCTGGCTATTGGCGCCGGCACCGATAGTCAGGGGGACAGAACGAGCAGCGGCGCCGATAACCAGGGGGTGAAAAGGGCCGACAGCAGCGCTCTGGACCCCAGGAAAGGCAGGGGGAGAGAAGCGGGCAGCGACGGCCTCTCTCTCCCCCTGCCTTTCCTGGGGGTATATCGGGGTATACACGCGCACACACGCACCCTCATTTTATCATGGATATTTGGGTAAAAAACTTTTTTTACCCAAATATCCTTGGTAAAATGAGGGTGCGTGTTATAGGCCGGTGCGTGGTATACCCCGATAAATACGGTATACAGTTTCTATACCTATAGCTATACAAATATCAAATAGAACCACTATATATCTACTGACTAAGTGAGAGGTGACAAGGGGAAGACTAGACAAGAGGGACCACGACGTCTCAGGGACTCCGGCCATGGGGACCTCTATACAGGTAACGTATAGGATACAGTATCGGGACACCACATATACTTTATCCTTTTTTCTTTTTTGGGTTCGTGATTGCTCCCCACCACTTACCGGTCCAGCACCATTTGCAAGCCCATTCTTTTACAGGTTTCCTTTTGGATCCATATACAGATAGCAGGCAGGCCCACATTGTTAGTCTTCAGCTGGTATTCACTACCCTCAGGCAGCAGACACCAGAGATGTGCTATTATCTGTGTGACAGTGTTACCAGCAAGGGGAGATGAGAACAGTGTCATCCATAGTGTGTTACAATCTAGGTGAGGTGGGGGAGTTCATTATGTTTCTACACCTAAGGTTTGGCATAGAAAAGTTGCAGATTTTTGGGAAAGCATATGGTTTGCACAAAAGATTTGTAATTTTTTGCTATATTACAGTAGCCATGGCCCTTTAAAAGAAAGTGGGTGTGGCTTAGTGTAAAAGGGGGCTAGGCTTCTTCGCTTGCTGAGTTTACTACAATATACAATATAGTGTATATTGTAGCTAAAACCTGTGCTATCTCTGAGCTAACAGAAAATTCAATGCACAGCACACAGGGCATTCACTACAGCAGCTCCTGACTCAATGTAAGTAGGAGCTGGTGTTATCCCTGTCTCTGTCCATAAACTAGGTTACTCTTACGCACATGTACGCAGATTTGTAAACTAAATGACTGAGCACAGCTTCTAATCTGCAGTTACAAATCCTGTGCATCAAATCTGCGCAGGATCCTGTATGTGTGAACGCATCCTTAAAACTTCTTTATTTCATATAATGCAGGATAGAAACAGGAGCTGGGAAACTGAGACAACACCATATTGAAAACAAAAGAACTAAACCACTTCCTGTCAGGGCTGAGTCAGGCAAAAGCATGCTGAAACCAGCACAAGTTGAGAAAATACTATCTTGGGGTGATGGGTTAGATAATTTATAATTTCCTGATACCAGAATACCCCTTTTAAAGCATTTAAATTTCTTGCTACGTCAGTTGGTTAAGACTTTATAGTGAGAACCCATTTCTCCAAAACAAGATAAAATGGCAGTGTTTGTTGCTGTTTTTGTGTCCCTTATGACATTCTCAGACACTGGCCTATTCTGCCATCTCTTGTCACTGTCTTTATTGTTGCAAATCACATGTTTGTCTCAATGAAAGCTAATTTGCAATGGGTTTTATATATTCACTCTGGGTGACTAGACCCATATTAGATTTCTCATACTCCTCTCCTCCCACACAGCTGGATTTTCCAGGCAGTAAAACGATAGGACCATTAGTATTCTGCAAATCTCCTGCACCAGAGACATACGGTAAGAGATTATTTGGGGGGGGGGGCTTAGTGTTGAAGAGCAGTTTTCTTGTCTTAGTGACTTTTTTTTTACATGGTGTAGCTGTAAGTGCTTTTGTAAAAAGTGTTATAGTATAGTAGAACTGTGCCTCATTACATTAGGTGCATGTGCTTGCGTAATGCATGACCTTTTGGCACAAGTCTACACCATCATTTTGCTGGCTGAGAAAAAGTACCGTATTTATCGGCGTATAGCACGCACTTTTTAGGCTAAAATTTTTAGCCTAAAATCTATGTGCGTGTTATACGCCGATACCGCCCCAGGAAAGGCAGGGGGAGAGAGGCCGTCGCTGCCCGCTTCTCTCCCCCTGCCTTCCCTGGGGTCTAGAGCCCTGCTGCCGGCCCTTCTCACCCCCTGGCTATCGGCGCCGCTGCCCGTTCTGTCCCCCTGACTATCGGTTCCGGCGCCGATAGCCAGGGGGAGAGAAGGGGCAGCGGCACCCATTGCCGGCGCTGCTGCCCCGTTGCCTCCCCCATCCCCGGTGGCATAATTACCTGGGTCGGGTCCGCGCTGCAGACCTCCGGCGTGCGTCCCCTTAGTCGTTGCTATGCGCTGCGCATCACGTCAGTGCGCCGCGCCGTGCATAGCAACGACGCAGGGGACGCACGCCGGAGGCCTGCAGCAGCGCGGACCCGACCCAGGTAATTATGCCACCGGGGATGGGGGAGGCAACAGGGCAGCGGCGCCGGCAATGGGTGCCGCTGCCCCTTCTCTCCCCCTGGCTGTCGGCGCCACTTCTCTTCCCCTAGCCAGGGGGAGAGAAGGGCCGGCAGCAGGGCTCTAGACCCCCGGGAAGGCAGGGGGAGAGAAGCAGGCAGCGACGGCCTCTCTCCCCCTGCCTTTCCTGGGGGTGGATCGGGGTATACACGCGCACACACGCACCCTCATTTTACCATGGATATTTGGGTAAAAAACTTTTACCCAAATATCCTTGGTAAAATGAGGGTGCATGTTATAGGCCGGTGCGTGGTATACCCCGATAAATACGGTACTTTCAACAAGATTTCAGGTGCGGTGTGTAAACTTGCAACTTTTTTTTAGCATGTAGCGTAATGATGAATTTGGCATAGAACACAAAGAAAACCCAACTTCAAACAGTGTAGATGATCACTTCACCCACCCCTACATTGATAAATCCCCCTTTTTTTTCAAGCTTCATATAAATATGTATTCTGTCACTTGGTGGTAACAGGACAATGACGTACCGACAGTTTGGAGCATAGAACAGTTTCACATGAATTATTTTTCCACAGAATAATAAAACCCTGATACTTGGGGTACAGGACAATGATACACTGGCACTTGGGGAACAGGATAATTATACACTTACACTTGAGGTACAGGATAACTAGGGGGCATGGAACATCTTAGCTATGAGGAGCGATTAAAGGAGTTACAATTGTTTAGTCTTGAGAAGAGACGTTTAAGGGGGATATGATAAACTTATATAAGTATATTAATGGCCCATACAAAAAATATGGAGAAAAACTGTTCCAGGTTAAACCCCCCCCCCCCCCCCAAAGGACGAGGGGGCACTCCCTCCGTCTGGAGAAGAAAAAGAAGTTTAGTCTCAAGGGGCGACATGCCTTCTTTACCATGAGAACTGTGAACTTATGGAACAGTCTACCTCAGGAACTGGTCACAGCAGGAAAAATTAACAGCTTTAAAACAGGATTAGATACATTCCTGGAACAAAATAACATTAATGCTTATGAAGAAATATAAAATCCCATCCCTTCCCCAATATCGCACCACACCCCTACCCCTTAATTCCCTGGTCTTTTTTCGACCGTACTAACTATGTAACTATACACTGCCACTTGGGGTACAAGATAATGATACACTGACACTTGGGGTACAGGATAATAATATACTGACATTTGGGGTGACAGAACAATGTAACACTGACATTTGCCATACAAGACAACAACACACGGAAACTTTGCTAGACAGACCAATGGCATGTTAAGATTTGGCAATGCAGGTCAGTGTCATACTAACATTTAGGAAACAACTACCAGTAGATGCATTGTTGAGAATATTCATATTTGTTTGCAATTATTTGATTATAGGGAAGGGTAAATGTATAGTATTTGCTTTGAATGTCTTAGCTCTTGAATAACGTTACACTGCTGACAATGTTTACTATACAGGTGTGTTTATGCAGTGTTGACTTTTTTTTTATATAGTTTTCCCCATGTGATTTCATCTATGTAACAGTGTTGTACATTTAATGGCCCTAATCGTCAATGTCTTTCTTCACTAGTTCATAGAGTCATATCGTCTTCATTGGCCATTTTATCTTTTGTTTTGGAGGGAAAGCTCTGATGCTGTAGTCTTTCTGGTCACAAGTTGTTTGTCAGTGTTATCGTCTTTGTCTTCTGGTCACACTGATATGAGTGTGAAGCCAGAACTGTGTGAGGAAAGTCTCCAGTAAGTGAAAATGGTCACAGAGGCTCGTAGTGGATTGCCCTTGGTCTTTCACTCATTTTTCTTCTTCATACAGACCGTACCAATATAGCAACTTCTTATGATCACTGACCGTATCTGTAAGTCAGATACTCAAACACACAATTGCCACTTGCACTGATTCCCTCAGACATGCCCACACCAGTAACAGATACATTTGTACACCAACAAAACAAGATAGAATCCATTCCTGGGATAAAATTCTTCAAAAAGCCTTATTATTCCAATATTAAAAGTGAAATTCTGGTCTTTATAACACCCTTAGTCATGGCATCACTGGTCTGCATATTTGCCTTCATTATTATTTGATCTAGCAGCTAATGCATGTGTTAAATACAGACCAGCAGATACCATGATTTACAGGTGTTATGAACTACAGAAAGGTAACATATTTCACAATATAAAAATGGTTGCAGAACTTGTCTCGCTTTTAATATTGTGGGGGAAAAAAGCTTTCTGAAGTGTTATTTTATTAAGTTTTTTTTGTTTATTACTGGGTCTGCGGTCAGGCTTAGTGTCTGTGCTTCTGTTAAAGGGTCACTTTCATTAAAACAAATTTTTGCTATTGCACTCCTTATGGTAAATGAAAAATATTTCTAATATACTTTGTTGTAAAAAAATTACGTTCTCTGTTTTATTTGTGCTTAAAAAAGCTCAAGAGCACATTTTCCCCCAACTCATACGCAGACTTTGGACCAAAGTCCAAACACAGGAAGTGCCGCCTTGAATGCTGAGGGGAGGGGGGGGGGGGGGGGGGGGGGGGGGGGGGGGGAAAATGTCCAGCCTCATCCAATCCTAGCTCCTCTCGCACATAACTGCCATATGCTGTTGGTTGGACCCCCCCCCTCAGCACTCCAGGCGGCACTTCCTGTGTTTGGACTTTGGTCCAAAGTCTGTGTATGAGTTGGGGGAAAATGTGCTCTTGAGCTTTTTTAAGCACAAACAAAACATAGAGAACGTAATTTTTTTACAACAAAGTATATTAGAAATATTTTTCATTTACCATAAGGAGTGCAATAGCAAAAATTGTTTTAATGAGAGTGCCCATTTAAGAAAAATGAGGAATGGTTAGCTGGATGCTTGTTTGTTTCACACACACACACACCTTCACCGCTTTTAGATACACTCATACCCACCTTCATGACAGTTGCACACATTTCTGATATAATTTATTTTTGTCTGCAAGTGAAAATGTGATTTATTCAATTTATTTCATAATTTGATCAATGTGGCTTTATTGCTGAGTAACAGATTATCAAGTCAATTCCTATTATAGTGCTGTAAAAAATTTATTCTCAAGTTGTAACCAAATTTAGTATGTGTCTGGAAAATACCAAACTTGGAGGACTTTTGTGCGCTGATGCATAAGAACCAGTGTCTCTGGTATTTGTCATATAATCCTACGTTTTATCTCATCTACCCCTGCACAGTCCTTGTATAGTAGTATGGATCGACATTTTATTTGTGGCACTTTTAAAAGAGGTTTGTCCACGTAAATAAAAATAATGCCTGCACCATGACAGCGTTTGTCATCAGGATAGAGTGGATATAGGTTTGACCAAGCGGGCATGTGTTAAAAAATCAGGAGAGGGGAATAAGCTGCTGCAGAACGCATCTGGTTTATCTCCTGGAATACAAAAGTATTAAAATTCCACTCTCTTCCCCCCCCCCCCCCCCCCCCTTTGAGATCATCTATGGAGGAATAATCAGGAGGCCCTGTTTGGTCAACTCTGCTTTATTGTATATTGGCCCAAAAAGGACTTGCCCAGTGGAATCTCTCTTTTCGGACCTCGGTAAAAACTTTTTTACTAATCTTAGTGATCTCACAACCCTGCCATTCCTACTTACTGGTCTCCACTGCTATCCTCTTGCAGACCCTGTAACGACTTACTGGAAATGCAGACAAATCCAGTGTGTCTCCAGAAAGTGAAGATTGACAGTGGTCAGTGAACATGGGAATAGCAGCCGAAATCTCTAAACTAATATGAACCCTTTAAAAAAAAAAAAAAAAAATTACTTGCAAAATAACCTCCTTAGGTGCTAGGGAAATAATTTTGTGTCTCTAGCTTACTAGGGGATTGATGGAGAATGCATACCAATGTACATTGAAACCTCAGTGTGAACATAGCCTTGGGAAAGGGGGGGTGGGGGTGGGTCATACTCTGATGAGCTTGGAGAGCAAGGGCTGTATCTGTCAGCAGCGCTTCCGGTAAATTGGACTGTAATGCCTATGCATTACAGGTTTCTATTATGGGACCAGGCTTTATTGTTACCAATAAAGTCACTCTGGGGATACTTACCACAGACTATGCAACTGCTATGAATCGGGCATGACTAAATAACTTGTGCATTACAATACGATTCTGGTAAGCAACAGATGCCACTAGAGGAAACTCTGCATACAGATTTATACATTTTGTAAATTCTATGCAAATGGTCTAAATATGTATATTGTTTGTTCTCCCTAGTTCTTACTGTTAGAGAACAGTGGATGTGGCATCTCATTTGTGATACTGTTTGCTGAGCCTGTGTATCTAAGGCAAACCCTCTCCATGTAATCTATAGTATACGTAGAGCAGCTGAATCTTCTGGTATTGATGCAGTGGTGTTAATGCAGTGATCACTGAAACAGGGACAGATATGAATCTGTAAAGCAGAAGCATTAAAATCCCATTTACCGGAAGTGCTGCTGACACAGTCTATGGACCCTAAGAATGTCTCTTCTTCTGCAGGGGAGAAAAAAAAAAATCTAATATCCTCTAAAAATAGAAGAACAATTTTCCTGGCCTCGATTCCAGACAGCAGTTTTGTAATGAATTCTCTAGTCTTTCACATTGTATAACATTGAGGCTGTGCATCATTTCAGAGATATGACACAATCAAAGTTGGTACCTCACTGTGACAGCCTGTGACTTCTAACAGTATACTGTTACCGTATATACTCGAGTATAAGCAGAGTTTTTCAGCACGATTTTTCGTGCTGAAAACGCCGCCTCTCTGCTTTTACTCGAGTGAACTCTCCGCCTGTCAATCCCTTAATCAGTGGTCTTCAACCTGCGGACCTCCAGATGTTACAAAACTACAACTCCCAGCAAGCCCGGGCAGCCATTGGCTGTCCGGGCATGCTGGGTGTTGTAGTTTTGAAACCTCTGGAGGTCCGCAGGTTGAAGACCACTGCGGCCTTCATCATCATCCAGCCCCCCACCCCCTTTGTTTTGCACTCAACTCCCCTCGGCGATAAGTTAGGAACGGAACGTCCGGTGGGGATGGTTAGTCGTTGCAGACTGTCCATTTTCACCGGGGGGGGGGCCTCTTCTCCGCGCTTCGGGCCCTGCGTAATGACATTGCCTTGACGACGACGCACAGGGACGTTCATGTGCAACGTCCCTGTGTGTCGTCGTCAAGGCAACGTCACTAGTCCGGGCCCATGAGCGGGGGGGAGGGGGCGGGGGGGAGTTTGGATGATGACGAAGGACTCAGTGGTCTTCAACCTGCGGACCTCCAGAGGTTTCAAAACTACAACACCAAGCATGCCCGGACATGGTTGAAGACCACTGATGAAGGGTTTGACAGGGAGTGATGATGAAGGGGGGGGGTGATGACGGGGGTCTGGATGATTACATGGGGGGGGGGGATGATGTATTTCCCACCCTAGGCTTATAGTCGAGTCAATAACTTTTCCTGGGTTTTTGGGGTAAAATTATGGGCCTCGGCTTATATTCGGGTATATATGGTATATTCCACATTATGCCAGCTTATGATCTTGCATTATGCCAACGTCTGATTCCTAGAAACATGCTAATTCAACCTGCAATTTATAATAGAACACTGTCACAGTCTGTACCACAATAAATCAGAGTGCAGAGACAAGCTAGGAAAACTCAACAGCCCCAGGAACACTGTGCCAGTCTGCCATTTCCAGGTATATAGTGAAATAAGGAGTCAACAAGAAATTGCATGAGATTTTATCTTTAGGCTCACTACCTTTTGTAAGGGATTAGGTAATGGGCATAACGTCTCCTGGGTAGACAGGCACAGTTTTGCAGGAACACTGTAGAAATTGCAGTCCAAACAGCAGGAAATTCGTTTAACTGACCTCAGCCAATTTTATTGACAGGTTGAGGTACAGAACATAAAATATAAAAAACAAAATCCTAAGCCTGTCCTGCTCTAACTAACAACAGGAAACCTCACTAAACAAGTGCCGGCCTAATACCGGGTACCAAACAATATAGCAAAGTCCATACCACTTGTAGTGCTCTCACAGGCTCCATGCAGATAACCTGTTCCCAGGCTGAGAGAGAGATGTGTCTGCATTCTCAGCCTTATATCAGGCCAGCACACCTGAGGAGTGATTACCTGACAGCCCAAAACGCGGACTGTCCGGATGGAGTGGGGGCCCACCCTTCTCTCCCCACTCCAGCAACACAGGCCCTAAAAACACACAGGTTTTATACAAACCCAAATTGCAGAGACGTCTGCATAGACCTCTGTTGAACATTTCCCTGGTTGCTTTAAATTACATAAGTGAGGAACCTCGGGCACACATAGACCCCGTCCACTACTTCTCCAGACACTCTGTCACACCTTATTGCAAATTATAAACCTCTCAAGACTAGAGAAGTAAAATTTCTGGCAATTTTGAAGCCATGTGAAAAAAAAATTTTCCCTGTTATTTTTCGGAAGAAAAAAAAGGGAATTGGAGTAGTTTTACTAATTCTAAATCATTTCGATGCTGGATATTGGTCTCACCATTTTTCTAAGTGAAGGAAAAGAAAAAACGAATAGACTCAGAAAAAAGGCAAACTTTTACTGCGATGGGGAGAGCATTTAGGGTGTATTCACACGTACAGTATCCTGCGCATATTTTGAAACTGCAGATTATATACGGTACTGCAGATTTGAATGTAAACTAAATGCCTGAACACAGCTGAAGCTTCAAATACTATGCATCAAATATGCACAGGATACTCTGCATTTGAATATACCCTAATAGGAATCGCATTGATAAATGTCCATTAAAGGGGTACTCCACTGGCCAGCGTTCAGAATTAAATGTTCTGAACGCTGTTTTCTCACTGCGGGGTCGGCCAAGCCCCTTGTGATGTCACGGCCTTGCCTCTCAATGCAAATCTATGGGAGGGGGTGTGACGGCCGTCACGCCCCCTCCCATAAACTAGAATTGAGGGGCGTGACCATGACATCACGAGGGGCGTGGCTGACCCTTGCAGCCCGAAAACAGCATTTGGAACATTTAGTTCTGAACGCTGGCCAGTGAAGTACCCCTTTAAGGCTGATTCAAGAGGACAGAAACAATAAACTACTGTAGCACAAACAAGATGGAGCCCAGCTACAACCATACTAAACTAAAACCTTTTTCCCTGCAGATAGAAATTCATATTGTTCCTCTTTAAAATAGCATTCTTGGTATTTGACTATAATTCCAGAATTTGCAAGTTTTTCAGTCTCCCCTAAAGACAAGCAAAGATTCTAAGATGTTCTTCATGACAGCATAAATCTTATATAGTATGAATACTATGGTATAAACATATTATTTATCGTGAGGAAAGAACATATTCCATCTTCCCCATATAAAAAAAAAATTTCTGGGTGAAAAAAATAATAAAACTGTTTTTGAAAGAAAAACCTGAAAACAGAGTTTTTTTTTTTTGTTTTTTTTTCCCCTGCCTTTCTCGTATCTACTCAAGCCTAATGTGTCATGTGAAGAAAGTTTACTGAAATTCCTGCCACATTTTTTACTAATCCACAAGTAAATAACCACTATAATACTGCCCCTATGTAAACAAATATAATTATATAAGAATAATAAAATACTGCTTTCAATGGACCAGAATATAACTAATATAATAGTGTCCTTTCTTGACAAAAAATTTATAAAAACTATAATACTGCTTCATAGGTGAGAACATTTTTTGAGTATTTTAAAATTCTTTAAATGATTGAGAAGAAAGAATACTGGCACATGTACCACTAGGAGGTGAGATTCACTGCACAGGAATACACACTACACATCCAGCACCTGCTCAGACTGCGGTGGTGCACAGTCAAAGTCCAATAAAAATATTACACATTACAGCTTTTATTGTGCCTGAAGAGGTCTTCGGTTACATTTTCTCCCCTACTTTACTTCTCACAGTGATTTGAACTTTATAAATGTTTCTTCTATGTCAAGCTTTAATTTTAGAGAACAGATAGTTATTTTAAAAATCACCGTCCATAAAACAGCACCACCTATGTATAAATGAGGATGGAAAATCTGTCTGAAAGGAAACGTGTAATTGGAAACGTGATAATAGGGAATGGAAAACCAAAAGTTTGCATAGTCTTTAAAAAAAAAAAAAATCTGCCACTTGCTGGTTATACCACACCAGGCTTTTAAGTAAGCAACTTTCCTTCTGTTATTTGGCTCTGATTCGAACAAAGCTACTGAATATGGCACTGCCATACTTTTCTGTTATTGACAATTTACCCTGCTTTGTCCCTATGTATCCTAGTGCATTTTTGTGTAGGTTTCAACCCTGCAGCTTCAACCTGGGTCCATGACAGCCAAGTCCATTTGTTCATGAGACAGACTTCAGTGAAGAATCACAGGGATCACCTTAGACTCTGTGACCCAGGGACAGGCTGATGTACTGATTGTGAGTTGTAGGCTGGGGGGAAGTGAGACTTAACCTGGTACTCTCATTACACCTGCCTCCAAGAGCTAGTTCACATAGGTAAAAAAAAAATATGGATTTTGATGCAGAACCTTTGTTTTCTGAATCAACATCTGCGCGGGTTACCTTTTTTTTAAAAAAAGCATATCCGATTAAGTGCAACTAGTAGTGTAAAAAAACCTTTTTTCCCCCCTATTTTTTCATAAACATGTGCTTTTTTTTTCCTATGCAGAAAAGTATGTGATATAGTTATACTTAGAAAAAAAATCTCATTGGAAATGATATTCTGTTTCAATGTGAACGTGCCCTAATTGCTATCTGGACCTAAACGCACCAGGACATACACGTATGCCCTGGAGCTTTTAGAGGCTGTGGTGGGCAAAGGAACTGTGCTCGCTTAATGGGTGGTTGGTGATGGCTGCTATTGACAGCCTGGCACTCCTTGGCTATGCCAGTCATTAGCCCCTTCAGATGCCCTCATCAATGCTGATCATGGCATCTAAAGGAAAAAAGATAGGTGCATGGTGGTGCTTCTCGGACCCTCACTGGGCGAGTGCAAAGTTAAAATGCAATGTGTTAAATGACGTCCGAAGGTCTCTTACCTACTATACTCCTGCCACCGGATCGTCACTTCTGTGATACAAATAGAAAAAACAGGATACTGAGATAGCTCTCTGTATGTAACTCAATAAGAAAACCGGGCTAGTCAGAATGTGCACCTATACCCTTGGTAAGTGAAAATAAATAAATAAAAACAGATTATCTGACGCTCAAGGTCTTTGTAATATATGGGCGCAAAAATAGTTTTGTTGAAAATTTATTAAGAGGTCAATTGAACACAAGATATAATAAGATAATAATACAAATATTATTCTAATGTAGCGCACCCACAGGGCCCTATATTAAAAAATAGTATAAAATAAATATGTAAAAATGTTTTTAAACAGTCAATGCACAGTATATTGCTGTAGTAACGGTCTATGTTGAATAATAGTTCGCTCTTGTTAATAAAAATGATTGTAGTTATTACATTAGTTTATATTTTAGCTCTTGCAATGTATATAATAACTGGGTCCTTTATCTCCTAAAAGGAAAAAAGATGTCCGCAAACTCTCTGCAATATAGCATTTACCAAACACTGTTGTTTTAAGTTTTGGTTTTCGTTATACAACCAGCCCGCTCGGAATGGCATTAATGGGCACTGTCAGATACAAAAACAATTGATATGTTGTAAAGCATGCAAAACCAATAGGTTTTGCAATTGCTTTCATTAGAAAATTTTCTGTATTTCATACTGAAACCCCCCTGCCTGCTTGGACACATACTAGACCTGCTGTGTCCATACATCATCACCTATGTCATGGACACACTTCCTTGATTGACAGCTGTGAAAGCAGGGCTCACAGCTGGAGGAAAAATCCTCCCACTGTCAGCTTGTGTCCCGCTACTGTCAGTGAGGACAAGCTGGGAGTTGTAGTTTTGCCAATGCTATGGGAGATGTGAGCAGACAGCAAACTGAGGGAAGGGGCAGAGACCTGCACAGTGAGGCCACGCCCCCTCCCTTTGAGAGGAATTCAGACTAGTGAGCTAAATTTAAAAGTGTAATAAAAAAAATAAAGGTGACTGACACATAAAAATTAGATGTGCATGGTCAGGATTAGGTACTAAGTGATATATTAAAAAGAAAATGTTTGTGGATCTGACGGGTTCGCTTTAAGTCCTGCAAAAATAGATTCAGTGGTACAATGTACCGCTCACCCATCCAGTATGCTCGAGCCTCTCCTGGTTCTTGCGGCTGCTAGCGGAGACCCTGCGAGCTGTCCTTATGTGCAGACCTACTTTAAAGATTCTCGCTCAGTTTGGGTGAAGATAGAGTGGAGTCGGCACAGGAGCTTTGCGTTGGAGATGGGTCAGTGTTTAGATGGGCTCTGAATTAAACAGTATAGTGATGGGTATAGTAGTAATGTATGTTGTATCAGTTTTGACGTGTTTCGGGGCCCCCATAGGCTTCTTTTTCAGTAAAGATGATACACATAGCTTATATAGTAAACGGGTTCTATATATATATGGACCCCCTACATTTCTTAATTAGCAATCGTTTTAGTTTAAAAGCAAAACATGGACTGGATCTGAGTGTTCTGTAAAACATGGCCTGGATCTGCACCTTCTTTGAGTTCTATATTAATTTCTGTTTTATGCATACCATGCAAATCATACATTTAAAAGGGCACTGTCAGATATGAAAACTTTTGATATGTTGTAAAGAATGCAAGACCAATAGGTTTTGCAATTGCTTTCAGTAAAACATTTTCAGTATTTCATACTGAAAAAGCCAGTCAAAGAACTGCCAAACCCCCCCCCCCCCCCTACATCCTGGAATACATACCAGCCTGGCTGTGTCCACTTGTCAACACCTACGTCATGGACCCACTTTATGATTGACAGGTCTTCAGATCTAAAGCTGCTGCTTGTGTGCTCCTGTGCAGAGAATGTGGGGGGGGGGGGGGGGGGAGAGAGGCAGAAGCACACTGCTGCCATGACTGAGCAGGAGACAGAAGACTGAATGGAGGTGTAACATCCGCGCTCCAGCCAGAAACTCTGTCTGTGAGCGATCTGTCATGTCCCCGCTGCTGGTGGGGCTGGGATTCGCATCGCGGGATGCGCCCGCATGCGAATGCCAGCCCGTCACTCACCTCCCTGTCCTCGCAGCCGCGGTGCGCATGCCCCTGCCTCCTAGGGCACGCACGCCGGAGCTCTCACTCTTAAATATCAGTTCTTCCCTTGGTACCCTGCCAGATCTTTGGTTGTCTATTGCCATAGTGAAAGTTCTGTGTCTCTGTTACTGTGTACCTGTTCCTTGCTACCTTCCTACCTTGCACCTGTGTTCCTGCCCTGACCTACTGCCATCTTGCCACATTATGCCAGTCTCCTTCTGTGCCATGCCACCTCCCAGCTACCTGTGTGGACGAGTCGTGCCAGGGGTAGCGACCTGGGTGCCGCCTGCCACAGCAAGACCATCCCGCTTTGCGGCAGGCTCTGGTGAAAACCTGCGTTACCTTAGACTCCGCTCCCTGGCATGCCTCACGTCATCATCCACACAGGCCCAGAGGATCCACCACCTGCCATAACCCGTTACAGTAAGATCCGGCCATGGATCCCGCTGGGGTGCCTTTGCCAGATGTTTCAGATCTTTCCACCGTCGTGGCTCAGCAGTTGCAGCAGTTGGCTCGTTAAGCGCAACAGCTGAATCAACTCTCAGCCATGGTGCAACAGCTACTTGCTGCTCAGCAGCAAAAACAGCAACAGAAGCAGCCACCTGTTCCTGAGCCTCCTCCTGTGTCTGCAGCTTCTCCTGGGACCAAGCTTCATTTGTCCTTGCCTTCAAAGTATAACGGAGATCCCAAGCTGTGTAAAGGCTCTGTGACACCGTGTTCTATCCATCTTGAACTCATGGCGGATCTGTTTCCGATGGAGTGTGCTAAAGTGGCGTTTGTGTTCAGTCTACTGTCTGGAAAAGATTTGGCCTGGGCTACTCCTCTTTGGGATCGTAGAGATCAGGTCTCCTTGAATCTGTCAGCCTTCCTTGCAGAATTCTGCAATGCATTTGAAGAACCCACACGACCCTCCGCTGCCGAGACTGCTCTAGTGAAACTCTGCCAAGGGAACTCTTCCGTTGGTGACCACGCGGTTCAGTTACGCACTCTTGCCTCTGAACTTTCTTGGAACGATGAGGCCTTGTGTGCTACCTTTGCCGAGAGGCAGGAAGAACTTCCTTTGGAAAAAGAACCTGACCGAACACGGCGACTACCTCGTCTGGCACCTGTGTTCCAACATCCACCTCTACTGTATACTTTGGCTCCTGCCAAAGAGGCTATGGAAGTGGACTGTTTTCACTTAACGCAGCAGGAAAGATCCCATCAATGCAATGAGAATTTGTGCTTATATTGTGCCAGTCCAGAGCACTTTCTGAAAGACTGTTCTGTACGTCCTTTGCGTCAGGGGGAACGCTCTCATCTTGGAGTTGGAGTGGCATCCTTTGATGTGAATATTTCTTCTCCTTGCTTGACCACCCCAGTTCAAGTGTTTACCTCTGCCAAGACTTCTTTCATTGCTTCTGCTCTTTTGGACTCCGGTTCCGCAGTTAACTTCATTGATGCCTCCCAGGTCCATAAACACCGTCTTCCAGTGACTCTTCTTGCCAAGCCCTTCTACATCTCTTCTGTTAATGGAGAAAATCTTAACAGTAAGGTGCAATTTCGCACGGAACCCCTCGACATGCAAGTAGGAAATCTGAGTTCTATGTGCTACCACATTGTACTTCGGAGCTTCTTCTTGTTCTTCCTTGGTTTCAGTGTCATTCTCCACATCTCAACTAGAAAACTGGTGAAATCACTTGTTGGGGACAATATTGCCTAGATCACTTCTTCCCCCTGTGATCTCTTCTGTGCCTGTTAAACTCAGACATAAAGTCTTGAATTGGGGACATTCTTCTTTGCCAGTTGGTCACCTTAGAAGATGGAAGACTCCACGACAGAAGCTTGCTAGTGCCTTACAGCCTTTGCCCATTCCAGAAACCCCTTGGTCTCATGTAGTGGGGAATTTTCTGAGTTCCAAAGAAGAGGGGGAGACCAGGGGGGGAGGAGGGTACTGTAACATCCGTGCTCCGGCAAGACACGCTGGCTGTGAGCGCTCTGTCATGACCCCGCTGCCGGCGGGGCTGGGATTTGCATCGCGGGACGCACCCGCATGCAAATCCCAGCCCGTCACTCACCTCCCTGTCCTCACAGCACCGGTGCCTTCTAGGGCACGCACGTGCCGGAGCTCTCACTCTTAAAGGGCCAGTGCTTATTTAGTCAAGTGTCTACACCTGCACCCTTGCCCTTAAATATCAGCTCCTCCCTTGGTTCCTTGCCAGATCTTTGGTTGTCTATTGCCATAGTGAAAGTTCTGTGTCTCTGTTACTGTGTACCTTTTTCTTGCTACCTTCCTACCCTGCACCTGTGTTCCTGCCCTGCCCTACTGCTATCTTGCCACGTCCTGCCAGTCTCCTTCTGTACCATGCCACCTCTCAGCTACCTGTGTGGACGGGTCGTGCCAGGGGTAGCAACCTGGGTGCCGCCTGCCGCAGCAAGACCATCCCGCTTTGCAGCGGGCTCTGGTGAAAACCTGTGGCACCTTAGACTCCGCTCCCTGGCACGGCTCATTGTCTCATCCACACAGGCCCAGAGGATCCACCATCTGCCGTGACCCGTTACAGGAGGATTTCTTTATTTATAAAGTGTCCCTGCATGTATATATATGTGTGTGTGTGTGTGGATATTTATGTATGTGTGTGTGTGTGTATCTGTGAATATATGAAGTGAATGTGTGTGTGTGTTACAGGGTGACTACAATCATATGCTTCCAGCTGTTGCAAAACTACAACTCCCAGCATGCCTTCACAGACAAATGAGGTGTGGGCATGCTGGGAGTTGTGGTTTTGCAACAAGTGGAGGAACACAGCCTGCAGCAACACTGCTGAAAATCAGTTTTACCAATCATATGCCTCCAGCTGTTGCAAAACTACAACTCCTAGGATGTGTGGGCATGCTGGGAGCTGTAGTTTTGCAAAGGCTGCAGGCACAGTGTGTGTGTGTGTGTGGCACAAAACCAGAAAGGAAAGGGTTACCGCTCCCAGAGCAGTGGTCATCATAGTGAGGACCCGCCCCTCTTCTGTAAATGAAAATTACTTTCACTTTGCAGTCACTCCAAGTAAATTCTAAGAGAAATATTGGTCATAGACGCATAAAGATTACATGTACATGATCAGGATGAGATACTGAGCAACATATAACAGTTTTTATTTTTTTATTGGGTGATCTGACAGGTATGCTTTAAAATAGTAAAAATAAAATTGTCAAAAGTAATAAACGTATTATTAAAACCTCCATACATTATCACCATGTATGTATAAGAGTAGTACGTACAAAAATGTCATATCTAATTCCTTAATGTAAAAACGAGATACTGAAATAGATATGATTAATTATATAATTAGGATATAAAATAAAAATATGAAAAAATAAATTAAAAATACAGAGATCTATTTTTAAGCAAATCACAGAAAACCACAGTCACCAATTTATGCCGTTCTTGCTTTATTGGAACATATTCGGCAGGTACAGTTCTTAGATGCGGGGCCTCCACATCGAAGACCTAGGTACCTGCCGAACATGTTCCAATAAAGCAAGACTGGCATCAATTGGTGACTGTGGTTTTCTGTGATTTGCTTCAAAATTTACTGTGTTACAATTGAACTATTTACTGCTCCGCACCACTGCATCCGGAGTTATAGTGATGGTGTCCACTGATGCGTGCATGTTAAAGGGAACAGTGCGTCTGAGTGAAGTGCCAGGTATCAGTTTCTCTTCCGCGTTTAACCTCTTAAGGACCCAGCTATTTTACACCTTAGGACCCGACCACTTTTTGAACATCTGACCACTGTCACTTTAAACATTAATAACTCTGGAATGCTTTTAGTTATCATTCTGATTCTGAGTTTGTTTTTTCGTGACATATTCTACTTTAACATAGTGGTAAAAAATTTTTGTAACTTGCATCCTTTCTTTGTGAAAAATCCCAAAATGTTATGAAAAATTTGAAAATTTTGCATTTTTCTAAGGGTGGGTTCACACTACGTTTTCTCCCATACGGGAGCGCATACGGCAGGGGGGAGCTAAAACCTCGCGCTCCCGTATGCCTTCGTATGCGCTCCCGTATGTCATTCATTTCAATGAGCCGGCCGGAGTGAAACGTTCGGTCCGGTCGGCTCATTTTTGCGCCGTATGCGCTTTTACAACCGGACCTAAAACCGTGGTTGACCACAGTTTTAGGTCCGGTTGTAAAAGCGCATACGGCGCAAAAATGAGCCGACCGGACCGAACGTTTCACTCCGGCCAGCTCATTGAAATGAATGACATACGGGAGCGCATACGAAGGCATACGGGAGCGCGAGGTTTTAGCTCCCCCCTGCCGTATGCGCTCCCGTATGGGAGAAAACATAGTGTGAACCCAGCCTAACTTTGAAGCTCTCTGCTTGTAAGGAAAATGGATATTCAAAATATATATATTTTTTTCACATATACAATATGTCTTCTTTATGTTTGCATCATAAAATTGACAAGTTTTTACTTTTGGAAGACACCAGAGAGCTTCAAAGTTCAGCAGTAATTTTCCAATTTTTCACAAAATTTCCAAACTCACTATGTTTCATGGACCAGTTCAGGTTTGAAGTGGATTTGAAGGGTCTTCATCTTAGAAATACCCCACAAATGACCCCATTATAAAAACTGCACCCCCCAAAGTATTCAAAATGATATTGGGTCAGCCTTTTAACCATTTAGGTGTTTCACAGGAATAGCAGGAAAGTGAAGGAGAAAATTTGCAATCTTCATTTTTTACACTCGCATGTTCTTGTAGACCCAATTTTTGAATTTTTACGAGGGGTAAAAGGAGAAAATGTATACTTATATTTGTAGCCCAATTTCTCTCGAGTAAGCAGATACCTCATATGTCTATGTAAAGTGTTCGGCGGGCGCAGTAGAGGGCTCAGAAGCGAAGGAGCGACAAGGGGATTTTGGAGAGTACGTTTTTCTGAAATGGTTTTTGGGGGGCATGTTGCATTTAGGAAGCCCCTATGGTGCCAGAACAGCAAAAAAAAAAAATAAAAAACACATGCCGAACCATTTTGGAAACAAGACCCCTTGAGTAACGTAACAAGGAATTAAGTGAGCCTTAATACCCCACATGTGTTTCACGACTTTTGCATATGTAAAAAAAAAAAGGGTTAATTGCAAGGGTTAATAGCAGAAAATACCCCCCAAAATTTGTAACCCCATCTCTTCTGAGTATGAAGGTACCCCATAAATTGGCCTGTAGTGCACTACGGGCGAACTACAATGCTCAGAAGAGAAGGAGTCATATTTGGATTTTTGAGAGCAAATTTTGCTCGGGGGGCATGTCGCATTTAGGAAGCCCCTATGGGGCCAGAACAGCAAAAAAAAAAACCACATGGCATACCATTTTGGAAACTAGACCCCTTAAGGAACGTAACAAGGGGTACAGTGAGCATTTACCCCCACTGGTGTCTGTCAGATCTCTGTAACAGTGGGCTGTACGAAATTTTTAATTTGCACAGCCCACTGTTCCAAAGATCTGTCAGACACCAGTGGGGTGTAAATTCTCACTGCACCCCTCAGTACATTCTGTGAGGGGTGTAGTTTCTGAAATGGGGTCACATGTGTTTTTTATTTTTTTTTGCGTTTGTCAAAACCGCTGTAACAATCAGCCACCGCTGTGCAAATCACCTCAAATGTACATGGCGCACTCTCCCTTCTAGCCCTTATTGTGCGCCCCCAGAGCACTTTGCGCCCATATATGGGGTATCTCCGTAGTCGGGAGAAATTGCATTACAAATTTTGGGGGGATTTTTTCCCTTTTACCTCTTGTCAAAATGAAAAGTATAGGGCAACACCAGCATGTTAGTGTAAAAAATGTATTTTTTTACATTAACATGCTGGTGTAGACCCCAACTTCACATTTTCATAATTGGTGAAAGGAGAAAAAGCCCCCCAAAATTTGTTAGGCAATTTCTCCTGAGTACGACGATACCCCATATGTGACCCTAAACTGTTGCCTTGAAATACGACAGGGCTCCGAAGTGAGAGTGCCATGCGCATTTGAGGCCTGAATTAGGGATTTGCATAAGGGTGGACATAGGGGTATTCTACGCCAGTGATTCCCAAACAGGGTGCCTCCAGCTGTTGCAAAACTCCCAGCATGCTTGGACAGTCAACGGCTGTCCAGCAATACTGGGAGTTGTTGTTTTGCAACAACTGGAGGCTCCATTTTGGAAACAGTGGCGTACCAGACGTTTTTCATTTTTATTGGGGAGGGGGGCTGTGTATATGTAGTGTTTTTTACTTTTTATTTTGTGTTAGTGTAGTGTAGTGCTTTTAGGGTACAGTCACATGGGCGGGGGGTTACAGCGAGTTTCCCGCTGCGAGTTTGAGCTGCCGCGCAAAATTTGCTGCATCGCAAACTTGCAGCCTGATACTCACTGTAAGCCCCTGCCCATGTGAATGTGCCCTGTACATTCACAGGGGGGGGGCCTCCAGCTGTTGCAAAACTACAACTCCCAGCATGCACAGTCTATCAGTGCATGCTGGTAGTTATAGTTTTGCAACAGCTGGAGGCACATGGGTTGGGAAACACTGAGTTAGGAAACAGACAATGTTTCCCAACCAGTGTGCCTCCAGTTGTTGCAAAACCACTGCTCCCAAACATTCTCAGGCATGCTGGAAGTAGTAGTTCGGCAACATCTTTAGAGTCAGATGTTGCCGAACTACAACTCCCAGCATGCTTGGAGTTGTAGTTTTGCAACATCTGGAGGACTACAGTTTGCATACCACTAATACAGTGGTTCCCAATCTGTGCCCTTCCAGATGTTGTAAAACTACAACTCCCAGTATGCCCTTACTGTCCAGGCATGCTGAGAGTTGTAGTTCTGCAACATCTGAAGGGCCAGATGTTACAGAACTACAACTCCCAGCATGCCTGGACAGTAAGGGCATGCTGAGGATGTGTAGTTTTGCAACATCTGGAAGGGCAACTTGTGGACTTCCAGATGTTGCAAAACTGCAACTCCCAGCATGCCCAGACGCCAAGGGCTGGCTGAGCATGCTGGGAGTTGTAGTATACAGCGTCCCAATACAGCAATGCATGTCGCTTTACGGCGATGTGCATTGCAGTAAAGGGCCCGACCGCGGCTGAAAATCAACTCGCCTGTCACCGCCGCCGCTGTCTTCATCGCCGGGATCCGGGTCTTCAGGGACGAGGTAAGTACCGGGGCCGGTCCCCAGCACTCCCCCGTCCCCTGCCACGTTCTCCGGTCTTCCTCCCGTCCACTCCGGACTTCAAGGCGCCGGGCAGCCCGGTATCGCCGCAGATCGCAAGGGCCTACATGGCCCCCCTCGGCGTTTGCCCTGGATGCCTGCTGAAGCATTTCAGCAGGCATCCGGTTCCGATCTCTGCCCGGCGCGCGGCAGAGACCGGAAAACGCCAGGGCATATGGATACGCCCTGGGTCCTTAAGGCCCAGGGTGTGAGGGCGTATCCATACGCCCTGGGTCCTTAAGAGGTTAACCCCTTAAGGACCCAGCCCAAATATACCTTAAGGACCCGGCCATTTTTTTAACATCTGACCACTGTCACTTCAAACATTAATAACTCTGGGATGCTTTTACCTTTCATTCTGATTCCGAGATTGTTTTTTCAAGACATATTCTACTTTATGTTAGCGGTAAAATTTTGTCAATACTTGTATCATTTCTTGGTGAAAAATTCCAAAATTTGATGAAAAAATTGAAAATGTTGCATTTTTTTTATTTGAAGCTCTCTGCTTATAAGGAAAATGAATATTCCAAATAAATTATATATTGATTCACATATACAATATGTCTACTTTATGTTTGCATCATAAAGTTGACATGTTTTTACTTTTGAAAGACATCAGAGGGCTTCAAAGTTCAGCAGCAATTTTCCAATTTTTCGCAAAATTTTCAAAATCGGATTTTTTCAGGGACCAGTTCTGTTTTGAAGTGGATTTGAGGGGCCTTCTTATTAGAAATACCCCATAAATGACCCCATTATAAAAACTGCACCCCTCAAAGTATTCAAAATGACATTCAAAAGGTTTGTTAACCCTTTTTGTGTTTCACAGGAATAGCAGCAAGTTGAAGGAGAAAATTCAAAATCTTCATTTTTTTACACTCGCATGTTCTTGTAAACCCAGTTTTTGCATTTTTACAAGGGGTGAAAAGAGAGAAATTTTCTTAAAATGTGTAACCCAATTTCTCTCGAGTAACGAAATACCTCATAAGTGTATGTCAAGTGTTCGGCGGGTGCAGTAGGGGGCTCATAAGGGAAGGAGGGATTTTGGAGAGTGAGTTTTTCTGAAATGGTTTTTGGGGGTCATGTCACATTTAGGAAGCCCCTATGGTGCCAGAACAGCAAAAAATAACACATGGCATACCATTTTGGAAACTAGACCCCTTGAGGAACGTAACAAGGTATAAAGTGAGCCTTAATACCCCACAGGGGTTTTACGACTTTTGCATATGTAAAAAAAAAAAACAATATTTTTTTCACTAAAATGTGTTTCCCCCCAAATTTCACATTTTTGCAAGGGTTAACAGCAGAAAATACCCCCCAAAATTTGTAACCCCATCTCTTCTGAGTATGGAGGTACCCCATAAGTGGACGTCAAATGCACTACAGGAGCGCTACAATGCTCAGAAGAGAAGGAGTCACATTCGCTAATTTTGCTGAAATGGGGGGGGGGGGGGGGGGGGCATGTCGCATTTACTGCCAGAAAAGCAAAAAAAAAATGTAAATTTGTAAATACATTTCTTTGGAAAAAGGACATACCTCATATCTGGGCGTAAAACGGATCTCCGGGTGCACACTGGTCACGGAGGAACAGGAGGGCAGTCAGGGGCCTTGAACTTCTGCCTATGGAGCCGGAACAGTGGGACATTATATGGGGTACACTAATAACTAACAAGGGGTACAGTGGGACATAAAAGGATAAAACAGGTTATGTTCCCAGAATGATGACCCAGAGCATAGCCAAAACTAAAAAATATGCCCACCCCAAACCCTATGCTCTGAATCATCATTCTGGGAATGTGATGTGTGTGGCCGTCCCTAACCTGTTGCCTCAAATGCGCACCCGCTCAGGTGGAGAGAGAGCGCTGCGCATTTTAGGTAACATAAAAAGTCCCCGATGATAGTGACTCAGTGACCCATGACCCAGGGAAAAAAAAATACCCCCAGAGGTCTTATCAGTTTTTTTTTTTATATGAGTGTTTTTTGGGCAATTTAGTGGTTTTATGGGGTTAAAACTTGGAATGTACTCTGGACTTGGTACATTGGGGTCAAATTATGGAAAAGTAAAATGAAAAGGGAAAATTTTAGTACTGCATGGAAGTGTGATACTCCCTGAAGCGGTTTTTGATGCAGAGGCCCGGATGATCAGGGCAAGTGTCACATTGATAGGTGGTGTCCTTCCGAATCCCCCTCCTGTTACGCACTTTGCATTTTTTCTGGGATCGTCCCTTCTTTCCAGTGTGGGGGACCTAACCTGGAAAGTGTTGGCCTGGGACGATCCTGGAACCTATAACTTCAGTTCCTAGGGAAGCCCGGCCTGTTCTTTCCCGGTCAGCAAAGATCAGCACCTTTAGGACTTCTTCTTGGAACTGAAGGTATGTCCCTGTGTTGCCAGCGTTCTGGTACAGTACAAAAGAGTTGTACATGACAACCTGTACCAAGTAGACTGCAACTTTCTTGTACCATACACGTGTTTTCCGCATGGCTTATATGGCTTCAGGATTTGATCAGAAAGATCAACTCCCCCCATATACCGATTGTAGTCCAGAATACAATCGGGCTTGAGGACCGTTGTTGTGGAACCTCGCACAGGGACAGGTGAGCTGCCGTTACCATGAATAGTGGTCAGCATAAGGACATCCCTCTTATCCTTATACTTGACCAGCAACAGGTTTTCATGGGTAAGGGCACGGGACTCACCCTTGGGCATAGGTGTCTGAACAAAATTTAGATGGAGGCCTCTCTGATTCTTTTGCACGGTCCCACAAGCGGACGTCGATCTGGCCGCAAGGGATGTGAAGAGAGGGATGCTGGTATAAAAGTTGTCCACGTACACATGGTAACCCTTATCCAGCAATGGGTACATAGGGTCCCAAACGATTTTCCTGCTAACACAAAGTTACTCTCACAAAGTTTATATAGCTTCACGCCATATCGCGCCCGCTTCGAGGGAATATACTGGCGGAAGATGAGTCTTCCCTTAAAACTGATGAGAGACGCATCTACAGAGAGCTCCCTAAGCAGTACATAGGCCTCCAAAAATTTGGCCCCAAAGTGATCGATGACCGGCCTCACTTTGTAAAGCCGGTCATAGGTGGGATCACTTTGGGGTGGACATGCCGCATTATCTGCATAATGCAGGCATTTCCGAATGGCCTTGAACCGCTTCTTTGCCATGGCCATACTGTACAGCGGGGTCTGGTATAGGACGTCCCCGCTCCAGTACTGTCTGACACTTGGCTTTTTGACCAGGCCCATGTGCAGCACGAGGCCCCAAAATGTCCTCATTTCGGCTACACTGACAGCGTAACAATTCATTGGACCTGGCCAAAAAAGAATCAGGGCGGTGGGCGATGAACTGCCTGGCGTACCGATTCGTCTGCTCCACCATGTGATTGACCAGGCTGTCACTGAAAAAATAACTGAAAAAGTCAAATTCAGTGAACCCAGCCGTGTCAATCCGGATTCCGGAGACACCAACAAACTCCGGAATCCCTGGCTGATAACCCTCTGGGGGTCTCCAGACAGGTTCACCGGAAGGGAGCTCCGGTAAAATCGCCTGGGGGGGTCGGACTCCTAGTACGAGCGGCATTACCACTCACACTAGTGCCAGCCACTGGGGCACTTTCATGGGGGGTGCGTGGCCTCGCTTGGCAGCGTCTCTGCCGCCGTGCAGGGGGCTCATCATCAGTACTAGATGATGAGGAGGACGATGAAGAACACAGGAATGTTGGATCTTCATCGTCCTCACTGACAGATTCAGAGTCGGAGGCAAGAAAAGCGTATGCCTCCGCTACCGAAAATGCCTGGCGAGCCATCGCCTTTTTCTACGGTGGCGGGGGGCGGTGGCGGGGGGGGAGTGTGTGTGTGTGTGGGGTAGCGGGGATGTATGTAGTGTGTGTGCTTGGTGTATACTATATATAACGGTGTTTGATTAGAAATCACACACCCTTATATGAACAAAAATAAAAAGCTGCGGCCAAGAAAAAATGGGGGGCCAAATGCAGCGCCCTGAACCCCTCATAGGGCCCGGGTCAAGCTAAAAAATCTCATGCAGACCCTTGGGTACCTATTAGGGGGTCCGGGGGGGGGGAATTTTTTTTTAGCTTTTTATTTTACTGTTTTACACTATTTACACTATTTTTTCCTACCTTTCCCTGGGGGGGGTTCTGTCCCTGCTCTATGGGGGATCGTCGGTCCTGAGGGGGCTCCAATCCTCACAGGGGGGGGGGCCCTGGCACCTTCGAGCAGCTTTGCCCGCTGACTGAACTCAGCTAACGGGCAGAGCTGCAAGAAGATGCAGTTAACCCCTCCCCCGCCGGCCAATAGCAGCGCTCCTGGGGGGGTGACGAAATCGCCACCTCCCCATAGATACAGTGGGTGATAGGGGGTGTATTGTACACCCCCGATCACCTTGTATCTTCGGGTCAGCGGGTCACACGTTTCCCATATGACCCAAATCGCGGCAGATCGTTAGTGTGAATTCACCAACGATCTGCCGCGATTGCCGACATGGGGGGGACTGATGACCCCCCTGGGCATTTGCGCGGGATGCCTTCTGAACGATATCAGCAGGCATCCATTAATAACATATATTAATATGTTAATGATCCCATACCATTAACCACTTAAGGACCTAGGGCGTATGGATACGCCTTGACGTCCTGGTACTTAAGCCCGTGGGAATTCCGGTCCCCGCCCGGCGCAGCTCTGTCTTTCATGCACATCATGTAACAATGTTTAGCACTTATCTGAACGCTGTTATTAGAGCCTTGTAGTTTGCAGACTTTTGTTTAAAAATGTTTTATAATTTATGAAAAGGGACTTGTGACATATATAATCATAATTTAACATTCTAATAGGCTATAGATAAAACTTTTTTACATAAATAAAAAGCTACACAGCTGTATTAGAGTGTGAATGTGGGAGATTCGTAGGATAGCTTGGATATGAAGAATGCTGTAGAAGTGACACTAATGTGAGGAAATTCTTACAAAAACATCATAGATGTCAATAGCCATTAAATAATTTTAATTAAAGTGCTGGTTTGTTTCTAAGTAAGGTTTGTGTTTAGAATGTCCAAAACATTATGTGTCCAAAACATTTTATTGTGTTTCATTCAGGCTTCAGTTATCAACAACTTTTGTAGTTTGCAGACTTTGTTTAAAGACGTTTTATAATTTATGAAAAGGGACTTGTAAATGTTTAAATAATATTTAACCCCTTAAGGACTCAGCCCATTTGGGCCTTAAGGACTCAGGCAATTTTATTTTTATGTTTTCATTTTTTCCTCCTCGCCTTCAAAAAATCATAACTTTTAGATTTCCATCCACAGACTAGTATGAGGGCTTGTTTTTTGCGTGTCCAGTTGTCCGTTGTAATGCCATCACTCACTTTACCATAAAATGTATTGCACAACCCAAAAAATACTATTTGTGTGGGGAAATAAAAAAGAAAACCGCAATTTTGCTAATTTTGGAAGGTTTCGTTTTCACGCCGTACAATTTACGGTAAAAATTACGTGTTCTTTATTCTTTAGGTCATTACGATTAAAATAATACACATGATAACATACTTTTCTATTACTGTGGCGCTTAAGCAGCGGTATGAGGGCTCATTTTTTGTGCCATGATCTGTACTTTTTGATACCATAATTGCTTATATAAAACTTTTAATACATTTTTTATACATTTTTTTGGGAATAAAATGTTATAAAAAAGCAGATATTTTGGACTTTCTTATTTTTTTACATTCACTGTACAGTATCATTAACATTTTATTTTAATAGTTGGGATATTTACGCACGCGGCGATACCAAATTTGTATATAAATTATGTTTTTTTTTACACTTTTTGGGGGTGAAATAGGGAAAATGGGACAATTTACGTTTTTATTGGGGGAGGTTTTTTTTCACATTTTATTCACTTTTTTTTATTTACTTTTTTTTACTTTTACACTTTGATAGCAATCATTTGATTGCTAATACTGTTCAGTGCTATGCAAAGGACATAACACTGATCAGTATTATCGGTGATCTTCTGCTCGATCGCAGACCAGAGCAGAAGACCCGTGGAAGACAGCAGAGGCAGGTGAGGGGATCTCCGGCTGCCATGCTGGATGACAGGATTGCCGCAGCAGCCCTGGGGGTGATCCAATCATCCATTTTAGTGACCGCAATGCTGCAGATACCGTGATCTGTATTGATCACGGCATCTGAGGGGTTAATGGCGGACATCCGCGCGATCACGGATGTCCGCCATTACTGGCGAGTTCCTGGTTGCTATCAGCAGCCGAGACCTGCCGCGCATGACGCGAGCATCGGTGTCCGGGCACAGCGGGGGGAACCGTGTAGTAGCGGCGGCGGTCACTTACCCGGCGGCGGAGCTCCAGATGACGGCAGCGGCTGTGATCATGGCGGCGGTGGAGGTAAGTATGGCAGCGGCGTGTCGAGGAGTCTGTTGCCTAGCAACATCTGCAGGGCGACAGTTTGGAGAGTGGTCTCTAAACTGTGGCCCTCCAGATGTTGCAAAACTACAGCTCCCACCATGCCTTGACAGCTGTTTGCTGTGTTGGCATGCTGGGAATTGTAGTTTTGCAAGATTTAGAGGGGTTCAGGCTGGAGATCACTGACAGTGGTCTCTAAACTGTAGCCCTCCAGATGTTACAAAACTACAACTCCCAGCATGCTCAGACAGCAGTTTGCTGTCTTAGCATGCTGAGACTTGTAGTTTTGCAACATCTGGAGGGCTACAGTTTAGGGACCACTGTCAGTGATCTCCAGCCTGAACCCCTCTAAATCTTGCAAAACTACAACTCCCAGCATTCAGGAACAGCAAAAGTCTCGGCATGCTGGGAGTTGTACTTGCGTGCCTCCAGCTGTTGCATAACTACATCTCCCAGCATTCCCTTTGGCAATCAGTACATGCTGAGAGTTGTAGTTCTGCAACAGCTGGAGGTACACTGTTTGGGAAATACCGAGTTAGGTAATAGGTTCTATTACCTAACTCAGTATTTTCCAACCAGTGTGCCTCCAGCTGTTGCAAAGCTACAACTCCCAGCATGCACGTTCTGTCAGTGCATGCTGGGAGTTGTAGTTTTGCCCCCCCTCCCATGTGAATGTACAGGTTACATTCACACTGGCGGCGGATTACAGTGAGTTCCCCGCTTCAAGCTTGAGCTGCGGCAAATTTTCCGCCGCAGCTCAAACTCCTAGCGGGAGACTCAGTGTAATCCACCGCCAGTGTGAATGTAGCCTAAAAACACTACACTACACTAACATAAAATAAAGAGTAAAACACTACATATACACACGTACACTGCACTCCCCCTACCCCCCCCCCCCCCCCCAATAAAAATGAAAAACGTGTCCTACGGCAGTGTTTCCAAAACGGAGCCTCCAGCTGTTGCAAAACAAAAACTCCCAGCATTTCCGGACAGCCATTGACTGTCCGAGCATGCTGGGAGTTTTGCAACAGCTGGAGGCACCCTGTTTGGGAATCACTGGCTTAGAATACCCCTATGTCCACCCCTATGCAAATCCCTAATTTAGGCCTCAAATGCGCATGGTGCTCTCTCACTTTGGAGCCCTGTCGTATTTCAAGGCAACAGTTTAGGGCCACATATGGGGTATCGCCGTACTCAGGAGAAATTGCCTAACAAATTTTGGGGGGCTTTTTCTCCTTTTACCCCTTATGAAAAGGTAAAGTTGGGGTCTACACCAGCATGTTAGTGTAACAAAAAACATTTTTGTACACTAACATGCTGATGTTGCCCCATACTTTTAAATTTCCCAAGCAGTAAAAGAAAAAAAGCCCCCAAAATTTGTAACGCAATTTTTCCTCAGTACAGAGATAGCCGATATGTGGGCGATAAGTGCTCTGCGGGCGCACAACAAGGCTCAGAAGGGAGAGTGCACCATGTACATTTGAGGTCTAAATTGGTGATTTGCACAGGGGTGGCTGATTTTACAGCGGTTTTGACATAAGCGCAAAACAATTGATACCAACATGTGACCCCATTTTGGAAACTACACCCCTCACGGAATGTAACAAGTGTTATAGTGAGCATTTACACCCCACAGGTGTCTGACAGATCTTTGAAACAGGGGTCTGTGAAATTGAAAAATACAATTTTTAATTTTCACAGCCCACTGTTCCAAAGATCCGTCAAATGCCAGTGGGGTGTATATTCTCACTGCACCCCTTATTATATTCCGTGAGGGGTGTAGTTTTAAAAATGGGGTCACATGTGGGGGGGTCCACTGTTCTGGCACCACGGGGGGCTTTGTAAATGCACATGGCCAAATTCTCTCTCCATAAGCTCAATTATGCTCCTTCTCTTCTGAGCATTGTAGTTTGCCCCCAGTGCACTTCACGTCCACTTATGGGGTATTTCAATACTCAGAAGAGATGGGGTTACTAATTTTGGGGGGTATTTTCTGCTATTATCCCTTGTAAAAAATGTAAAATTGGGGGGAAAACAAACATTTTAGTGTAAAATGTTTTTATTTTTTTTTTACATATGCAAAAGTCGTGAAACACCTGTGGGGTATTAAGGTTCACTTTATTCCTTATTATGTTCCTCAAGGGGTCTAGTTTCCAAAATTGTATGCCATGTGGGGTATTTTTGCTGTCCTGGCACCATAGGGGCTTCCTAAATGCGGCATGCCCCCAGAGCAAAATTTGCTTCCAAAAAGCCAAATGTGACTCCTTCTCTTCTGAGACCTGTAGTGCACCAGCAGAGCACTTTTCATCACCATATGGGGTGTTTTCTGAATCGGAAGAAATTGGGCTTCAAATTTTGGGGGGTATTTTCTGCTATTACCTTTTTTAAAAATGTAAAATTTTTGCTAAACCAAGCATTTTTGGTAAAAAAAAAATATATATATATATTTTTTACATATGCAAAAGTCGTGACACACCTGTGGGGTATTAAGGCTCACTTAATTCCTTGTTTTGTTCCTCAAGGGGTCTAGTTTCCAAAATGTTATGCCATGTGTTTTTTTTTTGCTGTTTTGGCACCATAGGGGCTTCCTAAATGTAACATGCCCCCCAAAAACCATTTCAGAAAAACATACTCTCCAAAATCCCCTTGTCGCTCCGTCGCTTCTGAGCCCTCTACTGCGCCCGCCAAACAATTTACATAGACATATGAGGTATGTGCTTACTCGAGAGAAATTGGGCTACAAATTCAAATATAAATTTTATCCTTTTACCCCTTGTAAAAATTCAAAAATTGGGTCTACAAGAACATGCAAGTGTAAAAAATTAAGATTTTGAATTTTCTCCTTCACTTTGCTGCTTTTATTTATGGGGTATTTCTAATATGAAGACCCTTCAAATCCACTTCAAACCTGAACTGGTCCCTGAAAAATTGTGATTTTGAAAATTTTGTGAAAAATTGTAAAATTGCTGCTGAACTTTGAAGCCCTCTGATGTCTTCCAAAAGTAAAAACACGTCAATTTTATGATGCAATCATAAAGTAGACATATTGTATATGTGAATAAAAAAAAAATGTATTTGGAATATCCATTTTCCTTACAAGCAGAGAGCTTCAAAGTTAGAAAAATGCAAAATTTTAAATTTTTTCATCAAATTTGGGGATTTTTCACCAAGAAAGGATGCAAGTTACCACAAAATTTACCACTATGTTAAAGTAGAATATGTCAACCACCCCCCCCCCCCCCCCAAAAAAAAAAAAAATAAACTATCTCGGAATCAGATTGATAAGTAAAAGCATTCCAGAGTTATTCATGTTTAAAGTGACAGTGGTCAGATGTGCAAAAAAGGGCTGCGTCCTAGAGCTGAAAATGGGACCCGGCCATTTTTTGAACATATGACCACTGTCACTTTAAACATTAATAACTCTGGAATGCTTTTAGTTATCATTCTGATTTCGAGATTGTTTTTTCGTGACATATTCTACTTTAACATAGTGGTAACATTTTTTGGTAACTTGCATCCTTTCTTGGTGAAAAATCCCAAAATTTTTCACAAAATTTCCAAACTCACTATTTTTCAGGGACCAGTTCAGGTTTGAAGTGGATTTGAAGGGTCTTCATCTTAGAAATACCCCATAAATGACCCCATTATAAAAACTGCACCCCCAAAGTATTCAAAATGACATTCAGTCAGTGTTTTAACCCTTTAGGTGTTTCACAGGAATAGTAGCAAAGTGAAGGAGAAAATTCACAATCTTCATTTTTTACACTTGCATGTTCTTTTAGACCCAATTTTTTTATTTTTACAAGGGGTAAAAGGAGAAAATTTATGCTTATATTTGTAGTCCAATTTCTCTCGAGTAAGCACATACCTCATATGTCTATGTAAAGTGTTCGGCGGGCGCAGTAGAGGGCTCAGAAGCGAAGGAGCGACAAGGGGATTTTGGAGAGTACGTTTTTCTGAAATGGTTTTTGGGGGGCATGTTGCATTTAGGAAGCCCCTATGGTGCCAGAACAGCAAAAAAAAACACATGCCATACCATTTTGGAAACAAGACCCCTTGAGGAACGTAACAAGGAATTAAGTGAGCCTTAAAGGGAACCAATCCTCAGATTTTACCCTATATAATGCTTGGCAAAGCGTGATATAGGGTAAAATTGTTGTCCTCTCCATCCCCGGGGGATGCTCCTGCCCCCAGGGATGGTGAAGATATGAAGTTATAAACTAGTCACCGCCGCCGCCGTAAGTAGTCACCTGGGCGGGGAGCTCTTCTCACCAACTCCCGTTCTGCGGCCGGCAGCGACGCCCCCTCCGCTTGATTGATGGGCCGCGTCATTGTTCCGCTCACTGAACAGACGGAGCAGAGTGATGACGCGGCCCATCAATCAAGCGGAGGGGGCATCGCTGCCGGCCGAAGAACGGAAGTTGGTGAGAAGAGCTCCCCGCCCAGGTGACTACTTACGGCGGCTGCGGTGACTATTTTATAACTTCATATCTTCACCATCCCTGGGGGCAGGAGCGTCCCCCGGGAATGGTGAAAATAAAGATTTTACCCTATATAACGCTTTGCCAAGCGTTATATAGGGTAAAATCTGATGATTGGTTCCCTTTAATACCCCACAGGTTTTTCACGACTTTTGCATATGTAAAAAAAATTTAAACTAATTTCACTAAAATGTGTGTTTCCCCCCAAATTTCACATTTTTGCAAGGGTTAATAGCAGAAAATACCCCCCAAAATTTATAACCCCACCTCTTCTGCGTATGGAGGTACCCCATAAGTTGACCAGAAGTGCACTACGGGCAAACTACAATGCTCAGAAGAGAAGGAGTCATATTTGGCTTTTTGAGAGCAAATTTTGCTCGGGGGCGTGTCGCATTTAGGAAGCCCCTATGGTGCCAGGAGAACAAAAAACCCACATGGCATACCATTTTGGAAACTAGACCCCAAAACTACAACTCCCAGCATGCACAGGGCGTATTGATACGCCCTGGGTCCTTAAGGCCCAGGGTGTGAGGGCGTATCCATACGCCCTCGGTCCTTCAGAATTTAATATAATTGAAATAAATAATTGCTATACATAAAAGCCAGGCAAGAAATCCAGAATGGAAGGCAACTCTTGTCACTACATTCTAATGTCATGAAGGACATTTCCAAAAGAATCTGCATGTCATACTGAATAACAGTATTATTTCACTACCCCAGCACACTCCCTATGTGTGTTATGGCAAGGCAAAGTGTTCTACACCCCTATTGAGGCTCTCTGTAGCCCGGAAATAGCTGTTTTTAATAGTGATGTGCCGCAAATAAATTCGAATAGGAACAAATTTTTTCGGAAAATTGGGCGCATTGGCCGAATTAAATTTTTCTAAAATTCGCTAATCTCTAATCACGGTATCTAAAGGGTTAGGCTAGGTTCACACAACGGAATTTCCGCCTGCAATTCCGCTTTGAAATTGCAGGTGGAAATTCCGCTTGCTAAAATGTATAGTGTAGTGAATGGGTTTCCGTTCACAAATTCACACTTTGGAAATTGTGAAGCGGAATTTGTGAACGGAAAATCCGCTTGGAAATTTCTGCCTGAAGAATGGGGTTGCTCTTTCTTCAGGCGGAAATACTCGCAGAACACATTGCAGTCTTTTGGAGACTGCAGCGTCCGCGCGGTCCTAGCGCCCACTGATTCGGCGCTGGCCGCACTCGGAATCTCCAGGTGGAAATTTTTTTGCTCAGAGATTCCGTAGTCCGAACCTAGCCTTAAAGGGGTATTCCAGGCCAAAACGTTTTTTTTATATATATCAACTGGCTCCGGAAAGTTAAACAGATTTGTAAATTACTTCTCGTGGAAGTTCCTCGTGGCAGCTGTCCGGCTTCTCATTCACTCCAGGCGCCACTGCAGGTGTTGTGCTCTGAGCGCAATACCCAAGGGTAAGGACCCATCTTTTGTTTCACCCTGATTAAAAAAATCTTAATCCTTCCAATAGTTATTAGCCTCTGAAGTTGAGTTGTTGTTTTCTGTCTAACTGCTCTGATGACTCACGTCCCGGGAGCTGTGCAGTTCCTATGGGGATATTCTCCCATCATGCACAGCTCCCGGGACGTGACATCATCATTGAGCAGTTAGACAGAAAACTTCAGAAGCTAATAACTATTGGAAGGATTAAGATTTTTTAATAGAAGTAATTTACAAATCTGTTTAACTTTCCGGAGCCAGTTGATATATATATAAAAAAAAGGTTTTGCCTGGAATACCCCTTTAACCCCTTAACCCCTTCAGGACCGGAGCGTTTTTTGCACATCTGACCACTGTCACTTTAAACATTAATAACTCTGGAATGCTTTTAGTTATCATTCTGATTCCGAGATTGTTTTTTCGTGACATATTCTACTTTAACATAGTGGTAAATTTTTGTCGATACTTGCATCCTTTCTTGGTGAAAAATCCGTAAATATGATGAAAAATTTGAAAATTTTGCATTTTTCTAACTTTGAAGCTCTCTGCTTGTAAGGAAAATGGATATTACAAATAAATTATATATTGATTCACATATACAATATGTCTACTTTATGTTTGCATCATAAAGTTGACATGTTTTTACTTTTGAAAGACATCAGAGGGCTTCAAAGTTCAGCAGCAATTTTCCAATTTTTCGCAAAATTTTCAAAATCGGATTTTTTCAGGGACCAGTTCTGTTTTGAAGTGGATTTGAGGGGCCTTCTTATTAGAAATACCCCATAAATGACCCCATTATAAAAACTGCACCCCTCAAAGTATTCAAAATGACATTCAAAAGGTTTGTTAACCCTTTTTGTGTTTCACAGGAATAGCAGCAAGTTGAAGGAGAAAATTCAAAATCTTCATTTTTTTTGTTCACATATACAATATGTCTACTTTATGTTTGCATCATAAAAGTGACGAGTTTTTACTTTTGGAAGACACCAGAGGGCTTCAACGGTCAGCAGCAATTTTCCGATTTTTCACAAAATTTTCAAACTCAGTATTTTTCAGGGACCAGTTCAGGTTTGAAGTGGATTTGAAGGGTCTTCATATTAGAAATACCCCATAAATGACCCCATTATAAAAACTACACCCCCCAAAGTATTCAAAATGACATTCAGTCAGCGTTTTAACCCTTTAGGTGTTTCACACGAATAGCAGCAAAGTGAAGGAGAAAATTCACAATCTTCATTTTTTACACTTACATGTTCTTGTAGACCCAATTTTTGAATTTTTACAAGGGGTAAAAGGACAAAATTTTTACTTGTATTTGTAGCCCAATTTCTCTCGAGTAAGCACATACCTCATATGTCTATGTAAAGTGTTCGGCGGGCTCAGTAGAGGGCTCAGAAGGGAAGGAGCGACAAGGGGATTTTGGAGAGTACGTTTTTCTGAAATAGTTTTTGGGGGGCATGTTACCTTTAGGAAGCCCTTATGGTGCCAGAACAGGAAAAAAAAACCACATGGCATACCATTTTGGAAACTAGACCCCTCGGGGAATGTAACATGGGATAAAGTGAACCTTAATACCCCACAGGTGTTTCACGACTTTTGCAAATGTAAAAAAAATTAAAAAAAATTTACCTAAAATGCTTGTTTTCCCAAAAAATGTTTATTTTTAAAAAGGGTAATAGCAGAAAATACCCCTAAAAATTTGAAGCCCAATTTCTCCCAATTCAGAAAACACCCCATATGGGGGTGAAAAGTGCTCTGCTGGCGCACTACAGGTCTCGGAAGAGAAGGAGTCACATTTGGCTTTTTGAAAGCAAATTTTGCTCTGGGGGCATGCCGCATTTAGGAAGCCCCTATGGTGCCAGGACAGCAAAAAAAAACCCACATGGCATACCATTTTGGAAACTAGACCCCTCGGGGAACGTAACAAGGGGTTAAGTGAACCTTTATACCCCACAGGTGTTTCACGACTTTTGCATATGTAAAAAAAAAAATTTTTTTTTACCTAAAATGCTTGTTTTCCCAAAAATTTTACATTTTTAAAAAGGGTAAAAGCAGAAAATACCCCCCAAAATTTGTAACACAATTTCTCCCGAGTACGGTGATACCCCATATGTGACCCTAAACTGTTGCCTTGAAATACGACAGGGCTCCAAAGTGAGAGCGCCATGCGCATTTGAGGCCTAAATTAGGGACTTGCATAGGGGTGGACATAGGGGATTTCTACGCCAGTGATTCCCAAACAGGGTGCCTCCAGCTGTTGCAAAACTCCCAGCATGCCTGGACAGTCAACGGCTTTCCGACAATACTGGGAGTTGTTTTGCAACAGCTGGAGGCTCCATTCTGGAAACAGTGGCGTACCAGACGTTTTTCATTTTTATTGGGGAGGGGAGGGGGGCTGTATAGGGGTAAGTGTATATGTAGTGTTTTTTACTTTTTTTTTTTTTTTTTTTTTTTTAGTGTAGTGTTTTTAGGGTACAGTCGCACGGGCGGGGGTTCACAGTAGTTTCTCGCTGGCAATTTGAGCTGCAGCAGAAAGTTTGCGGCAGCTCAGATTTGCTGCCAGATACTTACTGTAATCCTCCGCCCATGTGAGTGCACCCTGTACATTCACATTGGGGGGGACATCCAGCTGTTGCATAACTACAACTCCCAGCATGCCCGTTGGCTGTCGGTGACTGCTGAGAGTTGCAGTTTTGCAACAACTGTAGGCACACTGGTTATGTATCACTGAGTTTGTGACCTAACTCAGTGTTTCACAACCAGTGTGCCTCCAGCTGTTGCAAAACTACAACTCCCAGCATGTACGGTGCATGGAGTACGTGACTGCTGAGAGTTGTAGTTTGCAACAGCTGGAGGCAAACCGGTCGTGAAACACTGAGTTAGGTAAAAAAAAACTCTGAGTTTCACAACCAGTGTGCCTTCAGCTGTTGCAAAACTACAACTCTCAGCAGTCACCGACAGCCAACGGGCATGCTGGGAGTTGTAGTTATGCAACCAGCAGATGCACCACTACAACTCCCAGCATGCACTTTAGCTGTTTGTGCAAGCTGGGAGTTGTAGTTATACAACAGCTGAAGGTACACTTTTCCATAGAAAGAATGTGCCTCCA
Source organism: Hyla sarda (assembly GCF_029499605.1). NCBI lineage: Eukaryota > Metazoa > Chordata > Amphibia > Anura > Hylidae > Hyla > Hyla sarda. The sequence goes on from NC_079199.1 coordinate 67,145,015, forward strand.
GCTGTTGCAAAACCATAAGTCCCAGCATGCCCATAAGGGAATGCTGGGAGTTGTGGTGGTCTACCTCCTGCTGTTGCATAACTACAGCTCCCAGCATGCCCTTTTTGCATGCTGGGAGCTGTTGCTAAGCAACAGCAGGAGGCTGTCACTCACCTCCAACGATCCAGACGCTGCAGGTCAGTCCCTCACCGCCGCCGCTG